>NC_041739.1:11254158-11874694 GCF_004115215.2 Ornithorhynchus anatinus
TGCCAGTGGGAAGAATATCTGACCTTGGCATTGTCTTCCAGTAGGCAGTAAACTTCATCCATGGTGCCCCAATCTGGGAAGTAGATTGCACAGGACAAACAAGCAAAACACACTTGATCTTGGTGGTTCGTGGTTGCCATGGCAACAGATAATTGCTCTTAGCGCTTATTTCATTTGTAAACGGAACTGATTTTTTTAGCAGAAAATTATTTCTTTATGGAAGTTACATTTTAAAATGGTTATTTGCGGGCAGCCCAGTAAGAAGTGCACTGTGCATGCAGATGGCTGAGAATTTCTCAGTAATTGTTTTCATTATTTTAATTACAATACACATTCGCCAAGCAAATGTTAGAGCACTTAATTTTTCCTTGAAGATTAGGGATATGGTAAAAATTCACTGCTAGGTCTAACATTTCTTTTTTTTTTGCTTCTCATTTACATTTTATGGTTTTTATCCATTTCTGCTTCAGCTGTCTTCTCCTAAAATATTTATTTTCCTAGAATGCAGTAAAACTGAACAAATGATCTTATTTGCAGGATATGTGTCTGACTTTGATATGTATCTGGTAAGTTTTTATCATTGGATTGGGACTTTCATTGGTGGCTAGGGATTTGGAGATCTGTCTGATTCCTCATTTAATGGCAATGCTTTCTAATGCAAAACTAAATGCATAAATACCTCAGACTCCTTGAAATATTATTACATAAATAAAGCATATCTTCAGCTTTATGTATAGATCATTTACTTTTGGGAGAAGGAAATGAAGTTAAGAAAAATTTTAATTGAGCTTATCTTTCTGCTCAATGTAGTTTTATTGATTTCAGTATAGGAGCTGTTTCCTGATATCAATATAATGAGTTATTTTGTTATTGCACTTTTAATTAATTCATAATTAAACTTGAAATGCTATATTTAGGGCACCAAACTAAGAGTAAAATATACATAGTGAATTTCTTTCAGAGACATACATAAGGGAAAAATGAAATCCAAGTTCTTGCTCTTTTTGTTAAACTTGCTTCAATAAATTAACTCTTATCAAGGTATTATCACTATCATTGTTATTATTATCAACAATCGACCTTTTTGGGACCTAGGTCTGTGGACTCTATTCACAGTTCACCGTATAAAAGGAGCTGATCAATGGAGCAGTAAGTTGGAGAGAAGACTGGAAAAGAAGGACTGTAAGCCCCTTAAGGGAAATAATTGTGCCTATCAAATGTACTGTACTCTCCCAAGCACTTAGTACAATGGTCTGCATATAGTAAGTGCTCAATAAATAGCACTAATTGATTGATTGAGAGAAGGAAAAGATAGAGAAGCAACTGCTTTCTTGATTTTAAATGTCATATCCTACTTGTTGATTGGCACAGCACCTCCTCGGGTTCCACTGACTGATCACATGTCCTTCCAGAAGAATCCAATCTCCAGGAGGATTTTAAGAAATAGAATCCTTCAGGATCTTGGGTATTTTAGTTCCCAGGAAGGAGAAGTTACACACTTAGGCTTCCTTCGACTCCTTCAGTCTCCTTTGGTTATATTTTCATAGGGAGAGTGATTTTGTTACTTGTACAAGGAGGAAAATAGAGATAATGGAATAAGAACAAGCAAACTAACAGCAGCAGAATCAATAAATGTTATTGATCACTTACTCTGTGCAGAGCACTGAACTAAGCATTTGAGAAAGTACAGGGCAATGGAATGGGTAGCCACAATCCCTGCTCATAGCAAGTTTACAGGGAGAGAATTGTTCTCTCTCTTTCCCATCCCTTTTTTGGGAGGGAAGAGGGAAGAGAAAGGCTCTCATTCCAGGAGCATGAAGGGAATGAGAACAGTGGAATAAACTCAGAAATGTTCAACTAATTGCACCTCAACTCTTTTCTCTCAGTTAAGAGCAGCTCATTAGAAGTGGCATCACATTGCTATTCCTGGCTCCACTTTGAGCTGTGGAAGGCAAGTGTGCACTTCATCAATCAATCAATCAGTTGTATTTACTGGTCACTTACCTTGTGCAGAACACTATAGTAAATGCTTTGGAGAGTTCAACATAACAATATAACGGGCATGTTCTGTGCCCATGAAGAGCTTACAGTCTAGAGGAGGAGACAGACATGAACAAACAGAAATCCTCCTTCCTTCAGGCTCCATACTGGCTCTGCTAGCTCCTACTTGATTTTAATTTAGCCAGAGTACTATGCTTACGCAGATACAAAAATCTACAGGGCTTAGGCTGAGCAAAAAGCTCAGGAGAGACTGCTTTTTTGTGATTTTACCTTTAATTCCTTTGAATTTTTAATCCTAGACTCACCCATTTCACTGCTTTTGGAACCACCCCCTTTCCCATCTCAGCTTTTAATGGGGTTCTACTCTGTTGGAGAAGGAGCTGAGATGAATATAAACTAGCAAGAATTAAGAGTCTCAGAGACAGAGTATTCAGTTTGGAGGACGGGTGCATTCCTGGTGTTTCTTTCTATCTTTCCAGGAAGCCAATTTTCAAGGATTTGAGGGTCAAGTAAACAATGCTGAAAGTGAAGATGAAGATAGTAAGAAGAGAAAAAAAAGATAAAGACAGAGATGTAATGGTAATTCCTCTTCCCTACACAATTCCCAGCGCAGGGCCAGTGATAGTTGAAGTCCTCCACTCAATTGTTGCCACAGTGGGGGACCCGAGGAGGCCAGGAGATCTTGTGAGTGTAAGACTTCTTGAGTTTCACTCTCTGCTTGTTTATCTGAAAGTTTTTAATGCACGGGGGTGGGGGCTGGCCCTGTGGCATGATTCCATTGATTGCCACTTTGATGAAGGCTACTTCATCAGGCAGGGCCCATGGGCTAACTCCAAGGTCACCAAAGCAACGTGCCTATGGAGAACAGGAAGAGTGCAACCGTAACTTCCTGACAGTGACAGTCTCTCCCTCTAGCCTGTAAGCTACCGACTCAGATTTATTGAACTCTCCCAAGTGCTTAGTGCTCTGCACGTAGTAAACATTCTATAAAATATGATTGATTGATTGATTGACATTCATTAGGCTACAGAATAATCCTCTGGGAAAAGGAGAAGAGTCTTTTCTTGTGATGGAAGTTGAGCAAAGAACTCATAATGAAATTACATTCCAAGGAGCTGTGAACCATCTTGGCTATGGGTTTGATGACCTGATATATTCTTTTCTATTTTTATCCCTTTGACTCCATGGCATATTATGTTGCACAGCTGGGGATTATTTGGGTTCTCTGAGACAGCAGTTTGGTTAGCCCTGATATGGGGTTGGGAAAAAGCCATGTGCCAAAATAAGCTGACAAACCAAGGAATGAGGTAAATTTCTTTCATATTTTACAGCCCAGTTTATTGTAAAGAGACTTTGTTCACTGAGGTACTGCATTTCCAAACATCAGCTGTTTATTACTTATGCCTCCAATCTTTCACAATAGGAAACAATCCATGATGGAAAATTCAGATCGCGTTTCCTAACATAAAATGTTCCATATACCTTTGATCTTGATGGCTTTATTTCATTCTTTTTCAGGTCTTCATCCTTCTGAGAGGTGTTAAAGTCTGAAAAGAAATGACATCCCCAAAAGTAACTGCAGAAGATTGCATTTGGGCAGGTAACTTTGGCAGTTTTAAATAAAACTGAGGGCGGCTGCTTCATCAGCACATAACTAATTTTGCTCATTAGAGCTTTTATCATTATATTGTTCAGTTTGGCTGAGATGGCATTAGTTGCAGCTGTGGGGCTACAACTTGATTTTTGGGTTAGCTTGGTTTTATTCATTCATTCAATTGTATTTATCTAGCGCTTACTGTGTGCAGAGCATTGTACTAAGCCCTTGGAAAGTACAGTTCGATTCTAGTAGCATAAGGATTTCTACTTGACAAAGTAGCAATGTATGTTAATAGTTACACAGAGAGCAAAGGCTGGATATATATTTAGTTGGCTTAATTGAACAAATTCTGCCAATTCAAAAGATGTTTTCCCGGAGGTCGGCTACAGTCTTCAGGTACTGACTGGAAAATTTTTTCTGTGACAGTAGAGCTAATTAGCATCTGCCTTTGAATGATAACGTTCAGTGGGAACAGTTTATAATTAAAGTGTTAAAATAAGTAGAAAAAAAGAGATGTTTTTTGGCTGGACAGAATCCAAAATAGTCATTACTAATGGGTGGTTGCTGACGGCACTTTCTAACCATGAAATTAGTTGTAACATAAGCAATTAAGTTTCACAGCCATTTATTAAATTTAAATGGGGTCATAATTCTTTTTTCAATTCCCTTCGTTCTCTGCGTATTGTGCTTTCTGCTTGAAGCGTATAAAATATTAACCTTCTGCCTGAAATGTTATTCACTTAAGACCCTAACATTCTCTAGACAGGGTGCCGACCATTCATTTTGCAGTTGCAATTGCTGGTCTAATGTTTGAATCACAATTTTTTATCTTTTTAACCTCATGGCTTGGAAGTTATTAACTTTTTTTCCTCTTCCTACTCTCCAATCAAATTTGGTGCAAAGAAGATGAAAGGGAATTCTGCATGCCTGGCTACATTTCTGGAGCATAAACTAAGCTACTGAACATTAAGTTATTCGGCCCACAAGTCGACAAGATTCTCCATGAAGCACACAGTGTCATTTTAACCAGATAACATACGTGATTGCTTTTCAGCCACATGTCAATATGACATGATTAGCATAACTCACAGACTAGAGTTTGGTTCATAAATACCTGAAAATTGCAAGCAGTATTTTTTAAACTTGCCGCTGCATTTCTCTACTTCAGTTGAGTAAGAAGGAACCAACCACACACACACACACACACACACACACACACAAAAAAACCAAAAAAAACCAGTGGAATTTACCTGGAGACATTGGGATGTGCCCTCAAATTGAAATCTATGTCAAATCTATGACATATCTATAAATTCTTCCTAGGTCAATGGTTGGGGAGAATGTTTGCTGAGATAACAAAATGTCTGTACTGATGGGAACACCCAGGAAGAGATTTAGAATCCTCCAAACGCTTCCAAACTTGGCTCCTCTACCATTCATTATTCTTGTCTGCTTTTTTAAGGCCATCTCCCATTTCACCATAAAGGTGTGGTGTGACCAGCATCTTTAATTTGGTCTAAAATTTTTAGCGGGTGAATTGTAATACTCATCTTTATTTATTTTATGGCCCCTGACTATTCCAGGAAAGAGGTGAGCTGATTGTAAAGGGAAAATGTTTAGAATGTGATTTTGATCTTTGGCCATATTTTAAAATGATTTGGCTTTATTATTTAAGTCTGTGACAGCAATGACCGTCCCACTGAAATTAAATCACTGGGAATTTTATTTGAGACTTAGATAAAATATTATTCAACGGTAATATTTTCCAGCATTATGAATGGTGTTAAAAAGTCAATAAATCAGTAGTTTTTGTTGAACACTTACTCTGTGCAGAGCACTGAACTAAGCCCTGGGAGAGTAAAGTAGAGTTAGTGACATGATCCCTGCCCTCCAGGAATGTACAATATAGTGGGATTACTGAGACTAAAAAGATTCATGCTAAATGACCTTTTTTTTTCCAAAACTCAGATATGAAGGATAAAATCATGAAAATTATGGTTTATGTACATTTACTAGTAATAGCTCTTCCCTTTCTGAATGATGATTATTATATGAGCAATTTCAAGAATTTTATTGGCTGCCTAGATTTTATGAATGTGAAATTTGATCTCATTCTAAGTAAATCAGGATAATTGAGTATATAAAATTTACTGCAAGCTCTTAAAGACATTTGAATAGCCTTTAGGAGTCAAAAGAAGTCAGTAAGGGACATGGTAGCACTTAGGGAATTAGAATTTTACTCTTCTGCATCAGATTTATTAAGATTCTTTTAATTTGGTTAGGGGGTATAAGGATATGTTAGGACACATGACAAGGAGACCAGTTGGTCATACCCCAGAGCAGAAGGGAAATGTTTCTGTTTATTGTTATATTATACTCTGCCAAGCAGTTGGTACAGTGTTTAATTCAATCATATTTATTGAGTGCTTACTGAGTACAGACCGGAGTTGTGGATAAAGACAGGAGGCAGGGAATTCAGTGATGAGGCCGATACAGTAGTCGAGGTGGGATATAATAAGTGGTTGGATCAGCACAATAGCAGTTTGGATGGAGAGGAAAGGGAGCATTTTAGCAACCATCTCCTATATGTGGAGCTCTAAGTCCTATGCGTGGAATATTCTATTAAATGCTTTGGATAATGAAATAGAGTTAGTGGATAGGGTATCTGCCCTTCTGAAGTTACACTCTAGTAGAGGAGAGAAATACTATAATTTAAACATAGGAAGACAGTAAAGAGGATATGTACAGGAATTAATGGTTAAGTAATAGGATAAGTACAATATGCACACAGGTGCTGAGGGGGCTTGAGAGTACTTAAGTGCTTAGGTGGTACAGAACTAACTTTTCAAGGATATAAAGGAGGGAGATTATAAATGAATGGCAGAAGGTCTCCTTTAGGAGATGTGATTTCAGAAGGGCTTTGGAGATTGGAAAATTGTGGTGTGTCAGATGAAAAGGGGGAGTGAGTTTCACGCAGGGATGGAGCATGAGCAAGAAGTTGGCGGCGGGAAAGACAGAAGGAGGACCAGTAAATATCTTACTTGGGTGTAGTGGGAGAAGAGAGTGGATAAGAAGGAGGGAGAGAGTTGATTGAGTACTTTAAGGACTGTGAGCCCCATGTGGGACAACTTGATTATCTTGTATCTACCCCAGCACTTAGAAGAGTGCTTGGCACATAGTAAGGGCTTAACAAATACCAACATTATTATTATTTAAAGTAATGGTAAATCGAAGGGAAGCAGCATGGCCTAGTGGAAAGAGCCTGGGCCTGTGAGTCAGAGGACCTGAGCTCTAAGTCTGTCTCTCCCAAGAGCTGACTGTGTTACCTTGGGCAAGGCCCTTGGCTTTTCTGTGCCTCAGTTTCCTCAGCTGTAAAATGGAGATGAAATACCTTTTCTTCCTTCTACTTAGACTGTGACTACCACGTGGGATGGGAACTGTGTCTGACCAAACTGACCTGCAACTACCCCAGCTCTTGGAACCGTGTTTGACCCACTGTAAGTGCTTAACGAATACCATAAAGAATGGCAAAGAGTTTGTGCTTGACCCAGAGATATCGGCCACAGTTGAAGAGTTTCTGAGGAATGGAGACATGGGTGCAGAATGACATGCTCGAAAAATGATGTGGGTGGCAGAGTGACAAACAGACTGGAAAGGGGAGAAACCTGAAGCAAAGAGATCAGTGAAGATGCTGATAAAGAACAGAATACTCCAAGTACCTGGACCAGCATGTTGGCTATTTGGATGGGAAAAAAAAGTGGTGGATCCTGGAAGTATTGTGGAAGAAAAACCAACAGGATTTAGCAACAGACAGCAACAGGGCTCTTCAGGGTTGGCGAACACTGTGACGTCATCACCTTTGATGGTAAAATTAACCAATCAGGTCTGAGCTCCCCAAAGTCACCCCTCCCCCTCTTGCCTCCCCCCGCCCAACCCTCTCCCCTACTTTCCCATCCTTCCCTCCAGTATCCTCAGAGGAGATCCCCTCCCTCCTCGCAAGTGCCACCCCCTCCACCTGTGCCTCAGACCCCATTCCCGCTCACCTTATAAAAACCATTGCCCCTGCCCTCCTCTCCTCCTTAACTTCTATCTTTAATCACTCACTCTCCAATGGCTTCTTCCCTCTGCCTTCAAACATGCCCATGTCTCCCCCATCCTAAAAAAACCCTCTCTCAACCCCACCTCCCCTTCCAGTTATCACCCTATCTCCCTACTACCCTTCCTTTCCAAGATCCTAGAACGAGTCGTCTACACTCGCTGCTTAGAATTCCTTAACTCCCATTCTCTCCTGGACCCCCTCCAATCTGGCTTCCGTCCCCTCCTCTCTACCGAGACTGCTCTCTCTAAGGTCACCCATGACCTCCTTCTTGCTAAATCCAATGGCTCCTACTCTATTCTAATCCTCCTTGACCTCTCAGCTGCCTTTGACACTAGCGACCATCCCCTTCTCCTCCACACCTCATCTCACCTTGGCTTCACGGACTCCTCTTATCTCTCTGGCCGGTCATTCTTGGTCTCCTTCGCAGGCTCCTCCTGCCCCTCCCATCCTCTAACTGTTGGAGTTCCTCAAGGGTCACTTCTTGGCCCTCTTCTGTTCTCCATTTACACACACTCCCTCGGTGAACTCATTCGCTCTCATGGCCTCAACTATCATCTCTATGCAGATGACACAGAGATCTACATCTCTGCCTCTGTCCTCTCCCCCTCCTTTTAGGCTCGTATCTCCTCCTGCCTCCAGGACGTCTCTACTTGGATGTCTGCCCGCCACCTAAAACTCAACATGACCAAAACTGAGCTCCTCATCTTCCCTCCCAAGCCTGGTCCTCTCTCTGACTTCCCTATCACCGTGGATGGTACGACCATCCTTCCCGTCTCTTGGGCCCGCAACCTCGGTGTCATCTTTGACTCGGCTCTCCGTTCACCCCACACATCCAATCCATTACCAAAACCTGCCAGTCTCACCTTTATAATATCACCAAGATCCGCCCTTTCCTCTCCACCCAAACGGCTACCTTACTGCTATGGGCTTTCGTAATATCCCGGCTAGACTACTGTTGTCAGCCTTCTCTCTGATCTCCCTTCCTCCTCTCTCGCCCCGCTCCGGTCTATTCTTCACTCTGCTGCCCAGCTCATCTTCCTGCAGAAACGTTCTGGGCATGTCACTCCCCTTCTTAAAAACCTCCAGTGGTTGCCTATCAACCTCCCACGAAAAAAACCTTCTCACTCTAGGCTTCAAGGCTCTCCATCACCTTGCCCCTTCCTACCTCTCCTCCCTTCTCTCTTTCTACTGCCCACCCCGCACGCTCTGCTCCTCTGCCGCCCACCTCCTAAACGTCCCCCGTTCTCACCTATCCCACTGACGACCCCTGGGCTACGTCCTTCCGCGGTCCTGGAATGCCCTCCCTCCTCACCTCTGCAAAATTAATTCTCTTTCCCTCTTCAAAACCCTACTTAAATCTCACCTCCTCTAAGAGGCCTTCCCAGACTGAGCTCCCCTTTTCCGTCTGCTCCCTCTACCCCTCCCTTCACCTCTCCTCAGCTAAACCCTCTTCTCCCCCCTTTCCCTCTGCTCCTCCCCCTCTCCCTTCCCATCCCCTCAGCACTGTACTCGTCCGCTCAACTGTATATATCTTCATCACCCTATCTATTTTGTTAATGAGATGTACATCACCCTGATTCTATTTATTTGCTATTGTTTTAATGAGATGTTCTTCCCCTTGCTTCTATTTATTGCCACTGTTCTTGTCTGTCTGTCTCCCGCGATTAGACTGTAAGCCCATCAAAGGGCAGGGACTGTCTCTATCTGTTACCGATTTGTACATTCCAAGCGCCTAGTACAGTGCTCTGCACATAGTAAGCGCTCAATAAATACTATTGAATGAATGAATGAATAAAATTAGTAGGAGGAGAGAATCTGGAAGGGAAGAAGTTTGATCTAGGAAATGAAACATTTGGACTTCCAGGCCTGCCTTGACCACTTATTTCGAATACTTTAGGTCATGTGAAATCTTACTCTATTCCTCTGCCTCTGGACAAGGCAAACCTTTGAGTCCACCCCAAAAGATAATGTATGCTATCTCAGAGATTTCTCACTGACTAACAGAGTGTCTCTGGACCTGATTTCTCAATTGTAAAATGGGAATTTTTCCTAAAGGAAAAAAAAGCATGAGTGATCAGAGGGTGGCTAAGATTATAGGCATTGCTTAAATCTAAGGCTTTACTCTAAATGTCAGAGAGAAAAATCCTTTCAGCTTTATGCTTTCTGATATTTCTATTTCCTGTGTTAAATGAGTCAGTTCCCAAATATTGCTGCTTATGAATGACTTAGTTCAGGGTCATGTAATTTGGGAAAAACGTTCTGACTGATGACTAGCAGCTACTACTACTGATTTCTGAAGGATGTGAAAAACAGCTTTTGGGCAACTAATCCAGACTGATAGCTTGAAATAAGGGGTTGGATAAGAAACATGAAATAAAACACTGTATAACCTGAATATGCATAATGACGAACAAATTCACTGACACTTATTGGAGTTTCTTTATAAGGAAAATTTTTCTCAAAGTTTTATTTTTCAGTTTTTACCTAATCAGTCAATGGTATTTATTGAGTGCTCACTAAGCACAGAGCACTGTACTAAGCATTTGAGAAAGTACAATACAACAGGGCTAGCAGAAACATTCCCTGCCCACAATAAACTTACAGTCTAGTGGACATCTTTAAATAATAATTGATAATAATAATAATGATATTTATTAAACACTTGCTATATACCAGGTACTATACTAAGCTCTGGGGTGGATACAAGCAAATCAGGTTGGACACAGTCCCTGTCTCTCTTGGGGTTCACCATCTCAATCCCCATTTTACAGATGAGGGAACGGAGCCCCAGAGAAGTGGTGATAGACCATATGGCTCTCCTAAGTGCTTAGAACAGTGTTATGCACACAGTAAGCACTCAATAAATATGATTGATTAGTTGATTGATATGGGAAAAGTTCTGGTGGGATTTTGCCTGAATGCAGTTTAGTTTAATTCCATTGGATTAAACCTGGTCTTGCATTAATCTGTAGAAAACCAAGGTCCAGCAGAATCTAGACAGATCTTCTGGTACAGTTACTGGCTCTCTTATCATTATTATGATACTTATTAAGTGTTTAGTCTGCATCAAGCACTAAGCTAAGCACTGGGATAGCTACAAATAATCAGATAATAATAATAATGGTATTTGTTAAGTGCTTACTATGTGCCAGGCACTGTTCTAAATGCTGGGGTAGATACAAGTTAGTCAGGTTGTCCCATGTGGGACTCACAGTCTTAATCCTCATTTTACAGATGAGGTAACTGAGTCCCAGAGAAGTGAAGTGACTTGCCCAAGGTCACACAGCAGACAAGAGGCAGAACTGGGATTAGAACCCATGACCTCCTGACTCCCAGGCCCGTGCTCTCTCCACTACTGCCTGCTGCTTCTCTATCTGTTATATCTTAGAGGGAATAATAATAATAATAATAATAATTTTGGTATTTGTTAAGTGCTTACTATGAGCCAAGCACTGTTCTAAGTGCTGGAGTAGATTTAGGGCAATCAGGTTGTCCAACTTCGGGCTCACAAATTTAATCCCCCTTTTACAGATGAGGTAATTGAAGCATAGAGAAGTTAAGTGACTTGCCCAAGGTCAAGTAGCAGACAAGTGATAGAACCGGGTTTGGAACTCACATCTTTTGACAGGTTGGAATGTCCCTAACCTCCCTTGTTAGACTTTGCCAGTGTTGTACCACTCTGACAGTCAAAATGCAGTATGGGCACATGGAAAGACCGTGAGCCTGGGAGTTAAGAGGACCTGGGTTCTAATCCCGGCTCTGCCACTTGTCTGCTGTGTGATCTTGGGCAAGTCACCTAACTTCTCTACGTCTCAGTTTCCTCAATTGTAAAATGAGGATTCAATACCTGTTCTTCCTTCTACTTGGAGTGTGAGCTTCGTGTGAGAAAGGGACTGTGTCCAACCTGATTAACTTGTATCTACTCCAGCAATTAGAACAAGGTTTGGTGCATAATACGCTCTTAGTGAATAACATAAGAAAAGACATTCTATCTTATGTCAAACTGCCTTCTTTCCTTTTTTAAATCCAGTTCCTTTGCATGGCACTCCCTAGATATAGTAAATCAAACTAGCAAACGCTCGGTCTTTTCTCAGATTCAATGACAAGTTTTGATTAATGAACTTGTGGCTTAGCTTTCCGTTCTTTTCAGTATGACTCAGCCTTTTCCATTCGTCCCTCCACTCTACATATTTCTCCTAACCTTCTCTTTTGTGTGTGTGTGTGAATACATTACTAATTATGTGGATAAGATACACCCAGGAAAAATGTTTCAGCCCAAAGAAGCTTAGCCTTAGTCATCTGACTTTATGACTTTTTGTTTCTGAGGTGACAGAAGTAAGGATTTTATAGCTTGATGCTTGCTCACATGAACGTTCTGGGTAGACATGAATCCACGTAAAATCAGGAACTGAATGGAATGTTTTTTTTAAATATTTGTTAAGCGATTACTATGTTCCAGGCACTGTACTAAACACTGGGTAGATACAATCTAATCTATGTCCTTGTCCCACATGGGGCTCATAGGCTTAATCCCCATTTTACAGATGTGGTAACTGAGGCCCAGAGAAGTCAAGTAACTTGCCTAAGGTCACACAGAAGACAAGTAGAGGAGAGGGGATTAGAATGCCGGTCCTTCTAACTCCCAGCACTGTCCTGAAGGGGATTAGAATGCAGGTCCTTCTAACTCCCAGCACTGTCCTGACAAATGACACGAAGAAGGACTTTTTGGGATGAGTTAGGGAAAGCAGCCATGCCCAATTAAGGATAGAATAATATTCTCTCAAACTGAAAGAATTTGGGATTGTCTAAGGATCAGAAGAGAAAGAAACTGGATGCTAATTAATGGTTAATGGCATTAGTCTTCCTGTGGGATTACCTAATGAAGCCACATGGTTTGCAGAGAAATTTGTCTTGATTGATTTAAGGGCAGAAGTTTTCCAAGGGAAGTACCGATTAACTATTCATTATAGGCTGTTGCTGAATGGAGATGGTACAGTACTTCAGTTAAATCCAATTTGTCATTGGATAACTATGAAAGTACATTTTACCTCCTCAATAGCATGATTAATGATGTCATAATGAACATTTAATGAATTAATAATGGCTTTCTACTTATCTTAAGTGATACTAGTAACACATTCAATGGTGTATTAATTATTGTGACACTACCATGAAATTCCCAATAATGGACACAGAACCTCCACCTTTCCACCATATTATGTCTTTTAGATTCCTGCTTTAGTGCTGGATCAAATAATCAATATCAGTATGCTCCAGAGTTATTTTTTTAATGAAACAAAATCCATTTTTCATGAAAAGTCAGAATTTCAGATCTAGCATGGTAGTAATTTTAATTCATAGGTGGTGACAGTCACAGTTGTCACAAATTGTAATTTAAGTTGATGAAAATTTGAGCATTGAAATAAGGCTAAAATTTCTATAACTTTATTCACTCTCTGAGTTTGCAAAGCATTACCTCCAGTAAATCATGAAGAATATTGAAAGTGCCCAATTGAGAAGCAGCAGGGTTTAGTGGAAAGAGCACGGGTCTGGGAGGTCAGAGGACCTGGGTTCCAAACCCAACTCCATCACATGCCTGTTGGGTGAACGTGGGTAAATCACCTGACTTTTCTGTTTTTCAGTTACCTCATCTGTAAAATGAGGATTCAGTAACTGTTCTCCCTACTATTTAGACTGTGTACCCTGTGGGTCAGCGACTGGATTGGACCTGATCATCCTTTATCTTCCCCAGTGTTTAGAACAGTGCTTAATACCTAGTAAGTGCTTAACAAATACCACTATTATTATTATTGTTCCAATTCTATTCTTCTACTGGTTCTTAATAAGCCAGTGAATTATAGAGGGGCAGCTGCTGTCCCAAATTTAACAGATGAGGAAACCTGACTTCCAGGATCTTCCCTGATTATTCTCTTGGTTTCTCAGCCTAAATTCTGCCCAACTCCCAACTGCCACTCCAGCATTTTCAAGTCACCTCTTGCCCTTATGTTTCACTAATTGCCTATCTTAATAATAATAATAATGTTGGTATTTTTTTAAGCGTTTACTATGTGCAGAGCACTGTTCTAAGCACTGGGGTAGATACAGGGTCATCAGGTTGTCCCACATGAGGCTCACAATCTTAATGCCCATTTTACAGATGAGGTAACTGAGGCACAGAGAAGTTAAGTGACTTGCCCACAGTCACACAGCTGACAAGTGGAATACTCTGTTGCTACCTCCAAACCGTGATTTTAGTTTCCATATACATTGCTAGATTAAAAGGGAAGCAGTGGACAGAGCATGGGCCTGGGAGTCAGAAGGATCTGGGTTCTAATCCCCGCTCCTCCACTTGTCTGTTTTCACTTGTCACTTTTCTCTGCCTCAATTACCTCACCTATCAAATGGGGATTAAGATCGTGAGCCCATGTGGGACAGGGACTGTGTCCAATGTGATTACCTTGCATCTACCCCAGTGCTTAGAACAGTGTCTGGTACATAGTAAACACTTAGCAAATACCGTTTGCTGTTGGTGGGGCTGTTGAGAGATTAATCTGTCTACTATGGCATTATTGTTAATGAACTGAAAAAATAAAAGCAATGTGAAGATATTTTCAAACATTTGGTTCCAAACCTTTACTTAAAAATACTGGGATTCTTAGATCATTTTACCTATGCATGATTGTACTATGAATGTTTAAGCCTTGCCCCTTTAAGGGAAAACTTGCCCTGATAAATTGAGAACCAGTAACCTCAGCTGGAGCTAATTTCAACATCAATTCAGCTAGTAGCCAGGGGAAAGCAAGCAGTAAGAGGTGTCCTACACCTCAGAAAGAGCAAGATACCACTGTTGAGAAAGGAGAGCAGCAGGTAGTGTTGAGAATTGGTGAGTCTATTTCCATGATAAGGAAGCTGAGAATGCTTCTGCTAACTCTGTTGAATTGTACTCTTTCAAGTGCTTAGTACAGTCCTCTGCATTTAATAAGTGCTCAAAAATGCCACTGATTGATTTATTTGGGAAGGGAAGTTTGTAATTCAATCAGTGGTATTTGTTGAGCGTACTGTGTGTAGAACACTGTTTACGTGCAGGGAGTTGGGGTTGTTTGCCTGGATTTGGGGAGAGAGGTGCGAAGGACATGACTGCTGCTCAATTTCTGGGAATCATAGTATCTGGTCTGTGGGCACGTGGAGGCAAAGACCAGGCCTTTTATGATGGTACACTTGTTTTGTTCTGATGGCTAAAACTGTACAAACTGGCATAATCCTCAGGAAAATGGAATGTCTTGGGTTATCTGTCACTCATCCTCCTTGGGTCTAGTAATTCTTTAAATCTGTGGAAGTTCTTTGCATTTAAGTAACTGTAGTTATTGCCATGATATCGACCCTCTATAGCATGAGATTTCCTTCAAGGAGTTAATGACCCTTTGTGCAACTGCTTTAGTCTGTTTCAATTTTCACTGTATTCCAGACTGCTCTGAATAAGGACATTTACCTTTCCAGCAATATTTTGGACCAAGAGAGCACTCCTTGATTTGTTTTCATATTATTACATCTTTGTCTTCCTCACCTCACAATGAAGTTTGAGTTGCTTGATAGCAACAGGAATGTCCTCAGAGTTCCTTCCCCTGACTTCACAGTGTAAAACTCTCCAGATAGAGATACAATTCAAATTGTTGAAAATTGGGGTGTGGTTTCTTCCTAAAATGGTGGAAATATAGTTTGACAGTGCAGAGTTGAAGCTGTGAAGAACTGTCACAAATGTTCCCATTTCTGTTTGTCTTTTCCTTGATTTATCACTGATTAATCAATGTCTTGCTACACTCTCACTCAATCTGTACTAATTCTTGCTTGCTAATAGTGACCTTTAATTTCTCTGTTCAGAAACTAATTTAAACATGTTTAAGCGATAATGATTGACTGCTCTGAGTAATTTCTGGGAACTAATGATTTACTTAAGAGTTGAGAGCCAAAAACAAAACTCAAGGCACTTAACCCTGGACAAATATTATTCTTACAAAGTTAGAAAATTCACTAAGGAGACTTCAGTCTTATTTTAAACATAGCTATATCACTTGTGCAATGAGCTGAACCTTAAGGCCCCTAACAGTTTGCTGCTCTTGGAGGTATTTTAAAGAAGGACACTGTAGCCAATCCCAGATTTTATCAAAAACTTAGCAAATTAATATAGTAAAACAAAATTGCCCCCATTAGATAATGATCCTTTATGTATTAAGAGGAAAAGTCCTGATACAAATCCACTCCGTGGTGTGTTCCCTGTTTGTCGCAGATGCATTTGTGGCTATCAGTGCTTGACACATTTTGAGGACTTGGTTTACTTTTTGCTTGACAACATAACCAATTCAGCTCTTAATGAATCATAATCACTTTTCAGTTGGGAGAGGCAGATATAATAGTAATAGCATTTAATGGCCACTCTCTGGATGCAGTGCAGTGTATTCACTACTTAGGAAGTACAAAACAGAGAAAAGATATTCCCCGCCCACAGGGAACTTACCCTCTAAGGGGAGAGACAGCCACAAACATATTTCGGCTTTTATTGTCACCTGGTTTGACCTGAAATGTTATTAGTGTAAGCCACTAGGGAACATGCCATTGTTTGGATTCTTCCAAGAGTGTCTTTAATAATAATGACAGCATGTAAGTGCTTACTATGTGCAAAACACTGTTCTAAGCGCTGGGGGGATACAAGGTGATCAGGTTGTTCCACGTGGGCCTCACAGTATTAATCCCCATTTTACAGATGAGGTAACTGAGGCACAGAGAAGTTAAGTGACCTGCCCAAAGTCACACAGCTGACAAGTGGCAGATCTGGGATTAGAACCCATGACATCTGACTCCCAAGCCCGGGCTCTTTCCACTGAGCCATGCTGCTTCCTGCCCTCAAGTACTTTTACTTCA
The DNA here is from genome assembly GCF_004115215.2 of Ornithorhynchus anatinus. Lineage (NCBI taxonomy): Eukaryota > Metazoa > Chordata > Mammalia > Monotremata > Ornithorhynchidae > Ornithorhynchus > Ornithorhynchus anatinus. The sequence goes on from NC_041739.1 coordinate 11,270,772, forward strand.
ATGGGTGAAAAACAGTAGCTTTCAGAAAAGTCCTTCAGATATGGTTTATGAACTCTTAGAGCTTGCCTAAGTGAGTTTACAATATTCACATCTCTGAAAACTACCTTCGTTATTTTTATAGTCTTTCATCCTTAGCTTTACGTGGCTTTAGGACCATTGGGGAATTTGCTTCCTCTCCCTGCCCCTCCTCATCCCTGTCTTTATATTTTCAGTTGCTCAAATCTCTTAGAAGCGCCTTATCTTTAATGAAGTGTCTTTTGGATTCTGTCGATGAGTATAAATACAGAATTTTTCAAACAATGATCCTTCAAGAAGGTTTTTTAAAAGCTGTATAAACCTATAGTTTTTTTTCCTCTTTTCAGGAACTGTGTCTTATCTGCTTATACTGTATCTACACTAGCCCTTATTTTAGCACTTGGCATTTAGTAAACACATAACAAATAACACAACTGTTATGAAACCATTTCCTCATCTTCAGTGGCATGGGGTTTAGTTTGGAAAGGTGGATAAAAGAGCTAAAGCAATGGAGCTCTTGAGTTGGTTTTTCTCAGCTGCTACTCCATTTCCTAGGGACTCAAAAAGGATTTAAATCACTAGACCAACTGAGGACTCAGAACAAATCCTTGATTTTTTTTTTGTTTGTTATTTAAGAGCTTTTGGCCATGGGAATACTTCAGTCCCACAGTTTTTCTCTGAGGCCCCGACTGGCACAAGAAGGAAGCACTCTTTCCCTGTAAGTCTTAGAGGGGAGGCAGGAGGAGGCTAGTTAGTACTCTTGGGTTAGACTTTCACACTGAAAAGCAGAGTTGAAATACAGGTTTATTATCTAATCAGGGTGGCCTGGTGTTAATCCTTTGTGTAATTAGTGAAGTGGAAAGATCAGATATCCAACAAATGAAAGCAAAAAATAACACCTAATGGCCTTATCTTTATTTAGTGAAGTAAACCAGTACACTGAACCCTGTGATGGAAAATCTCTGGGAGCATTTCAGACAAGTTTTGTGTCTTTCTGAGCAGCTCTATTAGGTGGTTGTCTTCTATTCATTGTCATATTTATTGAGTACTTACTATGAGCACAGCTCTGTACTGAGCACTTGGGAGAGTACAATACAACAATAAACATATATTCCCCCCACACAATGAATTTCTACTTCAGTCAAGTAGTCAACAGTATTTATTGAGCACTCACTCTTTCAGGCCAGTGGACAAGGGTTTTGGAATACTACAACAGAATTAGTAGATCTCACCCCTGCTCTAAAGGATTTTATCAACTAGAGGGGGAGGCAGACATGAAAATTAGGAAGAGGTAAGATATTATAAAGAGATTAAAATAAGTAATTGGATGGGAACTTTGACTAAGTGCTTAGGTGACAGAAGTGTTGAAATGACAGGTGAGGGTATTGAATGGGAAAACTTAGAAATCAATCCAAGAAGAACTCCTGGAGGGGATGGGATTTCTTCAGAAAGGCTTTAAAGATGGAGTGGGCTGTCTTTCAGAATGTGAAGGAGGGAGTTTGTGGCTGAAGAGAAGGTGTGAGCCAGAGGACTGAGGATGGGAGAGATGATAATGTGGCAGAATGACAAATAGGCCACTAGAAAGAATGAGACAAAGAGAAAGGGGCTTCTTATCCTTTGAATGTCAGTGAAGTCAATCCTGGCCAACCCCTAGATGATGATAATGATAATGGTGGTATTTAAGCGCTTACTATGTGCCAAGCACTGTTCCAAGCGCTGGGGGAGATACAAGGTAATCATGTCCCACGTGGAACTCACAGTGTCAATCCTAGTACAGATGAGGTAATTGAGGCATAGAGAAATAAAGTGACTTGCCCAAGGCCACACAGCAGACAAGTGGCAGAACTGGGTTTAGAACCCGTGACCTGCTGACTCCAAGACCCATGCTGTCTGCCATGCCATGCCATGCCATGCCACTTCGCAATCGTATAACAGCCAAGCTTCTCCTAAATAGTGAACTTGGTTTCCTTTAACTACGGCACCCTGCTTTTCTTCTCAGCCCCATGCCTACTGGAAAGAGCACAGTCCTGAGAGAAGACCTGGGTTCTAATCCCAGCACTGCCAGTTGCCTGCTGTAGGACCTCAGGGAAGTCACTCAACTTCACTCTTCCTTGATTTCCTCAGCTATGAAACAGGGATTCTTCCATAAATTGCAAGCCTCATGTGGGACAGGGACTGTGTCTGACCTGATTAACTGGTATCTACCCCAGCACTTAGCACAGGGCTTGACACATTGTAAGCACTTAATAATAATGGTGGTATTTAAGTGCTTACTATGTTCTAAGCACTGGGAAGGGGGATACAAGTTGATTAGGTTGTCCCACATATGCTCAGTTTTAATCCCCATTTTCCAGATGAGGAAACTGAGGCACAGAGAAGTTAAGTGACTTGCCCAAAGTCACACACCTGACGTGGCTTAGATGAGATTAGAACTCATGACCTCTGACTCCTAAGCTCGTGCTCTTTCCACTGAGCCACGCTGCTTCTCCAACACCAACGATAATAACCTATTTCTGTGCTTAGCAAGTCTTAGTTTGTTGCGGGCAGTATTGACTCTCTCATATCCTAGTCTCCCCAAGCCCTTAGTTCAATAAATGATTGATTTTTTTGTTTTGTTTTTAAGCCATCTTGAGGAACTCCTACCTCATCCTTCATTTTCCACAGAAGGAGCAGTGTTGCCATCTTTTTTCGAGTTTGAGTTCATCTTCTTTTCTCTGGAATGTCCTCTGCTTCTGCCTTATTCCAGGTGAGGGCAGTAAAAGACCTTTGCTCCAACGCATGTTAAGTGTGATCCGTTCTCAACTTCCAAACCCGTCTCAGAGGAGATGAGGTAAAGTCTACCTTCTGTGGTGCACAATCTCTCCCGCTGTACACTGAAACAGAGACTTACTAGGCTCGTTTATTACCCTTAATAGGAAATTGAAAAAGGCAGCTTCTAATCACCTTTCTCTTTTGGGGAATCGTACAAGGTATTTTGAAATACCCATTCACTTATACCAGACAGTGAATTAAAATGTATATTCTGTCCTGAGGTATTTTAAAATATCCCTGGGTGCTAAACATAAATGGGATGTTCAGAGATGGGAGGGGCTTGGTAAAGCTGTTTAGTTGGGATTTGTCACTCCAAAGCAGATGGCACCAAAATAATGTTATGTCAAAGATAGGTTTCAAAAGAGCAATCCTGGTATCAGCCAGCTGGAATTAAAACACATCAGCCACTGATTAGGAGGTCAGAGAAGTGTTTTTCAACAAGGAGAGAGACCCGCAAATATTCTGGCAGTTAATGTGAATTAGCATCATGAGGAAGATCTGTTTGTTTATATAATTATTGCTCTCTTTACTTGAATTTGCATTTTAATTTCTAGGTATTTTATATTCTCCCCCCTTCCCCGCCCATTAAAATGTGTTTTAGTGTACAATCTAGGTCAAGTCACTCTCTACGGGATGGTTTCCTTTGAGTTTTACCCGAGTCTATTGTTTGGTAAAGTGTTTTACATACGTTTGGCACTTTAAAAAATATTGTTTCTCTTACCTCTTGGATTATTGGACAGGAACAGGGTCTGATCTGATTATCTTGTACCTGGAATTTAGCTGTCAAGGCACTAATGATAAAACTCACCCATGTGTGACTGGCTAAAATGCACCCCCCCCAGACCGTATTTTGTTAGCCGTTCTGGGCACTGTTTTCACTCTTGCCTTTCTCTTCTGATCTTTCTAAAATTCCAGTCAAAAAAGAAGTGCTCTTTTCTTGATTGCAGGGCATCAGTGTCTCCTCTTCTCTCTGGCTTTTTCATTAAATGTACATATCTTTAAATTTAATTACATATATTTGTCTTATAAATTACTTAAATTAACATCCCTCTCCCCCTCTAGACTGGAAGCTCATTATGGGCAAGGTTCATGTTCTCTCATTCAATAGTATTTATTGAGTGCTTATTATGTGCAGAGCACTGTACTAAGTGCTTGGAATGTACAAATAGGCAACAGATAGAAGCAGTCCCTGCCCAATGATGGGCTTACAGTCTAATTCTGTTGTACTGTACTCTTCCAAGTGTTAAGTTCAGTGGTCTGCACACAGTAAGCCCTCAGATACCACTGATCCATCGATTTAATGTTAATCCCTAGAGCAAATTTTCACTGGGAGGTGCTGAAAGATGTCAGAGGACTAGTGTTGGGATTTGAACCAGAAGCCTTACCCCAAACTTACCCTTTTACATCTGCAAACCTTTGTCTTTCCAAATCCAGGCTTTTGAGAGCTCTAGAGCCAACTGCTTTTAGGAAAGTAGGGAAATATATCTTTTCCACAGCAATGGTTAAAAGGTTAGGGACAGTGAAAGGCAACACTAATATTTGTATCAGTCACTGGGATTTATTGAGCACTTACTGGGTGCAGAGCACTGTACTAAACACTTGGGAGAGTAAAATACTACAGAGTTGGTAGGCATGTCCTCTTCTCCAACTTTTAAGGGGAGCCTACAGTTCACCCAGTGGGGACAAGATGCCCTGTTCAGAAGAAAGCCTCCTGAAACCGGCCATTTATAGATAACTTTTGAAAATAGTATTTGTTAAACACTTACTATGTCCCAGGCACTGTACTAAGCTGTGGGGGAGATACAAGCTAATCAGGTTGGGCACAGTTCCTGTTCCCACATGGGGTTCACAGTCATAATCCCCATTTTATAGATGAGGTAACTGAGGCACAGAGAAGTCAAGTGACATACCCGAGGTCACATAACAGATAAGATCCTTCTGATTCCCAGTCCTGGGCTCTATATCCACCTTGCCTTGCTGCTTCTCAACTGTGGCTGTGGGGTCAATCTAAATGAATGAATTAAAACTGATGCTGCCAATACATGGTTCTAATCATGACTCGCCTTTCCACCTTCCCCAGTACATCCCACGGCAGTCCTCAGGCTGTACTCTCACAAACATTTAACACAGTGCTCTGCACACGGTAAAAGCTCAGTTAAGATCAGTGTGTCCTTGGGGACTGACTGCTTCCTTCAGTAGGTTAAAGGTTTCTTCAAAACTCAAAAGGGAGAGTTTGGGGTCATTCTAAATTGTATGTATAGCTAGTGTATAGTAGTAGAGGAACTGAAAGGCTGCAGGATTCTTGGGAGAGTTTCTCCTATCATTTCTGCCTCCAAACTGCAGCCTAGTTATCCTAAGGGTAGCTAGTCCACTACAGTCCATCAATCATATTTACTGAGCACTTAGTGTGCAGAGCACTGTTCTAAAAGCTTGGAGAGTACAATATAACACACATTCCCTGCCCGCAATGAGCTTAGAGTGGAGTTTACTGTCCCTTCACAATTCTTCTAAGCAGCTTTTTCTCTTCTTTACCACCAACTAGATGCGTGGAGAAAGAAAGTGAATGAATAGTTGATTGGGAAGCAGTTTATCATACTGTTTTTCATTATTTGAACTTATCAGAACTCATGAACTGTGAAAACCCATTATGAATCTTAACTATAAGATTTCCTTGATGACTCACCACATAAACTGCTTAACAATGAAAGTCTGGGGAGGATTGCTGGACACACAATTATTGACACAAGAAATTCTGATGCTCTGAGAACCGTTCCTTGCCAGGTGGATTGTTTTCTTCTCCTATAGTTGCTGATTACTGAGCATTGTGCTGACTCTGTTAATGTAACAAAGTAGGACAACTTGAAATCTGGTTGGCCAGTAGAGTAAAATTCACAGTAGATTCATAGCAAAGGTCAATTCCATTGAGCAATTAAGTGTGCACCTGTTATAAATATCTATTTATCTGGTGTAGTTTTTTCTTCCACTCCTGCTCTCTGCAGCCTCTTTAAAATATAGATACTAGATTCATTGTCTTTATATCTGAAGTCAGGATTGCTGCCAAAAATGTAAATTTGAGTAGCCTAATTTAGATTTTTAGAATAAAGTTCATAAGGTATAGTCTAGATTGACTGTTCAGAGATTATGATCATTGGTGAAAAGTTTTCTACTGTACACCTTGTAAGTGATTGAAGTCGATGTTTCATCTGCCCTTCTGTAAGGTAAGAGTATTAAGACTTCATCATTTATCTTTGAATACTGTAAATTTCACCCTAGAGTAGGTGAAATGTAATGAGAAGCAGTGTGGCTCAGTGGAAAGAGCACGGGTTTTGGAGTCAGGGCTCATGAGTTTGAATCCCAGCTCTGCCACTTGTCGGCTGTGTGACTGTGGGCAAGTCACTTAACTTCTCTGTGCCTCAGTTCCCTCATCTGTAAAATGGGGATTAAGACTGTGAGCCCCATGTGGGACAACCTGATTCCCCTATGTCTACCCCAGTGCTTAGAACAGTGCTCGGCACATAGTAAGCGCTTAACAAATACCAACATTATTATTATTATTATTATTAAAATAACTGTAAACCAAACATGAGCAGTGTAAAGAGGGTTACCCTTTATTGCCAAACATGAGTTGTAGTGGCTTCTTCCCATGAAATAAGGGAAGAAGATTCAATTATGCTTGACAGACACATCACTTTATAATCTTAAACGCTTACTTATCATCTTAAACCTTTCAAAGGGGAGCGGGTTAGCTAGTCTTTGCCGATGTGAACAATTCTCCCTCCCTGGTGGATGGGATTATCTAGTCAGCCTGCTTTCCGGCTGAGTGAGTTGCATCTGAATTATGCCCCTTGAGTGAAAATAAATGGAAAAATACATAGCCACACACACAAACACACTAATATATGTGAGAAACTTTAATAGTTTTTCACAAAAAGTGGAGTGTGCCTTATTCCCCAGGGTTGTCTGTATTTAAACAATGCTTTCACTAAGTATCAGACCTAAGCTATCCAATAGAAATGTGTTTTTGTTAGTATCAGAAGTTTTCCTTTTGGGAAGTGAGAAATGCATGCAAGTGTAGGCTGGGCAAATGGCATTGTTGTTCATAGACAAAATAATTCATTCTGTCAGTTGTTTATAGCTCCACAAGGTAGTATTGTGACTGAGACTAGTTTTCACAATAGCTGCAAGGAATGAGGCCCCTGTGGTGTCCAGTATCATAGAGATGAACTGATTTGGGGTTAGGAGACAGGGCCCTAATGCTCTGTCACTTCTGCCCTGTGAATAATATAATCCTTGAGCCCTGCAGACACTTTAATAGAACTTGACTTGTTTTATTCCCCATTCCAATCCCAATGGGACTCTGTTTCAACTTGTCAAATCCTGTATCGCATTCATGCAACATTCTTTTACTGTTTGTATCTTAAATTTGACTCAGGCTCCCTGGGGAGCTGAGTGAAACTGCCAGAAGTCATTTCACTTGTCACCTTTAACAACCATCAGAAAGATGGAACTATGTCTCTTTATGATGGGCTTGAGTTTTCAGCTGACAGAGTTACAAGGAACAGAAAATTTCTCCTTCACCATTTAGAAGTAAGTCTACTTGACCCCAAATTGTCCCTATTATCACGAATTGTCTGGTCACTGTGTATTAGAGCTTAGGACCAACCAGCTTTAAATGAACTAGATTGTTTCACCGTGCGGTTTTTCTCATGGTAGAAGTAACAAAAAAACTTGAGACATGATAGATGAAATGAACCAACTCTTTCTATTTAACACACCACAACTTCAAATCCCATAATTTTAAAGTGTCTCCAGCACAATCCCATGATACTCTGTCATTTAAGGGCTCAAGACATATGGTTTCAGGAAAATACCATTAAAATTATTTGAAGCCGTTCACAGTTCTGGTAAGGCTCCTGAAAGGGAAAAATGAAAGGTTTATAATAACAACAATAATAATAATAATGATATTAAGTGATTACTATGTGCAAAGCACTGTTCTAAGAGCTGGGGGAGATACAAGATAATCAGGTTGTCCCACATGGGCCTCACAGTTTTAATCCCCATTTTACAGATGAGGTAACTGAGGTACAGAGAAGTTAAATGACTTGCCCAAAGTCACACAGTGGACAAGTGGCAGAGCCCGATGAGCTGAGCAGCTGATCAATGGGGATTGTTTGAGAGGTCCATATTTATTTCAAATAAAAGATGCTCAAGGATGACTCTCCAGTGGGAATTTCACAACCTCCCATAGTAGCCTATTCCAATGCTTCATCAACGCGATGGGCATTAAAGTATTTCAGACCTAGAAGAAAAGAACACAGGACTGAGTCATTCATTCAATTGTATTTATTGAGCACTTACTATGTACAGAGCTCTGTACACTTGGGAGACTACAATATAGCATAAACAGACACATTACCTGCCCACTACCAGCTAGATTCAGTGCTTGAGTGGGGAGGAGTGTTCTCTCTTTCAAGCCATCAGGCTAGCAATGCTATAATAATTTCTTAAATCAATCCGTGGTACCTATTGAGCTCCTAAGGATTTTGAAGCACTGTAGTCAATCCTTGGGAGAGTGCAACAGTAGAAAGATACCTGTTCCCTGCTCTCAAGGATCTTACAGCTTAATGAAGGAGACAAAAATGACTTGCATAAAGGGAAAGAATTAGGATACAGTAAGAAGTTCTGCAAATGCATCAAGTTGAAATAACCTCAAATAATGGTGTCCCGACTCCAAATAGCCTATGTGGAAAAATAACCGAGCTGGAAAGAGACTATCTATATAATTGGATACTAGACTGTGACTATCAAGCATGCATTTCCCAGAGGAGAATTTTCTTCTTGTCAGGTTCAAAGTTCAAAGGAATGCTTTTTATCAAACAGCCTTACATGGCATAAAATAGTGGTAGAGGATGGCAGGTTACCCGCTGAGCACGGATTGGCATTTGGGCTAATTCTGCTCTGTCAGCCTCCTGAGCTCCCAGTGATTTGTCTTCTGATCAGTTATAAAAGATGTCATTCTCCCATCCATCATCTTCTTGAAGATTTGACAGATCACTCTGTCTTTAGATAAAGCTAAATGAACACAAGTCTTTGTATGCTTTCATTAGAACCTCGCTACCGCTTGCTCAGATGAAACAGCCAACGACTTTGGCATCCTTCCAGTAGATGAAATGAAGCTAAACTAGTCAAATGGAAAGTGGAATACCCTACAGATGAAAGTGGGAGACTCAGGTTACCAGCTATTGCTTTGCGATTTTGCATATGTCATCAGCTGCAGAGATAATCAAGTGAAGGGGGAAAAAAATTCCATGTTCCCAATAGAAATGTCTTTTGATGGCATTGCAAAGAAAAGGATCATAGGAAATAAAGGAGGTAGTACCCCAGGCACTGAGCTTGAGGGCAAGGCCATTTTAAAACTAAAACAAAAGCAAACAATCAAAATAAAATCCACTGACTCCAGTGAGTCTATAGAGTGAAATATATTGTCCTTCATCAACCAACCAGCACTAGAGGGATAAATTTTACTGTCAGAAACTCACGAATGCTTTTACATCCTTTTACCAACTCACCATTTGCACTGTTCCTGTGTCTCATTTCAGGATCCTGGTAAAAAAAAAAATTGATAGATTTCCTCTCATTCACCCCTCTAAACCATAAGCTCATTGTGAGCAGGAAGTGTGTCCAACAACTGTTATTTTGTACTCTACTAAGCATTTAGTTCAGTGCTTTGCATACACAGTAAGCACTCAATAAATACAATTGATTGCAGTGTGGCCTAGGGGAAAGAGAATGGATGTTAGAAGGAGCTGGGTTCTAATTCCAGCTCTATTTGTCTGCTGCTTTGGGCAAGTCACTTCACTTCTCTGTGCCTCTTAACATCTGCAAAATGGGGATTAAAAGGTGTGAGCCCTATGTGGGACAAGGACTGTGTCCCAACCCCATTTGCTTGTATCCAACCCTGCACGAAGTACAGTGTAATATAACAGAGTTGATAGGGGTGTTCCCTGTCCACAGTGAACTTTGACTAAAGGATGAGTTTACGAGTCTAGAGGTTTTCACTTAACATTTCATCAGTTACCATCTGATGAATGTGGGAAAATTTGGGTGACTCACCCTGCTCAGCAGCTTTAGGAGATCATGCTTGTTCATGCAAGAAGGGAAAAAGATGGGGAGGGATGAAGGGACCCAGGAAGAGAACAGAATATAATTTACAATGCCATGTGTGGTGATTTCCAGCCCATCCCCCCGTAAGGTTTCATCTTGTACACTGTCAATCAATCATGTTTATTGAGTGCTTACTGTTTGCAGAACACTCTACTAAGAGCTTGGGAGAGTACAATATAGCAGTGTTGGTAGACACATTCCTCCCCACAACAAGCTCATAATCTAGATGGAGAGACAGATATTAATATAAATGAATTATGGGTATATGCATAAGTACTGTGGTACTGAGGGGGTGAATAAAGGGAGCAAATCAGGGTAATGCAGAAAGGAGAGGGAAAAAAAGAAATGAGGGCTTAGTCAGGGAAGGCCTCTTGGAGGAGATGTGCCTTCAAGATGGAGAGTAATTGCCTGCTGGATATGAAGAGGAAGGGCATTCCAAGCCAGATGCAGCATGTGGGTGAGAGGTTGATGTGGTGGAGTAGGTTAGATGATAGTTTAGCATTAGAGGAGTGAAATGTGAGGGCCGGGTTGTAATAGAGAGCAGTAAGGTAGCAGGGGGCAAGGTGATTGAGAACTTTAAAGTTGATGGTAAAGAGTTTCTGTTTGTGGGAGTGGATGGGCAACCATTAGAGGTTCTTGAAGAGTGGGAAAATAAGGACTGAACATTTTTGTAGAGAGATGATCTGGGCAGCAGACTGAAGTATGGACTGGAGCAGGGAGAGACAGGAGGCAGGGAGGTCAGCAAGGCGGTTGATGTGATAAGGTGGAATAGGATAAGTATTTGGACTAACGTGGTAAAGAGGAAAGGGCAGAGTTTTGGGATGTTGGGTAGGTTGAATCAACAGGATTTAGTGATTAAATGTGAGGGTTGAATGAGAGAGATGAGTTAAGGATAACACCAAGGTTATGGGCTGAAAGACAGGAAGGATGGTGATGCTGTCTACAGAGACAGGAAAATATGGGGGAGGACAGGGTTTGGGTGGAAAGACAAGGAGTTATTTTGGACATATTCAACTGGACGTGTTGGCAGGACATCCAGTAGAGATGCCTTGAAGGCAGGAGGAAATGCAAGACTTCAGAAGGTGAGAGAGATCATGACTGGAGATAGACTTGGGAATCATCCATATAAGAGGTTGCAGTTGAAGCTATAGAAGTAAATGAGTTCTCCAAGGGAATGAGTATAGTTAGAGAATAGGAGACCCAGAAGTGAACCTTGAAGGACTCCCATAGTTCGAGGGTGGGAGGGACAGGAAGCACCCTCCAAAGGGACTGAGAATGAGTGATCAGAGAGATAGGAAATGAACTAGGACAGGATGGTGGTGGATAATGTTTCCAGAAGAATAAGGTGGTCAACGGTGTCAAAGACACTGAGGGGTCAAGGAGGATTAGAACAGAGTAGAGGCAATTGATTTGGCAAGAAAGGAGGTCATTTATGGCTTTCTGTGGAGCAAAGGGGGCAGAATGCAGATTTTTACAGCCTCAGCATTCCCCAAATGTCTGACAGTAAATTTCACCACCACATCACATGTTGATCTTAGGAGTGTAAAGATATTCACACTCTAAATCACTGATGACCTATTTAGCTGCATGGCATGATTAATAAAATATAGTTCTATAAGTAGGCTCCAATTAAACTCACATATCCTCTCTGCCTGCATTGCAGGTGACATTACAGAGTTTCATTTCTTAGAGGGCAGGGATCATGTCTACCAACTCTACTTCTGTGCTTAGCACAGCACTCTGCACACAGTGTTCAATAAGTACCACTGATTGCACTTCTCAAAACAGGTTCATGTACTTCATCATTCTGTGACATGAGTGGTGTGTTTAGCTCAACTGCAGATTCTACTATGAACCTTCCTTTCTCAGTGACTTAAGGTTTTTACACACGTGACACTTTCACATTATATAACCGTCTGCCCATCGATGCGTTAGAGACAGACCAGAGAACTCTACGGGATCTGAAAATAAAGGGCAGCAATAAGCCACACAACACCGCCTTCCCTACCCTGAACTGCCTTTAAAAGTCTTCCCAGCCTCACTATCTTATATTGTGGAGGCTTCTGCTGACTTATTTGATGCTGCTAGAAAGGAAGTTCCATTTCTTGGGATCTTTTCTCCTCGCTCCGGGCTCGCACCGGAAGAGGGATCACAATAGCTTAGATGCTTTTTGATGGGTGTGAGGATGAAAGGATGGGAAACAAAGCTTTAACCCCTTAGACTCATTCCTTTTTTTCTTCTGTATCGGGGTGGGAGATGTAAAGAGCCTCTCCCCAGCATTGCTGCAGCATGGTTTAGTGGATAGAGCAAGGGCCTGGGAGTCAGAAGGTCATGAGTTCTAATCCTGACTCCGCCACTTGTCTGCTGTGCCCTTGGGCAATTCTCTTCACTTCTCTAGGCCGCAGTTCCCTCATCTGTAAAATGGAGGTTGGGATTGTGAGCCACATGTGGGACAGGGACTGTGTCTAACCAGCTTTGCTTGTATCCACTGCAGTGCTTCGTACAGTAAATGCTTCTTGTGGGCAGAGAATGTTTGTACCAACTCTTATATTGTAATCTCCCAAATGCTCTGCACACAGTAAGAGCTCAGTAAATAAGATCTTCTACTTCCACCCAGCCCCCACACTTTGCTTCTTTACACCCATCCTCTCACTATACCTGGATCTTTTCTATCCCTCAGCTGAGCCCTTCCCCACATCTTCTCTTTGGCCTGGAATCCCCTCCCCCTTTACATCTGATATACCACTCCACTACTCTCCTTCCCTTTAAAGCTAGTCTAAAATCATATCTCAACCTTCCCTGACTAAGCCCTCATTCCCCCCATCTATCCTCTCTTCTCTTTTGCCTGTGCACTTAGATCTGTACACCTTAAGCAGTTGCTATTCACCTCACTGGAACTCGGGCTCTAGGGAGTGAAATGCAGAAGCAGAGCCAGCCAAAGAGAGTGAGTGAGAAGCAGCAGCCAAAGAGGTAGAGGGAGACCAGAGTGGAACTCAAATGTAGAGGATGCTATCTTGCTGAAGGTGTGACCCAGGATGTTGTATGTGTGATGCAGAGTCTGAAAAGTGGTGATGTCATATGGGAGCCACTTTGGATCCACAGAATCTACACTATTCATTCAATAGTATTTATTGAGCGCTTACTATGTGCAGAGCACTGTACTAAGCGCTTGGGATGAACAAGTCGGCAACAGATAGAGACAGTCCCTGCCGTTTGACGGGCTTACAGTCTAATCAGGGGAGACGGACAGACAAGAACAATGGCAATAAACAGCGTCGAGGGGAAGAACATCTCGTAAAAACAATGGCAACTAAATAGAATCAAGGCGATGTACAATTCATTAACAAAATAAATAAGGTAACGAAAATATATACAGTTGAGCGGACGAGTACAGTGCTGTGGGGATGGGAAGGGAGAGGTGGAGGAGCAGAGGGAAAAGGGGAAAATGAGGCTTTAGCTGCGGAGAGGTAAAGGGGGGATGGCAGAGGGAGTAGAGGGGGAAGAGGAGCTCAGTCTGGGAACGCCTCTTGGAGGAGGTGATTTTTAAGTAGGGTTTTGAAGAGGGAAAGAGAATCAGTTTGGCGGAGGTGAGGAGGGAGGGCGTTCCAGGACCGCGGGAGGACGTGACCCAGGGGTCGACGGCGGGATAGGCGAGACCGAGGGACGGTGAGGAGGTGGGCGGCAGAGGAGCGGAGCGTGCGGGGTGGGCGGTAGAAAGAGAGAAGGAAGGAGAGGTAGGAAGGGGCAAGGTGATGGAGAGCCTTGAAGCCTAGAGTGAGGAGTTTTTGTTTGGAGCGGAGGTCGATAGGCAACCACTGGAGTTGTTTAAGAAGGGGAGTGACATGCCCAGATCATTTCTGCAGGAAGATGAGCCGGGCAGCGGAGTGAAGAATAGACCGGAGCGGGGCGAGAGAGGAGGAAGGGAGGTCAGAGCTAACGTTGGGGAAGACCTTCCCACCTCCTTCCAGAGCAGCTGGTTTCCTTCCCAAGGCCCTGTAAATGTGGGATCTGATTCAGGACTGCAAAACTCAGTGACAGGAGCCACAGCACAGGAAACTAGGTGCTTAAATTAAAAATAGTAGATGGAAAGGCACCTCCTGTTGTATCAGTACTGGACAGGGGACAGATTGGCTGAAAATCGAGTTGTCTGATATAAAACTGAATGCCCAGGATGCCTTTAACATCCAGTCTCTCTCCCACCCCCCAACCCCCACTCCCCCTCCGCTGAATGCAGCCTGAATAAACTAAAGTGATGCTTTTCATTGCCTGGTAATAAATAATAATAATGTTGGTATTTGTTAAGCACTTACTATGTGCAGAGCACTGTTCTAAGAGCTAGGGTAGATATAGAGTAATCAGGTTGTCCCACGTGAGGCTCACAGATGAGGCACAGAAAAGTTTTGCAGATGAGGTAACTGAGGCACAGAAAAGTTAAATGACTTGCCCACAGTTACACAACTGACAGTTGGCAGAGCCAGGTTTTGAACCAATGACCTCTGACTCCTAAGCCTGTGCTCTTTTTACTGAGCTACACCACTTCTCTGTAAAGAAGCAGTCTCAACCAAGACACTGAGTGTTAATGTAGGGAACTGCTTTCATAAACCCTAGCCCTAGTGATCATTAAGCTAAGGTCAAATTCTTCAATCCTGTACTTGGAAATGGGAGGAAGCAGTAATTTCTAAAGTTATTAAGCTTTAGGTTGAGCCCAAAGGGGTCTTGAGCAACAACCCAGAAGTTGGAAACTTTAGATTTAAAAGAAAATCTAGAATCAGTAAACTTCTAAAAATAAACAGAGGATAAAGATAGCGGCCCTTGTTTGGAAACTACCAATTTAAAAGAAGATCCGGAATCAGGATACCCTTTAAAAGTAAAGAAAGGATAAAGATAGTGGCTTTTGTTTCACATTTGTCTAGAGGAAAAAAAGAAAATACCCTTGGCAGGAAGACAACACACAAACATCTCATCTTAACTAGATTCAAAGTGTGAGCTGAGACTGCTATTTCTCTCCCCATCTATGAGAATGAGATTTGCTGACGCACTACCAAACGATGGCAGGCTTGGGGAAAAAAAGCAGGGAA
Organism: Ornithorhynchus anatinus; assembly: GCF_004115215.2. Classification (NCBI taxonomy): domain Eukaryota; kingdom Metazoa; phylum Chordata; class Mammalia; order Monotremata; family Ornithorhynchidae; genus Ornithorhynchus; species Ornithorhynchus anatinus. Next base: position 11,285,843 of record NC_041739.1, read on the forward strand.
GCGAAGATCAGCCGGAAGGAAGCTCCAGGTTTCAGAAGAGAATCACATAAAACCACTGTGTGCTTCTACCCAAAGGTAATTGAATTTTCTAGCACCAGACAAAACACCTCGATGAGAAGAAGTGCCGAGTTGTTGACATCCCAGTTCCCATTATGGAAAAGACTCCACTGTGTCTGAAATCTGGGCCCGGGGAAAGATTTATTTGCGCTTATGTCTTCTGGAAAAAGGAAAACTCATTTGCTTACTCAAATGAAATGTTAATGAACTTGGAGGCAGAAAACGATTCTTAATGTTTTACATCAGACACCCTCTTCAATATCAGAGACCATTAAGTCGAAGAATCTGACCCAGCAACAATGGTAATTCATTGCTTAGCATTTTTAATTATTTTAGATGAGTTCAAATGGAAAACAAGTATTTGACCCAAATGATAAGAGTCACACTTTAATATGCTATAGATGGCATTGGCTCGATCCAGCTGTGAACTAAAGCTAGGAAGCTCACCCCAGGGAATGAATGGGTTTTTGGGAGAGAAGTGACTCAACTCTCTCTTAGCACAGCTGGGGCATAGCCACATTAGCCTCAAGAATTCATTATTCATAAGTTCCATGCTTATAAATAATGCATACTTTTAAAATTTACATGCACATTACCCATGTGCACTTCCCCATTTTCATCATGTATTATTTTGAAGAAAGCACATTTTAAAATGCAGCAATGTGGACTGCATGTTAAAGAATTCTCTACTGGAGCTATTACTAGGTATAGTACAAGAAGTCACATTATTGGGTTTGGCCATATTGCTGCTACCTTGGCAGTTTTTTTTATGAAACTGAAATGAGAGGGCTTGAAAAACTGGATTCGGAAGACATGGCTCTTGGGAGATTAACTGATAGAGAAAGGTTAATGGGGATACAAGGTCCAAATCCAGACAAAAGGTATTCATAGAGAAATGATAGACTCCAGCTTTGGAGGTGGGCTGCAGATCTGCACGAGACTTTTAGTGATCTATCTGAGGTGTTCTCAAGATCTATCTTACCTACATGAGCAATTTGTAATATCAAATATTGCAAGGAGCAACTTGACTTAGAAGAAAGAGCAGAAGGCCGGGAGACAGAGCAAGTCACTGAACTTCTCTGAGTTTCGTTTCCTCACCCGTAAAATGGAGGTAAAATACCTATTCTCCTTTCTCCTTAGACTGAGAGCCCCATGCAGGACAGGGACTGTGTCTAAACTGATTAACTTCTATCTTCCCCAGCACTTAGTACAGTGCTTGACACACAATAAGCATTTAACAAATACCAATTTAATGATCAAGGGTCAAAGAGGGTGTGAAGGGCAGAAAATCCACCAGTGATGAAATCGTGCTTGACTCTTTGGCTCGATGGATATAGTTAATGGATGTCAGTTGATATTCAAGTAGATACTGGTCCTTGAAGGAACCAGAGCATAGGAAGGCAGAAAAAATATTTCAAAGATGCAGGGGAAGCAGGGGTGGATTTAGGAACTCACTGCCCCTTGGCTGTTGTCCAGGGAGACTCATCTTCTGATAGCAGAACTTCTTTTAGCAAATCAGGTGAAGGACACAGGTAGTCTACCAGACTGAGTGCTATGTTTGGGTGGGGAACAGTGGCTAAATTTCCTGACCTTTAACATTTGCTGTATGTGGCCATGACTTGAGTGGCCCACTCATGTGGTGACCCCATTTTCCAGGAGGACAGCTTCCAGTGATGGAACCCAAATCCAACCATAGTGGGAGAGAAAAGGGCAGTAAATGATCAATCAATAGACAAAGAGGAGAGACAGGAAGGTGTGTGGTTTCGGTGATAACACTAGTAAATGACTTTACCAAAGCAGTGGAGGGTTATTAGGAAGCCTTCGTGTTTGAGGTGGCTTTTTAGAAGGGCTTTCAATGAGGGAAAGAATATAATGTTGGAAGTCTGTTCCAGGCCTTCCTGTGCTTCGGTTAGGGCTGCTCCTTTGTCCCGTTCAGATGCGACGTCCGTGTTCACAGGGAACTGGGAGGGAAACAGCTGCTCTGGAGGAAAGACTTGCCTGAAATACCCCGGGGGAATGCTCTGGGTTCTACGTGTTTCTGTGAAAGATTCCCTAGAACATCACATTACACATAGCTAGCATAACAAACCTCTGTTACCTCTGGATCAGTTGGTATCCACGACTGACCACAGCAGCTCTTCAACATGCGATCCTTTCGTGCCACGAAGAACATGGCCTCCTCCTTTTCTCAGAAAACTGTTCAGTAGGTCCCACAGTAGCAATAACTAAAGAGATGGTGGCTTTGGATTTGCTCTGGATTTGTTTTATAGTACTGGGATTTGGTCCCCTGGCCCTGGGTGACTAATGTGTATTTTAGGCCCAATGTAGAAGGTCTCTCAGGAGGCTCCCCCCTTTTCTGCAGTGACAGCCATTTATCAGAGGGCCTGAAAGGGAGTTTCAATTTCCAAACTCCTCCAGGAGACTCTCGGGAGTGTTGCTCTCAGCACTCCTGATTTCTAGACCAGCACAAATTGAATCTCAATTCCATGCTTGCTTGCTTATCTGGCTTTGACAGCCCACTGTGGAGCAGCTGGGATTTCTCCTTCACCTCACGCGTCAGCCGTTCCCCATCTCTCGTCTGAACTTGGTGACTTCTACTTCCCTTGGCATAAGGTCTTCCTCTCCAGTGCCTCTCTCCCCGGCCTCTCCCTCTCCCAACTCAGGAAGGAAAGGCTGGAATATCTTGCATGATGAATCCCTTCCATTTATTAATAATGATAATAATCATGGTATCTGTTAAGTGTTTACTATTCATTCATTCAATAGTATTTATTGAGCGCTTACTATGTGCAGAGCACTGTACTAAGCGCTTGGAATGTACAAATCGACAACAGAGTCCCTGCCCATTGACGGGCTTACAGTCTAATCGGGGGAGACAGACAGACAAAAACAATAGCAATAAATAGAATCAAAGGGATGAACATCTCATTAAATTAAATTTAAATAATTTTATAAAATTATTAAATTAAATTTAAATTAATTAAATTAATTACAAAGCACTGTACTAAGTACTGGGGTAAATACAGTGAAATCAGATCACAGTGCCTGTTCCCTAAGGGGCTCATAGTTTAAGGAACAATCTAAGGGTGGAACAGGTATCTAATCTTCATTTTTACAAATGAGGAAGCTGAGGCACAGAGAAGTTAAATGACTTGCCCAAGGTCACACAGCATCCATGTGGCAAAGCTGGAATTAGAGCTCACTAAACCAGAATTAGAACCAACTAGGAGAAACAGCATGGTCTAATGGGAAGAGCATGATTCTGGAAGCCAGAGTGTCTGGATTTAACCCCTCTGTGCTACATGCCAGCTATATGACCTCCGATCAGGCCCTGAACTGTTCTCTGTGCCTCACTTTCCTCATCTGCCAAATTGTATTAAATACCCATTCTGCCTCCAACTTAGACTGTGAGCCCTAGGTGGGACAGGAACTGTCTGACCTGATTATCTTTTATCTACCTCAGTGCTTAGTAAAATGCTTGGTATGTATGAAATGCTAAACAAATATCACAATAAACTAGGAGAAAGTGGATATGAATACTTAATTGGAAGTACATATACAAATCACTAAGTACAGAAGGGCTCCGGGGGGAATGCATGCAAGTACATTATTGGTGTGGAGGAGCTGAAGAGGCAAATGGAGGATTATAACCTGTGGGGAAGAGAAATGGTACATCATGAATGTGCTCAGATTAGGACTACTGTAGAAAAACAAGTCGTCACTTCTTTTGTCCACCCATTGTCTTTGAATCCCAAGGAAAATTACTTGAAGGTGGTATGACTTTTGCAGGGCAATACTTTCCACTCTACAGGTTTTGTTTTGGCATTAAATTTTACTCTTGCTGACAGCAAGAATAATTACTGGGCAGAAAGTTTAACTCTATTTTCTTGCTCAATTTTCACTGTGTAAGCATTCCTGGACGACCAAGCTTCACAGACAAATTCCTGGCCCAGGCAGAAAAATTGTTTTCTGATCCTAAGTCCGCAAAAGGTAAATGTGTCACTATGGAAAGGTTGCAGTTCTGACTCTCTTATGGTACTTCAGAAGCCATAGAAACGGTAAATCATTTTCTTTGCTGAAAAAATCTGCCTCTCCAGTACACTCTTTACAAAGAAATGCACCTGCCTGAAATTAAGGGTCTTTGCAGCAAACAATTGAGTACTGTTCTAGATTTTCTCAGTGCTTTGAAATTTAATTCTTGTAAACCATTATGCACCATTTAGCTCACCTAAGCAACAATTTGCTAAATGGTGTCCTAGTGATCTGAAAGAGCTAGTGGAGCTTCTCCATTGTCTTTCTTAAGCATGCTCATATTTGAAGGTCTGGACTAGCTGGTGTATTATGTAGGTTAAAAAGGTCTCCTGCTGTACAAAATATGAATACGGTATATGGATTTGGGAGTAAAAAACAATTTTTGACTAAGTATAACGTTTTATTCAGATAACAGTTGCATTTAGATTTTGAAATCTTTGGGTTTTTTTGGAATGATTTGTGTGCCAAAAGAAAGTATTTGGCTACATCACTCCTTTTTGGTGTTTGCAGAAGGCCAAGTGGAAGTTTACATCTTAGTTGCCTAGGTTGGCCACCAAAGGCTTTGGTGGATTCAGACACTTGAACCCACGGGACACTATGCAGGTTAGCTTGGTCAGGTAGTGATGCCAAGTCAGCAGCATAGCCTAGTCGATAAAATCATGGGCCTGGGAGCCAGAGGACCTGTGTTCTAATCTCTATTCTGCCCATTGCCTGCTGGGTGACCTTGGGCAAGTCACTTAACTTATCTATGCCACAATAACCTCATCTTTAAAATGGGGATTCAATGCCCATTCTCTCTCCTACTTAGGCAGGGAGCCTCATGTGAGACAGGGACTGTGGTCTGTTCTGACTGACTTATATCTACCCCAGTGCTTAGATCATATAGTAAGCACTTAACAAATACCATAAAAAGTGGATCCTTAACATTAAAATACAAGATATCAATATTCAGGGCCAAATGCATATTGGGAAAGGGACAGACCAGCTGAAACTAGGGATAAAACCAGACGGCCATCCTGTCGTTAATTAATGTTGGTATTAAGCGCTTACTATTTGCAGAGCACTGTTCTAATTGCTGGGTAGGTACAGGGTAATCAGGCTGTCCCACGTGAGGCTCACAGTTAATCCGCATTTTACAAATGAGGTAATTGAGACACAGAGAGGTTAAGTGACTTGCCTACAGTCACACAGCTAAGTGACAGAAACTGGATTTGAACCCATGACCTCTGACTCCCAAGCCTGGGCTCTTTTCCACTGAGCCATGCTGCTTCTCTAACATTGCTGTTACTTGTTGATGGCACTGATAAGGCACTTTCTGAAAGAACTGAACTTTTTAGCATCAACTCAAAGGCAATCATACCTAAATCTTGGTTTGGAGATGAGGACCCTGTTTTGCAACAGTACATTGTCACACAGGAGATAATGGGTGCCAATTTCATTGGCTAGAATGCTGGAGATATTTTATGAATTTAAAGATATTGAAACAATTTCCAAGGCTCATTCAATTGTATTTTGAATACTGTGTGCAGAGTACTGTCTTTAGCCCTTAGAGTATAGTAGAAGATGACCTGATCCATATGGGAGAGACAGACATAAAATGATCTAAAGATATGAGGGAGAAGAGTTAAAATAGTATGTACAATACAGAAAGAAGAAGTAACAAGACCAAAGATGCTAATGTGGTACAAATGTGATGAGATAATAGGGAGGTTGTGACCTAGGGAGAAGAAAAAATAATTATGGACAGTCTCCTGGAGGAGATGGAATTTCAGAAGAGTTTTACATATGGGAAGAGCTGTGGGGCCTATTTGAAGGGAGGGAGTTCTGGAAAGGAGGAAGCATGTAAGCAGAAGTCAGAGGTAGGAATGAAGCTCAGTATTGGAAGGTGAGCTTGGGAAGAGTGGAGGGTTTGAGCTGGGCCATGGTATGAGACAGGAGAGGACAGGTAATGGAGAGATTTCTGTGTCTTTGACAGATAAGGTGAATAGATAACTCTTGGGGGTTTTGTAGGAGTGGGGAGGTGTGTGCAGAATGGCATCTTAGAAAGATGAGCCAAGCATCAGAGTGGAGCTTAGCCTGGAGAGAGCAAGGCTGGAGGCAGAAAGACCTGTGAGGAAACTACTGCATTAGTCAATCTAGGCTATACGACCAGTGCCTGGTCCAAGGTGATGGTTCTTTATTGAGAAAATACTTTTTAAAAAAAATATACAGGCAATGTTTAATTTATGAGAAATTTATCCTGAAATGAAAGCAAAATATGTTAGCTGAAAGACAAAGCGTTGATTAAAAGCCAAAATTCAGAAAAAAGTGAATTTATCCACCAGCAATTTATTCAACCTGTAGCTTAATCTTTTTCCTCTCAGGCAGTGATTGGTTTTTACCATCTGAATATGGTAGTGAAGACATTATATAGCTTAGGGTAATCAAGAGTTCATCAATCCATAATGGCCATTATCCATATGTCCCCCAAAACAGTAGTCTTTCAAATACCGAAAGTGTTACCAGGGGGTAAGAATCATGAGTGTACTCTTAAAGGAGCACCACTCACTATAAACTCAATAACTAGTCAAATTACATCTAGGAGTAAGGAAACCCAGATGGCTTTAAAGACCTAGACCAAATTAAAAGCACCCAAGTGAAGATTACTTTTGAAAGCGTGAAGTCTATTTCTAAATGTGGTTACTATCAGCAGGCCTAATCTTTGGTGAGCCACAGATGTCAGAGACACTGTAGGAATGGTACTATCATAATAATATTCCAGTGATTGATGATGATGGAATTTGCTAAGTACTTACTATGGGCCAAGCATTGATCTAAGTGCTGGTGTAGATACAAGATATGAGATTGATGATACTTGAGTTCCTGTGCATTTCTCTGTCATTGTATTTCTATTTTAGTGAAATAAGGGCAAGCATGTAGTATTTGAGTGCCCAATATGTGCTTCCAAATTTGGAAAATCATTTCCTTTCTCTTTTTAAATAGTAGGAGTATGGTTGTAAATGCAAAATGAGTTTTTCTCTTCAATTAGCCCTAATTCTTTCCATAAGCACATTGATCTTTTTGCAGATGCCCCTTTTGATTGCTCTCACCAGCTCAAATGCTAATAACTAAGTAAACAGCAAGAAAATGAATTGTTTTACTCCAGCTCTCTTTATATTGACTTTTGAACTAAAGATTGCAGATGTATGAAAATGAAATTTGCTACTGGCAGTAACTGGATCTGATGGGGACAGTAATCAATCATACTACAGTTCTTTCAAGGCCAGCTTTGAGGTATAGCTTAAAAATTGAGACCTATTTTTAAAAGGGGTAATTCATTTCTCATTCCAATTTATAATAAAGTGAGAGGAGTAATCTTATGATAGAAATACTCTGAAAATGTCTATTACTCTTGATCCAAATGAAGGGTCATTATTTTCATCCCTATGATTTCACTTTATCACTTTCAAGCGACAGTTGAAACAATGTAGCCTAGTGGATAGAGCCTAGGCTTGGTGGTCAGAAAGATCTGGGTTATAATTCCAGCTCCACCACTTGTCTGCTGTTTGACATTGGGCAAATCACCTAACTTCTCTGTGCCTGTTACCTCATCTGTAAAATGGGAATTAAGACTGGGAGCCCCATGTGGGACATGGGCTGTGTCTAATCTACTCCAGGGCTTAGTACAATGCTTGGCACATAGTAAGCACTTAACAAATACCAAAAAAAGTCTGAGGATGCAAAAGCAATGTTGGTTTGGTTTGGTTTGAAGTCCACTTGCCTCACTCCTTTTTAAATTAAAAAAAAATGTGAACATGACTGATGGGAGAGAATGTGAGGGGCACTGCTCAAACCATTAACACAATCACCAGTTCCCCTGGGAAGGTTTTTGGTCCCAAAGCCTCAGGACTAAGATTCATCCTTTATTCCAGACTACAGACTCCATACTTCCCCTGGGAAGGTTTTTGGTCCCAAAGCCTCAGGACTAAGATTCATCCTTTATTCCAGACTACAGACTCCATACTTCCTGAGAAGGAAATATTTTTAGGTGGTGACCAACCCAGCCAGTGGTACTAACAGAGCACCTACCATAGGCAGAACATTTTCCTAAGTGCTTTGGATGGAACACCAGAAGCAAAGTACATTCACTGCCTTGAAGCAGTTGACAGTCAACAGGGACACGATATCCCCGGAATCCCAGGAAACTCAACTGAATCTGGGTCTCTTAGCTAGTAAATCCATGTTTCTCTGGTAGGGATGTCAGGTGGGTTCCATATTGATGACCTTTTAGGGCTCTTCTTGCCTGTATTCTAGTGAAGAGTATTGGGCTATTAATGCTTTCCTTATCCATCTGTCAGTGGACAGTATTCACTGCTCCCAGTGGGCAAAGGAACTCCTCCATCTCTGAACACGGCCGGTAGGAACAATTTATCTGTAAAGATTACATTCTACCTTCTGATAGTTCCCATGATGCTTGCCCTCAATTATATCTATCAATACGTATCTGCTTGTAGGGATCAGATGAGATACTACTTCTCTGATTTTTTTTTTTAAGGCAGGGAAAAAATCATTTTGAATGCCACTTCACTGCAAAGAGAAAGTCTAATAGATTCTGTAAGGGCCCTTTAGAGCTAATTATAATCCAATTGACCTGCCTTGGCATGAAATGCCTAATGGATCTCATTTTCACCTTACAAGATGAAATTACAGTATAGTACATGTCTGATTTGGGAAGCTTTCAATTTCATGGATTTGTACAGTGCAGTCTTTGGGACAGGTTGACTGAGAATGCAGTTACCCAAAATGATCCTCAACAAATCCCTCTGTCCCCATGAGGGAAAGGTTTTATGATTGTCCACGTTTGTGAGAATAAGAAGCCATGTCCAAAATGAGTAATGCACTTCTAAAGGCCTATTACATTTTCAAATTTGTGTTCAATTCCAAAAGGCACCCTGAGTTTGAGAGAAGAATTTGTCTCCTATAATGGAAACCATAAAGGGAGAAAAAGCCAAATTTGAATGTGAGCTAATTGTTTGCATGATTGTTTGAAGTACTGAACTAAGCATTGGGGTTGACACAATGTAAGCAAACAGAACGTATTGTCCCTGTCCAACATGAGACTCTAAATTGAGGAGGTAGAATCGGCTTTATAGCCCTATTTTACAGAGTAGGTAACTGAGGCACAGATAAGTAAATTGATTTGCCCAGGATCACTCAGCAGGCAAGTGGCAAAGTCATGATTAGAACCCAGCTCTTCAGACTCTTGGGCCCATACTCTTTCCACTTGGCCAAGCTGCTTTTCTATTACTTGGATGAGAAATCAGATCCCTTGTCACCCAGAGGAAATTTAAACCTTTTTTTTCCCCAAAGTAACTGCAAGCAAATCCAATCCTGAAACGGAAATCTCTCCTTTTTATTTTAAATAGGATGAAGATCCAGCTGTACTGGGAACAGGATTTAGCTTCCCATTCTAACTTGACTTCCTTCAATGCTTCTCAACTTTGAAATATTCTGTCCTTTGTGGGGTGAAACAGCAATTCCCCAGGATCCTGCCAACTTGATGCTGCACAAGAGGTGTATCTTCAGGTAATCGATGTCTACATCTGTGAAGGGGAATTGTGTGGTGGACTTTGGTTTGTTTTTGTTCCTGACGCTTGTACATTTTTCACACAGCTTTCTTGCCTGAAGGCTCTATGCAGAGGGTGCATCTTTATAAATGAGAATCATAAATAAACCAGGCTGGAAGCTCGAGGGGTCAAGCGGGGAAACTGTGGGAGGCTAATTCAGATCGCTATACTTCGGGTCTTAAGTGCTGCGTTAGCTAAAGTTAGTATAGCTTTTGGAAAGGTGCTATAAAACTGTCAAGTAATATGAATACTGAATTAAGCATCCTTGCAAGATAAACTTATTTTCAAGAGAGGACTTTATCTTTTAGTTTTCCATCTCAAAAATTCACATTCTTTTTTCCCATCTGCAGGAAGTTTGAGAGAAGTAGCTCTAGGTAGCTCAATTTTACTTAATGATTTAGCATTTGTTCTTGGTTTGCAGTGCATTGAGAGACTGAAGCAATGTTGTGAACCTTTCCAAAAAGTGTTGAGTGAAGTTGCTGTCTGCCTTTCAAAGTTGATTCCCTTCCATCAGATTATATAGGGTGCCCTTAAAATCACAGAGACTCTAGGATGGCCTCCCCACCGTAATTGGCCAGATGATGTCAGGTGGCCTTCACTCTTCCTTCAGCCAGCCGCTCTTGCACACATAAGATTCTTGGACTTCTGTGTACTCCGTATCTGGAGTATGATGAGTATGGGCTCAGTTTTAAGGCTCAGAATGCTGCAGGGCTGACTAACCCCATTTCTTTCCCCCTCTTCCTTGTAGTCGATGAAATCTGGATTTTCAAAAGACATAATATATGGTCCATTCTAAAATTTGGTGAACTGTCCTGTTCCCTGAACTACTGTCAGAATAAGAAAAGGAAATGTATGTAGCAGACACTAAAACACACAGATGCGTGGGCACATGAACACTCTCTCTCGAAAATCAGATCCAAGCCTCTAAGGTATAAGTAGAGAGCATTAGTTGCAAGCCGCTTCTCTCAGAGCTTTCTGAGATTCACTTATTAGTAAATGACAGTGAACTGCGGTACAAAGAAGTGTTAATTCACTGCCATCTGTCTTTATTTTGCTAATCTACTCCACTGGACACCACCTTCTGTATGCAATTCATCATACCGCTGTCTTTGTCTTGAGTAAAGCTCTCCTCTTTCTAAAGAAGGATAATCTGCTACAAGGAGTGTCTTGGCACATAAACTTTTGTTGGATAACGTTGTGACAACTTTGAAAGCACAAATATATGTAGAGTGTTCAGAAACATTCATAAACATGCAGTTTATGGCAAGATGTGTGTGTGGCTTTTTTTCTTTTTTAGGTGTCACATTGTACTTGACTTTTTATTCTAGAAGCTGTCATATCATATTAGGTTTTTGCTATGGTAACCCCGAGAGATGGAACTTCTCAAAGAGAGTGTGACCCATGAATCTGACCACCTTCACACCTTGACAATATTAAAATCAAGCATATTTCCCCCTTCCCCCACTCTCAACTGCTTCTAGTGTGGGAAACTATTTTCTTTCCTTAATTGTCTCAGCGATGGCTACAATCAGTCAATAGTACTTATTGAGCACCAGTGATCAGAGAACAGTACTAAGTGCTTGGGTGAATGCTATATGATTCATTTCTGTTTAGCCTCTGAGTTTTAATTCAGTAATTTTTATAAAAAGAAAAAGGGAGCATGTCTAGCAATTCTACTGGACTCTCCCAAGCACTTAGTATAGTGTTCGCCAAGCAGTAAATGCTCCATAAATATGATTGATTGGGAATAGTTTTAGGATTTAGGTGCGGTAAGTCCACTAACATAGCTGAGAAAATTTCAAAGAGTAGATATTTTAATTTCTCCCTAATTAAGAAGCCGCCCAATACCGTTAAATACCAAAAGAGGATAGTGAGACCAGATGCTGAAAACCTCTCAAAGTACAGGAGACCAACTAAGATTAAAAGATAGACTAAAAGCTGAGACATTAGCCACACATAATCACCCTAAGTACTGAATTCCTCCATCTCCCCAGACAATTTGCACCCTGAGAAGATTCTATTTAAAGAGCAGAATAATAGAGGGAGTCTCAGAGAAACAACGCTCCTGGGAGGCAACCCATGCTTCACTTTGCTTAGAGAAACATCATAATTAATATCTCTCTAAACAGAAATGAATCTTATAGCATTCACCCAAGCACTTAATACAGTTCTCTGATCACAGGTGCTCAATAAGTACTATAGTGACAAAATAAGAAAAGAAAAGATTTTCCCGCACTAGGAGCAGTTGAAAGTGGGGGAAGGGGGAAATATGCTTGATCTTAATATTGTCAAGGTGTGAAGTTGGTCAGATTCATATGTCACACTCTCTTTGAGTTGTTCTACCTCTCGGGGTTACCATAGCACAGCCTAATGTGCTATGACAGCTTCCAGAATATGAACACTTCCTCATGTGAAGTGTGTGGCAGATTTCTTTTTAGAAAATCTAATTACAATTAGACCAAGTCTCCCTATGTTCGGCTTCCAACTTTTGTGGCAGTATGAAAAATTTATTGGGTCAATGTTCACAGGTAAAAGTATGTATTGATGAAAGAACTTGAATAATTAGCTTGTAAATTTGATCTGATCAAAATGTAACACTTTTTCATTTGAAGTTAGGTAAATTCCAATATCTCTGTGAGAATTAGAAATCCAGCCAGATTGTCCCAGGATATTCCAATTTTACATTTTCTTGATCCTCCTACTCTTTTGAGATGTGAGTACTTCAGCCCCTTTAACAAATATTTAAATGGGTTTTTCCCAGAGAGATGGATAGCATTGTATCTGCAGCGTCTGGTGGAAAGCTCAATATAAAATAATAATAAGCACATGTGTGCTATTGGGAATTTCATCTTTGAAGTCCTTGGTAAAGGTTAACTAAATGTACATAAAACCAGCAACTTCATTAAATAGTTATGAAAAAGACATCACTATATTTTTTTCCCCCTCAATTTTACCTGGAAGCTAGGAAAAGACTTTTTGATTTCTATAATATTTTCACAACAATCTTTGAACAATATTTGTAGGTTAACAAGAAAAGTAATTTGAATTTCTGTGTGAAGATCTTAGAATGTGATTGTGACCCTTGGAAAAAAAAAAGAGGTGAAGAAAGTCATCTGATCAAGCAACCAGGAGCTCAAAACTAACTTTAAAGGATCTTCCAAAAGAAGAATTCCTGAAAAACAGTAGTATTGTCAAGCCAGGACACTTTAGGAATTGTACTGCTGTGAAAAGAGTGAAGTGAATGAGGTAATTCAGTTAGAACCAAATAACCCTTTGAAAAGGAATAACTTAAAGGACTCATTTAAAAGGAATCATAAGAGAATGTGACTTGTGGATAATTGTGATGAATTAGAAGTGTTAACAGTAACTCCAGTGAGCCTGACTGCTTGTCAATACTAATTTCCCTTGGACATTTATAATAGGGGTAAGGGGCTAGAATAGGGAAACTGCAATTTATGTGGCTCTTGAGATGCAAGGCAAGGTTGCTCTAATAGAAAGGGTTTTGAAGAGCTAAATGAACCAGATAGAGACCTCAGGCCTGAAAGAAAGGTGCATTAGGTTTTTGAATGAGACGTAGAGTGAAATCCCATGGACTCTTTTCTTGGCCGACACCTGGGGTGGTTAGGATTCTGCCATCATTGGCCACAGAGGGTCTGGTACCATCTGGTGCAGTGTGAAGCAGTGAAGCAGTGTGGCGCAGTGGAAAGAGCACGGGCTTTGGAGTCAGGGCTCATGAGTTCGAATCCCAGCTCTGCCACTTGTCAGCTGTGTGACTGTGGGCAAGTCACTTAACTTCTCTGTGCCTCAGTTCCCTCATCTGTAAAATGGGGATTAAGACTGTGAGCCCCACGTGGGACAACCTGATTCCCCTGTGTTTACCCCAGCGCTTAGAACAGTGCTCTGCACATAGTAAGCGCTTAACAAATACCAACATTATTATTATTATTATTATCTGGTGCCATTCATTCAGGAGAACAAATTTCTATCTTTATTTGCTTTGTATCATTTAGGAGATAATCTAAAGGATACAGAATAAATATAACCTAACCCAGAGAAGCATCATGGCCAAGTAGATAGAGCTCAGGCCCCGGGAATAAGAAGGACCTGGGTTCTAATCCCAGCTCTACCACTTGTTTGCAGTATGACCTTGGGCAAGTCACTTAATTTCCCTGTGCTTTAGTTAAATCATCTGCATATTGGGAGTTAATTCTGTGGAACGTGGACTGTGTCTAACTTGATAGGCTTGTATTTACCCCAGCACTTAGTACAGGGCTTGGCACATAGTAAGCACTTATTGAATACCATAAAAATATATAACTTCTGAGGGGACAGAGATTAGATCTTGGTGTCCTATGTTCTACATTTGTCACACTACTTTATGACAGCCTGCCTGGCTGAGTCAGAGCTTGGGATAACCTTCCCTATCCATTTCCAATCACCGGTGGATTAAAGCAAGGATGAGTAGTGGGGCCCATTCTGTTCAATTAATTCTAAACAGTCACAGCAGTAGATGTAACAGGAAACCTGGATACAGGGGTTTGGGTACTGTTTGGCTTCTCCAGGAATTCTTCTACCTCTACAGCTTTAGCAGCATGGCATAGTGGATAGAGCACAGGCCTGAGAGTCAGAAGCTCAAGGATTCTTATACTGGATCTGCCACTTTTCTGATGTGTGGCCTTGGGCAGGACACTTTACTTCTCTGTGCCTCAGTTACCTCATCTGTAAAATGGGGATTTAGACTGTAAGTCCCATGTGGGACAGGGACTGTGTCCAACCGAATTTGCTTATAACCACCCCAGTGCTTAGTACAGCATGCTTAACAAATACCAAAATTACTATTATGATGAATATGACTGTAAACTGGTTCACCGACTCAGTGAGGTACTCAGGCTGACGGGAGTCTGAAGCAAAACAAGATGATGCTTCAGCCTGCACCAGAGAAGTCATATACCCAACCAAAAATCTTTATCGATAGTAGAATGTGTAATAGTCACAGAATTATGTTACCTAGACAGGTCACTGACCAATGATGTAACTGTAACAGGGAAGTAGAAAAGTGAATTAAGGAGGCTGGCAGATCACTTGGGAGGTTGTTAAATAGAATGCTATGGCGTTAGGCTAAAGGTTTATAGAGTTATAGTGTTGTGCAAACTTTCTGCAGCTGGGAAGCCTCTCTCCCATCAGAAGCCACGTCTGACACTTTTGAACAGTTCCATCAGTGTCACCTAGAGGCTATATTCAATGCCATATGGTGAGACAAGATTACAAATAGTGGGAAACTGGAATGAAGTTACCCTCTTGGCATTGAGGGTATACTCACGGGAATGCAGCTGGACTAGGAGGTGTGCGTGAGGAGAAAGGACGATGGAAGGATACCCAAGACGGTGGAAGGATATTGCTTTATGACAAACTGAAATTTAGCAAGGGGAGGCCAGCAGATGATTGAAGGACACAGGAAAACATAGAGACTATGCCACATCCCAGCTAAAAGCTGGGAATCTATCACTGCAGCTAGATCACCATCGTATCCTGCAATCAGGAAAGGATTGCATATGTGTTTTGATATAATGGCTGACTCAATACCGGATAGGCATGTATTTTTTGAAGGGGATGCTTTCAGTGAAAATACCTTTTTCTGACCTAACACTACTTAGTGTGAATGTAACAGTAGGAAGTGAACCACTGGAGGAGGAAACATCTTGCATATAGGATTATATGGAACCACAAATATGTATGGTTCATGAGAATTAGTGAGGCCTAGTGGATAGAGCATGGAGCACAGAGCATGGGAGTCAGAAGGAACTGGGTTCTAGTCCCGGCTCTGCCATTTGTCGGATCTATGACCTTGGGCAAGTCACCTCGCTTCTCTGTGCCTCTTTTACCTTGTCTGTAAAATGGGCATTAAGTTTGTGAGGTCCAAGTGGGACAGGGACTGTGTCCAATCCAATTATCTTTTATCTATCCTAGCTTTTAGTGCAGTGCCTGACACGTAGTAAGTAAGCATTTAACACATACCATTTAAAGAATGAAAGAGTCACATGTGACTGAAAGAACTGAACCAATGAAATACCGCTGAACACCATTTACATTTTCTTCCTAATCATGTACAAATGGGATGCGTATCTTCCATGTGGTGTTTTGGTGTTAGATTGCTCATCTTTATATGATGGAGAAAATTATGACAAAATAAAATTCAAAACTTATTAGGTGCTCATGAGAAAAGAATCCTTTGAAGTCTTGATGGGAATTATCTGAATGCCGGTGTCCTTGTTTGATCTCTGGAATTCAATATTTCTTTTTCAAACCCAATTTCCTACACTGGCGGTGATAATCCTGGCAGGAATAGTTCTGCATCCAAATTGGTCTATCTGAGTAGTTAGGGTCCTCATTTCCATAGCCCGCTGTGCACCCTACTATCTGCTTAGATTTTGAGGAAACCCTTGATTTTATTGAACAAACAGCCTGCGTGAAAGTGATATGTAGGCATCTTTTTCCAAAGTACCCTTTGAATGGCTCAAATTGCCCTCTGTTGGGTAATGGAAGTGATATAAAGGCACATCCATTCTAAAAACTGCAGTGCTCTAGTGAGAATGTTCATGTTTATTATACTTTTAAGGATAAGAAAGAACAGAGATTCAAGGGAATGATAGCATCTGCAAACAATCACAAAGTAAATCTATTTCACTGTGCATATCTTTTCAAAGCTATGATGATTGCCAAATAATACTGATTCATATGATCATCTGCTCAGAATCTAATGTCTCCACAAAACTCTACTTCTGACAACCCAGTGGCTCTCAAATTGTTCAAGACAAATTATGGTAGCCTAGTGGGTTGTTAATGTACTGTTTTGATATTATATTTATGTTCGGAATGGACCACAGTTCTAGTCTCAATATGCAGGCTCTCCTTTGGTGTGTTGGTGTCATGAAAAATATTTCTAAGGGGCAGTGAAAAATATTCACCAAACTAAACCTTAGTCCAAAGATGATATTGCAGGCTGATTCTGTACTGCATTTAGGAAAGAAGAGACACTCTTTTAAATTCCATTTTAGTGTCATGTTCTTTATTCTGGAAAGAAATGAGTATGATGAAATTGTTCCAAAAATTGACCTCATATCACAGAATGGCTGAGTCTAAACTCAAATAAGTCTGGCAAGCACATGCTCAAGGTCACCATTTTTTTTGAGGAAACTGATGTTAATCCTCTGTGCTTTCTTTTAGGGAACAGGCTTTGGAACCGTACACTCTTGGTGGTTACAAATCTGTCAAGAGATCAGGGAGAGGGGCAGGAGGGAATTTTTCTATCATATCGGTCCTGGACCTAGAGATCCCTGAAGAGCCTTTTGGTTGTAGAGGCAAAATTTTACAAACAAAGCACCATCTCTTAGTCTAGGTGCCAGCTTATTGAGCATTAGAAATGGTGTGGCCTAATGGGAAGAGTCCAGGATTAAGAGTCAGGACACTCAGGTCATAGTTCTGACTCAGTCACTTCCTTGCTATATGATCTTAAGCAAGTCACTAATCTTCTCTATGCCTCTTTCCTCATCTATAAAATGGAGATTAAATTGTTCTTCCTGTCATTTAGACACTGGGTTCCATAAGGGACAGGAATTGTCTGAATTGATTATATTGCATCTACCTGAACAAGTGGAGAGCACAATGCTATTGATTAAGCATGTATTAATAATAATAATAATGTTGGTATTTGTTAAGCGCTTACTATGTGCCGAGCACTGTTCTAAGCGCTGGGGTAGACATAGGGGAATCAGGTTGTCCCACGTGGGGCTCACAGTCTTAATCCCCATTTTACAGATGAGGGAACTGAGGCACAGAGAAGTTAAGTGACTCGCCCACAGTCACACAGCCGACAAGTGGCAGAGATGGGATTCGAACTCATGAGCCCTGACTCCAAAGGCCCTGCTCTTTCCACTGAGCCACGCTGCTTCTCCAAGCATTCTCCAAGTATTATTATTAGTATTAATGGTGTTTTTAATTCCATCAGTAGCAGTACTAGAAGTAGTAATGGTTTTAAGCACAGAATTAGCAGCAAAGTGGCCTAGTGGAAAGAGCATGGGTCTGGGAGTCAGAGAATGTGGCTTCTTATCTTGGCTCTGTCACAGGTTTGCTGTGCTGACTGAGCAAGTCACTTAACTACTCTGGGCTTCAGCTTTCTCATCTGTAAAATGGGATTTGGATATTATCAGTTCTCCCTCCCCTTAAAATTCAAGAGCCTGATGTTAGACAGTCACTTGTTCAACATAATTATCTTGCCTCTAGCCCCTACTTAATACAGAGCTCGACACATATCAAGTGCTTAACAAACACCACAATTATCATTATTATTATTATTTTGCAGTTAATGACTCTACGTGCTTGGCAAGTAGGGCAGAATCACAAGATACGTTGCCTGTCCATAGAAATGCATAATTAAATGATCTACGTTATTTAATTATGATCTCATGGTGCCTCTATGGTGCTCATCCTCTGGACTGTAAAACCATTCTGAGCAAGGAACATGTCTACCAACTCTATTATACTGTAACTTCCTAAGCGTTTAGTACAGTACTCTGCACAAAATAAGTGTGCAGTAAATTCGATTGATTGCTATCAGAGTTTGTTACCCCTAGAAATTTAAAAACCTAGAAATGGGGTTCACAATATTTTCAAGCATTCTCCTTGCCCTTATTTGAAATTTTTGTGAAGTTGAAAGGTATTAATAATATGCTGTGGTGTGGCAGGCTAGTATAAATCAATCAGTGTGTTATATTTTGGTGTGTGTATGTGTTATATTTTACTCTCCCCTGGCAAGTTGAGTGAGTGCTTCAAAGCTGATGGTAAGGAGTTTCTTTTTGGTGCAGAGCTGGGTGGGTGAATACTGGAAGTTCTTGTGGAGTGGGAAAACATGGACTGAATGTTTTTGTAGAAAAAAGAATCGGGCAGCCAAGTGAAAGATGGACTGGAGTGGGAGAGAAAGGAGGCAGGGAGGTCAGCAAGGAGACTGATAAAATAATTTGAGGGGTAGTATAAATGCTTGGATTAACATGTTAGTGGTTTGGATGGAGAGCACATGATGGATTTTAGAAATGTTGAGGAGGTGGAACATATAGGATTTAATGATAGATGGAGTATATGGGTTGAAAGAGAATAATGCAAGAATAATGCAAAGGTTATGGGCTGGTGAGACAGGAAGGATGGTGGTGCCATCTACAGTGACAGGGAAGGACAGGGCTTGGGTGAGATGATAAGGAGTTCTGTTTTTGACATGTTAAGTTTGAGGCGATAGGTGGAGACACATGTAGAGATGTCTTGAAGGCAGGAGGAAATGTGAGACTGCGGAGAGGGAGAGAGATCAGGGTTGGAGATGTAGATTAGAGAATCATTTTCACAGAGAAGGTAGCTGAAGCCGTGGGAGCAAATGAGTTCTCTGAGGGAGTGGGTGTAGATGGAGAATAAAAAGGGACCAGAACAGAACCTTGCAGGGACACTCACAGTTAGGAGGTGGGAGGCAGACGAGGAGCCTGTGAAAGAAATTGAGAGAAGGGCGGAGAGCCAGGAGAGGATGGTCAGTGAAGTTGTGGTTGGATAATGTTTCCAGGAGAAGGGTGTGGTCAAAATTATCGAAGGCAACTGAGAAATTGAGGAGGATTAGGGTGGAATAGAGGCTGTTGGATTTGGCAGGGATCATTTGTGACTTTTGAGAGGGTGGTTTCTGTGGAGTGAAGGGAACGGAAGCCAGATTGGAGGTGGTCAAGGAGAGAATTGGAAGAGAGGAAGTTGAGATAGTGGATGTAGACAATTTACACAAGGAATGTGGAGAGGAATGGTAGGAAGAATGGGGCTATAACTGGAGGGAGCTGTGGGGCCAATGGAGGGTTTTTTTAGGCCAGGGGAAACATGGGCATGTTTGAAAGCAGTGGGAAGAAGCCATTGGAGAACAAACAGCTGTAGATGGCTAATAGAGAAGAAGGGAAGGGCCAAGTATTTTGATAAGGTGCAAAGAAAACGGGTCAGAAACACAAGTGGAGAGAGTGGATATTGAGGGAAGGCAGAGATACTGTTGCAAAAGATGGGAGAGTTTAAAGAGAGATGATGGAGGGATTGGGGAGGGGGAGGGGAGATTTTAGGGAGATCACACCTGACAGTTTCAATTTTCTCAATAAAGTAGGTACCCAGGTCATTAGGGGCAAGAGATGGGGATGCCGAGGGACAGGGGCTTTGAGGAAGGAGTTAAATGTCTGGAGCAACTTGGGAGAGCAATAGGCCTGAGTATCAATAAGGATGGAGAAATAATCTTGCCAGGAAGAGGAGAAGGTAAAGAAGGTATGTGAGAATAAGAGCACTAATTAGAGTCCCTCTAACAGGGTAGTTGAATTAGAGGCTGTATGCATTTGTCTAGGCTTTATTGAGGTCAAGGCTAATAAGAGACCAACTGGGAGCAGAAGGAATTCCCTGTGAGGGGAGAGGCTCTCTGCCGGAGGGGAGAGAGAATTCCAGCTTGCTAGAAAGTATGGGTCAAGGACCATGATCTTCTCTTAGCCTCTTAATAAAGAGAACAGCTGGTGTCATAAACTCTAGTCTCTGGCTCAGATTCCCTCTTAATATGCTGCCTACAATGGTCTACAATAAACCATGTTCATTTCCACACTGAGTAAAGGTAGAGTTTGTCTGAGTCATCTATCAAAGTCCTATGAGGTAGAATTCAATAACGGCTTTCAGTCCTGTTCAGGGTTTTCCCAGTGCTGCCTGGTACACGACCTTATCCTTTAGGCTGACTTTGGTTCATAGTCTGATGCTGAGGCTCTAAAGTGGTCTGTGATCTCTTGCATGTCTGTTGTTTTTGCTGTTAGAGTACCATCGTTGTCAGAAGGATTTCAATGTGAAAGTCTCAAGGACTTTTGGGGAGGCTGAGCTGGAAGAGCTTCCCAGGAACTTGGGATTTAACACTTCCTGGTTTCTTGTGACTTTTCCAGTCATGGTTGGGTAAAACAGGTGGAATAGTTAAGTCAGGAGGTTAGCCAGGACTTTCTAGTGGAAAGTGCATAGGCCAGAGGACCCGGGTTCTAATCCCAGCTCTGCCACTCGTCAGCTGCCTCACCTTGGACAAGTCAGTTCTCTGGGCCTCACTTATCTCATCTGTAAAATGGGAATTAAGCCTGTGAACGTGTTCTTAGAGGCATAAGCACAGGCTTGGGAGTCAGAGGACGTGGGTTCTAATTCCGGCTCCACCTCTTGACTGCTCTGTGATCTTAGGCAAGTCACCTCACTTCTCTGTGCCTCAGTTCCCTCATCTATAAAATGGGGATGAAGTCTGTGAGCCCCACATGGGACAAACTGATTACCTTGTATCTACCCCAGCGCTTAGAACAGTGCTCGGCACATAGTAAGCACTTAACAAATACCATCATTACTATTATTATCTTAATCAGCACTTAGTGCCTGGCACACTGTAAGTACTTAAATACCATTGCAAAAAAGGAGGCTAAGGATCTGTGAGGGGGGAAAGCTCACTCTCCAACGAGAAAAATGACCGGGCCTTCCGTGCAGGCTGGTTTATTACTTTGAGAAATGACTCCGTGTTGGAAATAACTTTACTCTGACCCAACATATCATCTTATAGTAGCCTGAGGAGCTTAGGAAATTAATTCCCGGGCAACCAGACTTATTTAGGAACTGCCACAGTCCAGAACTCATGATGGGTTGGAAGTTTCGGTGAAGTGGGCTAGCATTTGTTTGACGACACTCGAGTCTATTTTGCAGATAAGCAAGGCCGGGCGGTAAAAGCAGGAGGCAGTTCATGTGGACCGCCACGAGAGGGTAGTCACTATCTTGGTAATCCTCTACGTAGAAGCGCCTTGGGAAGAAGGAAAAAATGTCCATTTTTCTCTCCAAAGTCCAATGTCCAACCACCTTCAGCACTGAGGATGAGCATCTGCAATGAACGGACAACTCCTCTAAGAGTTAATAATAATAATGTTGGTATTTGTTAAGCGCTTACTATGTTCAGAGCACTGTTCTAAGCCCTGGGGTAGATACAGGATCGTCAGATTGTCCCACGTGAGGCTCACAGTCTTCATCCCCATTTTACAGATGAGGGAACTGAGGGACAGAGAAGTTAAGTGACTTGCCCAAGGTCACACAGCTGCCAAGTGACAGAGCCAGGATGCGAACCCATGAGCTCTGACTCCCAAGCCCGGGCTTTTTCCACTGAGCCACACTGCTTCCCATAAAGCCACCATCCCTGCCTTTAGGGTTGATGATGGGGTATCCCACCCTCTAAAATCCTCTTTTATGGCCAGGGAACCCGTCCGCTAATTCAATAGTATTTATTGAGCGCTTACTATGTGCAGAGCACTGTACTAAGTGCTTGGAATGTACAAATTGGCAACAGATAGAGATAGTCCCTACCCATTGATGGGCTTACAGTCTAATTCTGTTGTACTGTACAGTGCCTTGTACAGTGCTTTGCGCAAAGTAAGTGCTCAGTAAATACCACTGATTGATTTGGGGGTGAAGTGGGAGGGACAGGAGGAAGAGGGAAAACAAGCAGACAGGACAGTTAGGTCACAAAGAAGAAAGGAAGTAGGCGATTGGGAGGAATGATAATTATGGTATCTGTTAAGTGCTTACTATTTCCCAAGCACTGCTTAAGATCTGGGGTAGATACAAAGTAATCAGGCTATCTCACGTGAGGCTCACAGACTTAATCAGCATGGCTCAGTGGAAGGAGCCCGGGCTTGGGAGTCAGAGCTCATGGGTTTGAATCCTGGCTCTGTCACTTGGCAGCTGTGTGACCTTGGGCAAGTCACTTAATTTCTCTGTCCCTCAATTCCCTCATCTGTAAAATGGGGATGAAGACTGTGAGCCTCACGTGGGACATCCTGATTATGCTGTATCTTCTCCAGCACTTAGAACAGTGCTCTGCACATAGTAAGCCCTTAACAAATACCAACATTATTATTATAATCCCCATTTTGCAGATGAGGTAATTGAGGCCCAGAGAAGTTAAGTGACTTGCCCAAGGTTACACAGCAGACAGATGGCAGAGCCGGGGTTAGAACCCATGTTTTATGTCTGCCAAGCCCATGCCCTTTCAACTAAGCCATGCTGCAGTGAGTGGTAACAAGGTCAACTCACAAATCCCAGGTCTGTAGATTATTTTTTTCCAGTCAGGGTATTTGGGACAAAAGTATTCAGTTGGTGTCTGCTGATTCCTAGTTCGTCCAACTTTATATTTAGTTTTTTGTTCTTAAAAGCCTCGTTACCAATAAATTAACTTAATAAAATGACTTTGATACTATAGTGGTGACTTTGTTTCGAAGATGGCTCTGCCAGGAGGAAGATCTTATTCACCCTGGTGGGTCTGATCGGAAAGCCCGGTCGATCGATCAGTGACATTTGAGCGCTTACTGCGCTCAGAACATTGTACTAAGGGATTTGGAGAGCACAGTAATACAAAGTTGGTTAACACGTTCCCTGCCCACAGCAAGTTTACAGTCTAGAGGGGGAGACAGTCTTTAATATAAATAGATAATTTATGTATAAGTACATTAGTGCTGTGGGGCTGAAGGTGGGTTGAATATCAAATGCCCAAAGGATATGGATCCAAGTACATAGATGACGCAGAAAGGAGAGAGATACCTAGGGAAGAGGAGGCCTAATCTGGGAAGGTCTCTTGAAGGAGATATGTGCTTAATGAAGCTTAATAAGACTTTAAAGAGGGCTCTATTGAGTTGTTTGCTATTTTAAGATTCTGCTCTTCTCAGAAACTATCTCGATACATATCTTTGCAAAGCCTCTGTTCAAGGAGAGCAGGCTCTGTCCACATTCATCAGTAAATGGCATTTTTTTGAGCACTTTCCTACTCTTTATGCCTTGAAATTGGGTGTCTTGCTGCCAACCCCTTGCCCATGTCCTTCTCTGTCCTGGAACTACCTCTCCCTTCATATCCCTCAGATCGCCATTGTCCCCATCTCCAAAGTGCGCTAAAATCGAATCTTCTCCAAGATACCTTTTCTAAGTCCTCACTTTCCATATTTACTCTCCCTACTGTGTCACCCATATACTCGGGTCTCTACCTCTTAAGTACTTTGGTTTCCCCACCTCTAGAGGGGAAAATTCAGTCATATTTATTGAGCACTTACTGTGTGCAGAACACTTTTCTAAGCACACTTACTGGGTGCAGAACGTTATACTAAGCCCTTGGGAGAGTACAATACAACAGTAAGCACACACATTCCCTTCCCACAAGTAGCTTACAGTCTAGAGGACTACATATCTTTATACCCTGCCATTTTCCCTATCTGTAATTTTTTTTAATTTAATGATATTTATTAAGCACTTAGTATTTGTCAAATATTATTTTAAGCACTGGAGTAAATAAAAATGAATTAAGTGGGACACAGCCCCTGACCCACGTGGGCTCACCGTCTAATTTTAACGTTTCCTTCCCCCGTTAGTAATATCTAATGTCTTTGTGGGTGGGATCTTATCTTCCAACTCTATTGTATTATTCAATCGTATTTATTGAGTGCTTACTATGTGCAGAGCACTGAATTCTCCCAAGTACTTAATACAGTAATCTGCAAGTATTACAAATTAGATTACTTAATGAGTTCTTACTATATACCAAGTACCATGAGAATACAAGAATAGATTGAAGACTTTTATATCAGACTTGGTCCCTGACCCACACGGGGTCACAGTTTAACTGACGGCGAGTGGGCATTTTAACTTCTCTATGCATTAAATTTATTCATCTGTAATTAATCGAGTTGTCCTAGGTCACCTAGCAGATCAGTGGTAGAGCTGGAATTAGAATCTAGTCTGGGATGGCGTCCAGGAGGAAGTGGCTTTTAGAAGGGGGTAGGAAGGGAAGATAAATGGGTTAAAGATGGAGAAACAAGATTGAGAGATGACTAGAGAAGACATGAAGGATATTCCCCTATTATTTGCTGGATGGATCAGATATTTTTAAGGAAATTTTTAAAAATGTGGACTTAATCCATTTATTTTTTTAAACAATTCCGTTTGCTTCACATTCACTTGTCTAGTGCTTCCTAAGGTGAAATGCATGTGCTCTTTCTTGGAGCAAACTATCTGGGTGTTTTCTCTACCAGTGTACAGGGCACGTTAGAATTCTGAAGGGTTCTTTGTTCTCTGCTCAAAATCAGATTTCTAAGAATTGTGTTTCTGATGATGGCCAGAGATGGGGAGCTTGAAAAATGTTGGATTTTAATCATGGCTCTGCCTACGCCTTGCGGGTGACTCTAACACAGTGCCTCAATTTCTCTTTGTCTAGGTTTTCTAATCTGTAAAAGGAAGAGAGTGAAATAACCCTTTGCTAGAGTGCAGAATGATCATAGGTGATATTCGAATATATACAAGGATTGAAAATTGAATTCCACACTCCTCTGTACTCCAGTAGAAGCCACAGGGTCATTGAGAGAAAACTGCAGATAACTCTTGGAATAGATAAAAATCTTCCATAATGAACAAATCCTCTTCTCCGTGAGTAGTCACTTAGCAGTATACTGTAACTTACTTTAATGGAAGCATCACTTTAAACCGGCATTTCTCCATCTGTTTTACATCTAATTACAAATGCAAAGAGAAGGTAATTCATACAAAACCCAAGGCATGCTATACTGTAAGTGATTTAAATGCCTGTTTGTGTTTTTATTCAAAGCAGTCCGCATCTGTTGTGCCTTTCTCATATTTCAGATACAAATCAGCTTGGAAAACTTCTCTCCCTTGATATGGTGAATTTTGCTTTATAGCAAACAGATTCAGTGTACAAATCAGGATGTAGATGACATAATGGAGCGTGAAAACAAGCTGCCTATATAGTCAGACAGGCTCCATGGCTGAAGACATTTTAATATTAAATTCAATCCATCTGTTACCCCCTGGGGTACTTTGTTAGGGAACTGAATTTTACAATGGGTCCCATTAGGGGATGAAGCTAGCTTTGATCCTAAAAATCATTTTGAATGCTTTCCCCTCCCCATTAATGCACTGCTTTAAATCAAATAGAAAATGATGTAAGGTAATTAAAATTCATTTTCCTTTGTCTTTAAAGCAACTGTGTTTAACACTTTTGGGGCCTCTGCAAGAAGCCGACAAGCACCGAAGGACAGTTTCCTTCTTCTGTGAGTTTGGAGCCAAGCAAAGGCCAAACCTGATGCTATCTTGGAGACTCCTCTCAGTTTCATTTGGAGGGCTTCTATCTTATCCCCTCTAGAATGTAAGCTTGTTGTGGGAAGGGAAGATGCCTGCCAACTCTGTTATGTTATACTCTCCCAAGCACTTAATACAGTGCTCTGCCCACAGTAAGTGGTCAGTGAATATGAATTGCCCATAGGCTTCCTTGCTCTCGGTCACCTCTGAAGGAAGGCATCCTGTAAGAGTGAATGAACGTTGTCGAATGAATGTCATCATGTTGTGTTTACATTGACCCCAATTCTGTGTTCCCCTCCTTGGATCTCAGGTTCTTTTATTTACATTTTTAATTTTTTTATGGTTTTTAGTGCTTAATATGTGCCAGGCACTATATTAAGCACTGGGAAAGATACAGGGTAATCAGGCTGGACTCAGTCCATATCCCTCATGGGGCTCACAGTCTTAAAATAAGCCCCCATTTTACAACATGACCCTCATCAAAAGTATTTTTCGAGTGTGATTATGTGCAGAACCTTGTGTCAACTATTAGGAGTATTGGAGTAGATGTAAACTATTGCACATCTTTTTTTTTTTAAGGCTTCCCTGCCTTTTAGGAGCTCACAGCTCAACAAGGGAAGACAAAATATTGTCGTATGTGGAAAAGTGACAGAAGAGACACAGAGTATTAAATGAATTAACAGATAAAAATATGAGTTATCAATGGCTATTAGAAAGGAACAGTAAGTAATATTGGGGTGGGGATGGGTGCAAACAGTGGTCGTACTCCAATGGGATTTTGGGGGAATAGTGTGATGCTTCCTCACACCCTGAAACTTGCCATCCATCCTGAAACTGGGATAAATTTCAGTGGAAGCTTACTGAATAAAATCATCCCTAGTTCCTCTGCCACGACCTTAATATTTTAAATTGTCTCCCATTCATGTAAGAATTTTTCTATTCTGAAAATAATGATGGCCCCAAAGATATTGATTATCCCTTACTAGTGAATCTTAACTTATCCTAGTTTGCTACAACATCCATTGCTATCAGAATGCAAACAGATCAACTTGTTTCCAGAATTATAAATAGCAATCTTCCCAATGATTTGCAATGTCAGGAACCTCCTTACAGATATTTCTTCACCAAGGTTTCCAAATCATCCCTCGGATCTCATGATTGGCAGTTGGTTCTTGATGTCATACTCCAAAATGGCTTGATATTTTCCTCTATCTTCCTGGGTAGAAGGAAGATGAAGTTCAGTCAGCCATGGATGTGAGACCCCTCACGGTTTTGTCATATGGACATGCCATCTTCTCCTTCTCACAGCCTTAAACCAAACCCCCAGTCCACATTTCCAAAAGGGCCAACAATATTTGCATCATTGGGAAATGGCACTTTGGACAGGTTTGTGGCCTGAATCGAACAGAAAACTCTAAGGAGACATTGGTCCCATGTGGGTCTTCCGGAAAAAGAGTTGTAACAGGAGAGTGGCCAATTTTTAAGGGATTCACTCTGTTTGAATATTATGGAAGTTAATCTTAACACTCCACCAGTGGAGAATTTTCTCTCTCTTAAGAAGCTCTGAAAGGCTTCAGAGAAATTCGGAGATCCGGCTTGTGTGGAAAGATGACATTTGCCCAGAGGATTCACTTATCTCTACTATTCTGTACTCAAGGAGAGGTTTCTGGATCTATAAATCTCAAATTTACACCCAAAATGATTGTGGAATAGTCCAAATGAAAGTAGGATGCATTAGAGAAGAAGCGTGGCAGAGTAGTAAGATCATGAGTCCAAGAGACAGAAGACCTGAGTTCTAACTCCAGCTCTGCCAATTGTGTGCTGTGAGATCTTGAGGAAATCACTTAACTTCTCTGTACTTCAGTTACCTCAAGTGTAAAATGAGGATTAAAACTGTGAGCCCTATGAGGGACAGGGACAGTGTCCCACCTAATCTTCTTGTATCTATCCCAGAACTTAGTACAGAAAAGAAGCAAACATCTACTTCTCGAAGCACTCATCAGTCTTTGGTTTCTTTAACTAGTTTGTGACTTCAGAGGGAAAGGTAAATGAAAATGCAGGCATTAGCAAATATGACCTAGGAAGTGAGGAATGTTTATGTAGAAACTCAGAAGTATCAAGGAGGCAAAGAAGAATCCAAAATCAATGAAAAACTTCTCACCTTCCCTGTGGGGTTTAGTTGCCTCAGGTGGGCAGGCAAGTGACTATCTGCAAGTCTGGATACAACTATGATCCTTGCAGTCCATGAGGTGTAAAAAAAAGTCATGAGGGATCAGAAGACACACTGTCCTAGTGCTTTATTGTGACTGATATTCAGATTTTTAACTAGGGATGTTAGCCTGTAGTTATTTACCTGAGTAACCCTGATAGACCTACTCCACCAATTGATTCTACTTGGTCACCACTTTATTCACCTAAAGTAAAATGAAACAATATTAAAAAACCCTTACAAAGTATCATCACTGGGCTAAATAATATTTGGACCAGATTTATTAGCATATTTATACATATTATGAATGTTTGAGAAGCATGAAGAATTGTCTCTATAATAAATGTCATATCCATTTTATTGATCTACATTGTGAACATCAATATTCTATACAAAGAATAGAATATTCTATATAATATATATTCTTCTATATAATATTCATCATCAACATACTGAAACTCAAGTGTCCCTACAGCTCAATGATTAGGATATCTGGACCTGGCTAAAGGCCACCTAATTTTAACTTAATGCCTACTCCAGAATGATTGCGGGATTTGGAGTACTGGAATTATTATACTCCACTGAGGGATGTCTACCTGAGAATAAAGCCTTTTATTAAACCTAATTTAAAGTTTAATAATACCTCACAGGGATCTGCTATACTTTAATTAGTGATTTGAGCTCCCCACAGAGAGGTGTTATGTGATTGCAAGTGTTATTAGTAAAGTGTGGATTTGCAAAATATGTTTCAAACAATAGAAGGGAGAGTGAGCCAAAAAACCAATAAACCAAAAACCCCGGCTCAGCCATTTTCTCCTTCCTGGTCTCTGCCCTAGCAGCAGTTTTATCTATTAAATCACAGCTGCCACTCAGGGCTGTGAGTACTCTGGCAGGTAGTGCTTGTTGGGCTTCCAGATAGGGCAAAAATGGCTCATGTTGACCACAGTTGATGCAGAGGTCACCACCATTAAGTGACCTGAGTTTGTGCTACTGCCATGGATAGAGCTTTAGTGAGCAATCCTCCCCCGGGGGAGGGGAGCGAGTGGGGGACACATCTGTGTATCCACTTGGTAAGGGTCACTGCAGGTCAGCCTTGACACCATTGAGGTAGAGCTTTGAAAAAATGAGAGAAAATATATTTGCCTAAGTACATACTTGCCTTTGAAGCTCAAAGATGGTGATCAATCAAGTGTATTGTGGGCAGAGAATGTGTCTGTTGTTGTACTGTACTCTCAAGCGCTTAGTCAGTGTTCCGCACACAGTAAGCGCTCAATAAATACAATTGAATGAATGAATTGAATGAATGAATGACTGGGTTATAGTGGCAAGAGCCCAGGCTTGGGAGTCAGAGGACATAGGTTCTAATCCCGGCTCCACCACTTGTCTGTTGTGTGACCTTGGGCAAGGCACTTAACTTCTCTGTGCCTGTTAACCTCATCTGTAAAATGGGGATTAAGATTGTGAGCCCCACGTGGGACAACCCGATTACCTTGTTTCTACCAGTGCATAGAATGGTGCTTGGCACACAGTAAGCGCTTAACAAATTCTGTCATTGTTGTTATTAGGATCCTAACCTTCCACTTGGGTTGATTATGGCATGGGAATGGTGTTGGTATACCTGCATTTAAAATGCCTATGTGGGATCTGTGTGGTAAACTGAGGGCTTTCAGTCACAAAGCTTGTTTGGTCTGAATTTTGAAGCTGTTAATGTCATATTCTAAAGGCCATTTATCTAGTTCTCCTACCACCCATGATGTAATATTATTATTATTATGGTATTAAGTGCATACTATGTACCAAGCACTGTACTGAACACAGAGATAGATAAAAATTCTGTTCTGCTGGGCCCCATTCACAAACCTTTTCTTCCAATACCACCAGGTCCTGTATCCAAATAGACTCAGTTAATCACTTAAACATCCACTAATTTTAATCCAAGGTTTAGTACCATTGAAGATCTAGGCAAAAAATGCTTTATGGTGGAACTAAGCATACTAGCCTTCTTGTTTTAGTTTTCTATCTCTTTGTCAGTCCTCATATGATTGAACAGAATGTTCTGAAGGGAGTAGAATTCAGTAATAGCATCCACTCTGTGTCTCTAAAAGACATCCGCTGTGTGACTTTGGGCAAGTCACTTCACTTCTCGGTGCCTCAGTTACCTCATCTGTAAAATGGGGATTAAGACTGTGAGCCCCACGTGGGACAACCTGATTCCCCCTGTGTCTACCCCAGCGCTTAGAACAGTGCTCGGCACATAGTAAGCGCTTAACAAATACCAACATTATTATTATTATTATTATCATTGACTGAGAGTCGAATTGACTAGCTGCAGGCTGTTGCACACTCATTCTTCAGATTAACGGTCAATCTCTAGATGAAAGTTCTCAGCAGACAGGGGCTCCTGAATGTGTGATTCAAGGACTTTTAATGATGCTCCCTGCTTGTTGGTTTGTGTTTCCCAGAGGGTGGGAATCATATGCTATCAACTAAATTTCTCAAATCTCATTTTCTTCATTACTGTGAAAAACACTTCTCAAATACTTTCCTCAAAATTCAAAAATAAATATATTTACTCACACATGGTGTGATGGTGGTATTGTCTTTTTTAAAAAGTATTCTGCCATTTGGGTAGAATTCCAGTGCTTAGTACTATGCGTGGTACATAGGAAGTACTTAATGAATACTATAAAAAAATTGGGTGCACTCAGTTCTCTTAGAATATGGGGCTGTGTTCCTGAAGAATCCTCTGTTGAGGAGAACTCATGCTGAAATGTGTGCACCTTGACTCGTATCAAGTATGTGCACTCCATTGTTTCATTCATTCAGTCATATTTATTGAGCACTTACTGTGTGCAAAACACTGTGCTAAGCACTTGGGAGAGTACACTATAACAATAAACAGACACATTCCCTGCCCACAATGAACTTATAGTCTAGAGGGGGTGACAGACATTAATTTTAAATAAATAAATTACAGATATGCTTATAAGTGCTGTGGGGCTGGAAGAGGGGGATGAATAAAGGGAGCAAGTCAGGGTGACGCAGAAGGGAGTGGGAGAAGAGGAAAGGGGGGCTTAGTCAGGGAAGGCCTGTTGGAGGAGATGTATCCTCAATAAAGCTTTGAAGGAGGAGGGAGGGCATTCCAGGCTTTCTTTTTCTTCTGATGATCATGTTTTTTCAAGGTAGTCATGGGTTGTCCATAGAATGTCACCTAGGTCCTTAGCCAAACCAGGCAGTAAGAACATGATTTATGGAAAACTAAGTGAATCAACATTTTTGTTGGTGTCTGATATTGCTGGCTGTGTGACCGTAAAAACCCATTCAAAAGCCTTCAGAGGCCAGATATGTGGCCCAACTGTAGTACAAGGAATTTAATTCTGAATTTTATGCAAAAGTTGTACATGAAATAGAATTTATACTTTATAATGCTCTTGACTCAGAACCCAAAACATGTCACTGTTTTTTCAGAGAGGTGAAATTATGCCATTACTTGAAGAGATGAAAATGCTCATTAAATCAGTGGTGCCATTGTGGGCTTTTAATTTGATCAAAGAGATTCTTAGGGCTCAATAGCTGCTTTTCTTTTGTGAAAACCCCTTTTATATATTGGACTTTGGCAACACTAATAATCTTGATAAAATTGGACAACTAGAGAGTCAGTTCTCACTTGTACTTTTGATAAACAGAGTCATAGGCTACCTATTTGTCAGATCAATTACTAAAATAAAGAGTAAAGAAACACAAATTGAATTTGCCTGTGGCTTTCTTTAGTCTAATCTTTTTATTGTCCACACCCAGTGGAGATTCAAAGTTCCTGCTTAGTTACATGTCAGGTGCTCTAGTTATATCAAACTTCTCTCCCTTTCTCTTCTTTCACATACTCTCCCAAAACGAAAGCCTAGCTCATCAAAACTTTCCGACTCACCAGCCCCTTCTGATGGGGCAACCTTAATTTTAGTTTGAGCTCCTACCCTAATAATGGTGGTACTTATTAAGAAGCAAGTACTGTGTGTCAAATACTGTACTAAGTGCTGGGGTCAATACAAGATAATCAGGTCAGATACAGTCCTTGTCCCACCTGAAGGTCACAGTCTAAGTGGGAGGGAGAACAGGTATTGAGCCCCCTGTCAATCCATTAATCAATGGTATTAACTGCACTTGGATCTGTGACCTTTGGCCATTTGATATTTGCTCCATCCTCAATCGTGCAGATATAAATTATATCTTATAAATTATGTTAATGTCTGTCCCCCACTCTAGACTGTAAGCTTGTTGTGGGCTGGGAACTAGTCTACCGATTCAGTTGTAGTGTACTCTCCCAAGTGCTGGATTCATTTATTCATTCAATCGTATTTATTGAGCGCTTACAGTGTGCAAAGCACTGTACTAAGCGCTTGGGAGAGTACAATATCAAAGCAAGCAGACACATTCCCTGCCCACAGCGAGTTCACAGTCTAGATGGAGATGATTTATTGAGCCCTTATTGTCTGCAGAGAACTATACTAAGCAGCTGATTGAGTATTAATGCTATAGCAATGGTAGAAATGATCTCTGCCCCCAAGTAGCTTTCAGTCTAGAAAGGGAAACAGAGAAAACTGAGGCACAGAAAAGTTGTGACTTTCCCAAGGCCAGATAGCAAGACAGTGCCAGAGCCAGGATTAGAACTCAAGTTCTCGGATTCCCAGGACTGTGCTTTTTCCACTCGATCTGTGCTTTTATGCCAGCAGATTTCTAACACCAGATCCATTAGACAGCTAGTTACTGTCATTTTAGGGAAATTGTTATATTACTAAGATTTCTCTTAGAATGGCTCAGCTCTGTATTTACATCTTGCTTTGTTCTTTTAATTAAGCTACGGGAAGAATCTTTAGGGATAAAATTTGTTCTTCAGAGAAGCGGATGGTGATTTATGACTATTTCAAAACACCCATGATGAAACTTTGAATTATTTTGTCCCACAAGACAATGCTACTTAAAGAAAGAGCCACTATTTCTGCACATCCTGTTGCATGTAGTAAAGTTCAGCATTTTTGAAGTTTGAAGTTGTGAAAGGTTTTGAAGATGGCAAACGATCTTGCCTATTTATGAATCATACTGGAAACAACCCATATCATTTAACTCGTAGCCCATCATCCCTGTCTCTCAAGCCTGTAACATTGGCATGATTCTCGACTCATCTCTCTCATTCAACCCATATGTTCAATCTGTTACCAGATCCTGCTGGTTCAAACAGCAGAATTCAAACAATGTGAACATTGCTACAATCTGCCCTTTCCTCTCCATCTAAACTGCTATCATGTTCATGCAAACATTGATCCTATCCTGCCCCTGATTACTGCATCAGCCTCCTTGCTGACCTCCCTACCTCCTGTCTCTCTCCATTTCAGTCCATACTTCTCTTCTGTACAGATCATTTTTTCAAAAAAAAAAAAGTACATCCCGTTTCCCCCTTCCTCAAGAACCCTCAGTAGTTTCCATCTACCTCATTCAACAGAAACTCTTCATCATTGGCTTTGAAGTACTCTATCATTTTACCCCCTCCTACCTTACCTTCATGATTTTAAATGAATTAATTACAACCCAGCCTTCACACTTTGCTCCTCTAATGCCAACCTACTCTCTGTACCTCAGTTTCATCTGACTTGCCGCTGACCCCTCACCCACATCCTGTCTCTGGCCTGGGACTCCCTCCCTTTTCCTATCTTACAGATGATCACCTTCTCCACCTTCAAAGTATTACTGAAAACACATCTCCTCCAAGAGGCCTTTCCCGACTAAAGGTTCATGTCCTCTTCTCTGACTCCCTTCTGCATCACCCTTGCACCACTCCCTCAGCCCCACAACATTTATGTACAAATCTGTAATTTATTAATTTTTACTTATGTCTGCCTCCCCTTCTAGGCTGTAAGCTCATTGTGTGCGGAGAACATATGTATCAACTCTGTTACATTGTACTCACCCCAGCGTTTAGTACAGTGTTCTGCACAAAGTGAACACTCAGTAAATCTGATTGATCAATCTATTAAGACCCAAAGTATCATTGAAATTCTAGGTTTTAATGGACTCGTGATTGTGGACTGTTGAAAGGATTAACCATGAGTTTTTGACATAAATGGCTTGGGTCTTATCTTTTCAGAGATAAATAACAAGGCTATCTTTTAAAATGCAACAATCTAAGTCCTTCCTTGCTTCAGGAGCACTTAATTATCCGCTCTAATGAATGGGTGGCAGAGCATTGAAAAGTAGGAAATCATATACTCTTGATTTAGTCATTCATTTTGACTTTTCTCCACTTACCTGTTTAACAGATTCCTACTGAGCAGAAAAATCAAAGTGTTAGTCACCCTCTACTCACTTATCTTCTATTGGAGATGCTAATGATAGTGCAACAGCTGGAGGTAAGAGAAACAAATTCACAGTTAACTCATATTGAGAATTGATTATAATTCTTAAGGGGTAATTTTTCCTTTTGGGAAGAGAGCACAACTTTCCATTCGTAGTTTCTTGGTATCACATTTTATCTAGATTGAAGTGAGGAATTTTAAAAGAAAGATATACCTTATTTTGACAACACTATTGCCCATGTTTAGATTGTGAGCCCGTTATTGGGCAGGGATTATTTCTATCTGTTGCCGAATTGTACATTCCAAGCACTTAGTATAGTGCTCTGTACATAGTAAGTGCTCAATAAATACTATTGAATGAATACCTTCTACCCTGCTTATTGGTTTGTTCATTATATACAGATCATATGACACACAGCGGTTAGTTTATTGTTGCACAAAGTAGGTAGTCATTGAATGCTGTAAATGGTGTTGATTTAACCTGAAATTAACACTAACCCAGCAAATCAAGGAATTATTATTGGAAGACTACTGACTTGATTTTTAAAATTCCTAGAAGAGCCACCTTTAAAAACAGATACTATAGTACACAATTCAATGATTTGATTAACATTGTTCAAGAAAATTAAGTTTAAAAGTTGGGAAATAGCATATATGCATTGTGTGCTGGGCACTCTACTAAGCACTAGGATGGACACAAGCAAATAATAATTCTGGTACTTGTCAGGCCCATGTTCTATCCATTATGCCAGACTACTTCTCTGTCAAAGGTAGGTACGAGTTAATCAGTTTGGATAGAGTACCTGTCCTAAGTAAAAATTAATAAATTACAGATTTGTACATAAATGTTGTGGGGCTGAGGGAGCGGTGCAAGGTGATGCAGAAGGGAGTCAGGGAAGGGCTTCCAGTCTTAATCCCCATTTCACAGATGAGGTAACTAAGGCATAGAGGAGTTAAGTTGCTCAGAGTCAAATAGAAGACAAGTTGCAGAGCCAAGATTAGAAGCCAGTCCTTCTGACTCCAGGCCCATGCTCTATTCAGTAGGCCATGCTGCTTCTCTACAGTGTGGACACATTTCAAGCAATTCTTGTGCATGATTGGTTGGGGTACCTAGGGGTACCACTGTGGCTGAGTCACATAGTTCATCCACTCCATCCACTCCCCACTGCTCCACTCTCCCCTTAACTCTTCAACATGCTTCTTAAAGTTGAAGTGGCAGAGAACACCAATATCCCCTTCTGAAGTAAACATAAGCTCGAGACATTGGGGAGGGTCAGAATGAGGCTGCACTTCCCTCTGGGACCCTCTGAGATGTGGGATTCTGGCTCTAGAAGCCATGGATGGGAAATTGGAAGCAGGGTGACCTAGTGGAAAGAGCCCAGACCTGTGAATTGGAGGTCTTGGAATCTATTCCCAGATCCTCCACTTGCTTGTAATGTGACTTTGGACAAGAAATAGTGTGTGGCTTAGTGGATAGATCACAGGCCTGGCAGTCAGAAGAATCTGGGTTCTGATCCCAGCTCCTTCTCATGTCTTTTGAGCAACTCACTTTGTGTCCAGACTGTGTCCAACCTGATTATCTTGTAACTATCCCAGTGCTTAGTACAGTGCTTGGTACATACTGCATGCTTAAATATCCCAATTGTTGTTATTTTTTTAAGTCATCTGTCCATTATGAGGGAAGGACCTTATACTCTTATCCCAGTTGCCCAAGTGGCTACTTGGAAAAGTGAAACCTTGAAGGTTTTATTTATAGTTCAGTACATACTGTCATATGGTCGTATGAGAATTATGTCCCCGTTACTTGGACTGATGTTCACCAGATGGTGGTTTTTTTAATGTGGTTCGAATTTTGCAAGGCGGGTAATAAAAAGGTACTATAAAGCGTAACTAATGTTGAAACCCCATAGTTAAGGAAATACACTAAAATCTAGGTACCTTTCCTACCAGCTTCTGGACAAGTCAGTTGAATTCTCTTTCCACATCCACTTTTTTTCTTTAGCTACATTCAGAGAATTCTCCACCATATGTTGCTTAATCATCAGGATATTTGAATAGTGTCTTGTGGCATTTATCATGACACAGTACATTTTGCATTTCTTTCTTGGCACAGATAGACTTTTGACTTTAATTTGGGTTCCAATTATTCTTTGCCCAGCCTCAAGTCTTCGTTGAAAATTGTGAAGCGCTGACCGTCCTCCCACACATTATGTGCAGAATCTTATTACTCTGTCAGGGAAAAGAATGTCTGATATTCTCTAAAATTCCAGAATCCAAGGGAGGGTTCTCTAAATCAATCCCACTTCCCATCTTGGACTAAGGAGTCCAGGGAGTTAGAAGGCATCCTCTTGGAAAAATTCAAATCAGATCAGATAGAGAAGACAATGTTTTATCGGTGTGCCGTTCTGGGTTGCTGCAGTTTATTTCCACTCCTGATTGCAACTGTTGTACCCTCCCATACATTTAGGACAGCGCTTAGCACTCAGGGCCCCATTTGCCAACCTTTAAATTTAATGGAATTGGAAATGAAAGTGTTATTTTTCTTCATTTCTCATTTTGACCATCCACTCCTCCCTCGTCCTAGACTTCTCCTCTCCTGGTTTCACGGGCAGACTCTGACCAGAAGAAGTCAGTTCTAGGAGATAAGCCCCAAAAGGAACAATGATGTCCTTGCTCTGAGAGCGCCCAGAAGAAGTGTGCTCTGAGCTTTATGATCATATCATGCTTATTAAATCATTTCTTCCCCCAAAATCAAATTCCTTAGCAGGCAGACTCATTTCATTCAGACCCTTGACCCTGTGGGCTTTGGCAAACTTTGAAGACAAGGAGAAGGATATTTGCTAATTTCCTCTCAGTGATGACCAAATGTAGTAAGTCAAACTCAGGACTCTGCTCTTACAAACCCTGAATTAGTACTAAAAGCAAATGAAGAGTTGATTTGTAAAATGTTAAATCATCAGGTTGTTTAGCTTTTTTTTTTTTTTGAAATGCCTCCTTTATGGTAGCGGAATCAAATACAGCTGGAGTGTTAGCTAGATCAACGCAGATTTAAATTCATTTGAACAAATATTAGCACAATGGAATATGTGGCAAATGCATTTGTATAAAATATATTAACGCTGTTTTGCAGATAATCAAGATCAGAATTGATTTATTCAGAAGACTAAAAAGGCATTATAAACACCAGAAATGACTAAATCTCACCTCTTCTGTCGTGAAGCAAGAAGATTTCATAGGGATCGGTCAGTTTTAAGATGCACTCAGATTCCACAGCTAGAGAGATCAAAGTTTCAAAACACTGTATGAAATTAAAGCCGGCAACAAAAATCGAGCAAGGAATAAAACGATACTGGGAAACATCAACCATATCATTACAGTAGGCTCATTGAAGACAGGGAAGTGTCTGCTAATTCTGCAGTGGTACTTTCCCAAGCACTTACTACAGTGTTCTTCCCATAGTCAATGCTCAATAAATACCATTGATTATTTGATGTAACCTCTGGATTATAACAAATATGAATCTAAAAAATATCTTCCATGGAATACGATGGGGATTTTAATGGGACTGCTTTAGACTGTGCCGCCCAGATTTCATGAGAACTTTTCTATTATAATTTAAAATTAATCTCGAGAGAAATTCTCCAGTCTGTTGTAATTGTTCTCCTTTCTGAAAAGCAAATCAGAATTCCAGAACAAGGATTAGATTTGCTAGGCCATTAAAATTAAAATTAGTTTTACAAATAGATATTTGACAAGAGTGTATACAAACCATATTGCAAAATTATCTGCCATTTGTTTTTTGTTTTTTTTTTAATCTGGGAACCTCCTGGAGGTTGAATAGCCTGATAAAAAGGCTGTAGGCTGGTCAGGTTTTAGAACTTTCTTCTTCTTCTTCTTCTTATTAGTCTTGCTTGAATGTCAAGCATTGTTCTAAGTGCTGGATTAGTACAAATTAAGGAGGTTGAACGCAATCCCTGTTCCACCCTAGGGCTCACAGTACAAGTAGGAGGGGGGACAAGTATTGATTCACCCTTTTACCGACAAGGAAACTGAGGCTATGTTGCAGAGTGGGAATTAGAACCCAGATCCTTTGGCTCTCAGGCCGATTCTCTTTTCACTAGACTAGGCTGCTTTTGATATACTTCCTATCTGTTGACACTTTGGAGAAGGTTCTTACTGCAGCATTTAGGGACAGTGATTGAAGGCTGCTGGGAAAGGCTGTAGTGGCTTTGTTCTTTTCTAGTGGTTGTTGACAAAATCATGTTCCTGTCAAAGGCAAGTGACACACTGGTCCTCCATTTTCACACTAAACATATTAACTGATCTCCAACTATAAGAGTGGAAAATCAAGAAGAATTTATTGGTCAGCATTGTGAGGAGGTTGATTTGGAGGATTGAGAAGGCAAACTGTAATAAAAATTAGCACTGCCAAGAAATGTTCCATTAATAGAGGCTCATGGGTGATGAAACAATATGCATTTAGGGATGTTTGCTAAGGAAAAAGCTGTGAGTTGAAATTCACTAAACTCTACAGAAATAGAAGGAACTAACTGAAATTAAATCCAGTTGTAATAGCCTGAGTGAGAGCTAGATGAAGAAACCAATGGAGGGTGAAAAGGCATTGAATTAATGAATTAAAAGGACAGAATTAAAATAGCAACTAGGCTTTTATATTGAGAAGAACAGTAAGGAGGAGGAGCAATAAAACTTGACAGAGAAATGTGCTAATAAAGACCCTAGTACAGCTTTTCAAGGAAAAAATAGGGAGAGGATGGGAAAGGGGGGAAAATGTTTACTAGGACAAGAGAGCAATTTGATGTGTATAAGCAACAATACAATTCCTCAATCTTCCTTCTTCCCTCTTTAAGCACTGGTTCATACAGAGGAATGATTTTGCTGGAGTAAGCCAACAAAGTGAGTTGCACTTCAGCTCTTTCTTGTTTTGCTCTCCTATGAGGAGAAAGAAATCACACAGCAGATTGACAGAGACATTAAAGGGAGACTTCCTCTTTGAGCACATTATCTTGAGAGCAGTGAGAATTGAAGTAAACTCCATTGGCAGGGCTCCGTGAAAAAGATGATATATTCCAAATGGGTTGGGCCTATGAGCCAGTTCAGCACTTTAGTACCTTCTGAGTATAATTTTTTGAAATGGTAAAATTCAGTGGGGATGGCAGACATCTCTGCTTAATTGCTAAATTGGAAGCCGCAACTTTTCTTGATTCAAGTGCTTTGGCCAGTACAATTTATTAATGGAAATCATACTCCTGGAAACTGATAGTCCATCGACGAACCGTAACAGTTCCATTTGGCAATCTAGAAATGGAATTTCTGTCTCTCTCTCTCTCTGTCTCACTCATTCAACAAAGGGAGTGCATTGTCACTGAGATCTAACAAAACAATGTTTTCTCTCTAATCCAAAGAGGTAATATATTCAGTTCAGACAGAACATTTGATTGGGAATTGGGATATCTCCATTCTCACCTGATTGCTGTTAATTTTAGAAAGTGCAGCTGATGACAATACTTCTGTTGCAGAGTGAATGGAAAGTATTTGGGGCAGTGAGGAGGGAGAATCTTAGAAAGAAAGAACGTGAGTGGTGTGTATGTAGTACCATCTTTGTAGAAAATTATATATAACCAGAACTGTTTCTTTTGATTCTTTTTGGTCCCATTCAGCTTTTCTTAAGTTTCTCAAGTAGAATCCTTTGGAAATAAATGCCTTTTCTAAAACAATGCCACTACCTTAGAAAATGATCTGGGATAGAGGATGAGGCAACTATGCCATATTTTACAATAGGCATTCTCCTTTGAACATATTACATACCTATAAAATATGCTACTGTTCTTACTCAGTTTGAGCAGATCATTTGTTATAGGGGGACAAGGTTTGGGCAGTGACTTTTCCATGTATTCTACGTCCAATAGTCACTTCTATTTTCTCAGGTTGATGTGCTTGACTAATGAATCAGTATTTTCAGTTATACCCCTGCTCTTCTCTTACTGAAAATAAAGTATACCTTTGTGGCAGTTATACAAAGGTGACACAATTTATACTGGACTTAACCCTGGGCTGGGGGCTGAGGGAGAACTGGTTCTTCCACATCATGCACCTACAAAACATCTCCTGGTATACTGGTTAATTGTCTATTTGCGATATCTCACACTGTTTTCGGTTATTTCCTTTTGCCTCCCCATCCCGTCTATCGCACCGCCGACCTCTCTCCCAAGTCCTGCCTCTGGCCTGGAATGGCCTCCTTCCTCATATCCCACAGACAATTTCTCTTCCCTTCTCAAAATCTCACTGAAGGAAGGTCTCCTCCAAAGGTCTTCCCTGGCTAAGCCCTCATTTCCTCTTCTCCCACTCCAATCTGCACCTCCCTGGACTTGTTCCCTTCATTCATCCCCCCTCCCAGCCTCACAGCACTTATGTACATATCTGTTATTTATTTATTTGTGTTTATGTCGGTCTCCCCCTCTAGACTGTAAGCTCATTGTGGACAGGGAACTGTTTATTGTAATTTTGTTCCCTCCTGAGGACTTAGTACAGCGATCAGCATATACAGTAAGCACTCAATAAATATGACTGACTGACAGAGGTTCTGTGCAAGAGGGAGCTGCTTCTTTCCTGCTCACCACCTGCCTGGCTAGTGTATCTGACACTGCTGTTGTTTAACATTGTGCTACATTGCAATATTTTCTGAATCTGAATCTAATTTTCTGCATCTCAATTTAATCCTCTTCCTCTACCTTACTTTTGGAAACTCCATCTCAGCGCTCCATTCAGCAGCTGCTTGGGTATCCTGTCATCCTTCATTCCTGCCAGCAAAGCTTCCCTATGATGAGCTTGGGATTGTTGGTGATCCTGTTTTTCCACTTGATTGGCAGGAAAATATAGCTAATGGAACCGCTCAAGAAGCCAAATATAATGTGATCACTAATGACGTTTGGCTAGAACCTCAGTTCTCTAGGCCTTCAATTTAATATGAAGCAAGATGCATGTGGTCATCATACCCTTTAAAAGTCCCCCAAAGGATGTGATGGTGTTCTTGATCTGGTTCTTTATTTTTTGACTGTAATTTTGGTTCTGTAATTTTGGACTACTGCCTAGACAGAATTCCATGACAGCTTTTACTTCTGGGTTGCCATTAAAAAGACTGGATTTTATACAGTTTTCCAGTTACCGGCCGGTACATTTACTAACATCTTACATCTTACTGTTGGTCGATAGCTTTGTGATGACTGTTTTTAATGGTATTTGTTCAGCGCTTACTATATGCTAGGCACTGTTTTAGGCACTGGGGTAGATCCCAGCTAATCAGGTTGGATGCAGCCCATGTCTGACATGGGGCTCACATTCTGAATTCCCATTTGAGGCTTGGGAGTCAGAGGACATAGATTCTAATCCTGCCTATACCACTTGTCTGCTGTGTGACCATGGGCAAGTCACTTAACTTCTCTGTGCCTGTTACCTCATCTGTAAAATGAGGATTGAGATTGTGAGCTCCACATGGGACAACCAGATTTTCTTGTATCTACCCCAGCACTGAGAACAGTACTTGGCACATAGTAAGCACTTAACAAATACCGTAATTATTATTATTATTTTACAGATGAGGGAACTGAGTCACAGAGAAGTGAAGTGACTTGCCCAAGGTCACACAGCAGGCAAGTGGCAGAGCTGGGATTAAAATCCAGGTCTTTGAAAAGTTCACAACTATCTGAGTATTCTCTTGCTTGTACCTATAGTTACATTCACATAATAATAATAATAATAATAATTATGGTATTTGTTAAGCATTTACTATGTTCCAGGCACTGTTCTAAGTGCTTGGGTAGATACAAGGTAGTCAGGTTTTCCCAAGAGGGACTCACAGTCTTAATCACCATTTTACAGATGAGGTAAACGAGGCCCAGGGAAGTGAAGTGACTTGCCCAAGGTCACACAAAAGACAAGTGGCAGAGCCAGAATAGTATTTCCTGGTGAGTGCTGGGATTTTGGACCATAGTCTCTGGAGTGTGAAGTGTTTCCAAAAATTATATTTCAACACCAGCTATCAGATCACTTATTTCATTCCTCAGCAGAGCTGCCTTGTATAAATTGAACAGGAGCAGAGTTCTTAGATAGTCCTGCTTTATCCTACTGGTAATAGGGGAAATGATCAGACCAAAAAACAAAAGCAAAAAAAACCCCTTTAACTCAGAGTTGAAGTCGGAACTAGCCTTGTTAAGAAGGTACTTACTTGAAAAAGAACCATTATGTCAATTAAAACAGTCTGCTTTTTTTTTTTAATGGTATTGGTTAAGTGCTTACTATGTGCCAGGCACTGTTCTAAGTGTTGGGAAAAATACAAGGTAATCAGATCGGGCACAGTCCATTTCACATACGGGGCTCATAGTTGTAATTCCCATTTTACAGATGAGGTAACTGAGGCACAGAGAAGTTAAGTGACTTGCAGAAGGTCACACAGCAGACCTGCCTACTGCTCTTCAAATACTAGTTTGTCTTGACGATTGAGAAGATTGTCAAGATACTAGATGCTCCTCTTTCAGATTCGCCAGAAATTTATTTTCAGAGCATTTCATTTTTCCTTGCTACTTTTTGCATTTAAGGAGGTCTCAGTAACACATTTGTCTTTCCTGTGATAGGACAACACTAGGCTGGGATCAAGACCCCCTGCGCTTGTCTATATCAGTTATGTGTTTGTTTTGAATGCTAAGTGCTCAGTTTTTCCTTGTGTGTGATGGTTATTATAGGCCTTAACTTTCTCACAGGGAAGGTTAAGTAATGCTTGTGAGTGTTATTGAGCCCTTTGCAGGGGAGAATGATGTCTGAATGACCTGTTAGATCCTTGAAGGCAGATGCTGCATAGGACGTTCTGCCCATAGCAGACAATCAGTGCTGTTGATGGCAATGATCAATTGCTTCCTATAAGTGGACCATCTCATTCCCACATTGAAAAGGCTATCTCTCTGGCACCCCGTGGCTCAGCAGCTCAATGTTACTAACCAGCAATTTAATGATTTTAATAATTTTGGATCCCTTATCCTCCCAACCACTTCATTGCTATACAAAATTGTCCTGGGCTCAGAATCCTGAGATCTTCCATGGTTAGCATGAGTCATGTGATCTTTCTAGGTTTTAGTAATGCTTCAGATGCTCTCGGGCTGGATAAAATCTGCACTAGTTATGAGAGTGAGTCTAAGGGAGGATGAATCTTACTTACGGCCATAAGACAAAATAGAGATAAGGAACAAATAATCCTCCCCTCCCTTCTGCCACAGTTTATCCCTCAAGGTGAGCACTTGATAATTGTTCCTTACCTTTCAGATGTAAACGGTGATTGCTCACCTTTTCTCTAGCTCTGCCTGGAAGATAGGAAGAACAACAGGCCACCATTTTCATTTCATTTGAGCCAGGTGTTGTAAACTCACTTAAAAGCAGCAGAACTGGTCTATCTTTTGTGGCATTCCTTAATATCACCTAATATCTCAAGCTATGTTTAGGAATGTTTCTGACTCAAAATTCTTTCTCACTTTTTAAGCCAGACCTGGATGTTCTAAAAAAAAAAAATCTGAGTCTTTTGTTTACCCCTAAGTTAAAAAAAACTCAAATCCCTCTGTTCACTGACTCATGTCAACACTAACAACAAAGCAATAAATATGACTCTTTAGGGAATCTGCCCTTATCTCATTGCTTCAGACCTCATTGGTGGAAGAAAAAAAGCCAGTTGTCTAGGGGAAAATCCACACTTACTCTGTTCTGCCCTCTTTGCTGACTTGCGAGACTCCAGATGATCACACAAGCAGATTAAAACAAACAAAACATCCAGACTCATGGGAAGGTCACAGTTTTCGGCAGACTGTTGTACTTCCCAAGCACTGAACAACTTCTATATTTACCAAAGTCAGAATGGCAGACTGATTCTGCCACTTCAGACTAATTACTTTTTTCAGCACCTCCTCTCTTCCTGCTTAGGCCTGTAAACAGAGACATCTGCACCCATCAATGGTTGACAGTCAAAAAGGAAACGATATCGGTGGGGACTGCCCGGAAAATGTAAATTCCAACTCACCTCTCTTAAAGGGGCTTTATTCATAAGTGCTCCAAGAGATGTGAGTGTTTGAACACAGTGTATGGAGTACCCTCTTCAGAGAATTAGAAACAAATCCAGTTCTGTACCATAGTTACTGAAGGGCTGGGTTTTGTTATAAAATGTTAGCACAATTTTTCTACCGCTCTGCTCTCAACTCCCCTCTCGTTTATCCTAAAAAGGGTTTATCTAAACTACTGGTGCAGTGGAGTTGCAGCTGATGTCACTCCAGAATAGCAGGTATTGAGGGGCAGGTAGTATTTCTGTTATGTGGGGCATACTCTGTGTGACTCACTGTTCAGGTTCACCGTTTGGAGGAAGTACACCAAATTTGCTC
Source organism: Ornithorhynchus anatinus (assembly GCF_004115215.2). Classification (NCBI taxonomy): domain Eukaryota; kingdom Metazoa; phylum Chordata; class Mammalia; order Monotremata; family Ornithorhynchidae; genus Ornithorhynchus; species Ornithorhynchus anatinus. The sequence goes on from NC_041739.1 coordinate 11,330,700, forward strand.
AAACCTAGAGTATTTTTCTGGGAAGGGAGCCCTGATTCCTCTCCTTACCCTTACCCCCAAGCCTTTGTGTTCTGCTCTTAGTTTCCTGGGAACACAGGCACTGTGTCTGAGCCATGGAAATTGGCAGCAGGAAGGAGGCAGGGTGCCGAAGGTAGGGGATTGCTGAAGATGAGACTCTCCAGTATAACACCTGATCCTGACCAACCTATTTTAAAATGTGATTGGCTGCCTTTTAGTTGGATGATGTTTTGTGACCTTTTGATTTTCATATTTTTCCCTGACTAAATACTGTCATGTTCTGTCGGCACATTTTGAGAGTCAGAAAGACCTATTGGAAAGACATGGTAGTCAGGAGATATGGGTTTTATCCAAGATTTCTAATTACCTGCTGTGTGACCTTGGGCAAGTCACTTAACTCCTCTATGATTCAGCTTCTTTATCAAATGTGGGGATAAGATGGCTGGTTCCTTTCTCCCTTAGACTGTGAGCCCCATTTGAGAAAGGGACTGTGTTTGGTGTCCTTATAATCAATAAATCAATCATATTTATTGAGAGCTTACTGTGTGCAGAGCACAGTACTAATCAATTCGGAGACAGCACTATAACAGAGTTGGTAGACACTTCCCTGACCACAAGGAGCTTACGATCTAGAGGAGGAGCTTACAGTCTAGAGGAGTTAGTTAACACTTAGCATAGTGCTTGGTGCATAGTAAGCACTTAACAAAAACCACAGTCGTTTATACTGTTTATGGCTTCTAGGCCATAAACCTATCCCTCTAGATTGTATGCTTGTTGTGGGCAGGGAATGTGTTTGCTATACTGTTGTGTTGTACTCTCCCAAGTGCCTATTACAGTGTTCTAAATCAATAAATATGATTGAAATCCGACTGCCATTATTATCAATTTATCATTTTTAAGAGTCCACCGGGGAACAGATATTAATGTTTTCCCTATTATATGCAGTAGGGGCAAGATTCAAATCACGCAAGCGGGGCCAAGACCACTTAGCCCAAGACAGAAAATTCCAAAAAATTATAGAAGCTGAGAACTGGAGGATAACGTTCAGATCACTTTACTCTCTGTTCTGTTTCTAAAGGAAGAGGGAGAACTACAGAGAGTACAACCCTAGGTGGGTTTTAATTTGTTTTAATAATTGTGAACTCAAAGAATTGTCATTGGTTATGCCATATATTTGAACTGCAAGACTTTTAAAGGCTGTTTCTGTGTCTCTCGCTCTGATTGTATGTTCTCAAGTGTGCAGTTCTCTGCACGCAGAGGGCCTCCACAAGTGATGGAGTCTGCCCGTGAGAGCACCAGATGAGTTTTGGTCTGAGATTTGGGGACTGAGAACCTGCATGGAAGAATGGTTTCTAGGCTTTTAGTTTGAACAGGGCCTCTCACATTCTCTCTGGCTTGCTGGTCATGCTCTTGCTGGGACATAGAGTGTATAGTATGCAGGGGTTAGATTATTGCAAAAAGCACAAAATGTTTTACACATGGGATGCATTTTTAGCTCAGCAGCAGAGTTCCATTGCTGGACCATACATAGAGCCATAATCTAGCAGGCGGTTGGCTTTATAGCCACGGCACTCTTGCTGCCCTTAAGGGCCATGTATTTTTCAGGATTGCTGCTGGTCCTGTCCACTGCATAGAATGCCCGAGGCATTTCTTTGTCATAAACTTTCACCTTCTGCTTCACCTTTGCACTTTGGTCGGATCCCCTTAAGTACTCTGATATTTGCCCCAGTACTTTTGTATATTTCCTTAACAATCAATTAGATATGGTTATACTGTACTCTCCCAAGTGCTTAATATGAGAAGTAGCATGTATATTGAACAGAGCATGGGCCTGGGAGTCAGGAGTCATGAGTTCTAATGCTGACTCAACCAACTGTCTACACAGTGTGACCTCGGTCAAGTCACTTCACTTTTCTGGGCCTTAGTTACCTCATCTGTAAAATGTGGATTGAGGCTGTGAGCCCCACATGGGACAGGGACTGTGTGCAAACCGATTTGCTTGCACCCATCCCAACGCTTAGTACAATGTCTGGCATACAGTAAGCGCTTAACAAATACGTAAATACAAAATAATACAAAAAATACAACAAATGCTTAACAAATACAAAATACAAAATACAAAAAAACAAATACAAATAGTTATTACAGTGCTCTGCACACAGTATGTGCTTAATAAATACAAATTGACTGACTGGCATTAATTGAGTGCTTATTGGGTGCAGAGCATTGTACTAAGCACTTGGGTAAAGTACAATAAAAATTGTTGATAGACACAATCTCTGTCCTCTAGCTTGTGGGCAGAAATCATTTCTATTAACTCTCCTGTACTGCCAGGTGTGTATTACAGTGATCTGAACACAGTAAGTGCTCAATAAATAACACTGATTGATTGAAGGCATAGCCGCAGCCATCCGCTTCTTGCGGAGCCAGTACTAGATTCCAGGTTTCCTTATTCTTCAAACTGTGTTCTTTCCAATGGGTCAAACAGCAGGGCTTCTAATTAGTATTAATGAATGGAATAGCAATTTCTAAAGTGATCATGACATTCATTATTTATCAGTTATTAAGATCCAACAAAGTGCTAAGAACATGGACAAAACGTATGCCTCAAAACGCATCTGTCAGGCACCCAGAAAGGCACTAAGTATATATAAATCGATGACAGTGGTGATGTAACATCATTTGAGGAATCAATAACTTAAGCAGATACTAGTCTGCCCAGTTCTGCTCGAAGATTTTTCTCTCTCCACAATTTGGTTAGAACATTGTTAGGGATAAAGAAAATCTTCTGACAATCTGAGTCTCTTCAGATACAGGCTGTATTCAGAATAGTGGCTTTCTACATGCATCGTGTCACAAGCTGTGAGTTTCTCCCCCTGAGTTTTCCTTAATGCGGAGTTTCGTGAGAACACAACCTCCTCGTTTAAGAGAACTGATTGTACTGTATGCTACCACAGAAGCAGATTTAAAACTCTCAAAATATCTTTGGGGTACTATGGGATTAAAATTTGGAAATGCTATAATGACAATAATATTTGTTAGGCCCTTCTAAGTGCCAAGCACTGGGATGGAGACAAGATAATCAGATGAGACAGTTTCTGTCACACACACACGGGGTTCACGGTTGAAGGGGGCTGGGAGAACAAGTATTTAATTCACATTTTACAGATGAAGATACTGAGGCACAGATAAATTGAGTGACTTGCCCAAGGTCACACACATCAGGTGAGTGGCAGAACTGGGTTTAGAACCTGGGTCTTCTGTCTCCAAGTCATGTGCTCTTTCCACTAGGCAACACTGCTTCTCATTTTCAGGCATGTCATAATTTTCACCAACCTATGGTACATACTTTTAAAATATCCCTTTCAGGAGGACACATTTGCCAACAGGATATGTAAATGTCTATAACTGATATTAATGTCTGCCTTGATCTCTAGACTGTAAGCTCATTGTGGACAGGGAATATACCAACTCTGTTATATTGTACTCTCCCAAGTGTTTAGTAATAATAATAAGAAGAATAATTATGGTATTAAGTGCTTACTACGTGTCAAACACTGTTCTAAGCACTGGAGTAGATACAGGGTAATCAGGTTGTCCTATATGGGGCTCATTCATTCATTCAATAGTACTTATTGAGTGCTTTCTATGTGCAGAGCACTGTACTAAACACATAGTAAGCACTCACATTTTTAATCCCCATTTTACATGAGGTAACTGTGGCACAGAGAAGTTAAGTGACTTGCTGGAGATCACACAGCTGACAAGTGGCAGAGTTGGGATTAGAACCCACGTTCTCTGACTCCCAAGCCTGTGCTCTCTCCACTAAGCCATGCTGCTTCTCACAGTGTTCTGCATACAGTAAGTGCTCAATAAACATGATTGATTAAATAAAAAGGCAGTATCAGACCAACTGTTCATACATGAATCAAACAATCAGTTGTACTTATTGAGCAGTTACTATGTGCAGGGGACTGTACTAAGCACTTGGGAGAGTACAATACAACATAATTAGTAGGCAAGTTCCCCTGCCCATAATGAGCTTATAGTCTAGAGGGGGAGATGGACATTAATATGAATAAATAAGGAAATTTATAATATATAAAATATCCTCTGGAGGTGTTTTCGATCAGTCCTTAACATTAAAATCTACCAAAGTGGCAAGAAAAGGTGGTTACCCTCTGAAATGTACAAAAGTAGAAGTTTAAGAAGGAACATAAAAATAAAATGGGAAAATGTTAATCTTTGGTGCACTCTGTTTTACCCCCATAAGGTCACAAAGTTACAGGTTAGTGGTAAATGGAAAGTTAATGGTTCCAGATGAGAACCAAATAAATATCTCTGTCCTCCCATGGTCCTTAAGGGAAAGGTAACTTGGAAGATCTGTTGTTTATTCTTCAGTATTTCAGTGACAATTATCATTGTTAAGTCTGCAAGATCATTAATGACAAAGCTTCATTTCTTTTGGTATGCTTCCCAAAAGAAATTTGCTCATTATATTTTCCATAACACATACCACTCCGTTAGCATATGGACTTTCCGAGACCAGGCCCTTGGCTAATCACTGCACCTCCATGAATCTAGAGCAGTCTAAAATAGAGGATATCTAGCTATTTGATCATGATGCAGTTGCCCCGCTTCTTCTCCAAAGCCTCAGTTCTTCCCCTGAAGTCTCACTTTTCTTGACCTCACAGACTTTTAACTGAGGTCAGTGTTGGTTATTTACCAACAAAAGCAGGTGGCCAAAAGTGGATATTGAAGTCGCTTATTAATTGGGCAGGGATAGAAGCAGTAATATGAGAAGCCATACTGCCAACTATGGTAAGGACAAGTCCAATTAATACTGATTGGCCTTTCTGCTGGGCTGTCAGAAAGCCACTCAGATCACTAAAATGGAAGTTAATTGTTGCTGGGCAAAGAAGAGTGGGAGCTATTTAGGACTAGGAATGAGCTGGCCAATATTTCCGATCTTCACAAAGGGCAGAGTACTTCTAGGAAGTAGGTTGAGAGGAGGTATTGACACCCCTATTTGGTTGCCAGGGAACCTGAGGTGTGGGACCACTAACTGTCAAGGATCAGAGAGATAAGAAGCCAGCTCTCTTCACTCCTTTGGCATCCTGTCACTGCTGCTGCCTATGGTGCTTCCACCTTCCACGTCTCAGTCATGTAGGAAAAAATCAAAGATTCTGAGCAGGCCCATCAAATGTCCCCATCAGGTGTGGGGAGATCATGTGAGGACATCCTTGAAGAAGAGTGAATCCTTTGTGCTTTCTGTCAAAGAACTGATGGTAGATTCTTTGGCTACCCTTTTGGTTTTGATTAATTTCCCTTCCCATTACGTTCTCTCTTCAGAGGTTGAGGAGAAGAGCCATCATGGTGTCATGAAAAATTCCAAAGGCTCCTGAAAAGCCATTTTGGGCAACAGAGCTTGGGATTTCCTGGTGATCAGCAGAGGGTGCTACAGACCTGGGGAACTGCTTTGTTTCAGTATTTTATTTGCTAACTGAGCTTGAAAGAGGGAGGAAAAACAGATTAATAGAACACCTCTTACTGTTCCAGTAATTAATTACCAAACTGCAGAAGAAAACGCTAATCAGCACCCAAACATCTTTCTAACTAGAAGACAGGAGAAAAGAAATAAGGGGGCTGGAGAGGGTAGTGGTGAATGTCTCCCTAATTGGAGCTTCTAGAAACTATAGACTCTTGAAGGGAAAAAAATAACCCAAAATGAAGAAATAGTTTCACCTCACCTTTTACAAAGGATAAACTCCTCATCATTGGCTTTAAAGCAGTCAATCACCTTGCCACCTCCTACCTCACCTTGCTACTCTTCTACTACAACCCAGCCCTCTCACAGTGCTCTGCAGTCGGTAACTGCTCAATAAATATGAATGAATGAATGAACTAAACTCCTCTAATGCTAACCTTCTCACTGCACTTCAATCTCATCTATCTCATGACCAACCTCTCATCCACGTGCTGCCTCTGAGCTGGAATGCCCTCCTTCCTCATATCCTACAGACAATGTCTCTCCCCTGTCTTCAAAGCCTTATTGAAGGTACATCTCCTCCAAGAGGCCTTCCCTAAGCCCTCATTTCCTCTTCTCCCACTCCCTTTTGCATCATCCTGGTTTGCTCTCTTATTGATCCCCTCTCCCAGCCCCACAGCACTTATGTACATATCTGTAATTTATTTATATTAATGCCTGCCTCCCTCCCTAGACTGTAAGCTTGTTGAGGGCAGAGAATGTGTCTGTTTATTGTTGTATTTTCCCAAGCACTTAGTACAGTGCTCTGCACACAGTAAGCACTCAATAAATACGAATGACTGACTGAATGATTGAGCACTTACTGGGTGGAGAACACTGTACTAAGCTCTTAGGAGGATAAAATACAATAGAGTTGGTAGACACTTTCCCCACCCACAAGAGGGTTGAAATGGGCAGATCTATTTTGAGAGAGACTTAGCAGTTCAATCTGTGGTTAGACTTATAAAAGTCCACCAGGGTCAGGCCTTGCCTCTGGGTCCCATATCTGACCAACGCACTTGGAATTGTTGCAGTACAGCCTTCTGGGTAAGATAGGACAAGGGACTTTGGGAAGGTGAGCTGTGGTGACTAGGACAACTGCCATGTGTTGATAGTGAGTTTATTAATGAACTGTGCTCACCGTAGGCAGCTGGGACTACCGTATATTTGGGGTAGAATTCCCCAAAGTCCTTTCTGGTCCTATACTAGGATCCCAGTTAAGCCCGGGAAGGCCCAGATACTAGAACTGGGTCTAGACAGGGCAGATAAAATACAATTCTTTTAATTGTCCACCTTTTTGGAAGCTATATCAATTTTTTTCATGTCCCTGGGGTTTTAGGTAGAACATTGAGAAATGGCCTGGCAGAAAGACCACAGGCCTGGGAGACAGAGGAACTGGGTTTTAATCTCAATTTCATCACTTGCTTGCTGTGCAACCTTAGACAAATGGCTTAACTTCTTGGGGTCTCAGTTTCCTCATCTATAAAATGGGGATTTGATACCTGTTCTCCCTCCTGCTTAGACTTTGAGTTCCACGTGAGACAGGGACAGTTTCCAACCTGAATATCTCATATTTCCCCCAGCACTTAATATAGTGTTTGGTACTTGAGAAGCAGCATGGCACAGTGGAAAGAGCACAGATTTGGGAGTCAGAGGTTGTGGGTTCTAATCCTGGCTATGCCACTTGTCTGCTGTGTGACCTTGGGCAAGTCACTTAACTTCTCTGTGCCTCAGTTACTTCCTATGATGATTAAGACTATGAGCCCCACGTGGGACAATCTGATAATCTTGTACCTACCCCAGCACTTAGAACACTGCTTGACACATAGTAGGTGCTTAACAAATACCATCATCATGATTACATAGTAAACATTGAACAAACATCACATTTATCATGATTACAAAGTAGTAATTTGCTAACATGAACCCTGTTGACTGGAAGGGATCAGTGACACTTTCAAAGATGCCCAAATTACTTCTGAAAGGAACTTGGCCAACTGGAGAATAAAGCTCAGTAGTTTGGACAAAAGGAAGAAGTAGTACAGCGTCATGTGGTTCAGTTGAAAATCAGACTGCATCACCGTGTGTTTCCTTGGGTATCAGGAATGCAACTCTAATTTCCAGCCTTCATTATAAGGTGATCTGGGGGCCAGAGCAACCAGGGACACGGAAGGTTACAGTGGGTTTTGTCAGAGGACATCAATACACAGACACAGAGTTCACGGGGGGTTGCTCATAGTAAGATCTCAGTTTTAATAGTCTGACTATTATAGAATGCATACAGTACATCATTAAGGTTCACATGAAGAAATAATAAAAAACCACCAAGGTATGAGAAATGCGAGGTTGTAACCAGATATCGATTCGAGCCCTGATCTCTATCGCAGATGAATGGTAAATTTAATTTTATCTCTCCTTGCTCTGGGATGGGGGAAAAGCATAACAAACAAGACCAAATGGATTTTAGGCACAGTTTCACCCTTTCCTTTGCAATAGGTGCAACAACAATTTGAGCAATTCTGCATAGTACCCGAGACATTTTTGTAGAGTTTCAAATAGCTTTTAACTACCATCCCATTTTCGTTATCTTTGACAACCACACTATCTAAGCCTTAGGAAGAGAACTATTAGAGCATTTAACATTTTCATACTTTCTCTTTTTCAATTAAATTTTGCAAATCGTATTCTATAAGCCCTGAGAGTAACAAGTAGAGCATTGAATGAGTTTTAACCCTTTCGTCTTAGCCTTCTAGTGTTGAAGTTGAAATGTGCAAATTTAGAAAGTGTGAGCCGTCAGCCGAAAGGATTTAGCATTAAATTAGATCACTAATAACTGTATTCCTTTACTTTGCAAACTTTTGACTCTTTTCAAAATGCTGTCGTTTGTACTGATAACGTTGATGGATAAAGCTGTGATTTGGGTTTTTAAAATTCTAGATTATGATTCTCTTCCTTCTGATTCATTTTGTTTTTCCCAAAGTTGAGAGGAGTAATAACTCTTGACACCCTCCCACCACAAGAAAAAATATTTTGAGCATCTGCTTGTATTTGTGTGTCATGAACACATCCTCCTCTTTCCAATAATAATAATAAACATTTTTCAAAATTGAAATTTAAGTGCTATGTGCCAAGCACTCTACTCAGTGCCGGAATAGATACGAATAATCGGGTTGGACACAGTCTCTCAGTTGGGAATCACAGACCAAGCAGAAATGACAATAAGAATTGAACACCTTTTTACAGATAAGGAAACTGAGGCCCAGAGAATTTAAGTGACTTGCCAAAGGTCATACTGGTAGCAAGTAGTGGGGTTGGGATTTAAACCCAATTCCTGTGACTCCTAGGCCTGTGCTCTTTCCATTAGGCTGCATTCCTCTTCCTCCTCCCTTCTTCTTTCTCTCACCCAATCCAAGGCAAGCAGTGGCCGGGAAAGATAATCAGGATAGCATGATGGTTCCTGGATGGAAGCAGCAGCTGATGTGAAAGTGGTCCAACTGCGTGACCCAGGAGTAAACTTGGACCGTGGAGAAGGAGATAATGGCAGGGATGTCATTAGGGGACAACTGGACTAAGCTTCCTGAAGGAGGTCTTCACAGGGATCCCCACCCTGATGGGGATTTGGACCATTTGAAAATCAGGTAGGAAGTAAGATAATGGGGTACGCTGAAACCAGGTTTCACTTAAAATCAAGCCCCATTGAACTGGCTCATTTTCAGTGAGACCTCTTGTATTAAAACACATGGAATTAAGTTTTCAAAATATAAGAGTGTGTTTCTTGACAAAGGGGCAACTGATTTATTCCTATTCTGAGAGTTTAGATCAGTGGTGAGAAATTATTGTGCCCCCGGGCCTAGATATTGGGGAAAGGATAAGAATTGTGTAAGTCTTGTTAATAACAAAAATCCTTTGGTGTTAGTATATAGATATGAATGAATGTCACAGCCATTTTCATTATCATTGTAAAAAGCACTTTACTTAAACAAGTGGAAACACACAGTTCAGGAGAGCACAGGGGGAAGGGGGAGGGGCTAGCTTTTATACCTCCTCAAGAAAGAGGTCATACGTGAAGGAAGGTTTCCAGACACTTTCTCTCCTCAGTGAAATTCTCTCCCCTCTATGTCCCTGATGGGAATGGATGATTTCTCTTCTCTTAGCGTTGTATTTAAATTTTAACTTCAAGGATTCTAACATTAGGGGTAAGTGGCTTTTAAAGTTCTTGGCTGTAGAAAGAGTTTTCAATAAGAGTACGAATAAAGATGCCTATTTGATATTTACTTTGATGGAGTCATTCAATGATTTATGAGTCTCATCAATTACTTCCTGGAGGGCCATTCTCAAAAATACTGGCATCTGGTTTTCCATTTGAAAATGGAGACTGTCTTTAATTCACAACACTTTGCTCAGAATTGTTTGTGGCATCTTTCTCCCTCTCCTGTAAGTCATTCTATTCACTCAAAACTTTATACAGTAGAGGTGGGTCTTTCTTCAGCATGGCAAGCAAAGTTTCTTCTGAAAGCCGTAGACTATCAAGTCACTAAGGAGTCACTAAGATTCATGAAGAGTTCAAGGTTGCAGGATTGGAAAAAAAAATGTTCCTATTGAATGCAATGCATTGTATTATGCACCGTACACTGAAGCATAACAGAAACACAAGGCTCACTACCCACAGAGTTTGCACTCCCTAAGATCTTATTTTCCCTATTCACATATAGTATATATTCATATATACATATTTGCTCCCTCTACATCCACTTGGCTGTGTACCCCTTGACTACTTTGATACTCAAATCCTTATACTCTACTAGTTCCTCTATCTATAACTTCTTTTAATGTCCATCTCCATATAGACTGTGAACTCTTTGCGGGCAAGGTTTATGTCTACCAACTCTGTTCTATTAAACTTTTCTAAGTGCTTAGTAGAGTGCTCTGCCCACAGTAAGTGCTCAGTAAATACCTCTGATGGATTGTTTTGATTCAGCCCTGTTACACTGTACTCTCCCAAGTGCTTGGTATGGTGCTCTGCACACAGTAAGCACTCATTATGATCATTATGATTGATTGACTTCTTTAATGAAGAGCCTGAAATTTGTGCATTCATTGGCCGATTTCTTTGGCTTCCCCTAAAGTCCTTGAATTCACAAGCCCTTTCCTACTACTACTAATAATATTGGTATTTGTTAAGCACTTACTATGTGCAGAGCACTGTTTTAAGTGTTGGGGGAGATACAGGGTAATCAGGTCATCCCACATGAGACTCACAGTTAATCCCCATTTTACAGATGAGGTAACTGAGGCACAGAGAAGTTAAGTGACTTGCCCACAGTCACACAGCTGACAAGTGGCAGAACCAGGAGTCAAACCCATGACCTCTGACTCTGAAGCCCAGGCTCTTTCCACTGAGCCACGCTGCTTCCCCGTCCCTAGTCCCTAGGTACTAGGGACCTACTTGTGTAACTGATTGCTACTTAGGTCAGTGAATGATAGAGTTCTTCTCCACTAGCTCTTTCATTTTATGTTAGCTAGAAAGGCAGCATTCATAGACATTTAAAAAATCTGATTTTGTGAACTCTGCAAATATACTCCAAATTGAAAGCTCTAACCTGTTGGTAGCTGTTAGAGCCTTGTGTCGTGATACTTTATTTGAAATGCAGGGAATATTCAGGGCAATTTAATATTTAAAGCTATTAAAAGATAATGTGATTTATGGAAGCTTTCCGCAAATCTTTGACAATCGTTTCAAAATACCAAATGTACTGTACTCAGAAAGGGACCACTGACACCGGGGTAATGGAGTATCCTTCCTGCTGTGCTTTTGTTTGTGATTCTTTTTTCATTTATTGTGTAAACTTCCTTTTAATTTTTTTTGGCAGTTATAATTAATTAGCATTCATGTTCGCCAGAGGATTGCTGTGTGAGCAGTTACGGTTAAAAAAACAACAAAAAAACTCAGGTGCTGGGTTAGCATATACTTCTTTCAGTAAAGGTGGGAGTTTTGTGGCTTTAAGTTACATTTACATTGAAATTCTTTGAAAGGACTGTACCGAAACCAAAGGTCAATGTCCTTACATCTCCACTTGTATCTTTTTCAAAGGTTCTGATCCCCAACCAGGAGTTTAAAACTGCTTCCTGTAACCTTGCAGAGATCACTGAATCTCAACACCAAACTCTGAATGAAATTCTCCCATATGCTGTGCTAAGACAGAAAGACATCCTATTTGGATTTTAGCTGCACTTTAAAAAAATGATATTTCAAAATTTATTATATACTAGGCACTGCATGGAGGCTAGATAGAAGATAATCAAGTTGGCACAACCCATATCGTACATGGGGTTCACAGTCATCTTAGAGATGAGGAAACCAAGGCACAGAGAAGTTAAGTGACTTGCCCAAGGTCACTCAGCAGACACAAGGTGGAGCGGGCCTAAGCTCTTTCCACTAGGCCATGCTGCTTCTCATGTTTCTGAACCCTCGTGTTCCAGTGAAGCTAAAGCTTGCAGTCCTGGAAACTGGCCATAAAGTCTCTCTCAAGGAAACAGCCCACTGAAAGGCAAAATGAGTATAAATTTTCAAAGCTTGCATCATGCAAAGTTATTTGCAGATGAGTTGTGGTTAGGTCAGAGGAAAAACATTTAGCAAAACTTCTGGCTTTTGTAGTGGTATCACTATGCAGTATATTGTAGACCAACTATTCTGAGGCCTTTAAAAAAGAAGTATTTAAAGCTCCAATTTATTTAGGCAACAAAGCCTCTGTAATTTTAACTCTCCAGGGGACAATAGTCCTCAGTGCGTTTCCAGGCAAAATGAAAAAAAAAAGCTTCATTGCTTAGGTTTTCTTAAAACTCTTCACTTGGAACTGCGCATTTCCTATAGCTTTCTTTGCCAGTGCAGCGTTATTGTAATACTCAATCACTGAACAAAACCTCAGGCTTCTTTTAAATAAAACACACCTCTATATTTTAAGGGCAATGTTCTCATTTCAACTGGGGAGGTGACTGAATGACATTTTAAAGGAGCCTAATACAGTTCTGGGCATTTAGTGTACGTTCAATAACTATTAACTGGAGCTCTTGAAGAAGAGGAAACGATTTAGTCCTAAAACATTTTAGAACTGTTCAGGGTGAAAAATTTCTGCCAACAGAAATGCTCAGGCATATATAGGATGCTTATGAAGTCATGTGGGACACAGTGTATGTTAGTGGAAAGAGCATAGGCCTGGGAGTTTAGGAGTCTCAGCTCTGTCCCAGGACTTCTGGGTGACCCTGAGCAAGTTATCAACCTCTCTGTGCCTCATCTGCCCTCATCAGTAAAATGGAGATATCAAAAATTTTGACCCCTTTTGTAAGCTGACTTCCTTAGACGATCAGATCTGATTATCTCAAAGCTACCCCAGAATCTAGCATAGTGCTTGGCACATAGGAAGCACTTATTAGATGACACCATGACTAACTCCTAAATCCCATAAGTAAAAAAAGGTCTCCCTTAAGAATGACCTGCCTTACACAAGCACCCAAACCACACTGGACACTGGAAACAGCAAATCCTGTGTGACCTCCAGCAATCTGTGCCTCAGTTACCTCATCTGTAAAATGGGGAATGATCATACTCCCTCCAACTTAAACTGTGAGCTCCATGTGAAACAGGGACTGTGTCCAACACCCAGTGCTTCGAACAGTTCTTGGCATATAGTAAGTGATGAATATGTACTGTTGTTATTATTATTATTACTAACAATAATTTAAAAAACAGAAAATACATCAGCACAACTGGGGACAGTATTGTGGGTGCATGAATTAGGAAGACTCATCGTGCCTTTTTTAAGCACACTCACAGGCCTGCTTCAAGTATGAAGGACAACCACTGCTCCTCTCTACTAGATGAGCTGAAACTACGAAATGTTTGCCATGCCTCATTGACTTCTTTCTTACCTAGGGCTCATTTGTATTGCCCTTGCTTAGCTAAAGATGAATCTAGTTCCACCTGCAGATGGTTTGCTTGCTTAATCCTCTAGAAGTGGATCATCACGCGTTATTTTCCCATCTCATTAAAATTTGACTGAGCAAAGCTGTATGAGCTTGAATAAAGAATGGCTCTTTAGTTGAAAGGAGGGTACCAGGCGGAATGTCTCCTGTTTAATTGGGGCATGTGTTCCAATTTAACAAGCAGACGGTTCACCCAGGGGATTTCTGAAACATCAGAATTTCTGTAACCAATTTCACTGTAATAATAAGGAACTAGACTGGTTAACTGTTACTTCAAAGAAAAAATACTCACAGTCAAAGTCTGATTTTACAAATAATCACCACAATAACGTTGTAAATGCAAGCCACAGATATTAAGGGAGACATCGCACTCCTTTGATCCCACAGTCACTCAGAGTCTGAATTTGAAACATTTTTGATCTGTTCCTGGTGTTTTGGGCTGCCTGTTTCTATTAGGAGCATTTTAGACAGGGTATTATTAGTCTATCCAAACAGTATATTCAGCCTGACTTGGAAGGTCAATGAAACCTGAAAAAAAGATGCAAAATAAAAGGGAAAGTTACTTGTTGTTACCCAGTGGGAGTGGTACGTCTTTGAGTGACTGCTGGGTACTGTGGTCTGCACTGCATTATGTGAATACTACAGCAAACTGAAGTCCAAATCACATTCCCTCCCCAAAAGGAGCTTCCAATGTGGGGATGATGGAGCCTGAAATGAAAATAACTTGCTTGGCCTTATCAATCAATATAATTTATTGAGTGTTTATTGTGTCCAGAACACTTTATTCTACCATACAACAGAGTTGGTAGATGCACGACACCCAAATCTACATCTCCTCCCCTGTTCTCTTCCCCTCCTTCAGGCTCGTATCTCCTCCTGCCTTCAGGACGTCTCCACCTGGATGTCTGCTCACCATCTAAAACTCAACATGTCTAAGACTGAGCTCCTCATCTTCCCTCCCAAACCTCGTCCTCTCCCTGACTTCCCTGTCACTGTGGACAGCATGATCATCCTTCCCATCTCACAGGCCTGCAACCTTGGTGTCATCCTTGACTCTGCTCTCTCATTCACCCCACACATCCAATCCATCACCAACACCTGCTGGTCTCACCCTCACAATATTGCCAATATCCGCTCTTTCCCCTCCATTCAAACTGCTATCGTGCTGGTACTTGCTCTCATAATGTTCCGACTGGATTATCGTGTCAGCCTCCTCTCTGATGTCCTTTCCTCCTGTCTCTCCCCACTCCAGTCTATTCTTCATTCCGCTGCCTGGATCATCTTCCTGCAGAAATGCTCTGGGAATGTCACTCCCCTCCTCCAAAACCTCCAGTGGTTGCCTATCAATCTTTGCACAAAACAAAAACCCCTCACTCTGGGCTTCAAAGCTTTCCATCATCTTGCCCCCTCCTACCTCACCTCCCTTCTCCCTTTCTACTGCCTACCCCATACTCTCCGCTCCTCTGCCACTCACCTCCTCACGGTCCTGTGTTCGCACCTCTCCCGCTGTCGACTCCTGGCCCACGTCCTCCTGCTGTCCTGGAATGCCCTCCCTCCTCACATATGCCAAACTGACTCTCTTCCCCTCTTCAAAGCCCTATTGAAAGCTCACCTCCTCCAGGAGGCCTTCCCAGACTGAACCCCCTTTTCCCTCTGCTCCTCCTCCCCTCCCCCTCTCCTGCCCTCTGCTCTTCCCCCTTCCCCTCCCCTCAGCACTGTGCATATTTGTATATATTATTACCTATTGATTTTGTTAATGAGGTGTATATCTCTATGATTCTAATTGATCTTGAGGATATCTGTGCTAGACTGCTTGTTTTGTTCTGTTTTGCTTTGCTGTCTGTCTCCCCTGTTTAGAGTGTGAGCCCATTATTGGGCAGCGATTGTCTCTATCTGTTGCCAAATTGTACACTCCAAGAGCTTAGTACAGTGCTCTGCACATAGTAAGTGCTCAATAAATACTATTGAGTGAATGAATTACCTACTGACAAGGAGTCATTCTGACAGTCTAGAATGGAGGAAAAAAGATTAGAAAAAGAGTCTCCCAGTATTTTCTGTGCTTTGATGCTCACTCCAGTACCACAACATTTATGAAATTATCCTGACAAGCTTTTTCCCCATCTGTAATTTATTTTAACATCCATCTTCCCTGTAGACTGTAAACTCCTTGGGGGCAGGGAGTGTGTCTGCCAGTTCATGTTCAATTGTTTTTTCCTAAACACTTAATACAGTGCTCTGCACTCAATGAGCACTCAATAAATCTCACTGTCTCTAAGTTTGTGATGGGCAGATATTGTGTCTGTTATTGTTGTATTCTCCCAGGTGTTTGGTACAGTGCTCTGTACACAGTAAGCACTCAGTAAATATGATTGAATGAAATACCATTGATTGATTGAATAGTTATTACTTGCAACAGCTCAGCACACATATCTTATTTGAAGATAACCAGTGGTGAGAAGTTATCCACATGTGCTGATGTAGCTGAATAGATCGAAAACCTGAGGAGATGGGTGACTTAGGGAGAAGGAAAATGAATTGGGGTTGAGAGATCCTCCACATACAAGCACTCCTACCTTCTTGGGTCCTCGGGGAATTGGGGAGAAGTAATGTGGCCTAGTGGATAGACCAGAGAGACCTGGGCTCTAGTCTCAGCTCTGCCACTTGTCTGCTGTGACACCCTGGGCATGTCACCTAACTTCTCCATGCCTCATTTACTCATCTGTGAATTGGGCTCATGTGGGACATGGACTGTGTCCATCTGATTACCTCAGAAAAATACCTGGCACGTAGTAAGCTCTTAACAAATACCAAAAAAAACCCAAACTACAACAGTTGAGTCTGTGTGCTTGAATGTGTCTGTGTGAGGTTGAATGTCAGTGTTGAGGGAGACTCGGAGTAGGAGAGGAAGTATGAGAAAGTGAACTTATGAGAGGTGGAGTTTGAGGAGGGACAGAGGGGGATTATTCACAGGGCAAAATATACGTGCTTGGGCTTTGTTTTTTAAAGGGATTTGTCCTCCAACAAGGTATTTCTTTCACACTGCGTGTTTTTTGGGTCTCTGCCAAGAAGAATGGCTAGCATAAATGAAAATTCTCTGGGGCTTTTGAAGGCAAAGTGGTCTGTTGGAATGCATCGCTAATGTACTCAGTACAATTATCTTTGTTGTAAATAGTGTCAAGAGCCACAGCCAAGGATGATAGAAGATTGTGTTTTGCGAAGGAATACATAAAGAAGGAGACTGAATCAGGCCACTGTAAAAATCCCATAAGTGACTAAGACAGAATGAAAATTCTGCTCAGCCTCTATTTGCATCTTTGGTAGAGGTTTGCACTTTCAATAAGAGGACAAACAGGATTTCAGAGAGCCATGACACCGTGCCAGAAACTGTCCACACAAACCACCCTATTACCGCCTCCTGTTTTCATGTTTTTCCCAGCTCTATCCTCATGACCTAGTTTAAATTTTGAATGACACCATTATGGCTGGTTCAGCACAAAAATAGATCTCTAAAACCATTATTGTTATTATTATTGCAGCTTTTATTCCACATTTATTATGTGTCAAGCACTGCTCTAAGCACTGGTGTAGATAGAAATTGATCAGCGTGGCGCAGTGGAAAGAGCATGGGCTTTGGAGTCAGGGCTCATGAGTTCGAATCCCAGCTCTGCCACTTAGCTGTGTGACTGTGGGCAAGTCACTTAACTTCTCTGTGCCTCAGTTCCCTCATCTGTAAAATGGGGATTAAGACTGTGAGCCCCACGTGGGACAACCTGATTCCCCTGTGTTTACCCCAGGGCTTAGAACAGTGCTCTGCACATAGTAAGCGCTTAACAAACACCAACATTATTGTCAGGCAAAGTCCCCATTCTTTATGGGGCTTACAGGTGTGTGTGTGTGCGTATGGGCAGGAAAGTAGCGTGTCTTGGTAGATAGAGCATGGGCCAGAGAGACACAAAGCTACACCACATGTCTGCTCTATGAACTTGGGCAAGTCACTTCACTTCTCTGGGCCTCAGTTACCTCATCTGTAAAATGGGGATTAAGAGTGTGACCCCAAAATGGGACAGGAACTTTGTCCAGTCTGATCAACTTATATCTACCCTAGCACTTAAAACAGTGCTTGGCACATAGTAAGTGTTTAACTAGTACCATAATTATTATTGTTATTACTGTGGTCCCTCCTTAGCCCCCTGAAACTCACCATTCCCCTCAACTCATCATGGCTTCCCTATCTTGACTTCCTTATCCTTCAGCTGGTGGCCCATAATTCCCTTGACCTGGCTGAGTTTTGCTCAGTGTTGAAGTCAGTGTTACCCTTCTCACCTCTTGGGCATTGGCCGTAAGATTATCCCTAAGGATGCTGTAAGTCCAGTGTGGGCAGGAGTTGTCTCTATTGCTGAATTGTACTTTCTAAGTGCTTAGTACAGTGTTCCGCATACAGTAAGCACTCAATAAATACGATTGAATGAATGACTGAATGCTGAAAAACTGATTTTTGTAAACTGGTTTGATTTCTGGCTAGGGAAGGTTGTACTTATTCCTTTGGGGATTGCTGCTGCGGCACAACAATCCCATCCAGTAGTAGTCATGAGGAGCACAGGCTGAACTGAATGACAAGCCTCTCCACTCCACGCAGAATCTAAAATTACAGTCATGAGCAGTAATCGATTCAAAATAGAGGGGGCTTAGATTATGTTCTGTATTTCTGATTTCCACTAGAGTGTAAGCTTGTTGAAGGCAGGGAACATGGACCTTTCCAATGCTGTTGGAAACAGATCCGGAAAGTACTGAAAATTGTTCACCTATTAGATTGCATTTTGGGGATTGTATTCGGGGTCCACTCTTCAACCTCAGAGTTGTCAATTCCTGGTAGACATTGGACAGCAGCCAACTACGAATCTCCAAGGCTGTTTTGTTATGATTTTGTCTGAGTTAATTTGGAAGCTCCTTCTTAAAGGAAGGCCTGCTTAGCTTGCTATCAAGCCAACTGTTTCCAAAGAAAATCTAAATAAAGGAGTCTTTAGGAAACTCATGCTATAGTATAACGGTCACTCTTGATACTACAATAGAAGGGTGACTGCAGTGAGGTGGTGTACTGATGGTGACTTGGCTATGGAATTAGATGTAACCCCATTAATCTTCTTGCTGTTAGATTAGAAAATGCCTGGTATACCGTTCTTGTTCCTCTTGACAGCTAACACAAGCAGACCCTCTTCATCTATTTTTTCCCCCCCTTTAGCATAGTTACGAAGCAGTTTAAGGTTGAAATTGGAAGAAACGGGTTCTGGTTGAACTGTTTACAAATTATGGGATCATTAGCAACACAGCAGAATTTGCGGGTCACGTCCGGAGACATTCCAGAGTTCACCCTGCTCATATCTTCCTGACCAGAGTTAAAAGGACTGGATGGTGGTGGTGATGGTGGTGATGTTAGTTGTAGTAATAGAAATAATGATAATAACAATAATTATGGTATTTGTTATTTCTTATTTGTTATTTGCTTTCTATGTGCCAAACAGTGTTCTAAGCACTGGGGTAGATACAGGGTAATCAGGTTGGCTCACACTTTTAATCCCCATTTTACAGCTGAGGTAACTAAGGCACAGAAATTTGAAGTGACTTACCCATGGTCACAAAGCAGATGTGGCAGAGTCGAGATAAGAACCCACGCAGCAGCAATATATATTGAATTCCCACTGGGTACAATGCACTCTACTACACCCCTAGAAAAGTACAGTATATTCCCTGACCACATGGAGTTTACACTCTAATAGGGGAGACAAATGTAAACATTATTTACAAATAAAGTAATGGGAAGAGTTGGCTGCATAATTGATTATGCATATATACATGAATTGACATAGGTTTTAAAATATCTAAGTGCATTAAAATAACTTTTGAATTGATATGACTCAGTTGGAATTTCATTGGGGAAGATTTGAAGGGAGCAGGCTTTTAGTAGGGCTCTGAACAAGGGGAGAGTTGTGGTTTGTTGGATTGTGGGGAACTGTAGCATTAATTGCCACAGTGATTCAACAGTGTGACTGTTTTACAGTCGTTTTGGGAGAATGATACGTACTTAGTCGGAGAAGTGAGCTTTGGCCTTGTCCAATGCCAATAAGGCTATTGCAGGTTCCAAGCTGGTATCATTTGGATTCTATCCAACACAGCTCCAGACTGATGTCATCTACATTTTTAACATCCATATCCCCAAATGTGAGTCTGTGGTGATTTGAGATTGGGCCTGTGGGTTAAAGCTCTGAAATCCACGTCTGTAGGATGAGAAAGAACCATTTCCCATTGGTGAGAATAGCCGTAGCTACCTGCGAATTTCAGTCCTGGTGGCGAACACCAATTTTCATCATGTTTGTAGAGATCTCGCCATTTTGAGGACAAAAACTTGGTGTTACCCTCTGACCAAGAGGTGTTATTTAACTATTATGAGGTGGCCACTCTTGCCATGAGTTGAATAAGTACAAAATAAATTGGATAGGGCTTTTTATAGCAATATTTCATGCGGTATCCCTTGGCAACAGGATGAAAAGGGAATATTTTCAAATTGTCTCTTTGGGTAGGATAAATGTTATGCACTTGTTAGTATAAATCACATGGCTTGGGAAGTGGTGTACCTTCATCTTTCAACTCTGAAAGTCTGGATTTCTCATCTGCCTTATTAAAATGGCATTTTTATGCTTCTTAGGCCTGAAGTCTACATTCCCAGATAACAGATGAATTTTAAGAAGAAAATCTGTCATTATATGCATTTTGACTGGTTTTTATGAAACACATAATCTTTGTGTTCCAAAATAAACTGCACTGTGATATCCTCCCCACTAAGGAGGAGAACCCCCAATTTAGCTCCTGAGGGTTTAAATGGGGAAAATGGTTCTTTTGTTTCTTATACAATTACCTTATTACCTTGAGAAATGATTTCCTCCTGAATTCTCCAACTGCCGATGAAAAGGACACTTGGGGATTTTCAAAAGGCAGATCCAGGAAAGGAAATTTAAATAATTTAATACTTTTCCAGAGAAAAGGAGACACATAAGAAACCAAATGTTTGTTTAAAATGCAGAAAGTGTCTATGCAGGCTAAAAACCCATCTTTTTCCAGTAGTTTCAGATGACTGAGACAGCAAGATGAATAAAACCTAAAAAGGCCAGTTTCAACCAAGCCTGGTCTTCAACAGTCCCACCCAGTGGCTCAATTGTGGTTCACCAGATAACTTGAAAGAAAAGGCAAGATTATATTTATGGCCTTGGGCATGAGTCATTTTGTGATCAGTTTCCAATTAATGGTTTCCAATTAATGTTCTGGTAAAAAGAACAGCCTTTCAGGAGGATATGTTTCCTACAATTATCTGTGAAATGCTTATTTGTTATCAGCAGGACATGAATCTATCAATGAATGGTATTTATCGAGCATCGTGTGCAAAGCACTGTACTAAGGGCTTTGGAGAGGACAGTGCAACAGAGTTGGTAGACATGATCCCTGCCCACAAGGAGCTTACAGTCTAGAGGGGAGACAGAATTAAAATAAATTATGGATAGGTACATAAGTGTCACGGTGTTGAACACAAGGTGAATATAAAGTGCTTAAAGATGAATAGACTGTGAAGGAGGGACAGGGAGTAGGAGAGTTGAGGGCTTAGTCAGAGAAGGTCTCTTGGCGAAGTTGTGATTTTGTTAATAAGGCTTAAAAGAAGGGGAGAGTGTTGGTCTATTGCATATAAAAGGGAAGGAGTTCCAGTCCAGAGGGAGGATGTGGGCGAGGGATCGGTGGTAGGGTAGACAAGATGGAGGTACAGAATGCAAGGTTAGAGTTTAGAGGGGTGAAGTGTGCGGACTGTGATGTAGTAGGAGATCAGTGAGGTAAGGTAGAAGGGAGAGAGCTGATTAAGTCCTAAGAAACCCAGAAATTATTTTTTAAGGAATGCTCAGTAATAATAAATAATGATTATGGTATTAAGGACTTATTGGATGTTAATACCTCCCACCATTCTCTCTGTCTCACAAGCCCATAACCATGGCATTATCCTTGGCTCCTCTCTCTCATTCAACCCACATCTTCAAGACTGTAAGCCCGGTGTGGGCAGGGATTGTCTCTTTATTGCTGAATTGTACTTTCCAAGCATTCAGTACAGTGCTCTGCACGGGGTAAGTGCTCAATAAATACAATTGAATGACTGAATATTCCATCTGTCACCAAATCCTGTGGGTTCAACCTTCCCCAAATTGCCAAAATCCATCCTTCGTCTCCATCCAAATTGCTACCATGCTAATCCGAACACTGATCCTATCCTGCCTTGATTAGTGCATCAGCCTCCTTGCTGACCTCCCTGTCTCCTGTCTATCCCCATACCAGTCTATATGTCACTCAGTGGCCTAGATCATTTTCTACAGAAATGTTCAGTCCATATTTCCCTAGTCCTCATGAGCCACCTGCACATCAAACTAAAAATCCTTACCATTGATTTTAAAGCATTCAATCACCTTGCCCCATCCTACCTAGCTCCTCTGGTTTCCTAAACAACCAAGTCTTCACACTTGGCTCTATCTGGCAACTGACCTCTTGCCCACATCCTGCCTCTGGACTGGAATGGTCTCCCTCTTTGTAACTGACTTTCCCCAGCTTCAAAGTCTTTTAAAAAGCAAATCTCTTCCAAGAGGTCTTCCCCAACCAAGCCCTCATTTCCTCTTACTCCATTCTGTGTGGCCTTTGAACTTAGATTTGCACCTGTTATTCACCCTTCCCTCAACCCCACAGTACTTATGTACATATCCATAATTTATTTACTGAGATTAATGTCCGTCTCCCACTCTAGACTGTAAGCTCATTGTGGGTAGGGAGCATGTCTACCAACTCTGTTGTATGGTACCCACCCTTGCCTTTAATGCAATGCTCAGCACTCAATTAGTGCTCGATAAATGCAATTGATTGGTTAAGCATTGGGAATGATATAAAAAAATAGTTCCTGTCCCATAAGGACTCTCACTCTAGGTTTCAAGGCTCTCCATCACCTTGCCCCTTCCTACCTCTCCTCCCTTCTCTCTTTCCACTGCCCACCCCGCACGCTCCGCTCCTCTGCCGCCCAGCTCCTCACCGTCCCCTGTTCTCGCCTATCCCGCCATCGACTCCTGGGCCACGTCCTCCCGCCATCCTGGAACGCCCTTCCTCCTCACCTCCGCCAAACTAATTCTCTTCCCCTCTTCAAAACCCTACTTAAAAGTTCACCTCCTCCAAGAGGCCTTCCCAGACTGAGCTCCCCCTTTTCCCTCTGTTCCCTCTGCTCCCCCTCTACCCCCCCTTCACCTCTTCTCAGCTAAGCCCTCTTTTCCCCACTTTCCCTCTGCTCCTCCCCCTCTCCCTTCCCCTCCCCTCAGCACTGTACTCATCCGCTCAACTGAATATATTTTCATTACCCTATTTATTTTGTTACTGAGATGTACATTGCCTTGATTCTATTTATTTGCTATTGTTTTAATGAGATGTTCATCCCCTTGATTCTATTTATTGCTATTGTTTTTGTCTGCCTGTCTCCCCCAATTAGACTGTAAGCCAGTCAAAGGGCAGGGACCGTCTCTATCTGTTACCGATTTGTACATTCCAAGTGCTTAGTACAGTGCTCTACACATAGTAAGCGCTCAATAAATACTATTGAATGAATGAATAAGAGGCTCAAAATCTAAGCATGGGTTCTTATTCACTCCATTCTCAGCCCCACAGCACTTATGTACATATCCTTGCATTCTCCCATTTCCCCTATCTGTAATTTATTTTGTCTCTCTCCACCTTTAGACTGTAAGCTCCCTGTGAGCAGGGAACTTGTCTACCAACTCTATTGTTTTATATTCTCCAAGTGCTTAGTACAGTGCTCTGCAGCCAGTAAGTGCTCAATAAATGCCATTGATCAGTTGATTATCTGGGAGAAGCAGGTACCTTATCCATATTTTACAAGTGCTGAAACCGAGGTATAGAACGTAAAAATGACTTGCCACAGCAGACCAGTGGCAGAAATGGGACCACAAACTGGCTTACCAATTTAGAGTCCAAAGATCCTTTCCTCGGGCCTTACTATGTCAAAGGCCTGATTCTGAGGAGGCTTGCTGTATCAGCTCTTCTGACATCCCATAGCGCCGGCTCCCCAAGGAATCATTTCTGGCATCTTGGATGCAATGAGTGGAGTTCAAAGAAATCTGAGGAAAAGTCACAAAGAGGGCAATGTGGTCCAGTCCAGACAATGGCAGTTTTGATGTTGTGGAGAGAGGTTTGGGCGAGTCTCAAGGTCCTGCTCAGAGGCTACCTCTCCATGACCGACAAAGGCCATTTCCCTGTTGTTGGCTATCCCAGGGGCCTCTCTCCAAGGTGAATACTGGGACTTGCTCAAACTGCTCGAGTCTATTAATCTTAGCCTTGGCCTTGGCGATAGGATTCCAGCATCCTATTTCCAGCTTCAGCTCTAATTGACTCTATTCCCTTAGGTAGCTTCTCTGCAACTCAGCACCTCCATCTCGAGGAATTGTGCTACAAAGGAATTTTGCAATCTCATGCAGAGAAATAGTTATCAAGTCATAGGGAACTTGCTTTTAGGAGTGTCAAATTTTCATTTAGAGAAGCAGCATGGCTCAGTGGAAAGAGCCCAGGGTTGGCAGTCAGAGGTCATGGGTTTGAATCCTGACTCTGCCCCTTGGCAGCTGTGTGCTGTGGGCAAGTCACTTAACTTCTCTGTGCCTCAGTTACCTCATCTGTAAAATGGGGATTAACAGTGAGCCTCACTTGGGACAACCTGATTACCCTGTATCTACCCCAGCACTTAGAACAGAGCTCTGCACATAGCTTTTAACAAATACCAACATTATTATTATTATTTTTAGTGTGGGGGCAAAGTTAGGGTCTAAACTCTTTGGAGTGGGGTTTCAAGGAGCATAGAGTCCACTGGGTAAGGCTCCCAGAGGCAAGAATCATCTAACGTGACTTTGTTGGGGCTGTATGAGAGATCTTTGGCTGGTTCTGGAGCACTGTTAGGGCCTAAATAAGTCTGCTAAAGCCTAGCAGGGATGAAAAGAGCCTCCAAATGTGCCAGGGAATCAGCTGGAAGCAAGAGGAGGCCAGTCTCCAATCCATTGCCCTTGCCAGTCTCTGAAGCCGGGCTGATAGTGGAGAGGAACTCCTAGCATGCCCCTGGATTACTGGGTTCACCCCTAGAACTGTCATCAAGCAGCCTGGGCCTGCCAGAGCTAAAGGAGCTTAAAGGTTGGTTCTAGAGCCTGCCAAGTTGTTTGAGCATGGTGTTGTGGATAGACCACAGGGCTGGGAGTAAGAAGGTCATGGGTTCTAATGTCAGCTCCACCGCTTGTCTGCTGTGTGACCTTGGACAAGTCACTTAACTTCTCTGTGTGTCAGTTACCTCATCTGTGAAATGGGGATTGATTATGTGAGCCCCCCATGGGACAAAGACTGTGACCAAACTGATTTACTTGTATCCACTCCAGTGCCTGACATACATGCTTAACAAATACCAGCCTCTAAGTGCTGTGGTAGATACAGATTCATTGGGCTGACTACAGGTACTGACCCAGACGAGACTCGTCATTGAGTAGAGGAAGGATGGGTACTGAATCTTCATTTTTTGCAGTTGAGAAAACTGAGGTACAGACCCACACGAGACTCGTCATTGAGTAGAGGAAGGATGGGTACTGAATCTTCATTTTTTGCAGTTGAGAAAAATGAGGTACAGAGAAGTTAAGTGACTTTCCTAAGGTCACACAGAAGGCAAGTGATTGAGCAAGCTGTAGAACTCAGGTCCTCTGCTTTCCAGGCCTGTGCTTTTATGTTCAGTATGTGTTAAAGTTGAATTGGTATTAATCACCAGGAGGTGAAGGACATTAGTGCACATTCTAAGCAGTTAATGCTTTACCCAGTTTCTCTGAGTTTGTCTGAGAAGATAATGATGAACAAAGATTTTGGATCTTAATCTGCTCGTAGTGCCTACAACTATCCACTATTTACTTTAATGTGCATAAATTCCAAGGCTTGTCCTTATCCCATTACTTCTATTTCCTAAAATCATGTCTTCAAACATTTGGTCTACTGCTCTACCCAGATACAAGGCAGTTCTTCGGGGAAGTGAATCAGAACAGACTATGAAGCAGAATATGATCCCTGGAATTTAAATGTGGGCTTTTAGAGTCCACAACAGATCGTTCTTGTTTTCTTGGAGGCATTTTCTGATTAAGAAATAAACCTTCCTAGAAATAATCAACTGTTAACATTTACCACACAGCATGCAGCAGTCTGCGCAGTCAATGGCTGTTTGAGTATGAGTAACCCAGGGCACATTTTGTCCCGAAAAGTGATCTAAATTAGTGAGAGAAAGTTCTATACGTGTTTCCCTTTTTAAACCATATGCTCACTTTTTCAGCCTGTGTGTCTCTGGGTGTCCAGGGCCATTCACTTGTGGTGAAATTCCCCATTAATGGTGTTTGGGGTACAGAGAAGAGAGTGAAAGAGGCTTCACTAGCCAAATTTTTAATAGTTTTGATGTTCGCATCCCACTTTACAGTGGCATTTTTACTGTTAAAACTCTGACCCTTTTGTTGTCTGAATTTGTTTAGCTAGCCTACATAGAGAAGAGCATTCAGTAAATCTACTGACAGAAGGAAGGAAATCCTCAGGAGAAAGAAAGCAGCATCGTGGCAGTCGCATGTTATTACTTTATTGTTATTGTATTCGTTAGCACTTATTCTAAGAGCTGGAGTAGATACAAGTTAACCAGGGTGGACACAGTCTCTGTCCCATTAGAGACTCACAGTGTGAGTAGGAAGGAGAACAGGTATTGTTACATCCTAACAGTTGAAAGAGAACAATTAGAAACAACTGAAACCATTTCATTCTACTGTAATAGCACAAACACAGCAGCCAATTCAAGAGTTACTTGCTTAAATGAAGTTTTATGCTTTCGCTTACTGATTAGCCACTCTGAGCTTTTGGAAGTCCTTGTAAACTTCACCGAAAAGTTCTGGAGAGTAGGGATTTTAAACCACAATTGAACCTGAGTTGATTTTGATATTTATCCCGTCCCCAGAGTTTTTGTGTGTCTCCTTATACCATTCCAGGGTATAAGTACCAGCACACTGCAGGTGCTGAGTTGTACCTAAACACCATTACTCATATTAGAAAAAGGAGTCTGTTTAGGCTTGAGTGGGGTTTTAGAGAAAGGAAGCTACCCTTCCCACATTTTCATAAATTGTTTCAAATGATGCCATTGCATTATGTTGTATGCCCATACTTTGCAGCCATATGGTTCTGCAAATTCAACTTCTGACACTGTAATGCTGCAGGATTGGAATACGTCTTCTACTTTCAACTCTTGGTTTTGGAGGTTCACAGCATCAGGGGCAGGGCAGAAAAGGGGTCAGTCATTGGGTTTGGGGGCCCAATCCTCGAAGCGAAGAATGTTACTACTACTACCTGTAATAACGATGAAAATAATAATAATAGTCTTTGTGAAGCCCTTACTACCCTTACTATGTACCAGGACTAACCAGTGTGGGCTGAATCCAAGAGAGGGAGAAGAAGTATTTAATGTTCATTTTACAGGTGAGGAAACTAAGAGCCAGGGAAGTTAAGTGACTTGCCCAAGGTCACCCAGCAGGTAAGTGCTGGAGTCTGGCTTAGAACGCTAGTCCTCTGCTTCACAAGCCTGTGATCTTTCTGCTAGGCCACGTGGCTTATCTCTGATTCACCTTCTTGAGCCAAGGCAGTTCCCGGCTTTCCTGGGAGTCATTTGTCTTCTAAAGAGGAAGGACAATGATAGTTTACAAGCAGTGTTGGGAACACACATCGGTGTTCATACAGTTCTTGGAAAAGGGAATGTGCTCATTGTTATTAGGCAGATGGATTGCTCTTGGGACTTGTACAGTTTAGAGACATGTGGAGAACAGGCAGAACTTGCGCTGGAAGATTGGCGAGTAGCATGGGTCCTCCACAGCTTGCAGGAAGAAACAGAGATAAGAAAGGAGTTTTCAGCTACTGCTAGAAAGCATTTTGCTGATGCAAGTCTCTCCTAGGCTCCGTCAGACTCTGAAGGTCTAGTAAAGTGCTTTGCACATGGTAAGCACTCAATAAATATGATTGAATAATAATAATAATTAGGGTATTTGTTAAGCGCTTATTATGTGCCAAGTACTGTTCTAAGCTCTAGGGTAGATGCAAGGTAATTAGGTTGTCCCCCGTGGGGCTCACAGTCTTAATCCCCATTTTACAGATGAAGTAACTGAGGCCCAGTTAATTTAGAATTCTTAGTAAATCTGTGGTAATTGAATGATTTCTGTCCAGAATTTAACCTGTTCCTGAGGAAATTTATTTACTAAGAGAAACCACCCTAAATGTTTATTTCTTTTTAGCAACTGAAAATTTTAAGCGAGGTAGCATGCATCCCTGGCTTGCAATGATAGTTTTGTGCTCTTTTATTTGGGGTGCTATGCATTTCTTTAGCAAAACAATTCTGGATTTATGGGATAAAATGTAGAGGAAATTGCAAGCTCTTGGATGGAATGCAGGATCTAATGCAATAATGTGGAACAATAATGCGCTGTGTGGGATGGCATTTGTGCTGATAAACACCACTATTATTATTATTGTTAAGGACTTACTCTGTGCCAAGCACTGTACTAAATACTGGGGAAGATAAGATTTATTCAGGTCAGACAGTCCCTGCTCCAGCTGGGTCTCACAGTTTAAGGGACATCAGGTATTTAATCTCCACTTTACATGAGAGGAACGAGGCATAGAGAAATTAAGTAACTTGCCTAAGGAGCCAGTGACATGCTTTGTACATTGCTCAAGTGCTTAGTACAGTGTTCTGCACACAATAAGCACTTGATAAATATGACTGATAAGCTCACTGTGGGCAGGGAATGTCTGTTTATTGTCATATTGTACCCTACTAAGTGCTTAGTCCAGGGCTCTGCACCTAGTAAATGCTCAATAAATATAAATGAATGAATTGATTGAAACAATACCAGGTCACGGGAGTTGCTGGAGTTTGCCCCATCTTCTGCTCATCCAAATTTTCAGGAAAATAATTTTTCAGAAGCTGCATTTTCAATCATCAAGATCATGCATTTGAAGAAGGGGCCTAATGTGTTTATTGCTCATTTATTCATTCAGTGTACAATTCTAAATGGAGGTTTCCAAGGCACATTTAAGCAAATTACCTCCAAGCTGAAAATATGGTTATGGAGATCAAAAGAAGGTGTTAAACTCTAAATTATCTGACACACATTATCCTGAGATCAATCAGAGCTCTCATCACTCAGATACACTTAGACAAAGAGGCAATTTTCTCCATCCCAGACAGGGGAAGAATTTGGTAGAATTGTTCACCTGAGGGGTGGATGAAAGGGCAGGACCTTTAAAAAGCTGATTTTAGTGTCTATTGGAGTAGTTCTCTACCCACGTAACAAACACTACGTCCAGTGAACGCATAAGATGAGTGAAAGAAATGAACACCACCACCACAATTCCATGTGAGAGCAAGAAGGTCACTGTGTTTCAGAGACGTTTCAGCCACTACCAAATTATAGAAGTCATGAGCCTAGATTCATTCATTGCTAAACTTAAAAAGTCACAGAAGGGAGGAAGATTACACTGGCCTAGGGGGAGAAGAAAATGGGGTGGAAGGATGAAGATTACGTGATGACTTTGGGAAGTCAGTAATGCACACCGAAAAATATTGCCTCTTCACTTCCTCATCCCCCCCAAATTTGCTGTCAGTTTTCCACAATCAGCTCTCTGGGAAAAGAGAGAAACCAACAGATTGCCTAAGAAACCAATCCCTGTGTGCTATCGAATTTGTAAGTTGGATTCTTGTCCCCGCTTTTAAAGGTGCAGTAGGGACTCGAAGTGGTTTAGGAGAAAAATGACAATGGCCTAAATGACTTACTTTGTGTTCATACATTTTGTCATGTGGAAATAAAGTTCTTTTTCATAGTTGGTTTTGCAGGAGAAAACAGCAGGGGAAAAGAGGGGAAACAAGCATGATGCTCAGCCCTGCGGTGAAGGCGAGATTAACAGTTCAGCTAGGTAAAAAAAATAAAAACCACGCTGAAGGAAGCAGAATGAGCAATGAGGAATTTCTAAGAAAAGATCGGAAAGATAAAATTGGTGAAGGATTAAACTGAATGAGGTGAGAGAATTCCTGTTTAAATTGTAAGAGAAAGAAATGGGCTGCATTTCACCACGTTTTCTGTTTAAATGAGAAATTGCCTGCAGTCCAAAACTCCTAATGGTTTTCCTAAATTCTGTTTTCCTCATCCTTTGTTCCCCAGCAACAGTATTTAATGAACACCCACAGACTGCAGGCCTCTCTGCTGGGCACTATGGGGAGTGTCA
The DNA here is from genome assembly GCF_004115215.2 of Ornithorhynchus anatinus. Lineage (NCBI taxonomy): Eukaryota > Metazoa > Chordata > Mammalia > Monotremata > Ornithorhynchidae > Ornithorhynchus > Ornithorhynchus anatinus. The sequence goes on from NC_041739.1 coordinate 11,360,620, forward strand.
AAGGAAATAAAAATTCAAAATCTCTTGTCTATAGAGAATGTATAATCTATTGGGAGGAATTTGAAAATTGGAGTTTTAATCTGTGACTAAATAAAAGTGCCCTTGCCTGGTTTCTGGAACCATTTATCCCAAAATGGCAAAACAACAGGTATTGAATCACCATTTGAGGATGAGTAAACTGAGGTCCAGAGATGATAAGTGACTTCCTTATGGTGACACGACAGGCAAGCGGTGAAACTGGGATTATTCATTCATTCAATAGTATTGATTGAGCGCTTACTATGTGCAGAGTACTGTACTAAGCGCTTGGAATGTAATAATAATAATAATGTTGGTATTTGTTAAGCGCTTACTATGTGCCGAGCACTGTTCTAAGCGCTGGGGTAGACACAGGGGAATCAGGTTGTCCCACGTGGGGCTCACAGTCTTAATCCCCATTTTACAGATGAGGTAACTGAGGCACCGAGAAGTTAAGTGACTTGCCCAAAGTCACACAGCTGACAAGTGGTAGAGCCGGGGTTCGAACCCATGACCTCTGACTCCAAAGCCCGTGCTCTTTCCAGTGAGCCACGCTGCTTCTCTATGTACAAATCGGTAACAGATAGAGACAGTCCCTGCCCTCTGATGGGCTTACAGTCTAATCGGGGGAGACAGACAGACAAGAACAATGGCAATAAATAGAATCAAGGGGAAGAACATCTCATTAAAACAATAGCAAATAAATAGAATCAAGGTGATGTACATCTCATTAACAAAATAAATAGGGTAATGAAGATATATACAGTTGAGTGGATGAGTACAGTGCTGAGGGGATGGGACGAGAGAGGGGGAGGAGCAGAGGGAAAGGAGGGAGAAGAGGGTTTAGTTGCGGAGAGGTGGGGGGGGTAGAGGGAGCAGAGGGAAAAGGGGAGGTCAGTCTGGGAAGGCCTCTTGGAGGAGGTGAGCTTTAAGTAGGGTTTTGAAGAGGGAAAGAGAATTAGTTTGGCGGAGGTGAGGAGGGAGGGCATTTCAGGACCGCAGGAAGACGTGGCCCGAGGTCGACGGTGGGATAGGCAAGAATGGGGGACAGTGAGGAGGTGGGTGGCAGCGGAGCGTGCGAGGTGGGAAGTAGAAAGAGAGAAGGGAGGAGAGGTAGGAAGGGGCAAGGTGATGGAGAGCCTTGAAGCCTAGAGTGAGAAGTTTTTGTTTCATGCAGAGGTCGATAGGCAACCACTGCAGGTTTTTAAGAAGAGGAGTGACATGCACAGAGTGTTTCTGCAGGAAGATGAGCTGGGCAGCGGAGTGAAGAATAGACTGGAACGGGGAGAGAGAGATTGGGAAGGGAGATCAGAGAGAAGGCTGACACAGTAGTCTAGCCGGGATATTACGAGAGCCTATAGCAGTAAGGTAGCCGTTTCGGTGGAGAGGAAAGAGCGGATCTTGGCGATATTATAAAGGTGAGACCGGCAGGTTTTGGTAACGGATCGGATGTGTGGGGTGAACAAGAGAGCCGAGTCAAAGATGGCACTGAGGTTGCGGGCCTGAGAGATGGGAAGGATGGTCGTACCATCCACGGTGATAGGGAAGTCAAGGAGAGGACCAGGATTGGGAGGAGAAGATGAGGATTAGAACTCAAGTCGTCTGACTCCCAAGCCTGTGCTTTTTCCAGTAGGCCAGGCTGCTTCCAAGATAAGGAGACAGCTGATGGCAAACCTTGAATCCAACAGTTGTTTGATTTGGCGGGAAATGGGTAGACAGTGGAAGCTTTTGAAAAGGATAATAATGAATACTGAATGGTCCCACAACACTTATGTACGTATCCTTTATATTAAAATAATTGGTCCTTCTAGACTGTAAGCTCATTCTTTTTGGTGGTATTTGTTGAGCACTTACTCTGTGAAAGGCTCTGTACTACGCACTGAGGTAGATACAAGCTAATCAGGTTGGATAAAGTTCATGTCCCACATGGAGCTCACAGTCTTAATTGCATTTTACAGATGAGGTGACTGAGAAACACGGTAGTTAAGTGGATCACCCAAGGTCACACAGCAGACAGATGGTGGAGTCTGGATTAGGACCCAGATCCTTCGACTCCCAGGCCCATGTGCTATTCACTGGGCCATGGTGCTCCTCACACTGTTTGATTTAGGCAGGAAATGTGTCTACCAACTCTATGGTAGTCTCCCAAATGCATAGTACCATGTTCTGCACACGGTACGTGCTCAATAAATACCATTTGTTGATTGCAATACCACTGATTTAGAATGAATTGGACAGTAGTGCCTAGGGAAGGCTGGAGATGGAGACAAGTAAATAGGCTGATGCAATAGTCCAACTAAGAAGTGAGAAGGGCATTATCTAAGGTTCATGATCATATAGATAGAAAGGAAATTGAGGAGGAAAAATCCAGCAAAAAATCTAGCAAAAGAGTAAATATGGGAGGTGAAAGACAAAGAGGAGTAAAAGATTACACAAGAGTTGTGAATGCCTGGGTTAGGGAGAGGAGTGGAGGTCAACTATTATGGGAGAGGTAGAAAGGGAGAAGGTTTAGGGTGGGAAATGATATGCAGCTTAGTTTTTGCCATACTTGTTTTAAATTATGACACATTATCTATGCTAAGGATGTCTTGAAAGCATGAAGAAATGAGAAATTGTAAGAGAGGTGAAAGGTTGAAGCTATTGAGGTAGAAGACTGCAGAACAGAATGCCAACCACAGACTACAATTCTTATTCCTGGGGGAATAAATGGAGCAGAAGCAGAACTCTGAGCCCTTTCACTGGTCTACGAAAAAGTGGGGCATCACCTCACTCTCTGTGGTTTAGATTTGAAGACCATCATTCTACAGAAACAAATTAACATCCCCTAAGTCAGACCCCGGTCATCCTTAACCCTTCAAATATCAAACAGGTTTGTCTAACTCATAAGAGAATGAATCTAAAGACCAACTATCTACCCAACTGCTGAAAACTTCTCAATAAAGCCATTGTCAACACTATCTGTGCTTGACAAAATTGTCAAATCACACCTAAAATAAAAGAGTATATCGGTAGATTGTTCACTTCAGGCAAAAGAGGAGTTCTTCAGTCCCAGTGGCAGTGTGTAAATTCAGTCAGGAAGATGTGAATACCCTTCACTCACTTCATGTTTTGTAGGAATTGATTAATTGGACAAACTAAAACTTCTGGTCACAAATAATGTGGTTGGTTTCATTGAATCAGAACATAAATATTATTGGAGAAATGTAATTGAAAGTTCACTGTGAGCAGGGAATATATCTCTTACATTGTTATGTTGTACTCTCCCCAGCGCTTAGCACAGTGCTCAGTGCTCTGCAGACAGTAAAGACTCAATAAATAGGATTGACTGGTTGAAAGCTTGTTGCTGAGGCAAATCTGATTGTTTTAACATACTAAATTCACATATCATGACGCGATTAAGCGACATAATACCTGTGTCACCATGAAAAAAAAGACAGTAAGTCTAACAAATATACGTTATAATGTGACGTTTTATAGGGTAGTATAATTTGCCACATTTATACAGAAAGTATGTGACTTAGCTTGACTGCTTCTATCTGAAGTTTACGATACAGCTCTATGTTGTGTACTCTTCATGTAGGCTCGTTCCAGGCATGGAATATGTCTGTTTATTGCTATAACGTACTCTCCCAAGTGCTTAGTACAGTGTTTTCCACACAGTAAGCGCTCAATAAATATGACTGAGTGGATGAATGATAAAAGTATAGACACTCTTAAATAGGGTTAGAAGGGTTGCTTTGCTCTGTTCAAAATCAACCTGAATTCCAACCTGTAAGTCATGGTAAATCCTTGCTCATCGTTTTCACTTTTCCAGTAGTTTCTAAGAAAAAAATACTTTGTGGAAGGATTTTCAGAACACCCAATATTGAGGAAAGCATTGTCCATTAGACTCACATGCTCTCCAAAATAAAAAGTTTCTACCAAAATGCATTTTTTATTGAATAAACTGAGAACATAGAGTGACAGTGCTCTACAAATCCAGCCTTAGCTTTGTTTCTCCATCCCTAAGACATTAGTCATTTACTCTAGTGGTCTTGTCTTCTTCAATCAATTAATCTAATCTCTATAAAGACTATAGCACCCAGTCTGGAGTGTTCTAGGCCTTTTGGAAATAAATTTTTCCCATTTCAGGCAATATTTATTGCTGAAAATGAGTATAAGTTTACACTTTTTTGTTATTCAGCTTCTCCAGAGACAATTTATGACTTTCCTGATTCAATTTAAAAAGCCAATATTATCCTGTGGTCAAGGGCTCTGAGTTGTGGTGACTTTTATGTCTGCCTCCACTATATTGTTCATTTACTCGATCCTCTGCTCATCATAGCACAACCCATAAAGGAAATATGTTTCCTTCGTCTTCCTCCTCCTCCCTTTTCTCAGTCTTTCATCTTCCTCTGACACACTAACATTACTCTCACAGAGGCCATTGAATTTCGCGGTGAGTAAACTTTCCTTCTCTGATATCAGTTTTCATTTGGGGGGCTATGTATCCAAAGCTTGTAGTTAATACTGATAAAGTGTTCAGGAGAAGCTCCAGAGAGTTTGAATGAGGCTTTGGAGCAGTTCAAAGTGATCAAATTAACCCTACCAGTCTGTAGGGGCTTGTGGATAATAATACATTCCTCTGTTCAACATCAATGAGGCACACTGAATCACTCAAATCAGCCAAAATATTGCCGAGCAGCAACTGAGTGAATTCAGAATAGAAAAGTAAAATCGAGTGACCAAAGGCACTGATTAGTTCACTTGGGATTTAAATGAGATAGGACCTTAGGAAAGAATGTCAGAATGTTCCGTTATCCACGGCATTGTTGTGAGGAGGAAAGGGAGAGAATGATTCAATTTCCTCTGTACCCAGTCTCCAAATTGAGACAAGTGATGCTCCCTCTTCAAACTTTTTAAAGTGGGACTAGAGAGCCTTTCTCAGGCTCAGAAAGACTGGGAAATCTTTTATGGAAAATATCCTAAAGTCACGGGATCCAGATTATGCTACACTGGGAAAGGCAAAGAAACAACTGGGGAAACAGGAAATGCTTGAAATCTGATGGTAAATGAGAAGTGTATCATAAAATTAGTGAACTATTAGCCAAACTATTAGTGTCAGCAGTACTTACCCTTGAAAAGCTCAAAAAACTCTTGACTCTTGAGTAGAGTCACTTAGAATTCCAAAATAGACATGACACTAACAATAGGGCTGCTCTGATTCTCTGGCTGTGGTCTGCAACAACAAAGAAATCATAGAATTCTGTCAAGATGCTTCACTCTTCGGCTGACCTAGGAGAATATCTCTATATCTGAACTAAACCCATGCCTCCCAACTGAACTGTGGCATCTGTTCCACCGATACCCTCGCTCAATCTTATCCCATTTAGGCTACCGGCACTGCAGAGATTAGCTAACTTGCCCCTCTAGACTGTAAGTTCATTGGGCAGCCTAACTCTCATATTTTTACTTTCCCAAGTGCTTAGTATAGTGCTCTGTACACAGGAAGAGTTCAAAAAATACCACTGATAATGATCACCATCATCATGCAGGTAACATCCCAACATCACCATTCTCATTGCTAAGGCTGTTTTTTTTTCCTTTCAGACATCATGCCCAATCACAGTCCATATCATCGTCATCAACAGTCTTATTTATTGAGCCTTCTGAATGTGAAGCTCTGTACATAGCACTTGAGAGTACAAGAGATGCAAAATATATGACCACTGCCCTGCACAACCTTATAAGAGCTGTCCTTCAAGATCTGTTAATGGAAGAGTTAGATAAAAATATTCACAAATAGTGATAGGAGAAGGAAAACAATATGAAAGGAGTTAGGTCACATCTATAAGAAAGAAATAGCTGAGGAAAAAGTTAGACATAAAAAATGTACTTTTGTGCTGAGGATAGAAATAAAATATACAGGTTTGGGTTGATGGTGGTGGTGGTATAGGGTTAATATGACTGGGGTGGTGTGTGTTTATCAGGGAAGGAATCCTGGAAGAGGTGGACTTTTAGGAGGGCATTAAAATTGCAGCTGTCATGAATGCCTCAGTGGTATCCTACAGGAATCTATACAGACAGCTACAACAAAGGCATTTGGGTGCTGGGTTAAGTGGAAACTGAAAAAGATTATTCATATCATAAAGGCACCTCTGCCAGACCATTAATGTTCAAGACAGCATATTTTAGAGCTGGAAAGATTCAGGGAGATTGTCCAACAGAGAATTAGGAAAGGTCAGAGAGGGATCCTAATTATACCTAGTGTTTCAAACCCTTAGTCCAGTGCTCTGTACACAATAAGTGCTCATTAATACGATTGAATGACTATCCCTTTAGGAGAGCGTTGCTTACCAAATCCTTCAGGCTGGAGTATTGAAGTAGGGAAAAGGAGTGGGAAGGAAACTGAATGAATAGCTAACAGAACAAGTCTTCTCCTCTTAACTGCCCCAAGTCATTTCCCACAGATCGAGCCTGTCATGTTTCTAATACTTGGAGTAAGGAAGGCTGGGAAGGGGAGGAGTTTTCCCATCAGCAATAGATGCCACTTTTAATTCATTTATTCAATCGTATTTCTTGAGCACTTTTTGTGTGAAGATCACTGTACTAAGCACTTGGAAAAGTACAAATCAGCAATAGAGGCAATTCCTGCCCACACCAAGCATACAGTCTAGAAGGGGGAAGACAGACATCAAAACAAGTAAACAGGCATTGATCTAAATAAATAGAATTATAGATCCATACACATCAAATCTGCATTAGTACAATCTCTGCAACTTTAAATTTTGTCTGGCTAATGCAGGTTAATAATTTTGGAAGGATGTTAAGATAGGACTGACAGGATTTGGAAACAGACTGAATATGCCATTTGAAGGAGAGAGATGAGCTGAGGCTAATGCTAAATTGGTGGATTTGTGGGAAAGGGAGGATGGTGGTTTTCCAACAGTGATGGGACAGTCAGAGGAAGAGGGTTTTGGGTGGGAACTTGAGGCTTTCAGGTTTGGACATGTTAAATTTGATGAGTCAATGGGATATCCAAGTAGAGATGTTCTGATGGCAGAAGGAAAACCAAGATTGCAGGAAAGGAGGGAGATTAGGCCTGGAAAGGTAGATTTGGGGATCATATGTGTATAGAATGTAGTGGAAGCCATGGGAGTGAATGAGTTCTTCCAAGAGAGTGGATGAAAATGGTGACTAGAAGGGGACCCAGAAGTGAGGCGTAAAGGATCCTCACAGTTTGGAGAGAGGGAGGTGGAGGACGTGCCCGTGGAAGAGACCGAGAAGGAGCACCCAGAGAAGTAGGAGGAGAACCAGGAGAGGACCAGGGTCACTGTAACCAAGGTTAGATAATGTTTTCAGGAGAAGGGGGTGGCCTATAGTGTCAAGGGCTGACAAGAAGCCTAGTATAGTTAGAATGGAGGAGATGTGTTGGATTTGACAAGGACAGGTCTTTAGTGACTTTGCAAAGAGCAGTTTCACTGGAGTGAAGGGGACTGAAGCCAGATTGCAGGGGGTCAAGGAGAAAGTTGGAGGGGAGGAAGTGAAGGTAGTCAGGGTAACTTGATCTTAAGGTCTTCACTCACAATATTCTAGTCCTTATCCTTTTTAAGTGTCAGAATAGAAAGAAGATTTTGACTCACCATCAGCCCTACCTGGGACCTCCTGCTACCGCTTCCATTTGCAGTTCAAGGTACTTCAAAGTGAATTCCATGCCTTAAAGAAGCACCTGTGGGTTTGAAGTGGGGAGATGGAATAAATAAATTGAAAGAATCATATAAATCTTTTACTGGAATAAGCTCTAAACATAAAGCCAGAAAGATGAAATATATTCATTTAAATTAATGGCATTTTAAAAAAGATCCTTTTGCATTTCACCTTTCCTCCTTCCCTTTCCCCCTCACCCATCTTTTAAGCACTGTGAAGGGCTTCACGTCCAGGGATGATGGATGGAACTGAGGACTGAAAGGAAAACCGGGAATGACTGAGATCTTTTATGACTCATAGGTCTTGGACCTTGAGGCTTTTGTAGATTTATTTCCCCCAAATTAAAGAGATAAGGAAACTCAGAATGTTAACATCTTGGGACCGAGACATGCTGGGGAGGAAGCAGCAATTTACTGCTGCTATACAATAATATACCATAGGACTATTTATTACCCCTTCATAAATTCCTAAGTAAGTTGTGTTTTTACAGTGAACATTCATTCAGTTATATACACAACCCTTCTCTACAAATAAAAAATGATGTTTTAGAGCATCAAGATACACCGAGACCCACTCAGAATTCTCCCCAACTGTCCAATGATGACTGTAATGTCTCACTGTTTAGCAATCTGTTTGGGAGAACAACAAGTTTGGCTTCTTAAATGTGACTAATGGCTCAGCAGCTACTCAAGTTGCCTTTCCCCTCAGGTTTTTCTGTTTAAAGATATGTCAGTTCTGCCTGGCTGTGTAACTACAGTAAATCTAGAGATTCGATGGTACTGAGAAGCTTGAGGCTCGCTGTACAAACAAGTAGGCTTTTCACGTTATTTTTCAAAAGATTAATCCTGTCAGCATTTTTCAAGCCAGCTTCATTTTTCACATGCTTCACTTTGGCTGTTTTTGTTGTTGATTTTGATTCTCTTGCTCTGGGACAAAATGGGGAAGGCGATACAAGATAGCAAATCACAAGCTTTGCCATTGGAAATCGTATTTTCTCTACTGCTTCGGTGTTGAGCACTGGATTTTTTTTTTAATGGTATTTATTAAGCTATTATTTATTATGTACCAGGCACTGTTCCTAACACTGGGGTAGATACAAGGTGATCAGGTTGGACACAGTCCCTGTTCCACATAGGGCTTACAGTCTTAATCCCCATTTTACAGATGAGGTAACTGAGGCACAGAGAAGTGAAGTGACTTGCCTAAGGTCACATAGGCAAGTGGTGGAGCTGGCACTAGGATCCAATTCCTTCTGATTACCAGGTTTATCCACTAGTATCACTGCTTCTTGTCACTGGATGTTCTTCAGGCTTCCTCCTGCTATCCAGAGATTGGACAGATCCTGCAAAGAGGTGCTCTTTCCTCGAACTCATCTCTAAAACCCAGAGTAGCCTAGATGTTTGTTTTTTTTTAAATAATTAGCTCTTCGATCTCTCAATTTCTAGAAAATGGACTTGGCATTTTGCATTAATTGACCTTCCTTTCTCAGGAGGTCATTGTCACAACTAAGGACCTTTTATTTGGCATCTAGTTTATAAGAATATAACTCCTTTTCCAGTTTGGATCTTATATACTTTTAGATTCTTTTAGGTTCTTTTGAATCCATCAGTCTCACACAAGGGGAGGTGATGAGGAATTGAAATGATCATTGTCTCTAAAGGATGATCCATATCAGTCGATCCATCACTGGTATTTATTGAGAGTTTATTGTATACAGCACACTGTACTAATTGCTGGGAAAGAGAAAACAAGGCACCCCGGTTCCTCAAGAGGCTCACATTCTATAAATATAGATGGGGAAGTGAACTGGAGAAAGACACACCAGGATCAATGAAACAATAAAATATTAAAGCAGCATAAAAGACGAAGCCAGATGTACAAGTCACTAAATAAGAACAAAAGTCAATAGGGGGCTGTGGCTAGAGGAAAATTTCAGGCTCCTCGTGATTTAGAGTTCACGGTATACCTATAGCCCAACAACAGCTACAGCAACCACTAGCTTTCCTGTGGTTTTATGAAGACTCATGCTGCCAGTGCTGTCCTCTTTCCCTTTAGAGTGGTCAAAGTAGCATGATGTAGTAGAAAGAACATGGTACTAGGAGTCAGAAGGTCATGGGCTCTAATTCAGCTCCTCCATTTGTCTGCTGTGTGACTTTGGGTAAGTCACTTCACTTCTCTGTGTCTCAGTCACCTCATCTGTAAAATGGGGATTGAGACTGTGAGGCCTCTGTGGGACAGGGTCTGGGTCTCACCTTATTTGCTTGTATCTACCCCAGCACTTAGCACAGTGCCTGTCACATAGTAAGTGCTTAAGAAATATCACAGTTATTATTATTGCTATTATTATTATTATAAGGAAAACAGAATGGGGTCCATGGAGGGGAGCCGGTACCAATTCCAGAAGGCAGCATGGCTGTCGCTCCCAGAACCTTGGGGAAAGAGGCCCTGGGTGGCCAGAAGAGAAGGGAGTTCATCACAGTGGGCTGAGGGCTACATTTACTGGATTTATCAATTGGTTGCAGTGGAACAGGGGCTGATGAGCTACAGAAGCAGATTTTATACCTGGCTCATCCTATGCGGGGCATGCTGGGGGTAGAAAGAGAGTTCTTCTTTCCTGCCATGATAGGAGGGCAGGGAGACAAAGCTGCAATTTGACTGTAGTGGAATGGTATATATCGAACCCTTCCTGTGTTACAGATCATAGTACTAATGATTTGGGGAAAGTAAAATGCAGTAGTCACACATGATCCCTGCCCTCAGGGAGCTTAGATTCTAGAGAGGAAGATAGGCACTAAAATGACTGTAGGGGAAGCAACTGAATAGGCTATGAATTTAAGTGCTTTGGTGGTGGCCTGAGTATCAAAATGCTTGGGGGAATGAACCCAAGTGCTTAGAAGGAAGGGAAAATAGGGTGGAGAGCTAAGAGATTAGCCAGGGAAGGCTTCCAGGGGGAGGCAAAATTCTTGTAGAACAGTGATTATTATTACTAGAATGGTGGACTGTCAGAGGTGGACAGAGGGAGTTCCAGGCAAGAGAGAAGGTGTGACTAAAGGGTCAGTGAAGGGAAAGCCATACGAAGGGGAAGATACTTATCAACTCCTCATATGATACTCATCAGAGAAACTGCATAGCCTAGTAATAATGGTGGTATTTGTTAAGCACTTACTATGTGCCAGGCACTGTACTAAGTGCTGGGTTGGATACAAGCGAATTGGGTTCGACACAGTTCCTGTCCCAATTGGGGCTCACAGTCTCAATCCCCTTTTCCAGATGAGGTAACTGAGTCCCAGAGAAATGAATTGACTTGCCCAAGGTCTCACAGCAGACAAGTGGTGGAGTCGGGATTAGAATCCATGATGTTTGACTCCCAGGCCCAAGCTCTATCCACCATGCCATTGCTGATTCTCAATGGAGAGAATCAGATGATCTGAATTCCAATCCCCACTTCACCACTTATTTACTGTGTCAACTTGGGTAAGTCCCTTAACTGCTCTATGCCTCAGTTGCCCCACCTGTAAAATGAGGATTAAGACTGGGAACTGTATGTGTAGACACCCTGATTATCTTGTACCTATCTCAGGGTTTAGTACAGTGTCTGGCACATAGTAAGTGCTTAACAAATACCATAAAATAAAAACAAAAACTTGAGCATATCCAAGCTTAGCCCACAAGGATTTTCACAGGCCCTATCTGGAGTTTTTTTGTTGTTGTTGTTGTTGTTTCATTTATATCAGCATGGCTCAATCATAGTGAATTTTAAAAATTTGAAATTAAAAAAAGAAGCTATAGGACTATGGAAAAAGTCATCTTATTAGAAACATTTGCTTGGATCCTTTTTTTCCAATTTTGGAAATGCAACTATAGCCCTTCAGTTGAAGACCTCCTGGCATCTAGTATAAATGAAACCATTATTGATCCACAACCGTTGCCAAGCCAGAATCAGAGACAAGCCAAATTTGATGCCCACAGCCATCAAAAATCCAAGGGTGCAGAATTTCGGAGTTGTGGTCAAATATAACATTGTCACTAAAAATCTCAGCTGCCTAATTTACTTTAGGACCACCCGAGTGCTCTTCTCAGGCCTTGGGTCTAACAAGTCTGGGCTAATTTGCATCTCTTGATAATAGAATAATATATGACAATATCTTTTTTTTCCTTGGAAAATCTCTTTGTACTGACAGGATAGAAAAAGAAAATTCCAGGCCAAACTTGATTTAATATTTTTCACCAGGCACAATGAATCATTTCTCTGGGTCTAGATCAAAGCTTCTCACTACTGTTTGAAACATTTTTACCTCCCAGCCTCTTTGCCACCTATGTCTAAGATCCTGGTCGGCTCCCTTCCAGAGCCCTCGGGTACAGACCTCTCATTCACTTCAAAAGGCACTTCTACCTGGGAGGAGCTCTGCAGGTGTGCTCAGGACGATGAAATGTCTGGCCAGTCCAGCTGTTCTGTGTACCCTCCAAACGAGGCCAAGGTGTGGAGGAGGTTCAGGTTTTCTCTGAATGAATGGTTAACTGTTGAGATTTTTAAAGAGGTGTTCGAGTTTGCTCCTAATGTACCTCTGAACAGTTAACTGATTGACATTTAAAATTAATTATTAGCATTAGTCTCCTTTGCCTCCTTTGCCTTTGCAAGTCACTTAACCTCTCTGGGCCTCAGTTTCCTCATCTGGAAAATGGGGCTAAAATGGGCCAATGTCTTGGATTGTGAGCCTCAAGTGTTTAAGGGATTATGCCTGATCTGATTGTCTTCTGTTTATCCCACTGTGCTTAGGAAAGAGCACTTAATAAATACAGTAACGATAATAAGAATTGTTGTTATTGTTGTTGTTTAGAGAACAACCTTCAGAAAACTTAGGGCAGTTCTGTGGATTGTTCTCCCTTGAGCAAAATAAGTGTTTTCCTCCCGTGGTTGAAAAGTGTTTCTTTCAAAATGTACAACCAATCAATAAGGTTGAATTCTTTGGTTCTTAATAGAAACAAGTAGAATTCACCAGATTGCTCCACTAACGGAACCAAGTAATTTCTTCGTGGCTTTCTAGTCCTCAAAATTTTTACAGGAACAGAGATCAGTGTTTTACCCATGATCTTTTGGTTTTGTTTTTACGGTGCTGGACAAATTAATAGCACATTTTAGTACTTGGGTCAGCAGCCTTCCTGTATGTTTATTGTGTTTGGTATTCTGGTTTGTGGGGAGCAATGTAGATTAAATAAGAGGTGACCAAGATTTTCATGGCTTAATAAGGATTAAGGCCTTGTATTTCCTGCCCTCATTTTTAAAGATGTCTTGACTCTGTAGTATATTTGCAACACCATCATCAATTAAGGGATCATTAAAGAAGGGGGAAAAAAGCCTCCTTTAATCACTCTAGGAGCCACTGGCCTTGAGGGATTCAAGTTAATGTCAAAATGAACAAGTGCAAAAGAGAAGTAGCAAGAATAGTAGAGTACTAATCTGTGCCCATTTTATGCTGAGGGCAATTACAAGAGCAAGATAAAGGCCCCTGTCCTTGAAAAGCTTACAGTCTAATGAGCAACTGTAGTATTGACGCTAGCTATTGAGCATCTACAGGGGGCTGTGAGCTATACTAAGCACTTGGGAGGTGCAATGGAACCATGCAAAATGTTCCCTATCCAGAAGGAGCTTACATTTGAATATGGTAGAGAGACACAGAATTGTAGGTGTAGGGAATGTGTCTGTTAATTGTTGGATTGCACTCTCCCAAGCACTCAGAGCCCTCCTCTGCACAGAGTAAGCGCTCAAGAAATCTGATTGAATGAATGAAGAGTTACAAACGATGAAATCTGAGTGAATAATTTGAATGTTTAATTGAAATATACTTGGATGTATGAATGCTTAGTGTGGGTAGAAATAAATTAACAAGTATGAATGGCAGCTGTTGGGTGGATACGACTTGGAGTGTGGATAATTGAGGGGAAAGTCTTGTTCGAAGGGGTTGGGTTTTAGAAGAGTTTTAAAGGTGGGAAGGATTCAAGTCTGGTGGACTTGGCTGGGAGGAGAGCATCAAAAAAGTGGTAGTTAATAAGTGGGTAGGAAGAGTGAAAGCTGAGGATTAAGGAGAGCTAAAATGTAAGAGAGAGGAGAGAGGGCACATTGGTGAACAGCTCTGAAGTCAAAGGTAAAGAGGAAGATGGGCCTCAAATGGAGGTTTTTGAGGAGAGGGGAGATGTGCGTACTTATGTATGTCATGTGTCAGCTATCAGTGTTTCCTGACTATTTTTTCTTTCAGAGGAAAGCAGAGTATAAGATGTTACTAGGTATTCCAACTTTTTCAGCATTTTAAAGCAGTCCTGCAGGCAATTTGCCGCAGAGTAGTTCTTTAAAAGTTTTAGTAACCACTTCTCATTATGGCAATAGCCATATAACTCTGGCTGTCCTGCCCCAATATGACAAACACTCAAAATTGGGTGATTTTGATTTTAAACTCTTAGATCAAATTCATTAGATATTCAGATACACTCTCAATTTCTTACTTAGCCATGTAGAAAACTGTTGTGAGACTCAATCAGTCAGCAGTATTAATTGAGAACTACAATGCTTGGAGAATTTCTGCCATGTACCAAACTTTTCAAAATTCAGAAAACATTTCCCGAAACAGTTAATTCTCATCCGGAATAGCTGTTCTTCTGGTTTTATACTGGTCAGTCTTTCAGCTGGTCTGTCATCTTATTGCTATTGTCCATTTTTTCTTTAAAATTCCCAACCTCCTCCTGCCTCAGCTCTTGCCACTGAGTTCCATGGCTCAGAAGTAGTGCTTCTGTTTCCTGGGAAGGAAGTGGGATGACTCTGGAATAATAATAACAATAATTGTGGTATTTAAGCAGTGCCAGGCACAGAACGATGTGCAGGGTGGGATACATGCAAATCAGGTTGGACATAGTCTCTGTCCCTCTTGGGGCTCACAGTTCCAATCCCCATTTTACAGATGAAGTAGCTGAGGCCCAGTGAAATGATTCGCCCAAGGTTATACCGTAGACAAGTGTCAGAGTTGGGATCAGAACGCATGACCTTCTGACTTCCAGGCCGTGCTCTATCCACTACACCATGCTGCTTCTGGAGCAAGAGTTGTGGGTCAAGTGTCCCTGTGGTGACACTCTCAAGACTCCATATGCTGTCATCACTTTCCACTGTGGAACCTGTGTAACATAAAGAGCATACACTAGTTTTGGGCCAATGAAGGCCCATCTAGCTTTTTCAAGTTTTATCAGTGGGCACCTTACTCTCACCTGTGTCTTTCGACTCCTCTCATTCCCTACTCTTTTGTCACAGAGCACTCACGGAACCCCACAGACCCATCCATACCACTGGTTTCTTCCTGCTGAGTCTCTCTGCTGCAGAGTGATACTTTTAACTGTCACTAAGTGTTATTCAATTTCATTTAACTGCAGCAGATCCAGACACAGTGCTCACAGCATGGGGGGAAGCTAGGAAGGCAGGCTATTCCAGTATCTTCCTGCCACCTGCTCCCATGCTGGCAGCATCACAACCATCTCTCTCTTCACACGGAAGTCCCACTGTGCAGCCAGCAGGAGGACCGAAGATTCAACTAAATGGAACCATATGGAGGGTCTACCCAGACGAATTCCCCTCCTGTGTGCGTAAGCTTTCTAGAGAAATGAGAATAATGTGACCAACAGCAGACGTGTCACAGTGATGTCTGGTGGAGTTCACCCAGTTCCTTCATGACATGTTATTGTGGCCGGAGGAAATCTCCCGCCTAGGTTAGTGTGGGCGCTGTGATCCATTTTGGGGGTGTAACTGAAACCTTGGGGAAAGAGTGTGAAAATTGGGAATGGAGCCCAATGGAAAAAGAGAGTAAGGAAACAGATAAAAAGTGGTAACTCAATTGGAAGATGAAGAACGAGAGAAGGAGGAATGGCAGTAGAGACGAGAGATGCTGACAGGCATCTGTAGTGAAGATACAGAAAGAGAAGTGGAGGAATATGGAGATGTCTACATATCTAGTTTTACTTTACTCATGGGGTAGGTTGAAGTCACTGTTCTCAATTTTCTCTATTTGCCTTCAGGGATGGAGAGGTAAGGTGAGTCTATCTTCCTGCACTGTCCCTCTCCTCCCTTGACTCAGGAAGAATGGGGTCCTGTTTCTGAGCGACTTTGGCGACAAAAAGCTAGTGGATTTGGTGCTGGGGTGCTGTTAAGTTACGTATTCTTTAAGAGACTGTTGGCCCGTTATTAGGTTCCTCATATGAGTTAGGGCCAAAGGAGAGGACAGTATGTATGCATGTACGGGGAGCCTGGAAGTAGATGACCGTTCTCATTCTTTGTTTTTAAAGTGCCATTGCCCCGGGGGTTAATAAACTCCACTAAATCATCAGCGTAAGGCCTGGTCTGCAGTATCACAGTGATTTGTTTTGGATCTCCCACTCTGAACTGAGTCTAAACAGGGTTCCATGATGGGTATATTATCATAGTCCAGATCTTCCCAGGAATGCAGCCTACTTCAAATGGAGACGGAGTTCATCCTTGGTTTTCCCTCCGTGGTTCTGGACATGTGCTGTCATGTTTTCAGGAGGAAGCCTTAGATGGGCACACTGGAATCAACATTTGCAGTAATGGCTGAGGGGTAAGCCGTCTTCCAGTATATTTTTGAGCCCTAGCATGGAATCTCACTGCCTCTTTCACTGCTCCAACAGTGAGCGTTTCAGCAGCCAACACTTTCCATCAGTGAGTGGGGACAGTTAGGGAGAGTGGACTGATTTATGTCTCTAGTATCTCCACTGTTCTAGCTCCCACCTCCCTGAGTAGAGTTCAGGAGACCCTGATTCTGGATCCAGTGCTTACTGATTAGTCAGTCAATGGAGGAGGCAGTTTAATAATAATAATAATTGTGGTATTTGTTATGCACTTAGTATATGCTAGGCACTGTCCTAAGTACTGCGGTGGAAACAACCTAATCAGGTTGGACACAGCCCCTGTTCCACATGGGGCTCACAGTTTTAATCCCCATTTTACAGATGAGGCAACTGAGGCCCGGAGAAGTTAAATGACTTGCCTAAGGTCACACAGCAGACAAGTGGTGGAAGCAGGAATAGAACCCATTTCCTTCTGACTCCCAGCTCCATTCTTCATCCATTAGGTCTCACTGCTTCTCTAAGGAACAGAACTACTGAAGTAGTGGAAAATTTATCCTTATAAACCGCTCGCTCACTGCCTGGGACTGAGAAATGCCTGTTTTTCCTCCCTTTCAGCTCTGTGCCCTGTGCAGTTACCCTCCTTTCTTTGCCCTGGGATTTCAGCCCTGGAGTCTTTGGCCCAAAATACTTTCACTTGGAGATAAAACTCCTTCCTGCGTTTGGAGATGACCATATACAGAGGGACTCCTCTCAGGGGTTGGGAGAGTTGGGTGCAGCTCCAGGGATTGAAACAGCCATCTCTTCCACCTGTGGCTGCAGTAGTACCATCTCACCATCATATTTATCCCAAATGACTGTCACTAAGGAAGAAATAATTGCAGTTTCCCTGCCATTCAGAATATATTCAAAGATTTTATTTGATAAGCCGTTTGAGACTTGAATGCAAATAAATATGTAAGATCAGGTTTAATCTGACCTTTGTTCCTTGCGATGTGATATTTTGCTGTCACTTCAGTTATGATAGCTGAGTATCAAAATGTGTTCTACATGCATATGTAAAAATATACATTTTGAAATATAATGGTCCTTCTTTGGAGGGTTTTGCTATTTACTAAATACATACTTTATACCTTCCACTGGGTTGGGTATAAAATAATCAGATCAGATACCATCTCTATCCCACATGGGATTTACAGTCTAAGAGGTCGAGAGAAAATAGGTAAATTATTCTCATTTTGAAATGAGGAAGCTGAGGCATGTAAAAATTAAGTTACTTCAATCACTGGTATTTACTGAATGCTGAGGAAGTATTTGGTAGAGTTCAGCACAATAAAACAGTGCTTGGCATGTGGTAAATGCATAAAGTGCACATTTATTATTTATTACTGTTGAAACAATCCTGGACCACAGGGAACTTAGTCTAGAGGGAGAGGCAGACATTAAATTAAAGATAACCATCATCATCAGTGATATTTATTGAGCATTAATTGTGTGCAGAACTGTGTACTAAGCACTTGGGAGAATACAATACAGTTGATAGACATATACCCTACCCATAAATAAGAGAGTACGAGAATAAGTACATAGGTGCTTTGGAGCAGAAAGTGAGGTGAATACAGAATGCTTAAAGGGTACAGAGCCAAATGCACTGACGAGGCAGTGGGAAGGGCAAATAGGGGAAATGTGAACTGGTAATGATAAAATTTACCTGTTCATAGTAATATGAATAATCATATGTGCATAGTCATATCACAAGCACTTCTTCGATTTTAGGGGTTGCTGGTGTTTGGGTAAGCAGGATGAAGTTGGAGAACAGGTATGCCTTTCGAATGGGCATCTTGAAGTGAGAACCAGATCAATCAGTAAGTGATATTTACTGAGCACTTATTGTGTGCAGAGCACTGTACTAAGCATTTGGGTGAGTATGATACAGCAGAGTTGGTAGGTAGGTTCCATGTCCACAGTGGGATTACAATCTAGAGGGTGAAACAGAGATTAGAATAAATAAATTATGGATATGTGCATAAGTGCCTTAGGGCTGAATATGGAGTGAATATCAAGTGCATAGATGATGCGGAAGGATGAGTGAGTAGGGGGAAGGAGGACATAGTTGGGGATGGGCTTCTTGGAGAAGATGTGATTTTAATAAGGCTTGAAGGTGGGGAGTGGGATTCTTTGTTTTTTTTGGGTTTTGTTTTTAATGGTATTTGTTAAATACTTACGGTGCACCAGGCACTGCTCTAAATGCTGATGCAGATACCAGTTAATCACATGAGATACAGTGTCTGTCCCACATGGGGATCACAGTCTTAATCCCCATTTTATAGATGAGGTAACTGAGACCCAGAGAAGTGAAGTGACTTGCCCAAAGCCACGCACAAGACAAGTGGCAGAGTTAGGATTCTAATTCAGGTCCTTCTGACTCCCAGACCTGTGCCTTTTCCACCAAACCTTGCTGCTTCTCAATCTATCATTTGTCGTATATGACAGGGGAAAGAGTTCCAGGCCAGAGGAAGGATGGGAAATGGAACTTGAGGCCGCTGTGGGCACGGATTGTCTATTTGTTGCTGAATTGTACTTTCCAAACATTTAGTACAGTGCTCTGCACACAGTAAGCGCTCAATAAATATGATTGAATGAATGCAATGTCATCTCTCTTAAGCCGATTTTATTCATTCATTCAGTAGTATTTATTGAGTGCTTACTATGTGCAGAGCACTGTACTAAGCAGTTGGAATTTACAATTTGGCAACAGATAGAGACAAACCCTGCCCAATGACGGGCTCACAGTCTAAACGGGGGAGACAGTAAAGCAAAACAGAACGTATGAATACAGATGTGGAAATGGCAGAGTACAATGATATGTGTGTAAGTGTTGAGGGGCTGAAGGTGAAGGCAAGTACTTAAAGGTTACAGGTCCAAGTACATGGGTGACGCAGAAGGGAGAGGGAGTAGGGAAAATGAGAGCTTAGGGAAGGCCTCTGGGAGGAGATGGGACTTCAATAAGGCTCTGAAGACAGGGAGAGCTGGCAACATGTCGTATATGAAGGGCGAGGGAGTTCTAGGCTAGAGGGAAAACGTGGACAATGGGTTGGTGGTAGTTAAATGCCTGGAACAGCTAGTGTGGTCCATGGATATATTGGATGAATCAACCCCCCGCCACTTCCCCAAGTCAGTAAAGCTCCTGGCTGTAACAGAGGGTCAACAAAGTCCCCACACACCTCATGTCAGTGGGGAAGGGGGGGGTAGGGAGAAATTGGGGCAGGAGTTGGTCCAGGGCATCCCAGGTCAACCCAAGTTGACTGGGAGAGGCACACCAAGAGAGCCCAGGAAGGGGGAAAAAAAAGTTTTTCCTGGCGAAAACTGTTCAGGGCTTTTTTGAAGCTGAGTATTTGTGCTTGTAGTTATTTCAACACTTCAGCTTGTGGGTTTTGTTTCTGTGATTTTCCTGGATCAGCTGACAGGGAATGGGAAGGGAAAGCAGTTGGGACCTGCACCCGTGTATCCTCTCATCTTCCTCCCCTCCCTCCACATCCACTGTGGCATCGATGTGGACGGCAGCGGGTTTGGAGCGACTGTGTGGAGGCGACAGTATAGGATGTTGGGTCGTTGCCCTCACCCAGCCACCCCACAAACCTCTAACACCTGATTGACTCAAAGGCATCCATTTTTATTGAAGTATTCCCATAGAGCAATAAATTTGGTAGGACACTGTATTATGCAAAGCGTTCAACTGGGAGTGAGACTCTTGCCAAGAAAATACAGGTTGACTGAAAGCATCATAAGAGTAAGTGATGTGATGTGAGTCTCCTGAGGTTACCGCCCATTTTGAAGCAGACGGGGTGACAGGTAAGGAGCCATCAGTTACCCAGTTACTTGATCCAGTGACCCACATTGCCTGAGATTCAGCTTTTTACCATTTAGTCCATTCCAATTTGCAACTCCCTTAAAAAGAACCATAGAGGGAGATTAAAGCATAATCATTCACCTCTTGGTCTCATGACTGCAGCCTATCTGTTATTTAAGATCCCTGTTTGGGAGCGTCTAAAATAATTTCCAAAGGCCAAATAAAGGAAGGTGATAGAGTTTCCACAATAACTGCTAATGTACTTGGTCCTGGGGTTTCACTTCAATATAATTGTTAAAACTACTTTAATGTTTTTAATGCTTTTTTTAATGACTTCTGTTATTTTGGTTCTTTGTTAGTTTTACGAATTCCTAATCTAAAACATGTAAAATGAAAAAAAAATCATATCCCTGAAGAAATCTTTGGCATATTATTTATTTTTCTCATTATCTAAACTATCTGGAAGAGCCATTTACATTATTTCTTAACTATCTGTAAAATAATAGTGTAATTCTGATTGTCTCTGGAAAACTGATAACTCCCAGCCTTAATTAAATTTCTCCCTGGGAATAGATTCTTTTAAACTATAATCCATTTACTCAAATGTGGAAGGACAGAATCTTGTTATATTTTTGCAAATTGGATGGTTGGGCCTGGAAGTAAATAAGTCTGTGGATCTTGTAATGAAGGATGCATTTTTTCGTTTTTTGTTAAATGCTGTAGCTGACTAGTACAGGTAAAGACTTCAGAGGCACCATTTGATTGTGCTGTACTCCTGCCAGCCTGCTTCCTCATTGCACTCTATGCTCCAGTGGGAACATGGTGGATAAAGATGAGAGAGTGGGGTGGTATTTCATAAATGCTTTAATGATATTTATTAAGCACTTACTATGTATTTAGCACTTACTGTTTTAAGTACTGGGCTAGGTACAAATTAATCAGGTTGGACATTGAGAGTCCCATGTGGGACAGGGACTGTCTAAGTAGGAGGGAGAACAGAAGAATGATTCCTCTGCCAGTTTGTCAGCTCTCAGGTTTCAGGAAGAAAGGTCATCCGCCATTCCTTACAGGAATTGCCATTTTCCCTTCATCTTGGAGACCTGATCATATAATAAAACCTTTCCTCTAGAACTATTGAATTGCCTCGAAAATGTCCAATATTATCGTAACATCTTTGTCTCCTTAACATATGCTCCCAATTTTGGCTCCGATATCAACAGCCATTTCTACCACTCTGACACTCATGTATTCATATCCTTCTTCAGTACTTGATATTTATTTAATTACACTATTTGTAAACATTTTTCTTTCTGTCTCCTGTATTGGAGAGTAAGCTCCTTGGGGGCAGAGAAAATGTTTCATACATGCATGGTACTTTTCCAAACCCTCAATACAGTGCATTGCACAAAATGGATGCTCAATCAATACAAGTTACTAGTAGCCTATGTAGGACCACATTGTTGGGACGGACAATTGGAGGGCTGTCCGTGAGCCCAAGTCAGGAAATTGCCTAGAAAGTGTTTCTAAGCTTCCCAGGGAATTTTAGGTTGATGTGATTATTTTGTGTTTGGAACAAATAAATCACAGCCCCTGAAGTCAACCTTAGAGTATACTTACAGTCATATTTCATAACTCCTTTTATATCCTCTCCGCAATAGTTCCTTGGCTTCTCAATCCAAAGCAAAACATCACTCTTCTGCATTGTAACAAAAAAATTGCAGAACGGGGGAAACTCTGAATCAACACTACACTGGCCATATTTGTAATGGAATTTGTGACATGCTAATAATATAACAGATTTGAAAAGCACCTTTCAACTGAGAATTGTAATTTACCTCTCTTCACTGCTAAATTATTCTCCCCAGTTAGGCAATGTAGACTCTGAGATATAGGCTTTTGTGAAAAAATTCCCAGTGGCTTTTTAATGAGATAGTGGAAGTGCTGTGAATGAAAGAACAACACTTGTCCTCTTGCTCTGTAGCTGAAATAATATTGAACCTAATTCTGTCCTCAGAGTAGAATTACTGAACAGACTCAAGTTGGGAGAGGATAATGGTTCCCTTGCAGCCCAAGGCCATTATAGGTTTCCTAGTATCAGGGGTGGTGTAGGAATCTCATTTTCAGAGATGATCGAGCACCTACTGTGGGCAGAGCACACACAGGGGCTTGGCAGAATACCAAAGAGTTAGTAGATCTGATTCCTGCCCTTAAGAAGTTTAGAATCTAATCTGTGGTGACAGATACTAAAATAATTTACAGGTAGGAGTAAGATAATAATGTTGGTATTTGTTGAGCGCTTACTATGTTCAGAGCACTGTTCTAAGCGCTGGGGTAAACATAGGGGAATCAGGTTGTCCCACGTGGGGCTCACAGTCTTAATCCCCATTTTACAGATGAGGGAACTGAGGCACAGAGAAGTTAAGTGACTTGCCCACAGTCACACAGCTGACAAGTGGCAGAGCTGGGATTCGAACTCATGAACCCTGACTCCAAAGCCCATGCTCTTTCCACTGCGCCACGCTGCTTCTAAGTAAGAGTAAGAGGGAAAAGGGCATGTGTATTTATATGAAGATATTTACTTCAAGTATTTCAGGTGAGTTTTAAATGGTATTCATTAAGAGCTTACTATGTGCCAGACACTGTACTAAATGCTGAGGCTCTATAATAAGACTGAGGTGCTATACTAAGCCCTGGGACAGTCCCTGTCCCACATAGGATTGTGGGTAGACAAGTGTGTAGGTGACATGAGGACACAGTGCCATTTTTGGAGGTGGCCAGGGGGCAGAAAAGGATATGTATCCTACCAAGCTCTTAGTACAGTACTGTGCACACACTCTGCGCTCAATAAATACAGTTGAATGAATAATATTGTAATGCCCTGCACGCCTGGTCATTCATTCATTGAACTGTGTGTCTGCCCCTGCCTCACTCTGCCTGATGAAGTATATGTAGAAAACAGAATGGCCTATAAGAATGACCATAGGCCTGGGAGTCAGAAGACCTGAGTGCTAATCTCAGCTCCACCACTTGCTTGCAACGTGACCCTAAGCAACTCATTTAACTTCTGGGTGCCTCAGTTTCCTCAAATGTAAAATGGGGAGTCAATACCTGTCTTCTATCCTACTTAGCCTGTCAGTCCATGGGGATTCAATACCTGTTTTCCATCCTACTTAGCCTGTGAGCCTGTCCAGGACAGGGACGGGGCCTGACCTGACAGTGCTTGACACACAGTAGGTGCTTAACAGGTACCATATGTAAAAAGAAAATGAATACTATTTTCACCACATGTTATGGGGAACAGAAGTGCATAAATCTATGAAAGAAAGCCCTACTTTTTTATTTTTATGGACCAGTGGAACACTTTAGATAACTAATATCCTTCTTCATTCATTCAAAGGTATTTATTGAGCACTTACAATGTGCAGAGCACTGTACTAAGCACTTGGAATATATAATTCGGCAACAGATAGAGACAATCCCTGCCCAGTGACAGGCTTACAGTCTAATTGGGGGAGACAGAGGGCCCAAAACAAGACAATGTAATCACGATAAATAGAATCAAGGGGATGTTCTCCTAATTAACAAAATAAATAGGGTAATAAAAATATATACAAATGAGCACAGTGCTGAGGGAAGGGGAGGGGAGAGAGGGAGGAGCAGAGGGAAAGGGGGCTTAGCTGAGGGGAGGTGAAGGGGGAAGGGGAAGGGAGCAGAGGGCGGAGGGGAAGGAGGAAAAGGGGAAGCTCAGACTGGGAAGGCCTCTTGGAGGAGGTGAGCTCTCAGAAGGGTTTTGAAGTGAGGAAGAGAGTTAGTTTGGCAGAGGTGAGGAAGGAGGGCATTCCAGGACAGCGGGAGGATGTGAGCTGGAGGTCGACAGTGGGATAGGCGTGAACGGGGGACGGTGAGGAGGTGAACAGCAGATGAGCAGAGCCTATGGGGTGGGCAGTAGAAAGAGAGAAGGGAGGTGAGGCAGGAGGGGGCTAGATGATGGAGAGCCTTGAAGCCCAGAGTGAGAAGTTTTTGTTTCATGTGGAGGTTGACGAGCAACCACTGGAGGCTTTTAAGGAGGGGAGTGACATGCCCAGAGCATTTCTGCAGGAAGATGATCAGGGCAGCGGAATGAAGAATAGACTGGAGTGGGGAGAGACAAGAGGGGGTGAAGTCAGAGAGAAGGCTGACCCAATAATCCTGCCAGGATATTGCAAGAGCTTGTACAAGTACGATGGCCATTTGGATGGAGAGGAAAGGGCAGATCTTGGCGATATTCACAGACTGCCATTCATTAGCCACATAGCGTTCAGGCAAAAATGGCTTTAGTACTCTTTACTTGGGGGCAGAGTCAGGGAGCGGACAAGACAATAGCCCAGGTATCTTCCTGCCCTGATAGTGACTCCCTCCTTGAAGCAGGTTTTGTCCTGTTTCAGAGGCAGGTACCAAACCCCTTCACTTCACATGAGGCAGCTTCATGTACCCTTTGGTACTGATGGGGGAAGACTCAGATTCATAATGATTTTTCACATTTATAGATGCAGTTGCAGGTAGATGCCAAAATGAAATAATCTAATCAAGCTACTAACTCAGAGAACTGGAAGAGAAGCAGTCTGTCCTGGAATTATAATAAAATAGATGTTGTCAGTGTTGCTTTGTAACCACCACACAATTCTAGAATGTTAAGTCTTTGAGGTCAGGGACATTTCCACTGACTCCGTTTTACGCTCCCAAGCACATAGAAAGCTCGCAATAGAAACCACTGATTTACTGGTATGAAGGCAGTTTGCTAATGGCCTCTCAGAGAAGTGTGCAGAATCAAAGAGGTAAGAATCCCCCCAGTCTTCATTTGGGTTTGCCATTCTGGTCAGTAAATAAATAACAACGGATCAGTCAATGGAATTTATTGAGCACTTTCTGTATGTGGAGCACTGTAGTAAGCCCTTGGGATAGTACAGTTTAATATATTTGTCTTCCCAAACTCTGGCCTTCCTCCCCCTCATGGGTTCTAATCCCCACTCTGCCACTTGTGTACTGAGTGACCTTGGACAAGTCACTTAACTTCTCTATTCCTCAGTTACCTCATCTGTAAAATGGAGATTTTGATAGGGAGCCCCACGTGGGTCAGGGACTCTGTCCAACCCGATTTGCTTGTATCCACCCCAGAGCTTATTACAGTGCCTGGCACATAGTAAGCGCTTAACAAATGCCATAATTATTACTAATACTATTACTAATTAGGGGGCTGGGTTCCTAATTTTCCTCTCCGAAACCCATATGGCAAGGTTAGATCTGGAACTTGGAAGATGAGAGGATGGTTTGTCAAATATCCACAAAATGGGACATCATCCTTCATAAGCAAAACAGAGTTTGTGCCACAAACAGCCAAGTGGCTCAACATTCTTATCGTAATCTCCTAGAGCCATCAGCCGCAGCAGAATGATCAGTGATGGATTTATAATTGCCCATTTTAAACGGTGTCGTGGGAGTGTCTTATTCACAACAGAGAACTGGCTTGCAAGGAAGCCCTGCAGCAAATTCTGTGGAACTGAAGTTCCTCGCTTTCTCTGCTCGCCTGTGGTGTGCAATTCATCGGGGTGCCGTGTAAACAACACAGCAGCATCTGTAGCAACTTTTTCTGTATTCTTCTACTTGTAAAGAAAGCCACAACTAGGGTGTTCCCAGCCAGCTATTTAGAACCACCCTGAGGTTACTGTCGATTTGCATTCATCACTGGTTCATCATGTTTTACTCTTTATTTTCTCACCCTCATTAGAAAAGTAAACTATTATATCTCTGTTGCTGCCTATTTACTTTTCTTTCTCTCCTCCCTAGTCCAACTCTTTCTAACTTTTTCTTTATTTACAATTTGAAAAGCCGCTTCTCTCAATGCCACATTTTTTTTGTGGTTCTTTAAATGAAGCCTCCATTTTACTCTCCTAGATGACATTTTCAGTGCCCTTTTAGGAGGCAAGGATCTTTAATAGGGCTTGAATTCCATATTGCAGGGACAAGGTTAATTCATGATAAAATGGACACAGTAAGAATGAATAAGTGGGGAATTTCTTGTAATAATGGCCAGAAAGTATGTACGCAGAAAAAAGTAAGTAATGTGAATGCAAAAGGGTATTGCTCTCTTGAATTAGAGTATAGCTTCAGTCTTTCTGTACTCATTGTTTGGGTGGTAGGGAATCACATAGAACTGCATTGTACAAAGTTGTAGGTAAAAATGATTTGATTGCAAATCAGTGATCAGAAGACTTTAATAAAAATCCTTGAGAACTAGGATAAAGCATCCTAGATGAAATACGAGAGCAGGGGAGTTATCTTTATTGAAGATGTATCTTTGTCAAGGTTAGCAATATTTGTACTTGAAACCAGTGGACTTCTTGTTTACATATTGAGAAGCAGCATGGCTCAGTGGGAAGAGCATGGGCTTAGGAGTCAGAGGTCATGGGTTCGAATCCCAGCTCTGCCACTTGTCAGCTGTGTGACTTTGGGCAAGTCACTTAACTTCTCAGTGCCTCAGTTACCTCATCTGTAAAATGGGGATTAAGACTGTGAGCCCCACGTGGGACAACCTGATTGCCCTGTGTCTACCCCAGTGCTTAGAACAGTGCTTGGCACATAGTAAGCGCTCAACAAATACCAACATTATTATTATTATATTTCCCTATCTTTATTTCATCCTCTGCTCTTCCCCTGCTCAGGCTTGTTCAGAGAAGCAGCGTGGCTCAGTGGAAAGAACCTGGCCTTCGGAGTCAGAGGTCATGGGTTCGACTCCCGGCTCTGCCACTCGGCAGCTGTGTGGCTGTGGGCAAGTCACTTAACTGCTCTGTGCCTCAGTTACCTCATCTGTACAATGGGGATTAACTGTGAGCCTCACATGGAACAACCTGATTACCCTGTATCTACCCCAGTGCTTAGAACAGTGCTCTGCACATAGTAAGTGCTTAACAAATACCAACATTATTATTCCTCTCCCTCTCCTGTTTTTCTAGCCATTAATTGCCCTCATATCGTGTCCATGTTTCCAGGCTTCTTTTTTCATTCCTTTACTACAGTGCTTTGCACATAGCACTCATTCAATACGATTGAATGAATTACTTTCCTTCAATCATGCAGATTAGCACCTCTCCCTCTGAAGTATCAAACAGAAGAGATAGTTGTTCTGGGATTTTTCTTCATCTTTAGTCTTGGTGGACTTTCTGACTGCCTTTGTTATTGTTCGCTGCTCTCTTCTCCCAAATTCGTTAGCCCCGCTTTCTTTAAAGCACTGTTCTTCTTGTTTTCGCTACCTCACTGACCACTCCTTCTCAGTCTCTTTTGCTGGCTCTCACACCACCTCTTTTTTCTCTTATCTTTAACTGTGTTCCACAAGCTCTGCTCTTCATCCTTTCTTCTTCTGTAGAGAAAGAGCATGGCCTAGTGAAAAGAGCTTGGGCTTGAGTCAGGAAGCTTTCCCTTACCTGTTGTGTAACCTTCAGCAAGTCACTTATTTTCCATCCCTCAGTTTCCTCATCTGTAAAATGAGGATTAATTATTCATTCAATCAATCATATTTATTGAGAGCTTACTATATGCAGAACACTGTACTAAGCATGTGGAATATACAATTCAGCAACAGATAGAGATAATCCCTGCCCAACAACGGGATCAGAGTCTAAAAGACAGTAAGGCCTAATGAATGTCTTCCATTTAGCAGCCATTAACATTAAAATAATGCTTTGCACAGTATATTTAATTTAAAAATAAAAACAAGGTAATCAATCAAGGGTATCTAATGAATCCTTCATGTTCAGTGCACTGTTCTAAGAGTTTGGGAGAGTACATTACAATAAGATTGATAGATGTGATTTCTACCCTCAAGAAGAAAAAGTAACACGCATTAAAATAAAGGAAATGTACATGAGTGCTGTGAGCAGGGGGTAGGGAGAGAATCAAAATGCTTGAGGAGTGTAGACCCAAAAGTGCAAAGGCCACATAGATGGGAAAGTAGATTGTTGGGGAAATGAAGTGTTAGGGAAGGCCTCTTGTAAGAGATGTGATTTTAGTAAGGTTTTGAAGACAAAGCAGTGGACTGTTAGATATCAGAGGAGAGGGATTTCCAGTCCAAAGGGAGGACATGAGTAAGGGGCTGTCAGCGAGACATATGAGATTGAGGTACAGTGAGCGGGTTGGAAATAGAGGGGTGAAGTGCATTACCTGGGCTGTAATGGGAGATTGGCAAGGTTAATAGGAAAGGGAGAGCTGAGTGACTGCATTAAAGCCTTGGTTAGGAGCTTCTCTTTAATGGGAGGGTAAATGGGCAATCACTAGAGGTTTCTGAGAATTAGGGGGATGTTGACTGAATGATTTTTTTTTATAATGTGATTCCATTTTTGCCCCATATTGTAGGAATATCCTTGCCATTTGTTTGTTGTGAGAAGGGAAATCAAATATTTGACTTTTCATTTGCTTACGTTATTCTTCAAAGTAAACCAGAAGATCATGTATTGATAATAGAGAACTTAAAATAGGGATTCCATTTTCTAGTTACAAGAGAGCAGAATTTCTTGGGTTGGTGGGATGCTCTGTAACATCCTGGAATTTTTATAAGCTTTGCAATACAATATCATTCTTCATATTTTATTGACACTTTGTTCATTTCAAACCAGTCTTTACTGAACATCCTCTTCCTAAGTATTGTCATTTTCAATTTTTAAAGTACATCCATCATTATGCCTTTAGACTCAGGCCCATAAGGAAATAGTTTAACTAAATATTTACTCTTGAATTCTTGGTTTTAGCCTGGCCAATTCTCATAGTTCTGTAAATGCCAGCCACATCAGTATTGGACCAGACCAGGAAGCCAGGTCCAGGCCTTGGTCAATGTCTTGCCCTTCTTGTCTCGAGAAAATCAGCAAGCTCATTCCAACAGGTCTCAATTACTGTGATTTGACTTAGGGAAAGAGGTCACGTCTCCAGAAAATAAGTCTCAGCCATTTACGTTTCCAAAGGTCAAAGCCAATTTAGTGCCTGAAATACAAAAGAGATCAACCAATGTACTGGAACAAGACCAGAAGTTAAAAGTTTAATGGTTCCGCCAAGCATTGCTCCACCAAGCATTTGGGATAAAAATGGTAGAGAGAAGCAGCATGACATAGTGGGGAAGAGCAGAGGCCTGGGAAACTGAGGACCTGAGTTCTAATTCCAGTTATACCATTTGCCTGCTGAGGGACCTTGGGCAACTGGGAAGCAGTATTTCTCCATCACATATTTGGGATAACAAGTGTAGAGAGAAGCAGTAAGGCCTAGTGGATAAAACAGAGGCCAGGGAGTCAGAAAATCTGGGTTCTGATCCCAGCTCTGCTATTGCTTGCTGTGTGACCTTGGACAAGTTGCTTAACTTCTCTGTGCATCAGTTTCCTCAACTGCAAAACTGGGATTCGATACCTGTCCTCCCTCTTATTAAGACCGTGAACCCGATCTGGGATAGGGATTGTATCTGGCCTGATAAACTTGTATCTAATACATGGCTGCTTAGAACAGTGCTGACACATAGTAATAGTAACTGCTTAACAAATATCATAAAAAGTCACTTACCTTCTCTGTTCTTCAGTTACCTCATCTGGAAAATGGGGATTAAGACTGTGAGGCTTATGATGAGCAGGGACTGTGTCCAACCTGATTAACTTGTATCTACCCCAGAACTTAGTACAGTGCCTGGCACAGGGTAAGTGCTTAACAAATACCATTAAAAACAAAAAAAAGAGAGGGAAGTAGTGGCATGAATGGCACTGGATGGGCTGAAATTAATTTTTCTCTGCAGGCCTGAGTCTTAAAGACTAGGGGTGTTGGGTGGAGGAAGAGGTTTGCCAATGGTGTGATTTGCTGGAAATCTGGGGATTCAAGATGAGGGAATTATATCCTAACTAAGGTGTCATGACTGACTATGAAATGGTACTGGTGTTTGGAGTTTAAATAAACACAGATCCTGGGCCAGGAGTTTGGGGTTGGAGAAGAAACTCTGGTGAGCAAAAAATTGCTCCTCTGCTTGCTTGTTCACTATGATACCAGTTCAAATCCAGGGCTTTGTACCCTGGAAACACTGACAGGCAGACCCTAAGGGAAGACCTGGCCTAAATTTACCTGATCACTGAAAAGTGACAAATTCTTGTCCCACATGGGATCAAAGTCCAAGTTCATATTCATTCATTCAATTGTATCTAGTGAGTGCTTACTGTGTGCAGAGCACTGTACTAAGTGCTTGATAAGTACAGTCAGACCGGACCAGTGTCAGACCAGTGTTATCCCTGTATTCAAAGCCCTTTTTCCTCACATTGATTTATTGACCCCTATATATTTCATTATATTTCATCAATCATCTTTATTGAGCATTTACAGTGTGCCAAGCACTGTTCTAAGTGCTTGGGAGAGGAGAATATGACAGATTTGGTAGACATGTTCTCTGCCCATAGAGTTTTCAGTTTAGAAGTACATATTCTTATATTTGGTTGCCTCCATTTAATGTCTGACTTCCCCATTAGACTGTATGATCCTTGAGGGTAGTGTGTGTCTACCACTATTAATGTATGCTCCCAAGCACTCAGTAGAGTCCTCTGCACAGAGTAAGCACTCAGTAAATACCAGTGATGGATTGATTGTCAGGGCATGGTTAAGTTGAAGTGAACCCAGAGTGCAGAAGTCTTTCCAATCAATCACTGATATTTATTGAGCACTTACTATGTGCAGAACATTGTACTAAGTGCTTGGGAGAGTGCAATACAACAGAATCAGTTGACATGTTGCCCATAACCAGCCTAAAGTCTAGAGTCTACAGTCTTCCAGTTCCCTACATCCCCCAGTGTAAGCGGCACAGACAATTCAAGGGATTTTCTCTGTAGATTTCTGATAGCCCCACTCTAACCTCTGCAGGCCCACTGCGAGTTGAGCGGTTTCTTTTCCTGTGTTTTTTTTTAAATAAAAGATCAGTTTCGAGATTCTATTCATTTCAAATCTGGTGGTGGTGGTGTATGTGTGCAAGAAAGAGAAACTTTCAAAGGAAAAGAAAGTTTGGTATTATTAATTTACCCTAGAAACCAAAATAGTCAAATACTCAAATCTTTAAAGCACAATATCAAAAGACAGAAAAGTTAATTTACTATTAGTAATGTAATTTTTTCACCTTAAAGAAAAATAGCAAGGGATGGCAAATGACTCTCCTCTCATTCAAATGGAGTCAGTCAATCAGATTCAGGCATTGAAACCACAGAGCTTTTATTACGAGTGCTGGAGTGCATCTGCAAGCCGGGCTCATCATAATATCATCTTTTCTTATGAGTTTACAAAATTATCATTTCACTTCACAAAAATGAAAGTTGCAGGAATCAAATGACTGCATGCTGTTCTCAAGACAGGTTATAATCAGCTATTTTTGTCATTAATTTTCTGCATTTTATACAAATAGCAAGATCATTCCACTATCTAGACCTCTTCCTAGCTCACTGTGACCTAGTCCAATTTGATTACCTTGTTTCTACCTCACGTTTTCACACAGTGTTTGGCACCTAGGAAGCACTTTCTATATTCCATCATTATTACCCAGCTGGTATAATTACTGAAGAATAAGATGAGCTTTCTCAGAAGTCAGTAATCAGGGTCTCTCCATTCTGGGCTGATCAATAGAATGCGAAGAGATAATTGAGGTGTTATGATAGTATAGAATTTGGGGACTCCCAATATATCAGGCAAATTTCTCTACCTTCAATCTCTGCCTGAATGGCAATGGGTGTACGTAAATGAATCTATAGACAACCCAAAACACCCCTCATTTGGAAAGATATCATAAACTCCCATTAGGCCAGGACCCAGAATACTGAAGATTTGTCTAATCAAACAGTTAGCTATATTTTAGCCTTTCAATGTTCAGAGCACTGAATTATGACCTTGGGAGAGTTTAGTAAAGTTAACAGACACTCTTTCTGCCCTAAAGGAGATCACAGTCTATTGAAGGGAGTCACTAAATAATTTACACATTGGGAGAGGAAGAAAAAGTGGGTAAGTGGCTGGCTGAGTGCTTGGTGACTTGTTTCTGTAAAATTGTGGTGCATATCTAAGTGGCATCTTATAGTGAACTTCAGAGTTTCAATTGGGAGAATGACATTTTGAAAATCTATTGCAATAATTAAAATGGGAAGGAAAAGACTGTCAGCTAATTTCCAAGTAGTGTATCTCATAATAATGGGTTATGAAAAACATAATCAATGCAAATGAGTAAATCTCAGCACTCCAAAAATGCAGTTCAAAGAAAGAAAAAAAGCTTGTTAATAAATAAGGTATTTAACAAATAGGTGACTAACCTTCCTCCTGCATTACTGAAGGAAAGGTTTAGAAATTCCATGCAGGCAGGGGGCATTCTCAGCAGAGTAAATAATCACGAAGATGCAGAGGAAAGGGAATGCAAAACAAATACAAATTTTAACTCAGCAGGTGGCAGCTTTCTGCTGAACATCATTTTTTTTGTCTCTATTCTTATTGTTTCTGTAATGATTGGAATTGTGATAATGATAGCGGAACTTAATTCACATGTTGTGAAATGGTAAATGGGCTGATTGCTTCTGGGAAGAGGTAATCGGAAGATTAAATATAAACCTCTCACTTATCTAAATATTCATGAATATTTTAGAAGACCTTAACTTGCTAATAAAAATGGGCAAATGACACCTAAATGAATACAGGGAGAAAGCAATTCATTCGATAGATGTAGACCAGCATGAATGACATTAGTACATTATTTAAAATTGCTGAATTAAATGGCAATTTGGAAGATCCAAATTGATACTAAAGTGGTATTTACCATTAAGAGTACACAACCTATTTTTAAAGAAATAGTTCTTAAAAAGCAAATAAGAATGATTTTTTTCTAAGAAATTTAACTAATTGTGTGAAAAGAATGATGTGCACTTTGAAGATTGGATTTGTCTGTGTTCTGGGTAGATCTTACACATTTTAACCTCTTCGTCTCCTTTGATGTCCTCAGCCCGAGCTTGAAAAATAATACAGTTGGAGGAGGATGAATCATTCCATTTTCATTTAGCGTATATTTGGTTGCTTCATTCTCTTCATGCAAATTTGTGCTTAGTATATTCATTCAATAGTATTTATTGAGCGCTTACTATGTGCAGAGCACTGTACTAAGCGCTTGGGATGAACAAGTTGGCAACAGATAGAGACAGTCCCTGCCGTTTGACGGGCTTACAGTCTAATCGGGGGAGATGGACAGACGAGAACAATGGCAATAAATAGAGTCAAGGGGAAGAACATCTCGTAAAAACAATGGCAACTAAATAGAATCAAGACAATGTACAATTCATTAACAAAATAAATAGGGTAATGGAAATATATACAGTTGAGGGGACAAGTACAGTGCTGTGGGGATGGGAAGGGAGAGGTGGAGAAGCCGAGGGAAAGGGGGAAAAGAGGGTTTAGCTGCGGAGAGGTAAAGGGGGGGGTGGTCGAGGGAGTAGAGGGAGAAGAGGAGCTCAGTCTGGGAAGGCCTCTTGGAGAAGGTGAGTTTTAAGTAGGGTTTTGAAGAGGGGAAGAGAATCACTTATATTAATCAGTGATATTTATTGAACTCTTGCTGTATGCTAAGCACTGAATCAGCTTGCAGCCCAAATAGGGATACAGACATTAAAATAATATATATGCTGCTGAGACCATGGGCGGTCCCTGTTGATAACCTCCCCAACGATTGTGTTAAAGAGAATATGTCCATTGACATACGATGCCTGTTATAGTGACTGTAACTCTCTTCTATGACTAGCCTTTTTGGCACCGTTGAATTTCTCAGAAAGCCATTCACATGTACCTGGGAGCAACCCCTCCAACTTTCTCAACGTTTCTCAACATTTATGGAGAACCCGTAAGGGGGGTTGGACATTTTATGTTTTTCTTCTAGAAGATATCTGTGATTGAAAGCCTTGGAATTAGGACATTTTGCATAGTTTTGGGAGTAGCATCATTTATTATTTTGAGATTAGGATGGGCAGTTTATAAAGGATTGAACTGTTGACAAAGACATAATAGGCACAACTATAGAGGCAATATATTATTTTTGGCAGAGAATTTCCCATCATAAATTGGATATCTAGATAGTCCATGGTCCTGGTAAGTAAACTGAATTGGAATAAACCAGATAGTATTCTCAGGTTGGCCACAAAAGCAGGCCTGAAAGCAACTAAACTGAATAAATGACTGTATTCTGAAAGGTCACGGGGCATATTTGGGGAGCATGTTTTCTTGGTGACTGTTTGAACGGTCTGAAAACTGTTTTGTGACTACTTTTCTCTTGTCCCTGTGGCATTCAAGGAGTTAAATCAGTCTACATATTGCTGTTACTTGTAGCTCGGGGAATGCAACAAACCAACATTTTTAGAAATGAGTACTACATTTTTGAAAGGAAGCAACTTGAAGGCTGTGTGCTGCAAAGATTGTTGAATGAGACACTCACCATTCTCTAATCTTTTCAATACAAAATTGCTGGAGGAACAATCTGAAAATTGATTCATTTATGTCTTATTTTGACCCAGTCTCTGAGGGAAAGCATAACATTTCTTTGGAATTAAAGGAAGTTTTGCCAAAAAATAATCATTGGGAATGAATTGCTTGCAGAAGAGAAAAAAGGACATAGACTCTTTTCTGGAACATGTGTACAGTACAGTAGTGGAGCAGTCACCCCGAATCACTTGCTTCCCTCCCCTCTCTCCACACATCATGATTAGATGTTAAGGAGCATGAACTTCTAGCCGACTTACCAGTAATTCTTTCCAAAAAGAAAGATCCAGCAACAAAGAAGCAAGCGGTAGGAAGACTAAATGAACAAATGGAACTTTTTGATTGACAAAAATTACTCTGAAGCTTCATTAGACCCTGAGATAGGTAGGCCCCCTGCAGGAAAACAGACCTTTCTTCTACTCCCAGACATCCTCTTCCATCTCCCTCCTGCCTTCTTTCTTCTTCTCTTTTTCGCCTTCCAATGAGGAAATACTCATAATGGAAAAAAAAACCGAAAAATGAGGAAATACAATTTTCGGGGAGTTATTAATTGTGTTTTTTCTATTGAAAACTCCTTGAGGGCTGGGATGATTTCTTGACATAAGCTCTGAACAGCTTCTTCACTCTGTAGTCACTTAACAAATGTGAAATAATAATTACTGAGAGGATGATTTGCCCTCCAAACAAAGGAATTGGAGGTCTAGGCTTCCTGCAGATAAGCATTTGGGTTTTTTTTTTATTATTATTATTTCCAGCGTGTGAGAAAGACATCAACAATTCATTTTCTGACCAAGGCATTTTATAACCAATTCCTTTTCCCAGCAAGGGAGGGGGAAAAAAACACTACTTTTCAAAATTCATTCTTTCTTTGTTCCTAAATTTGTTGTGGCTAATCCCTCATTCCTTATATTTGTTGGGATTTTTTGACGTGTGATCTGCTGTGATTCAGAACGAGAGGGTGACAACAGCGCTTGAGATTATAGAAGGTAGAAAGGTTTCCTAAAACACTGATCCTGTCCTGTTTTGGGCTCTTCTTTGGTCTCCTTAGGGAATCCTGCTCATGATGATTTACAAGGGGAGGGAGAGGCACTAAACAGGTTTGTGTGGCTGTCCTTTGTGGTGGCATAAGACAGTCCTAGATTCCATAAAGCAGTAGTTGGCCAACTCTCTTCCTAATAATAATAATAGTAATGATGATGGTATTTCTTAAGAACTTACTATGTGACCGGGACTATACTAAGCGCTGAAGTGGATACAAACAAATTGGGTTGGACACAGCCCCTGCGCATGCTGCGCATGCTGCGCATGGCCCCTGCGCAAGGATGCTATTTAGTGCCATTGTTCTTGTCTGTCCATCTCCCCCGATTAGACTGTAAGCCCGTCAAACGGCAGGGACTGTCTCTATCTGTTGCCGACTTGTTCATCCCAAGCGCTTAGTACAGTGCTCTGCACATAGTAAACGCTCAATAAATACTATTGAATGAATGAATGAATGAACAGCCCCTGCCCGATATGGGGCTAACAGTTTCAATCCCCATCCTGCAGATGAGGGAACTGAGGCCCAGAGAAGTAAAGTGACTTGCCCAAGGTCACATAGCAGACAAGTGGCAAAGTCAGAATTGGAGCCCATGACCTTCTGACTCCCGGGTCTCTATCCACTGTGCCATGCTGCTTCTTAAGATTCCCAAGATTCCCAAATGATGGGAAAATAACCTCTGACCCGGGGGCAGAGGCTTGACTCCCAGGACTTTGGGCATGAAGGTGCGAGTGGCTTTGGTCACCAGGTTCGCCCACATTCATTCAATTTAATTGTATTTCCTAAGCGATTACTGTGTGCAGAGCATTGTACTAAGGACTTAATGCACATGCATTCTGAAACTCCATTGGAAGGAAAGTTCAGTGGTATGTGGTCCAACACTTCAGCCCACTCTCTCAGCTCCTTCAGGGACAAGGTTTGGCTTCCTCAGTGTTGGTTGGGAATCCAGAAAATTTCAAAAAATTGTCTTGTCCTTCCTTCCTTAGTACCCAGAAAATCCACCTCTCAGTATAGTCTTTAAAGTCAGGAAGTATTACAGCAAAATGGCTAGATCAAGCTATTCTTTGACTTCTATTCTCCTCCTTGTTTGTGCCTCCAAATGGGAGCCATTGCCCTTAGGGCCTGGATGCTCAGGTGTGGGTCTTGGGAGTTAGGGCACCATATTTAAGCAAGGAGGAAGAATGTATTATTCCTTCTCCTCTCCCTGCTCTACTTGTAGACATAAATCTATGGAGGGCTTGCCACTGCAGGTTTAGTTAGCTCATTTACCTTTACAAGCTCATTATGATTCATTCATTCATTTATAGTGACAGTCATGCAAAACTCAGGTGACTAAATTCTGCAACTATTTTATATAAACTTTAAGTAACTTGTGGGCAGGAAATTTCTAGATCTATGTTCTGCCAACCATTTAGAGCATTAAAAACAATGTGATCATTTTCCTTCGCAGTAAAGCATTTCTATTTCTGTGCTCAGCATATATTGAAGTTATTTTTTAAATTGAGGTCTATGGCACATGAACAGAATTGTAAGTTGAATTATGGCTTAATTTTTTCCACCCAGTGAAAACTATTGATGAGATTGGTGAAAAAAAAATCTCATTGCGGCAAATTTAAGAAGGAGTGATTTTTTTCCAAAGTCCATATGAGTTAAAACTTTTTTTTCTAATTTTAGATGAAATTAGGCAGAAATAAAGTACTCCCTGCCATGAAAACAATGGCTCTTTTCACAAAAGAGAGAGGATTATCTTTCTCTGTATACTCAGGATCCTTTACCGGAAATCTCAAGTTTTAATCTGGAATTCATTTTTCCATATGACTAGTTGCAAGCAAAAAATGGATAACTTACAAAGTTCATGCTATGATTCACAGTAGCTTTCCGAACAGAGAAATATTTATTTCCTTAATCCTTTCACTTTGATATTAGGCTTTTACATTATCCATTTTTTCCTGATAATGTTCATTCGAGTCCAGTTTTTGATTACCCAGGAATCAGAAAGTCAAAGCATCATGATTATAATGATATGGAATTCAGTACTTTTTAATACAGCTTCTAAATTAACATCTGCAGGGCCAGATTGAAAATGTGGCACTTCAAAAATTGAGTGGAGGAAGCATGCCTCCTGTTACATTTAGTCTTCTTTCATGGAGCTCCTCAGGGTCACGTAGTTGTTTGTAAAATCTGGGGATACTGAAAATCACTGCCATCAATAAATCAGTTGTATTTATTGAGTGTTTTATATTTATTTATATTTATTGTATTTATATGCAGAGCACTGTACTAACCACTTGGAAGAGTAATCTACAACAGAAATAGCAGACACATTTCCTGCCCATAACAAGCTTACAATCTTGATATGAGCATCTTCCAAAGCCAGGATTCCACCCTCCTTAAATTGGATCCATGCTTAGTAATGGGGTATTCTGTCCTTTCCAGAGAGTTCTGAACCAAAGAGAGTGCCTCTCTTAGAATACCCTTCCTCATTGCTTGGTTTAAATCCGTCTCTTCCTTTGTGAGTTAAAACCTCGAAAAGACGATTTGCCTTTTGAAAAGATGCTGCTATGAGTTGTATGATAGAGCAGAGTAGCAATGTATAGAGTTTTTCATCCTGACCTTGACTGTTCCAACATAAACAATAAATTTCCTGCTGTTCTCTCTGTCATCTTTTTAATCACAAGTGAAAGTAACAATTAATTCATTCACCCTTTGTACTTCAGCAATTCATTAGAACAAAGCACATGATATTCAACTGGGCCCAGGACTTCAAAATGAAAATAGAGGAGGAGAGTCCCAAATCCAGGGCCATATATCATTCCGTAGTTAAGTACCGGCTGCCCCATTTGTGTTGGTCGTAAATGCGCTGCCGTTAAAAGAAATATAGGAGGCACTGGAATGTCCAATAAATTCAGTTCAAAGGTAATCACTGAGAGCACCTGACAAAGAGAATGTTTTTTGAAAAACAGGAATAAAATGTGCCCACATAATTACTCTAGCAAGAAAAATGTGTCACTTGTGACAGAAGCAGACTTCCTACCATGGGGAACAATAAGACTAGCAATCTTTTTTCATTATAGTTATTGGAATATTATTGAAGATGTAAGTGCCAACATGTCATACTGTTATCACCCATAAAATAAAGCAGAGGAGGTGCATATTAAGGAAAAGTCATGAATAAAGGGGAAGGGTGTGGTGTGCTAGGAATGCAGAATGAATTGGCAGACTCTTCCTCTCAACTTCCAACCCCAGTCCTTTACTCTTGGAGTAGGCACTTGTACGGGACAAGGGCAAAAACGTGTTTTCTTGCTATTGATTTTTCTATGGATGTGGTGGGAAGTGTGCTTTCTCCAACAAGGGCAGGAGAAGTCTTAGGGTGACATAGTGTAAGAAAAATGGGTTGGAAAAGGGGAGACATTTTAGAATGGATCCTCTGTTTCAGGAATGGGACTAGCTTCACTCTACTGTGAATTCCTCAACATTAAGGTTAAGCATTTACAATATGCCAAGAACTGAGTTAAGCGCTGGGGTATAGACAGTACATTCAGATCAGATATAATGATAATTGTAGTATTTCTTAAGCACTTCCTTTGTGCCAGACATTGTACTAAGTGCTGGAGTAGATACAATAAAATCAAGTTGGTCACAATCCCCGTCCCACACAGGGATCCCTGTCTCAATCCCCATCTTCCAGATGAGGTAACTGAGGCTCAGAGAAGTTAAGTGACTTGCCTAAGGTCACACAGCAGACAAGTGTATTCAAACCCAAGTCCTTCTGACTCCCAGACCTGGTCCCCCTCCCACATGGTCTCAGAGATTTAGGGGGAGGCCTGGGATTTAATCCCCATTTTAAAGATTACAAAAGTTAAATGATTTCCTGAAATCACACTGGAGACAAGGGATGGAGCTGGATTAGATACCAGATCTCCTAATTTCCAGGTCTGTAATCTTTCCATTAGTCCATGCTGTTCTGGGCTGGGTGCGTGCCGGGGGGGAGAGTTGGGCGGGGATAGGGGGAGCAGGGGAAAGGGAGAATCGAAGGAGAGTGCAAACACACAACCTTGGGGCATCCGGATCTGGACCTGTGGAAGTATCTTCATGCACATGAATATGTGAGGTTTTTTATAAACTATTTCAAGATGGAATGTTTTTGAGAGCAGGAACATTGTCTAGATACGTATAAACTGCAACACCTTACTGGACAATAATACCATATGATCAATCAATCATATTTATTGAGCACTCACTTGGGAGTGGACAATATCACAGAGTCGGTGGAAACATTCCCTTTTAGCATCTAGAGGATATTATATGTAATATGAAGATGTTTCCCATCACTTTATTTATGAACCCAGGTAAGACCAGGTCACCCTCATGCCTCAAATTTCAAATAAGCAGTTCTAAAACGACCTTGTAATTTAAACTTCCCCATCCAAAATTACAGCAGAACAAAGCTGAAATTATGGGCCAGGGCACTGAAGAAGTGAGCCTTAAAAATGGCATAATGGCCTATCCAGAAATGAAGTGCTGTCAGCAAGGCCCGGCGAAGGTCGTGTTTCAGATGCCCTATTTAAATTCTGATGGCCTTCAGCATGACATTACACGCAGCAACTCAGAAGAGCGAGTTTGTTTTCCCTGTCTCTGTCTCTCCCATTTAACACCTGCCATCAAAACTTCAGGCATCCGGGCTGCCTGGTAACCCGATAGTACTTTACATGCATATTCCGCAGTACCTTGACTCCCAAAGGACTCCAAGGCCCTTGAAAGGAATACACCAACAGACGTTTTATGAATGGATGAATGAGTGTTGGGAAAGAGAGCGAGGGAAAGGTCTCTTTGGGTACTGACAGAACTTCCTTGGTGACTGCTTTTCATCTTTGGCACTTTTTGGCTCTCTCCCCCTCTATCCCCCCACCCACCCACTCAAGCCATTCTGATTCCTTCCCCCACACCCTCTCACAGTCCACACCAGTAATATTCAGAACACTGTTGGGTTGATCTATTTCTAAACAGCATTTTCCCTTTCATCACCTCTGTTGGCAACTGGCCTCGAAGCAGTTTGAATTTCCTGACAGATCAATGATGCAATTTCAGCAATTTTTTTCTGGGCTTTTGATGAGCTCAGAAAAGGGAATTAATATCCTGCTGGCAGAATGGTACAAAGAAAAGCGTATTTTCCAGAGTTTGTATTTACAAGTCTGGGAACAGTTGGCAATCACTCTTCAATAAAGGAGTTGAAGTTGAGGGACAGGTATTATAGTGTTACTACCTTTACAGATGAGGAATTTGAGGCAGAAAGATAGTTTTTAGCCTCATCCAATAAATCACTGGCATGCTGGAATGGAAGCCACATTTACTGATTTTCCCATCAGTAAAATTCCCAAAGCCTTAACATCCCCTTGCTAGAACTTGAGCCCTATACGGGACAGGGGCTGTGTCAGATCTGCTTTTGCCGAATTTACCATAATTCTTAGTGTACTGCTTGCACAATACCAGTGCTTAACTAATTCCGCAATTATCGATCAATCAGTGTATTTATGTAGTGCTTACTTTGTGCAGAACACTGTACTAAGTACAATACGATAGAGTCATTAGAAGCCATTCCTGTCCACAAGGAGCTTACAGTCTACAGGGGGAGACAGTTAAAACAGATTATGGTTAGGGTAAATAATAGAGTTTAAGAATATTTACCCAAGTCCTGTGAGGCTGGGGTGAGACTCGAAGTACTTAAAGGGCACACAGCCAAGTGCATAGATGATGCAAAGCAGAGGGCGGATAGGGAAAATAAAAGGCTTAGTCTGGGAATTCAAATTCTCTTGGAGGAGATAGTAATAATAATAATAACTGTGGTATTTGTTAAGCACTTACTATGTGCCAGGTACTATATTAAGCCTGGGATAGCTACAAGCTAATCAGAATGGACACAGGCCATATCCCACATAGGACTCACGGTCTTAATCCACATTTTACAGATGAGAAAACTGAGGCACATGGATAGATCAGTGACTTGCCTAAGGTCACACAATAGACAAGTGGCAGATCTGGGATTAGAACCCAGGGTGCCTGACTTCCAGGCCCACGCTCTTTCCACTAAGCCCCAGAGCTTTGGCTGATGAGATCATGCTGATGTGATTTTAGGAGGGTTTGAAGGTGAGGAAAGTGGTGGACTATTGGATATGTATCTGATTTGCTTGTATCTACCCCAGTGCTTAGTACAGGGCCTGGCACATAGTAAGCACTTAACAAATGCCACAACTATTATTATTATTACTATTTAAAGGGGGAGGTGTTTCAGGTCCAAGGGAAAATGAGGGCAAGGGATAGACAAAATTGAGGTACAAAGAGTAGGATGGTAATTAGAGGAGCAGAGTATGAAGGTAGTGTTGTGGTAGGAGATCAGCGAGGTAAGAGACAAAGAGAGCTGACTGAGTGTCTTAAAGCTGATGGTAAGGAGTTTCTGTTTGATGCGGAGGTGGATGGGCAAATATTGGTGGTTTTTGAGGAGTGGGAAGATTTGGACAGAATGGACTTCCACAAAAATGATCTGGGGAGAAGAGTGAAGTTAGAACTGGAGAGAGAAGAGATGGGATTCAGGGCAGTCAGTGAAGAGGCCAATGCAGTAGTTAAGGCAGGAAATAAATGCTTGGATCAAAGTGGTAGCAGTTTGGAGAGAGAGAATAGGGCAGATTCTAGAGATACTGTGAAGGTAGAACTGATAGGATTTCATGACAGATCGATTGTGTGGGTTGAATGAGAGAAAAATGTATCAAGAATAATGTCAAGATTATGGGCTTGTGAAATGGAGATATGTTCTAGTAGATAGAGCCTGGGAGTCAGAAGGACCTGGGTTCTAATCCCAGATCTGCTACTTGTTTGCTGTGTGACCTTGGACAACTCACTTCACTTCTCTGCCTTCAGTTCCCTCATCTGTAAAATGGGGATTAAGACTGTAAACCCCAAGTGGAACAGTGACTGTGTCCAACTCAGTTGTGTTGTACCTACCCCGGCACTTAGGACAGTGCCTGACACGTAGTAAGTGCTTAACAAATGCTAATATTATTACTAATATTAGTACCGTCTACAGAGATAGAAAAGTAAAGAGGAGGACAGAGTTTGGATGGGACGATGAAGAGTCCTGCTTTGGACATATTCAGTTTAGGTGTTGGCTAGACATCCAAGCAGAGATGTCCTGAAGGCAGGAGGAAATGTGAGATGACAGAGGAGGAGAGAGGTTGGGGCTGAAGAAGTAGATCATCCATCAGAATTGCGAGCAGATGCCATGGAAGCAAATGAGTTCCCTAAGCGAGTGGATGTTGATAGATAAAAGAAGGGCAACCAAACTTTACCTTGAAGAACCCCTACAGTTAGCGTGTGGAAAGCAGAAGAAAAGACAGCAAAAGTGACTTCGAAAGAGCAGTCCGAGAGGAGAAGTAGGAGAAGACAGTGACAGTGAAGTCAAGGTTAGATTGTTTTAAGAAGGGGGTAGTCCGCAATATTGATGGCAGCAGAAAGTTTGAAGACGATTAGCATGTAGTAGAGGCCATTGAATTTTATCATTATAATAGTAATAATGATGATGATGGTATTTGCTAAGCACTTACTATGTGTCAAGCACTGCTCTAAGTGCTAGGGTAGATACAAGGGTAAATCCCCATTTTACAGATGAGATAGCTGAGGCATAGAGAAGTTAAGTGACTTGCCCAAACTCACACAGCTGACAAGTGGCAGAGTCAGGATTAGAACCCATGACCTCTGACTCCCAAACTCATGCTGTTTCCACTAAGCCACACTATCATTATTATATTTAAGTGCTTATTATGTGTCAAGCACTGTTCTAAGCACTGGGGTAGATTTAAGTTAATCAGGTTGGACACAGTCCCCGTTCCACATAGGCCTCACAGTTTATTTAGGAGGGAGGACAGGTATTTAATCCCCATTTTACAGTTGAGAAAACTAAGTCACGGGGAAATTAAGTAATTTGTCCAAGGTCACATAGCAGACTACTGGCAGAGCTTGGATTACAATCCAGGTTCACTGACTCCTAGGCCCCTGCTCTTTCCACTAGGCTTTACTGCTTCTATGAAAAGAATTCTTGAGAAGTATAGATGTATGCTTTATATTTGCTTTATAATAATACAAAATCTTTTCATTTTCCTTGGACGTTTTTGCCTATTTGAAATGAAAAAAGGAAAAAGAAAGATCTATACAACGAAAATTTTGTTCAGATGAAAGCTGCAGAGAACAGGAAAGCCAAATGAACTTATTTTAAAAAGTATGACAACTAGAAATACATAAATCATTAAAGGCATAAGCTCAACACATTTATTTATATTATGATAGCTACTATGCAAAACCCCTCTCAGAGTTGCACCTGAAGAGTTTCCAGTACTCTACCGGTCTCAGCTATAGGAAGGAGAGTCAAACAGAAGCATGCCCATTCCATTCCTAGCTTGGGCAGTGGCTAGCGAGTGGACGGCAATCTGCTCCAAGTCAAAACTTACCTGTGCTGGCCAGCAGTGGCATAGGAGAGAGTAGCAGTGGAGACTCAA
This sequence comes from Ornithorhynchus anatinus, assembly GCF_004115215.2. Taxonomy (NCBI): domain Eukaryota; kingdom Metazoa; phylum Chordata; class Mammalia; order Monotremata; family Ornithorhynchidae; genus Ornithorhynchus; species Ornithorhynchus anatinus. The sequence continues at coordinate 11,404,895 of NC_041739.1, forward strand.
GTTTACTTGAGGCAAGGAAGGAGGCAGTGATAAACCGCTTTGGTATTTTTACCAAGAAAACTCAATGGATATGCTACCAAAATGATTGCAGATGGAGGTGGGGTGTTCTGGGAGAGCTGTAGGCATGGAGTCGCTATGGGTCGGAGATGACATGACAGCCTAAGACAAGACGAGGCTATGCAAGAATTTTGCAAGAAGGAAGTCATTAGTAACCTTAGAGAGGACCGTTCCCATAGAGTGAAAGAGGTGGAAGTTAGATTTCAGGGAATTGAAAAGAGAGTTGGAGAAGAGGAATTTGAGGCAGCAAGTGTAGAAAATTTTTTCAAGGAGGCTGGAGAGGAATTATAAAGGGAGAAGGGGCAATAACTGGAGGGAGCCATAGGAACAAGGGAGGGTTTATTTTAGGATAAGGGTTACATGGGCTTGTTGGAAAGAAGCCGCATGGCCTAGTGGAGAGGGCATGGCCCTGGCAGTCGGATGGACATGGGTTTTAATCCCAGATCCATCACTTGTTGGCTGTGTGAACTTGGGCAAGTCTCTTCACTTACCTGTGCCTCCGTCACCTCATCTGTAAAATGGGGATTAATGCTGTGAGCCCTATTTGGGATATGGACATGTCCAACCTGACTAGGTAGTACCTACCCCTGATTTTAGAACAGTGCCTGGAACATTTAACAAATGCCATCATCATCACTTAATACTGTACTTGAGAAGTAGCATGGCTTAGTGGCAAGAGCATGGGCTTGGGAGTCAGAGGTTGTGAGTTCTAATCCTGACTCCGCCACTTGTTAACGGTGTGATTTTGGGCAAATCACTTCACTTCTCTGGGCCTCAGTTACCTCATCTGTAAAAATGGAGATTAAGACTGTGAGCCCCATGTGGGACAACCTGATAACCTTGTATTTACCCCAGCCCTTAGAACAGTGCTTGGCACATAATAAGTGATTAACAAATAGCATCACTATTATTAGTAGTACATAGTAAGCGCTAATCAAATGCCACAGTTATTAGTATTAACATAGGTGGGTCAGAAGCCAGCAGCTCCCAGTTAAGGGATCTTTAGAGTGAATCAGCAAATCTTAAGAAGTTGCTAGCCACTGGATTGATGTGTAAAGTCCTAGGAGTCTAATACTCTTGGCAAGGCTTAGGGGAGGTGTGTGTGTGGAGGGGGGAGGGGAGAGGGTATGTGTGCATGTGTGTTTGAGCATGTGTGCTCTAGTGTGTGTTGGGTGTATGAGTATCAGTCCCCTTGATTCAGCCTCAGCCCCTGGTGTGCAAAGTAAGGCAGAGGTCATTCACTCAGCTATTTATTGAGCACTTACTGTATACAGGACATTATACTAAGCACTTGGGAGCAGGCAGTATAACAATAAACAGCCACATTCCCTGTCCACAGTGAGCCCACAGTCTAAAGTCAGCATCCCATCCCCTTGCTGACCTAACTGCAAAGCGAATTATGTATCAGGAATAAAGTGCTCTATAACTATACATAGCTCTGTCTCTCTATTATTATTACCTACTTATTTTGTCACCAGTAAATCAATCCACGGCAGATATTGTGCACCTACTGAATAAAAATCACTATTCAATACTAAGCCTTTCTTGAATAGGAAGGACAACTATATATACAAAGGGCTTGGGAAAGCATAAAGCATAACAGAAGCAAGACACACTTTCCTTGCACTCAAGGAGTTTACAATTTAATAGGGGAGACAGTCAGATAAAACATATTTACAAACAGTGGGAGCAGAAGGAAGAATGAACAAATAACAGGGGTAGCATGAATATTTCAGGATGAAATACTGAATAAATAATTGACTATACATTTGATTATGTCTATATGTGGATGGGGATAAATCCATTTTACCACTGCATTAGGCTTAATCACTTACCAACCTTCTATCCATAATTTCAGTTTGGTTAGTTGCCAGCCATCTCCCTTGATACATTCCTGTGAGAAAGTGATTATTTTGTACCTATGACAACCACTGTCCCTCCCTTCCCAAAACAAATCCCCCTATGGTAGAGGAGGAGAGAGAGAGTAGCAAGGCTGTCAGTGGTGGTGAGCAGGAGATTTTTGCCCCTGCCAAGTCACCTCGGCACCACCAGTTGAAGCAGGAAAGCTTATTCCAGGTGCAGAACCCGTGGCTTCAACCACCTTCTTGCTTCACCTGCCAGGCGGCATCCTGCATCTTTCACAAACAGCATTCCTGGCAGATGCCAAGATTCCGTAGATCCTACTGAAGAGTAATCATTATTTTACATGTCAAAAACTGACACTACTAAAGAGGGTTATGTGACTTTTGTTTTTTTTCTTCCCAACATCATCCTAAAATTATAGCCCCAAATGTATGCTCAGTCATTTACTATATGACATTGTCCACAAGAAAAAAGGAAATTAAAGCTTTGCTTGACAGAGAACAAACAAAAAAAATAGCACAAAGAACTAAAAATGCCTTAAAGATCAAAATTTTGTCAAGCTGAGTTGTGAAGATTATCAGGACACAAGTTGCCTGATGAAAAGGGGATTCTCTTTGGCTAAAAGAAAGCAGCGTGCCCTCTCCAATCCGAAGCATGAGACAAGAAGAATGGTGATGTTAATGTGACTTTCCCGCTATGGTTCCAGATGGCAACAGCACAGTAAATTTGGATCAATGCTGTGATTTTAACAACAAGCACAGAGAGGTTTTTACAGACCCATCAAGATCCCCCTGTTCTCCACAGCAAATGGTTTGATGTGCTCCTGGAAGAGCATAAACATTCTATCATTCAAAGCTGCATACAAATTAAAAATGCTCTGGTCTCGCCCGATGATAAATACATATCACTTGCCTCTGTATTTGGAATTCTCTACCAGTTTTTCTGAAAAACACCCTCCATTTACTGGTCAGAAATAGTCTTCCAAGGGTAATATAGAAAGAGCTGCTGCTACTTGTAGGGGAAATCATTCTAGCTGCTCATCCATCTCTCTGGATTTTTACATAATCCCCATCATCACAGATTCTAATACCGAGTAAGTAGCTTGCTTATGTCCTTTCTCTTGGATGTATAATCTTGGCTACATCGCAAAATCTAGGTGTCTTAGCCTTACATACCCATCTGATAGTCATGGTAATAGTGTACATGCAGACAGTTCTTGGATTTATAATGTAGTTGGTTCCTGAAAACTGTGTTTTAGGTCAAAATATGACAGAACCAGTTGTCCTGTAGGAATAATGTTACAAATTGTGGATTGATTCCTGAAACCAGTCCAGTTATCCTATTTCACCAAGTTTCTCCCAATTGAGTATTCAATTATAGAGGAGTAATGGGTTACGTTAGTGTGTTTCAATTATATATAACAATCATATTGCTAAAACATCATAAAAATAGCATACAGTGCTGCCCTTTAAAATGCATAGTCCCTTACCTAGGGATGACCGAAAATGTGTAGACAAAAGTGACTGTCGACTGCCCATATTTTAACAAAACACATTAAATGGGCTCCTCGTAAAGTGTGACTGGGCGAGGTTTCCAGGGAATGTTTGAGAGGATTTGGAAGGATTTTTTTAAAAGTCCTCTTAGCTGGTGTCTTAGATGTGGCTGTCGGGTTTTTCTAGAGCCTTGCTGGTATTTGATTTTGAATTTGTCTATATTTGGTAGTTTTAGGTCTCTCATGTCTACCAACTCTGTTATAATTACTCCTCCAAGGGCTCAGTACAGTGCTCTGTACACAGTAAGAGCTCAATAAATATGATGGATTGATTGATTGACCATTTGATGCCCTTGATGTCTATTCTTCCACCTTCCAGGGCTGCAAAACTGGGGAGCCTGGGCTGGAACGGAAGCAGTCATGGTGGGTTGGCAGTACCAAGGGAGTAGGGCTGTCTGCCAAATCCTGTAGCTCTGGCGCTGAGTTTGTCACTCTCCACGATGGTGAGGTATGAGGGAAGAAGAACACTATAGGGGAGGCTGTGTGTGAACCCCCAAATGGACATTGTTCCTACCTCGATTCCCCCATCGATCTGGTCAAACCGGGATCAACCCAGTACTCTAAAAGGGTGAAATTTTCATGCCCTTCAAAATGGGGGGAGAATTAAGCCTACCAAATATGCCTATTCACTTCACCTTTTAATTGAATACAAAATATCTCTGAGGATTAGCAATAAGGGAGTTCAAAGTGATAACACCACTTTAAATTCTTCCAAATATTATCAAATACATGCAGGTGAATTGGATGCTAATGCTTTTTAAGTCAACTTGGAGCTGCTCGAACCAAGTAAGAGCATAACTGAAAAAAGAATGCAGTGCAATATTTTTTTTCTGGCCTACAGAAAGCCACTACACCCCAGGGCATAAGAATTCCCGAGTGGTCCAGAACAAATAACAATGCTTTCTCAGTCTCTGTTAGGTAAGGCACAAAGCCAATCAGTCAGTAGTATTTATGGAGTGCTTACTGTTTGCAGAGCACTGTACTAAGCGCTTGGGATAGTAAAATAGAACAATAGACGGATACATTCCCTTTCCACAACAAGCTTACAGACATTCAGCAGGTGTGAATGTCACTGACACTTCTGTAAAGTGATTGGGAATGGTCTGCATGGGGAATGGTTAGGACATTCTCCCAACAGGGGTCACTCCAGTAAGTATGGGCTCTTGGACAACTCTTCCTTTCAGTCTTGTTCCCTCTACTATCCATTTGCCTAAGGAACCAATGATTTGTAGGGTGAGACAGCTCCCTCAGATTGGCAATGGCTGTATGGTTTGGTGATCGATCATGTCCCGGACAGATGCATCATTTTAAAGCAAAAGTGACACAAACAGATTTTCAGCACCTGTTTAATGTACTGGATTTGTCCTTGTCTGCGTACTCTGCTTCACTGTCCGAAGGGAAAAGATTTGCTGAGTAAGGCCTGGCCTTGGGAGATTTCCTCTCAAGGAAACAGAAACCTCCCATGATGTTCAGAGTAAAGCTAACTGGGGAAGAGTGGTGTATATCTCAGATCCAGCTCCATGTAGTTGTTCTGGCCTTGGCTTTGGAAATCCCACTTGGAAGACTGAGGGGAAGAAATGTATGTAGTTTTTTGGAATAATAATAATTTGGCATTTAAGTGCTTACTATGTGTCAAACCCTATACTAAGCACTGGGGTAGAATCAAGATAAGCAGGTCCCACAAGGGCTCACAGTCTAAGTCAGAGGGAGAACAGATATTGAATCCCCATCTTCCAGATGAGGGAACTGAGGCACAGAGAAGTGAAGTGACTTGCCCAAGGTCACTCAGCGGACAAGTGGATTAGAACCCAGATCCTCTCACTCCCAGCATCGTGCTCTTTCCACTAGACCACACTGCTTCTGAAAAGAGAAGCAGTGTGGCTCAGTGGAAAGAGCTTGAGCTTGGGTGTCAGTGGTAATGGGTTCGAATCCCCACTCTGCCACTTGTCAGCTGTGTGACTGTGGGCAATTCACTTAACTTCTCTGGGCCTCAGTTACCTCATCTGTAAAATGGGGATTAAGATTGTGAGCCCCACATGGGACAACCTGATTACCCTGTATCTATCCCAGCGCTTAGAACAGTGCTCTGCACATAGTAAGCACTTAACGGATACCAACATTATTATTTTCATTATATGTTTTGGCTCCACAGGGCTGCAAAGAGAAGAAACCTCACATTTCTCTCCTCTGGCACTCAAGTGGGATATCTGGCTATTTCCAACAATGCCACTGCAACTGCAAGGGGCTGAGCTTGAGACACCCCCTCCCCCGCCTCGCAATAATAATAATAGTGGTATTTGTTAAGCATAAGTTCTATGTGCTGAGCACTGAACTAAACCCTGGGTTGATAGAAGGTAATCAGGGGGTTCACAGTTTTAAGTAGGAGAGAAAATGGGCTTTGGGATAACTATGAGGACAGGGACCACGACAGATAAATCCAACAAGGTCTGGTTATCTCGGCACTTGCCCAGCTGAGAACCATTTTATTTTCGCTTTCCTCCAACTAACAATCATAAACTCTGTCAGGAGAGTGATCCCAGTTTAAAGATACCATGTATTTCACCCCTGCAATACACCTAACATGCAAAACTTTGTCATGGTTTTTAAGAATCTATGCTCCCTTCTAATCACCTGGTTCTGTTGTAGTTGCTATAGAAATACATGGAGAGATAGGTGAGAGGTCTAGAAAATGGGTGAAAGTAACTTTACTGGAGAGGATCGTGGCAAAACAATATAAGCTGACCTAAGAAAGGATCTGATGAGATTATTCAAGGAAGCAAAGAGAATAACAAAATCTTAGGCAATGCCACCTCTCAGATTGTACTTCACAGTGAACTCAGATCAGAGTGTTCAGCAGTGGATAAAACTACTAGGAGTATAGGAACACTTTTCCATGCATTTTTCTAGGAAGGAGGATTTCTTGAAATATGTTGTTATGGTTCAAAAAGATGACCCAACAAGTTTTGGGGTGTTTTTTTGTAACTCATAGATGCAGTACAATACATAATGAGCTTTATGATGCATTACCTGTTAAGCTCTTTATAGTTTCAGCTTTTTTTAGTGTCTCACAGTTGTAACCACGCAGGTATAATGCTGTTCTATTATTGTGGAGCTTCATGATGCTTTAATCACAGACATTGTTTGGCACTTTGTTTCTGTGTGTTTGTTTAATTCCCTTTCCTAGGAAATATAAGTATTAGGTATTGACATATTCTTCCTCAAATAGTAAACTTCATATATTGCAGATAAGATTATTTATACTTCATCAGTTTGAATAAAGTAAAATGCAAGGATGTGCCTGCAGTGTAGAAGGTCAGCAATATTTGAGATGAATTGCATGTATGCATCAAAAAAGCATAAACTAATTCTTTAATTGCGGTTATAACTAAAGCATAGTTTGAAACATTCCTTCTGGATGAATATTAATCAGGGCATTTTAATAAGCTATGTGCAAATATTTTGGCCTCAGTTGCAATTTTCATCCATTCCTTGGCTTTTTTTATTGTTTTGTTTTCTTGAAATAAGAGCAGAGATGCCATCCGCCATTTACAGCACCCTGGTTGTAGGTGATCTGTGAAAATGAACAAGACGGTGGCCTTTAAAATGATGAAAAAGAGTGAACAAATGTCTGATCTTCTCCAGTTTTTCTACATAAGGGGTTGCATTTCTAGAAATGGTGCAACTTGTCTAGAATCTCAAAGAGATGGGACTTAATTATAAATATGAAAGCAAAACAGAGAACCTGATAGGTGTTTCTATGCAATCACCAATCTCATTTATATTTCAAAATGACACTGTTGATTGGATTTACATTCATGTGTGTGACTGTTAGAGAAGGGCAGCACTTACAACACTTTTGTACAAAAATATAGTCAGGCACATATCTAGTCCCTTATTTTGACAAAAAGGTAGTAATGCCATAAAAAATACTAGTTTTCAGTGTCTTTAGGTGCTTGAGTTACTCCAGAGAAGACTTTGGCAGGAGAATATAGGGACACGTGTTCCGATTGAGAATCAAATCCAAAGATGCATTAAAATGGTTACACTGCAGCCATTCATGTTAAGTAGGTCAGCTCTGCCAAGTGTGTGGAGGGTGGGGGGGAGAGAGAAGGGGTGTCTCCAAATGCCATTATGGCATCTTCTTCAGCAATAAGATGCCAATATCTTGAGATGTTTACTTGCACAGAATCTTGGTGTAGGATAGGGTAGATACTTATAATAAATAGAAAATAATCCAGTTCTCAACAAAAATTAAAATTCAGCCAACTAGTGATAAAATACATCCATTAAAACCTGCTTGGAATGGGGAGTTTCATGTACCAGCGTGGCTCAGTGTAAAGAGCCCGGGCTTGGGAGTCAGAGGTTGTGGGTTCTAATTCCAGCTCCACCACTTGTCAGCTGTGTGACTTTGGGCAAGTCACTTAACTTCTCTGGCCTCAGATACCTCATATATGAAATGGAGTTTAAGATTGTGAGCCCCACGTGGGACAACCTGATTACCTTGTATCTCCCCCAGTGCTTAGAACAGTGCTTGGCACATAGTAAGCATTTAACAAATACCATCATCAACATCATCATCATCACTAGGCAAGTAGTTTTTGGTGAGAAACTGCCCCACCCTTCCCAGTTGACTACAAGTTGGAAAGTGAGCTTCTGACTTGGGTCTGGCTCCCCTTTTCTCCTCCATCTACATCCACTCTTTTAGAGAACTCAAGCTCATAACCTTGGCATTATTATTATTATTATGGTATTTGTTAAGCCCTTACTGTGTGGCGAGCACTGTTCTGAGTGCTGGGGTAGATACAGATAATCAGGTTGCCCCAACATGGGGCTCACATTCTTAATCTCCATTTTACAGATGAGGTAACTGAGGCACATAGAGGTTCAGTGGCCTGCCCTAGGTCACACAGCAGACAAGCGGTGGAGTTGGAATTAGAACCCATGTCCTCTCACAGCCAAGCCCGTGCTCTTTCCACTAAGAGCACACTGTTTCTAAGACGATGCTTCTAGATGATCCTCCACTGATCTCTCTCATCCAACCTACATATTTAATCTCTCACCAAATCCGTTGGTTCAACCATCACAATATCACTAAAATCTGCCCTTCCCTCTCCATCCAAACTGCTACCAACATTCATTCATTCATTCAATAATATTTATTGAGCGCTTACTATATGCAGAGCACTGTACTAAGCGCTTGGAATGTACAAATCGGTAACAGAGAGAGACAGTCCCTGCCCTTTGACGGGTTTACAGTCTAATCGGGGGAGACGGACAGACAAGAACAATAGCAATAAATAGAATCAAGGGGATGATGAACCAACAGTGCTTGGCACATAGTAAGCACTTAAATACCATAATTATTATTATTATTATTAATCTAAGCACTTATCCTTTCCAGCCTGTAGTGCAACAGCCTGCTTGCTGACCTCCTTACCTCCTGCCCTCTGTCTCTCCCTACACCAATCCATACTTCGCTCTGATGCCCTTGATCATTTTTTAACAAGAAACATTCATTCCCTGTTCCCCACTCCTCAAGAAACTCCAGTGGTTGGCTGTTCACCTCTGCATCACACCTCCTCTTAAGCAATCATCACTGGATTACCTTGCCCCCTCCTACCTAACCTCCCTGATTTCCTACTACAACTCAGCCTGCATGTTTCACTCCTCCACTGCCAACCTACTCACTGTACCTTGATCTAGTCTGCTCGCCGCTGACCTCTTGCCCATGTATCCTCCTTCTGTCCAGGAAATCCCTTCCCATTCATACACGACACATCACCACTTTCTCACCTTCAAAGCCTCATTAAAATTACATCTTCTCTGTCTTCTCTCAGAGGCCTGCCCCAACTAAGCCCTCATTTTCTCTGCTTCCTCTCCCTCCTGCGTTGCCTAACACTTGGATCAGTACACTTTAAGCACTTGCTATTCACTCCACCCTCAGCCCTTATGTACATATTTGTCATTTATTTTAATATCTGTCTCACTTTTAAGACTGTAAGCTCCTGGTAGGCAGGGAACATGTCTACCCACCTGTCACTTAGTACAGTACTCTGTATACAAGTAGGGCCTCAATTACCTCATCTGTAAAATGGGGATTGAGACCGTGAGCCCCACGTGGGACAGGGACAGTGTCCAACACAATCTGTTTGTATCCACCTCAGCACTTAGCACAATGCCTGGCACGTAGTTAAACACTTAGCAAATACCATAATTATTGAGAAAAGCAGTGTGGCTCAGTGGAAAGAGCACGGGCTTAGGAGTCGGAGATCACGGGTTCAAATTCTGACTCTGCCACTTGTCAACTGTGTGACTGTGGGCAAGTCACTTAACTTCTCTGTGCCTCAGTTACCTCATCTGTAAAATGGGGATTAAGACTGTGAGCCTCATGTGGGACAACCTGATTACCCTGTATCTACCCCAGAGCTTAGACCAGTGCTCTGCATATGGCACTTAAATGCCAACATTATTATTATTATTATTATTACAGTAACTATTCAATAAATACCATTGATTGATTCTGTCAGTGTCTGCCCTCCTTTGGCCATGGGGTTCAACTGCTGTATTGTTGGGATGTAACTTAGAGGCAGGTACTCTTAGAGAAACCAGTTTAATGGGTTCCTCCTAAAAACTAGACAAGCTAGATCAAGCAAGAAAACCAAGTTTGGTAGGTGATTAAGAGCCGCCTTTCCAAAGTCAAATGCGTTAAGAAAATTGTCATTCCTTTAGAACTAAAGGGATGAATGGTATGGATGTCACCTTGAGCTAATTACCCTCTGTTGCATTTTTAACTAAATGAAATCACTGTGTTTGCTACTCAAAGGTCTTCTGGGTCCTGGTTGCCTGAAGGGTTTTGACACTGGTTATGTAAGATCCTGAACTGTTGTATATTGTATCATTTGACACTGGTCAGTTAATCTAAAGCATATGAGATGAAGAATAAAATAGAGAGGACAAATGTGTCTGAGACTGTTGATGCCTCAGAGGACAAATATGTAACTCCCAGCCTCAGAAGCATTTCAAAATCCCCAAAAGGGAGTTTACTATTAGATTTTACAGAATGGCACCAGGCTGTAGTTGCCTTGTTCAAATCTTTATGGACTACTCAAGTCCAGTTAGATTTCTTAGAAAGTAAAATATTTTACAATAAATTATTTCTCAGAAAGCTTAATGGAGTGACATGAAAGCTGTTTCAAAAGGAACATGGATTTGTTTGGGGTTTGATATGCCATGTCAAGCTTCTGGCATGCTGATTATAGTCACTAAGGAAATTCCTGGGTTTTAAATCAATTTCAAATATTTTTCCATTTGTACAAAGATATACTCTATTATTTACTTTAGTTTGTCCTCTGGAAACAGTTTTTTAAATGAGCTGGCATTACTCAGGTGAGAATAAGCAACTGCTTATTTTTTAAATGGATCCTGAGGTTGGTGAATTGCAAATCTGAAATATTTCTTTCCCTTCAAGTGTAGGCCATTTAGCCTATCTTATCTGAAAGAAATAGCTTTCCTAGGCATTTAGAGACAGTTTCAGTGATGTTGCATTTTAGCCAGGGTTATTTCCCAAATGACCAATGTCACACTACACACAGTTTTCCTGTTTCCTGTTTGTTGCTCTTGGGGCCGCTGTCCATTTTTCCTGTTAGACTTAGAATGCTCTCGAAGCCTCTGTTCAAAAAAACAACAACAAAATACTCCTTTCTTTATCGCAACACCTCAGACTGGTGTGTCGTGCCTCTGTGCCATGACTTTGAGCTACCAAGCCTCGTTTTCTGAGGCTGTTGTGGGCAGGGAATGTTGTGCTTATTAATAGTGATGGTTTTTGTTAAGTGCTTACTATTGCCAAGCACTGTTCTAAGTGCTGGGTTAGATACGAGGTTATCAGGTTGTCCCATGTGGAGCTCATAGTCTTAATCCCCATTTTAAAGATGAGGGAACTGAGGCACAGAGAAGTTAAGTGACTTGACCAAAGTCATACAGCTGACACGTGGCAGAGCCGGAATTAGAACCCATGACCTCTGACTCCCAAGCCTAGGCTCTTTCCACTAAGCCACACTGCTTCTCAATATTATGTTTATTGTTATATTTTACCCTTCCAAGTGCTTAGTTCAGTGTTCTGCAGAGAGTAAGTGCTCAATAAATATGATTGAATGAATGAATGAATGATGTGTATTTCCCCTCAGTCTCCAGTTTTGGGTACTGCATTTGAGCTCAACATGCAGTGGCTGTATGAATGCCCTGCTATTGTACATTCTATAGTGATGTTCCATCCAATGAAGTTGTGTCGAGGTGAGCTCACATAAACACTTGCAAACTGTAAACTCTTTATGGGCAGAGAACGTGTCTACCAACTCTATTGAATTGTACTTCCCAAGGACTCAGTTCGGTGCTCTGCACCCAGTAAAAGTTCAATAAATACCACTGACTGATTGATTTTATTCCAGAACCTCAATACAGTCAGGTCTTTGATAATGTGTGTTTGAATCAATCAAATAATGGCATTTATTGATGATGATGGTATTTATTAAGTGCTTACTATGTGCAAAGCACTGTTCTAAGAACTGGGGGGGATACAAAGTGATCAGATTGTTCCAAGTGGAGCTCACAGTCTTAATCCCCATTTTACAGAAGAGGTAACTGAGGCACAGAGAAGTTAAGTGACTTGTCCAAAGTCACACAGCTGATTAGACTGTGAGCCCATCATTGGGCACGGATTGTCTCTGTTGCCGAAATGTTGATTCCAAGCGCTTAGTACAGTGCTCTGCACATAGTAAGCGCTCAATAAATACTATTGAATGAATGAATGACAAGCAGCAGAGCCGGTATAATAATGTTGGTATTTGTTAAGCGCTTACTATGTGCAGAGCACTGTTCTAAGCGCTGGGGTAATCAGGTTGTCCCATGTGAAGCTCACAGTCTTAATCCCCATTTTATAGATGAGGGAACTGAGGCCCAGAGAAGTTAAGTGACTTGCCCACAGTCAGCTGACAAGTGGCAGAGCAGGGATTTGAACCCAGGACCTCTGACTCCCAAGCCCGTGCTCTTTCCACTGAGCCATGCTGCTTCTCCTATTTATTGAGTGCTTACTATGTGTTGAGGCTTGCTGTTGGGGAATTGTTGTCTTGTCTTATGCCGACGAGTTATTTCCTACCCATAGGGATACCATGAACACATCTCTCCCAGAACACCCCGCTCTCCATCTGCAATTGCTATGGTAGTGGATTCAAAGAGTTTTCTTGGTAAAAATATGAACATGGTTTACCACTGCTGCCTTCCAAGCAGTAAACTTGAGTCTCCACCTTCGACTCTCTCCCACGCTGCTGCTGCCCAGAATCGGTGAGTTTTGACTTGTGGCAGATGGCCTTCCACTTGCTAGCCACTGGCCAAGCTAGGAATGGAATGGGTGGGCCTCTGCTTGACTCTCCCTCCCGTCGCCGAGACTGGTAGAGTACTGGAAACTCTCCAGGTGAGATCCTGAGAGAGTGTTGGGGAATTAGGGAATGTTTAGGCAATAACACATGTCTGTCTGGATAGAACACGATGATGATGTTGGAACACTTGGGCATACATCACTGGTCAAGCCATGTGTGTTGTAAAATAAGTTCTCCATAACATGAGTTCTATTAAAAACATAATCTCCATATTATGAGAACCTACTATATTTGTGATTTTGTCTTCCCAAAATTATGTTAAACTTGACATGAAGACACTGTTCAAGAAGCCAATGTGTCCAAAGGTTTTGCAACTCTAGACTGTTGGAAAGCCCTGAAGCTTTGTTTGGTTAACATTATAAAGCTTATTCGTTGCCATCCTCCATCTGAAATTTCCCCAAGGGACATACTAATCTTCTTTATGAAGTTTTCCACTTGTTTATATAATCCCGAAATAATGGCATTAAGGAATGACTTCAACTAAAAAATATTAAAGAATGTCTAGTGAATTGAAGAAATTAATTCCAGGATAATATATAAACCGCTGTTGACCTACATTAAATCTCAACCCATGCATAGCCTATCTTTTGTTTTTTAATATTGCTGATGCATAAGAATACTTTAGCTTTGTTAGTGTTTTAAAAAATACATAATCAAATGTCTCCCATGCAACTAGTAGGAATAATTGAGGCTTATTTTATTTTGGCAGTTCCTGAGGTCACATTCCTTCTACCCTGATTCCCGGCAGGTGCTGGAGACACCAGAATCTTGAAAAGTAGCATGGTCTAGTGGAAAAATCATGTGTCTGGGAGTCAGAGGACCTGGATTCTAACCTGGCTCTGCCTTTTGCTTGCTGTGTAACTTTGGAGAAGTCATTTAACTTCTTTGTGCCTCAGTTTTCTCAACTATAAAATAGAGAATAAATACCCACCCTCCCTCATATTTAAACATTGAGTCCCTTGTGGGACAGGAGCTCTGTTTCTGACCTGATGATCTTTTATCTACTGCAGAATACACTACTTGTAACATAATAATAATGGTAATTGTGATATTTGTTAAGCGCTTACTACCTTCCAGGCAACCATACTAAGCACTGGGATAGATACAAGGTGATCAGAGTGTAAGCTCATTGTGGGCAGAGAATGCCACTGTTTTTTGTTGTGTTGTACTTTCCCAAGCACTTAGCACAGTGCCCTGCACACAGTAAACACTCAATAAATATGATTGAATGAATGAATGAGCAGGGGCATTCCTTCTGCAGGAGAGTGTATTAGAGTCCAGTTTGCAAACAATAATAATGATGATATTAAGCACGTGCACTGGGTTAAGCAATCGATTGTATTTATTGAGTTCAAACTGAGCCTGGAACATTGTACTAAGTGCCTGGGAGAGTACAAAACTATAGAGTTGGTAGGTACATTCCCTGTCCAAATGAGTTCATGGTCTAGAGAAGCACTGGAGAATATATGAGACTTTCAGAATGATCACAATCCCTGTCCCTCAGGGACTCACAGTCTGGCTTATCTCCATTCTACAAATAAGGAAACTGAGGACTAAAGAGGCTAAGTGACTTGCCCAAGGTCTACCTACAGGCCACTGGGATGAGATGAGATGAGGAACCAACTCTCTATTTCCTACTCTCAAGTTCCTTTTACTAAACCGTAAGGTGGATATCCTCTGTAGAGTCCATTAAACAGAAACTAAATTACTAGGTCAATGAAAAGAAATCTTGCTAATCACTAATGGTATTTACCTTCACCCCAATTATTCATTTGAATAAGAGCATATGAAATAATTTATTATATGTTCTCCTGCATATAACAATATCACCGTGTAAAAATGGCCCAATGTGTTTCTGTCTTTTGGAACAAGTTCTAAACAATATTTTATAGGATTTTCTGTTTCAGTGTTTATTGTATGTTGTTTAGCGGTTCTCAAATGATTCTGCTCTTTTCACAGGAACAGAAAGCCTCCAAAAGGATGGTTCAGTTCAGTTGAACAAAAATGGCAGGTGGTGATTTGCATTACAATAGAATCAGTAGAGAAATTTCCACATTATGGTCATCACCGCTGCTAGCACAGTTATATCAGTGACGGACCACAGTGCCCAGTTCATTTTTCTACAGATGTGTTCAGTTTGTTTCTCCACTACTCAAGAACCTCTAGTGGTTGACCATCCACCTCCACATCAAGCAAAAACTCCTCACCGTTGGCTTTAAAGTATTCCATCACCTTGTACCCTCCTAACTCACCTTGCTACTCTCCTACTACAACCCAGCCTGCACACTTTGCTCCTCTAACGCCAATCTACTCACTGGACCTCGATCCCATCTACCTCACCACTGATATCTTGCCCTCATCCTGCTTCTGGCCTGGAACACCCTCCCTTTTCATATCTGACAATTACTCTTCCTCTCATTTCAAAGCCTTGTTGAAGACACATCTCCTTCAAGAGGCCTTCCCTAAGTCCTCTTTTCCTTCTCTTCCACTCTCTTTTGAGTCACCCTAACTTCCTCTCTTTATTCATCTCCCATCCCAACTCCATTGCACTTATAAACACATCCATAATTTATGTATTTACGTTAATGTCTGTCTCCCCTTCTAGACTGCAAGCTCACTGTGGGCAGGGAATGAGTCTGTTATATTGTTATATCGTACTCTTCTAGGTGCTTAATACAGTGCTCTACACACATAAAGCGCTCAATAAATATTACTGATTGATTAATTCAGGAACATCTTCAAAGTGGATGATTGTCACAGATTCCACTGAACATGGATGCTCTAGATCCTATTCTCAATATTAAAACATCAGACTTGACTAAAAGATATAATGATAATGATAATAAAAAAGAATAATGATGATGATGAAATTAATTGCTTACTGTGTGTCAAGCACTATTCTAAGAGTTGGGGTAGATAAAAGCTAACACAGTCTCTGCTTCACCTGGGACTCACAGTCTTAATCCCTGTTTTATAGATTCATTCAATAGTATTTATTGAGCGCTTACTATGTGCAGAGCATTGTACTAAGCACTTGGAGTGTACAATTCAGAAACAGATAGAGACAATCTCGGCCCATTAACGGGCTCACAGTCTAAACAATGAGATAACTGAGGTACAGAGAAGTGACTTGCCCAAGGTCACACAGCAGACAAGTGGCAGAGCCCAGATTAGAACATGAAGATGTCATTTGCAACCTTTAACAAAGGTGACCCTGAGGAAAATGCTGTCTTTACAGTCCCACTGTGGAAGATACTTGGACAAATAACATCACTGAAGAGGGAAATAGAGAATTTTGAATAGGAATGCCTTTGACCACCAGGGTTTAATGACCAAGTGAGGCCTGACTGGTATATTCAAAGTCTTTTAAATTTTGCTACTCTTGAACCTTCATTCCCTGCCTTATCCACCATTCCTCTTATCTTGGCAGAAGTAGAGTCTCCTGTAGTCTTCCATTAACCTCTCATCCTGCCTCTCCAACTTCTCCCTCCTTTCCTCTCAATTAAAAACATCACTGGGAAGCTATTGCCTAGGTTATTCTTCCATCTTCCCCTATCTGTTTAACTCCCTTTGGTCTCTTTCCTTCTTCCATACCCTTTCTCTCCTGCAGGAGAGAAAGAAATAGGTATATAACAAATAAAGATTGGAAAAAAAAGTGATCAGGAAACCACCAAAACCAAGTCCCCCCTAGCAAATTATCCAGAATAAACAGCCACCTACTACATCGGCTGCCCCTCTGCCCCCACCCCAAAAGAAAAAACAACAAAAAAAATCATTCTGGCTTTGAATATTCATGTATTGCAATTAAAGAAAAAAATATTTGAAATACCTGGATGAGCAAAGCCTAAGTTTAATTTAGCATTTGAATCATCCAGTTAAATATCTAAATTATGAGTGATGTCACAGCTGATTAAGACCACTGGCCAAACCATTTCAATTTTCAGTCTGCATCATGATCAGTAAGTATCTACATGGTTACATCTTCATCCAACTTGCACTGTTTTAGCCAAGAGGCCAATCAAACCATTAACTTAAAGAATAGTTTTTAAATTCTGTAAAGCCATTGGTCTCATTAAAAATCTGAAGCCTGAGAAATTTCAAGGAGGAAGAAAACAGTCCACATCCTGAGAAAATAAACCTTTGTTTGGGAGATCTTTTTCTCTCCCATGATCTTTAAGGCTTTTCGAGTCAAGTTTTCTGTAACCCTGGCATTTCTGTGATTACCAAATTTAGTTTGAATTATAGGACATATACAGAAAACTAAGGCACACTCAAGTATAGAATATAACTAAAATCAACTCTATCTAAATGATCTATTACTAATCAGTAAACAGGAGAATGAGGAATTATCCATAAAGTATCTAGGCATAGATAGATATAAAAATAGTTTTATAAAATATCCTAGAAGAGGTATTGATTCACTGTCTGTACAGTCTTTGCCCTGGAGCTCAAAGCGTAATCATTAGATATCCACACTGTAGAAAATAAATCAGACACTCTAAGCGTCTGGATTTTCACAGTACAGTAGATCCATACAATGTTAGTTCTTTTGTAATTGTGACAGATGCTACAGGGGAATATAGAGGAAATATCCCAGCCCTTTAGATTCCAGTGATTCTGAATTCGGTATTCAGACACAGATGATAAATATAATAGTGGTGAAATTTTACTCATTTTATCCTAATTAATCAATCGTATTTATTGAGCACTTACTATAATAATGTTGGTATTTGTTAAGCGCTTACTATGTGCCAAGCACTGTTCTAAGTGCTGGGTTAGATACAGGGTAATCAGGTTGTCCCACGTGAGGCTCACAGTTAATCCCCATTTTACAGATGAGGTAACTGAGGCACAGAGAAGTGAAGTGACTTGCCCACAGTCACACAGCTGACAAGTGGCAGAGCTGGGATTCGAACTCATGACCCCTGACTCCCAAGCCCATACTCTTTCCACTGAGCCATGCTGCTTCTCTATGTGCAGAGCACTGTATTAAGTGCTTGGGAGAAAACAGTACAGCAGAGTTCGGGCCAGATTCTCCATCCACAACAAGCTAACAGGAAAGAGGATATTTCAAGCTGGTGTATCAAGTTGTGTAGGGACACAAATAAAACCTCAGGTAGAGATCTCAATCAGACCTCCCTATCACAAGAATCAGGAGTGAAGCTCATTTGCCTGTCCCACCCTCTTTCTAAAGCTCGAACAAGTCCAAGGTCCAAGAATCACTTGAACAGGTCTAGAGAAATCTTCATCTCTATGAGGCTCCTTGTATCATTTACCCTCCAAGATCATGGTTTGTCACAACTTTAGCTCCCAGTGTGGCAATCCGGTCCTGCACCAAAGGGCAAAGGTATTTATGGCAGGTGCAATATACTCTACTATGCACTTGGGAAAGGAATATCTATTCTAACCAAGTGTTCTGGACTCTAACCAACTGTTTTGGACCCAAACCTGCCTCTGGGTTGAGGTTAGTTTCTTTGTGCACCACAGGCTGTTTTTAATCAAGTTCCGATTGGACCAAGCAATCTGTCCCTTATCCCCCATTTAAATGATTACTTCTTGAGTGCTCAAGTTTTCATTAACATGAGAGAACTATTCAACTATTTTCATGTACTTCCATTCCATCCAGTACTAGTAGGATGTCTGTTTTAAAACCCAGAAGGTAGGGAGTTGTCAATGAAGCTAAAATCAGAAGTATTACAGTCAACTTGTTTTGGGCAGGGAATGTATCTGCTAATTCTGTTGTGTGATACTCTCCCAAGTGCTTAGTACAGTGCTCTGCACATAGTAAGGTCTCAATAAATACTACTGATTGATTAATACAGATTTGTATTTTTAATGAAACACCTTAATGGATTTTCTATACACTTTGGTATGCACTTTAGAATTTGGGAGTCTTATATGGACAAAACGTCCAAACTGATGAGGGTATATACCAAACATGGGATCCATAGGTGCTTTCCTCATTCAGTGTATTTTTCATACTCTGAGTTTCCTCCCCTGGGCTTACTGTGGTCATACGGTGTACACACTGTGCATACTGTTTCTCCATTTAGATTGAGCCTATAAAAAAGGGTCGTATATATATTTTACAAGGGGAGCTTGGGAGATAATGGCTTGCAGCTGCATTAACTTGAGGTAATGGGCAATAGACCCCTTGTGAAATCTGGTGACAGGAATTAAATTAACTCATGTCACCACTGAGAAGCAAGGTTAACTTACACTGAACTGTATTACACTGCTGGATCCACTTAATATTGGGCTGGCCACCAGGCCATTAGGAGATGAATTATCCAAAGAGTGGTGACAAAAAAAAAATAGAAATCAGAAAGGTTTAGTAATAGGTATGATGTCAGGATTACAATTAAGACCAAAAGAACAAAATATTTCATTGTTTTGAAGTAGATCAAGTTTAAGAATTAGTTTTGGCAAAAATGATTTCCTTAGGGTGTTTGGGAGGAAGGAAAAAAGGGTCTCTCAAATGCTTAATCTCTTGATTGGAAAGGCTGGTTGAATGTTCACACGAAGGATAACTGACCTCTAGGAGTCTTCAGACAGGAAAAAAAAATCAGCCTTAGTTCCAAATCTTTAGAGCTAAATTTTTTAAGGAATTGGAAACTACTTTGAACAATCTATAATTTTCACACAAGGTCTGTTCTCCGAGTTTGATTTGAAGTCTTCCTGTAACTATAACTGCCCTCGAAGACCTTTCTCTCTGATAGCCTCAGCCATCCAAGCCTCCTTTCGGCCCCAATCAGGTTATCAGAGAAAGTTATTTTCCATCCCCCTCGTGCGCTCAGATATGACCCAACTGCTCTTCCTGAGAAACTGCACAATAGCACGACTGAACTCTGTAGCCTCTTACCTGATTACATTTTAACATTCCGCTCAGATCCGAGAGCTTCCTGCTGGACAAGGAACATTAAAGGATTAGTCTGCGAAGATCAATTTTTAAATTAAATTAGAAAAAATAAATAAATATCATTTATCAACATTGGTCTGGAGTAAGAGTCATCAGAAGCAAAATCAAGTATTTCTGAAATATGCTTCTACCTTCACTCTCCACTAAATATAAATTTCCTGTGGATATCTTACGTGTATACATGGATTGGAATAAAAGTAACAATCTTTTCTATCTGGAACTTTGCCAGTCACAGCGAGAGGATGTAAGGCTGGGGATGGGTAGGGTGAGGGAGCATAGGGCCAGCCTCCTATTGAGGAATCAATCAGTCAGTCATTTTTATTGAGCGCTTACCATAGATTACTGCTTACCATATTAAGTGCTTGGGAGAGTACAACATTCATTCATTCATTCAATCGTATTTATTGAGTCCTTACTGTCTGCAAAACACTGTACTAAATGCTGGGGAAAGTCCCGGCTCTGCCGTTCACCAGCTGTGTGACTGTGGGCAAGTCACTTCACTTCTCTGTGCCTCAGTGACCTCATCTGTAAAATGGGGATTAAGACCGTGAGCCTCACGTGGGACAACTTGATTACCCTGTAAATCTACCCCAGCGCTTAGAACAGTGCTCTGCACGTAGTAAGTGCTTAACAAATACCAACATTATTTTTACACTAGAACAACAAGAAGACACATTCCGGCCCACAATGAGCTCACAGTCTAGAGGGGAAGACAGACATTAATATAAATAAATAGATGGATCAATTACAGATATATTCATATGTGCTGTGGGGATGGGAGGGTGGAAGATTGAAGGAGCAAGTAAGAGCAGCACAGGAGAGAGTGGGAGAAGAGGAGAGAAGGGCTTTGGGAAGGCTTCTTGGAGGAGATGTGCCTTCAATAACAGAATTGGTAGACACAATCCCTGCCCACTGTAAGCTTATGAGGATCTAGGTTTGCCCCCTCAGGTTCTTGGGGCAAAGTCGGCATCTGTGTCCTGCCAGCGGAGGGTCAAGAACAGAGCTGCTATCTTTGTTTCACTGGAACTCGGGGTCTTCTCAACTCCAAGGATCCTTAGCCCAGAGTCTCAGGGCTGTGGAAAAATAGGAGCGGTTTGGCTGCAGCCCCTGATGAGTCAAGAGCTAGAGGTGGGGTTGCACCCCAGCCCCCTCCCAAAGTTGGGCCCTTGTGATGCCAGCACACTCAGAACAATTTTCAGATTGGTACGGCCATTTGGAGATGTTAAAAAAAAAGTAATGGTATCTGTTAAGTGCTTACTGTGTGCCAGACATTGTTCTAAGCGCTTGGGTAGGTACAAAATAATCAGATTAGACCAGTTTTTTGTCCCACCGGGGCTCATAATCTTAATCCCCATTTTACAGATTAGGTAACTGAGGCACAGAATAGTGAAATGATTTACCCAAGGTCACATAGCAGACAAGTTGTGGAGCCAGGATGAGCAGCATGGACTAGTGGATAGATAACAGGCCTGGGAGTCAAAAGGACCTGGGTTCTAATCCTAACTCTGCCACTTGTTTGCTGTGTGACCTTGGGCAAATCCATTCACTTCTCTGTGCCTCAGTTTCCTCAACTGTAAAATGGGGATTGAAACATTGAACCCCATGTGGAACAGGGAGCGTGTCCAACCCGATTTGCTGGTATTCATCCCAGCGTTTAATACAGTGCCTGGCACAGAGGAAACGTTTAACAAATGCCACAAGTAGTAGTAGGTCCTTCTGACTCACAGGCCCAGGCTCTATCCACTAGGCCCCGCTGCTTCTGTATTTTGCCAGACTCTGGGCTATTCCCTGTTTACAACCAGCTACCCAGCTCTGATAAGATGTAACTATACTGCGGCTTTATTTTCCTACAGATGCACAAATAGAGAAGCAGCGTGGCCTAGTTGAAAGCACAGGGTTGGGAGCATGGGACTCGGGTTCTAAGCAGTGTGGTCTAGTGGATAGAGCATGGGCTTGGGAGTCAGAAGGACCTGGGTTTGCCACTTGTGTTGCGTGACCTTAGACAAGTCACTTTCCTTCTCGGTGCCTCAGTTACCTCATCTTTAAAATGGGGATTAAGACTGTGAGCCTCATGTGGGACAGGCACAATGCCCAACCTGATTTGCTCATATCTACCCCAGTGCTTTCCCACTCAGGGTCTCACCTGGAAAACTTCCAGTACTCTACCTATCTGGCTAAGGAAGGGAGAGTCAAGCAGCCTACCTATTCCATTTCTAGCTTGGGCAGTGACTAGCGAGTGGAAGACAATCTGCTACAAGTCAAAACTCACCTGTGATGGGCACCAACAGTGTGGGAGAGAGTTGAAGGTGGAAACTCAAGTTTACTGCCCAGAAGAAGGCAATGGTAGACCAATTCTGTATTTTTACCAAGAAAGCTCTATAGATCCACTACCGGAACAATTGCAGAGGGAGGTAGGGCGTTTTGGGAGAGATATGTCCATGGAGTTGCTGTGGTCGGAAATGACTCAACAACATGAGACAATGCAAGACCCCAGCACTTAGAACAGTTCCTGGCACATAGTAAGTGCTTAACAACTACCTTAATAATCATAATGATCACCCCAGCTCTGCCACTTGCCTGCTGTCTGACTATGGATAAGTCACTTAGCTTCTCTGTGCCTCAGTTTTGTCAGCTGTAAAATGGTGCTTAAATACCTGTTCTTCTTCCACCTTCGACTCTGATCCCTGTGTGGGCAGGGAATACATCTGACCTCATTATTTCATAACTACCCCAGCCTTTAGTACAGGGCAGTGGCTTACCAAATACCATGTATTTTATTTATGGGGCTATCCTTCAGGGTTTGAAATAGTACTGTTAATGGCAAGATTTCTTTCTGGTAATCCCTTCCATCATGAGGACAAGATTGTTCCTTGCAGTAATGTTGCTACTGTTTCCTTCAGGGCCTAAATCTATTTTCAATTTGGCTTCCTCTTATCACAGTCTTTTACAAGGCTTTGTTCTAAACACTGTCTGCCTGGCTCAACTGTCCTTCTGTTCCTACCCCAAGATGCCCACAACTTTGCCACTTTGTGGAAGGTTTCACTTCCTTTGTCTTGTAGATGTTTCTTCTGATATCCAGTGGTCTAGAAAAGAGCATGGGCCTAGGAGTCAGAAGACCTGGGCTCCAATTCTGCCTTGTTTTATGGGCAAGTCACACCTTCTCAGTTACCTCATCTGTAAAATGGGGATTAAGAGTGTGAGCCCTACATGGGACCTAATTATCTTCTATCAAACCCCAGGCTTATTGTACAGATCTTGGCACATAGTGAGCATTTTACAAAACCACAGTTATCATCATTATTATTACCATTACCAAGCACTTAGGTTCAGTAAATGCTTCATAAGTACGGTAGAATAAATGAATGAATCATGGTTCGTCAGGTTGTCTGCTTTCACTCGGTCCATGTTGTTGATTCCATGCCTGACTAGTTCACTTCCGGCAAATATTCTTCTTCTTCATGAGTGACTACTGTTTTGTTCATCTTGTAGAATCCTGATATTCTATTCCATTTTCTTTGTATTAAATACATTTCAATTAGAATGTGAATATGCACCAATATATATGTGTTGGACTGACAGATCATCATCAGTGATATTTATCGAGAGTTTACTTTGTGCAGAGATCCATACTAAGCTATTGGGAGAGTACACTACAACAGAGAGTTGGAAGATACATCCCCTCCTCCCAGTGAGCTTATAGTCTAGAAGTGTAAACAGATATTGATATAAATAAGCAATTTATACTATATAATAAAAAAGGTATGTACATTAGTGCTCTGGGGTGGAGAGTGGGACAAATATCAAATGCTCAAAGATCACAGATCCAAGTGTATAGACAATGCAGAAGGGAGAGGGAGCTGGGAAAAAAGAGGGCTCAAATCATGGAAGGCCTCTTAATACAGAGGAGTAGGAACTGCTCTGGCATAGCCTTCTATGTTGTCAAATGCCATTGAGTTGTTTCTGATTCATAGAGACTTTATGGACTTACAGACATAGACTTTTCTGGGTAAAAACAATATGCAAGTGGTTTACCATTGGCTTCTTCTGCACTGCTTCCTGTAAGAGGTGTTTTTCATTAGGGTTTTCAAGGCAGGGAGGGATGTGGTTTGGCAGATTTGAGAGAGAAAGTCCTTCCAGGGAGGAATAACAGTCAGTAGTATTTATTGAGTCATTACTGTGTGCAGAACACTGTTAAGCGCTTACTAACGGCACATCCTACTGTGATTAGGTTATTAATGAATGCATCTAGCAATCAAAGTGGTTACTTTGGCTTTTTAAAATTTAAGGGAGATAAAGATGGAGACAGTTGTCTCTCTTTTGATTCCACATTTGCTGCATTCTACATTGACGAGCGGCTCCAGGAAAATCAGCACCAGTAAGTTCACCAATAGCCATCTCAGGGACAGAGAGTCCCCAACAAGCTCCCCTGCTGCTGGTGGGCTTTGGGTCACTGTCTATTTTACCTGCTGGTTGAAGCAGCCATTCATACCAAGCATCTAATGAGCGGCCTAACTGCTCAGAGATAAGGAGCTGGAATATTGATTGATAATCTTCCATGTGTCACTTGAATGGACAGGTCACACTTGGACACCTCTCCTAACCTCCACATCTTGCAAACTTAGACTTTGAAATCAATTCTCCAGCCAGACCTCAGCTGAAAATAAAGATTTTGGGCAGTCCGCCGGAAAGAAAAGTTCTCTTCGCTGTGGTGCGTGTGTATTTTGGATGGTACTTACAATGAACAATAATGCCGAGTGCTTAGCACCGTGCAGAATGAAATGTCACTTTCCATTTCTGCAGTGTGTGCATCCACACACACAATCTCACCCCACTCATTTTGCCATTCAAAGTAGTTTTTCATCTTCTGCAAAGCAATGAAAGCCGACAGGTTAAGGGGAAACTTGTGACTGACAACCGTGGAGCTGATGTTCATTTCTGAGCCTACCTTTTTTCTCTGATTTCATCATGGAGAACAAGGTGGTGGGAAACATCCCCTAATTCTATAGTGAAAATTGTTCCTTCATCCTTCTGGGCATGGTGAGTCTCATGATCTTTCAAAATGTAAGCAGAGAATAGTTTAACATTGCACAGCAGCTCCTGAAGTAAAAGGGAAATACCCTGATTTCTATGTTTCAGGCAAAGCACAGGATTCATCCTGCAGACACCTTCAGAATGCTGTCCATTTTCTGGAAATCATCTGGAGCAGAATTGTGTTAGTAGGGCTGACACTTCATTCTTGAGCAACATTTGGGGTTCTGCCTTTGGGATGTGCCACATGCCTACTTGTGAACTTGGCCAAGTCACTTAAATGCTAGATGCCTCCATTTCCTCATTCTGTGAAATGGATTTAACTACCATTCTTCCTCCTACTTAGAGCCCCGTGAAGGACAGGGACTGTGTCTGATCTGACTGTATCACATCTATCCCAGCACTTAATGTATCTACATCCTCGATACATTTCTCACATCCAGCCCATATATTTAATATGTCACCAAATCCTGTCGGTTCGAGTGTCACAACATCGCTAAAATCTGCTCTTTTGTCTCCATCCAAATTGCTACCGTGTTATGCAAGCATATATCCTATCCCACTTTGATTTCTAAATCAGCATTCCTTGCTGACCTCCCTGCCTCCTGTCTCTTCCCACTCCAGTGCATATTTCATTCTTCTGCTCAGATCATTTTTCTACAGACCAATTAATTCCATGTTTCTCCACTTCTCAAGAGTTTCCAGTGATTGCTCAGCCCCTCCAGTGCTTAGTACAGTGCCTGGTACATAGTAAGCACTTAACATATACCATAAGGATAATAATAATAATTATTATTATTATTATTCTGCATCAACAGAAACTTCTTACCATAGGTTTTAAAGCACTTATTCATTTTACCCCCTCCTATCTTGTGTCCCGGATTTCCTACCACAGCCCACACACTTCACACTATGAGTTCGAATCCCATCTCTGCCACTTGTCGGCTGTGTGACTGTGGGCAAGTCACTTAACTTCTCTGTGCCTCAGTTCCCTCATCTGTAAAATGGGGATTAAGACTGTGAGCCCCACGTGGGACAACCTGATTCCCCTATGTCTACCCCAGCGCTTAGAACAGTGCTCGGCACATAGTAAGCGCTTAATAAATACCAACATTATTACTTCAACTGTTTTAATGCCAACTTACTCAACTATCTATCTGGTCACTGTCCCTCGCCCATGTCTGGCCTCTGTCCTTGAACGCCTTCCTTCTTCATATCTGATAGACAATCATTCTCCCCACTATCAAAATCTCATTAAAATCACACCTCCAAGAGGTCTTCCTCAAATAAGCCCTCATTTCTTCTTCACTTACTCTCTTCTGTGCCACCCTTGCACTTAGATTTGCACCCATTATTCACCCCTCCCTCAGCCCCACAGAATTATGTACAAATCCATAATTTATTTATATTAATAGCTACAGCTCCTTCTAGACAGTAAGCTCACTGAGGGGGAGTACATATATTTATGTAGTACTGTACTGTTGTATTGTGCTCTCCCAAGCATTTAGTCCACCTCTCATGGTCGCACCTGGAGAATTTCTAGTAAGTACTCTACCAGTCTTGTCTACAGGAGGGAGAGTCAAGCAGAGACCTGTCCATTCCATTCCTTGCTTGGCCAGTGGCTAGTGAGTGGAAGGCAATCTGCTAGAAGTCAAAACTCACCCATGCTGGACAGCAGCAGCATGGGAGAGAATCGAGGTCAGAGACTCAAGTTGACAGTGGGGAAGTAGGCTATGGTACACCACTTAGGTATTTTTACCAAGAAAACTCTATGGATACACTACCAGAATGATTGCAGATGGAGAATGGGGCTTCTGGGAGAGATGTGTCTGTAGTGTCACTATGGGTCGTAAATGACTCGATGGCATAAGATAAGACAAGAAGCATTTAGTATAGTGCTCTGCACACAGTAAGTGGTCAGTAAGTAGGATTGAATAATTGAGGGCTTGGCACATAATAAGCCCTTAACAAATGTTAGTATTATTATTGTTGCTTGTAGTTGTACAGCTAAAAGGACAATCCAGTATGATGTAGAAAGCCAACGGAAAAGCTGAATCCTGCAGCAAAAAATGGAGCTCTAAGTCTGAGAAGAGAAAAAGCAGCAGGCTGGACTAAGTCTCTATTTTCTGTCATGATGCCCTGATGGCAGGTCCACAAAAAGTCTACTTTTGAAGGGTAATTTTTTGGAAAAGGGAAACCCTAAAATGGGATAAATCCATAAAAGAGACAGTATGATAGATGCATCAATCAAGCTCATAAATCCAAGATGAAAAGTCATACCACTGTCTTCAAACTTCATGATATTACTAAGATTGGTTAGTGGGATTATCAGCAAGTTCAGTTGCTTGAAAGGTGACATCATAGAGAGAAAGAGAGAGGAGAGAAATACAAGTATATATATATATATATCTATATAAAATTATGAGAACTCATTGCAGAATTGTTTTACGTGTGAACCTATCAGTTTCAGATGACATTTTTCTAAGGATATATTTTACAGAGTCTATTGGGATTCCTCGTTCTTCTCAGGGTCGCAACTAGAGAATTTCCAGTTCTCTACCAGTCTTGACTATGGGAGGGAGAGTCAAATAGAGGCATTTCCATTCCTAGCTTGGGCAGTGGATAACGAGTGGAAGGCAATCTGTTACATATCAAAACTCACCTGTGCTGGGTAGGAGCGGCATGGGTGAGAGTTGAGGGTGGAGACTCAAGTTTACTGCACAGAAGGAGGCGATGGTAAACCATTTCCGTATTTTTACCAGGAAAACTCTATGGATCCACTGCCGGAACGATTGCAGATGAAGGTGGGGTGTTCTGGGAGAGATATGCCTGTGGCATCACTATGGGTCAGAGACGACTCTCTGGCATAAGACGACAAGTATAACTTTGAAAAGTTTTTTGTTCCCTCTCCTTCTTCGCACCGAACTGGTTAATTAGGAAAAAATTAAAATAAGTTGTCTCTGCCACCCAAGTAATCTGGCTAGTTAAGTCTATTTTAGTATTATTGTGGGGGCAGGAAAGGGAGAATAAATGGAAACACAGGAATAATTGAATTCCTACCCCCCTCTCCATTCCACCCACCCCTGACCTATTCTGCTAACAATATACAAGTGATTTGGTAGTAATTCACTTAAGGTTCCCAGAGCAAATTGTTTTTGTTTCCACCTCTGTGTTTCTTCTCCTTGAAGTATTATTTTTCCATCGGCTATAATGATTCCTCTACAAATAATTATATCACAATCAGATCAACATTTCAGAATTGTGTCACATTGTGACCCTGGTAAATTCAAGGTGAGACCCTGAATCAGATTGCAAATTCTTTAGAAATACAGATTGTGTTCTTCAAACTTTGTTCCTCCACTTCTGTTCCTTGAGTGATCTGTGAAGATTCCCATGAGGGTTCACCAGAGCTTGCTTGCATGGCTTAGAGGAAATACTATGGTACTAGGTGTCAGGAGAAGCAATATGGTCTAGTGGAAAGAGCACTGACCTGGGAGTCAGAGGACCTGGGTTCAAATAGTGGCTCTGCCACTTATCTGCTGTGTTATCTTGGACAAGTTACTTAACTTCTCTGTGCCTCAATTCCCTCATTTGCAGAATGGGGATTCAATACTTGTTCTCCTTCCTACGTGGACTATGAATGCAGCTAGGACTTTATTAGCTTGTATTTACCCAGCGTTTCGTATAGTGCTTGGTACATAATAAGTGCTTAACATTATTATTATTATTATAATTATGTTCTTTTAGTCCTGTCTGCACCTGATGTGAAGCAGCGTGGCTCAATGGAAAGAGCACGGGCTTTGGAGTCAGAGGTCATGGGTTCAAATCCCGGCTCGGCCGTTTGTCAGCTGTGTGACTTTGGGCAAGTCACTTAACTTCTCGGTGCCTCAGTTACCTCATCTGTAAAATGGGGATTAAGATTGTGAGCCCCACGTGGGACACCCTGATTCCCTTGTGTCTACCCCAGCGCTTAGAATAGTGCTCGGCACATAGTAAGCGCTTAACAAATACCAACTGATGTATGATCTTGGACAATTCAATCTACCTGTGCGACAGTTTCATCATCTGTAAAATGGGGATAAAATACCTGTTCTTCCTCCCTTTTAGAATGTGAGCCTTGTGTGGAACAGGGACTGTGCTTGATTTAATTATTTGTATCTACCACAGTGCTTAGAACATAGTAAGTGGTTAATAAATACCATCATGATTTAATCCATCGATCTATGACACTGATGTACTTATTTGGTACGCAGTGTTGTACCTTGTGCTTAGAAGAGTACAACAGAATTGTGAGGCATGTTTCCAGCCCATAAGAGCCTCACAATCTAGTGTGGGGAGTCACAATATTAGCTAGAGGAAGCAAAAGAGGATAAAGACATGTATATAAGTGTTCTGAGTCGTGGGGTAGTGCTTTGGAAGTATGAAACAACAGCACTGGTGACTCAGATGGGAAGGAGACTGGGGCAGAGAGTAACACTTAGAGTAAATAGGTGTTAGATGAGACAAGTGTGGTGGCTGGACCCTCCAGATCCTGAAATTCCCCCAGTCCAACCATTTCCCCTGCTTGTCTTCAGGCTGCAGAATCCTATTTATCTTCCTTAGAGCCTTCTCACTTTCGGAGACCATGATCACCTTCTTACTCTTCACCATTTCCTCCCTCCCATGGTTCCGCAACTCAATTCATTAATCAATCAGTGGTACTTACTGAGTGCTTACTGTTTGCAGAGCACTGTACTGGGTGCTTGGGAGAGTACTAGGTGCTCACAAAGAGGTAATGAATAAAGAGGTCTGGAGGTCATAAATAAAGGTTAAAAAACAAGCCACAATGACACAAGTTCCGGGGCCAGTGAACTATTGAGTCAGTGTTATTTCAAACATTGGTATCTAAGAAATGTCTAATTTTTGACTGTTTGAGCTGACTTTACATTTCTTCATTTCTAGTATTTAATTCCCAATTTTAAGTGTAGTATTTGAAGTAGCAGAAATGATATCAGGAAGCTTAGACAGTGTGATAAGCTGAACATCGTGAACATTTTATGAAAGGCTAGAAAAGTCTAAAAAATGGTAATTTTTGCCTAACACATCTATTGGAAGTGCCTGGATTACGCTGGTGTATTATATCTAGATTTTTCCAGTGTAAAATGAGCCACCCTAGCTGATAACCCGACTGTGAATGAGACATCAAAAGAGAGGCATCATTAGCCAAATCTGAACAGCTCTATGCTAGATGTCCCTTTGAGCAAATGGTGTCCGGACAGCGAGAAAAAAAAGAACCCATTGTAAATTCCATATCCCAGACAGGGTCTCAAGTGCAAATGCTTGGGGTCTCTAATCAGCCCTTTCCCTTTCCTTTCTCCTTCATTCAATGCGAGATCAAGATGGTTGTGGGCTAATAAAACTCTCCTCCTCTACTCTGAATACATTATTGGCATGCAGGTTCCCATTATGTGGTAAGAGAGAAGGGCAGAGGAAAGGAAAGTAGGTGTCCAGGATACAAGCAAGACCTATCTTGAGACAAGACCTATCTTAGACAATTATAGGTATGAATGTGTATAGAATGGGAGGTTTGGAGCCTCAGGTGAAACATGGCAGTCAGTGTGATAAAGCGATCTTTCATTTAATAAACACTTCTGAAAGGCCTGTCACTCCTGGCCATATTTATGGACTCTGTTCAGATGGCCTCATTCTCCTCTGGTTGCACCTCCATAAAACTTCTTTAATCAGTTGACGTGGCTCGTGTGGCTCGGATTCCATAAATCTCCTGAAGTGGTCAGTTAAATGAGCCGCTCCTCTATGAGCATATATGGTATGTTTTAAAGGTTTTTTTTTTAATGAGAGAAATCAGAGGGCTCCATACACCACCCCAGTTGGGACATTGAATTGTTCATTAGCGCAGCAAACTCAGAATCGATGGTTCCGTTCTTATGTAAAATTCTATAAAGAGTCTAAATTATTAAAAACCAGCTTTGTAATTCTCTTTAAATCTCCACTTTTATATTGCTCCTTGCGTGATATTTTAAATTACTCTCGCCCCTGGCAGTAGTTTCCTACATTGTTTCTCATCTATTGGGTCATTATGGGCTTTATGGGAGCATGAGCTGTTCTGGGAAACCTTGCTTCTGAGAGAGAATTGCAGGATGTTTTGGAAGTCGAATTTGAAATTGAGATTGTTAGTTTGCAGATATTCTGAGATCAGAGAAACATTTCCCCATATATTTTCTTAATGGTTTAATTCACTCCTAAGTTTATTTCTGTACTTTTGACTGCAGAAAAGCTGCTCAATGTCAGGAGTAATATAGCATGCTCCTCTTTTCAGAATCAAACTGTTTTATAAAGTGCAGCTCCAGGACTTAGAAATTCAGCTTCAAATAAAGACCCTCTTAGTAGTTTAATAAATATTAAAATCAGTCAACCCATAAATCAGTAGTGCCGAACTGATGAAGGATGATAAAACTCAGAAAGATCTCCTTGATTGAAGCGCTATGGATAATTCCGGCAGATAACCCTTTGGTTTTCCTGGAATGCCAGAAAATTGAAAAGCTTGGGGTGAAGGAGCGTAAACTAAATTGTCCACATATCAACTGCCCACAAGAACCAAATTCCACAGGTCTGGATATATACAGAAAGAAGCCACCTTTTGTTCTCTGTGTGGAGTGTTTCTGCCTCTTTATGAGTTTGGGTATTCTTCTAAAAGAATTGACTGGATGGAGAATTTTGCTAAATATATCTATCTCTTTTTCAGCAAAGAGGGAAGAAGAAAGGGAGGAAATATTCATTTTAAGCCTTGTGGAAATCCCTTTGATTAAGGTTCTATGGCCACGTTATTGGATGGAGTTTTCTACCACACAGTGGACCAGTGGATAGAGCAGGGGCTTCGGAGTCAGAAGGACCTGGGTTCTAATCCCAGCTCTGCCACTTGTCTGCTGTGGGACCTTGAACAAATCACTCAACTTCTCTCTTCCCCAGTTACCTCATCTGTAAAATGGGGATTAAGACTGTGAGCTCCACTGGGACATGGACCGTTTCCAACTTGATGAGCTTGTATCCATCCCAGTGTTTTTTAATATGCCTGATATAGTAAGTGCATAACAAATACCATAAAAAATGGATACTTTGGCCTCATAAAATCCACAGGGGCACAAGTCTGGAGGATTTATGTCAACAACAGAAATTCTTCTGTGAATACTGCTTGCTAAGAAATATTTTCAGGCTTCTTTTCTCCTGGGACTTAGTCATATGGTCCTTAGAGACAGGTCCCAATATGATTTCCAAGACATAGTTCCTTCTTTGTTAGTTGATGACTCTTTATTATATGATTGAGGAATATTCTTTCAACTAGTGTTAGTGAGTGATTCTGGGATGATTAAATTTATTGCATATGCACAGCCAATGCCTTAGTTAATCTGTTATTTTCTACTACAATTGAGGAAGCAGAAGGATTTGTTGAATCAGGACTCTAATCCCTGCTCTGTCACTTGCCTACTCTGTGACCTTGGGCAAAGCACTTAACTTCTCTGTGCCTGTTACTTCATCTGTAAAATGAGGATTAAGATTGTGAGCCCCATTTGGGACAGGGACTATGTCCAACCCGATTTGTTTGAATCCACCCCAGCGCTTGTACAGTGATTGCTATATAGTAAGTGCTTAACAAATACTACAATTATCATTATTATTATTGTTGAACTGACATTTCACTGAGTAAATATGGTACTCTCTCAAGTGCTTAGAACAGTGCTCTGCACACAAGAACTGCTCAGTAAATGTGATTGATTGATTGGGCTTCCTAGCAAGTTGAAGTTAAGAGAAGCACCATAGCTCCGTGGAAAGAACCCAGGCTTGGGAGTTAGAGAACATGGGTTCGAATCCCAGCTCTGCCACTTAGCTGTGTGACTGTGGGCAAGTCACTTAACTTCTCTGTGTCTGTTACCTCATCTGCAAAATGGGGATTAAGACTGTGAATCCCATGTGGGACAACCTGATTACCCTGTATCTACCCCAGCGCTTAGAACAGTGCTCTGCACATAGTAAGTGCTTAACAAATACCAACATTATTATTATGATTATTATTATTAAGTTGGAACTTATTTAATCATTCAATCAGTGGCATTTATAAAGGGTTTACTATGCATTAAATTCTCGGAATGGTATGTGCTTAATAGTACTTATTGAGCCAGTACGGTATATAAAAAGCATCGTGTAAGCCCTTGGGATAGTACAATAGATTCCGTAGATATAGTTCTTGCTTTCAGAGAAACTCAACAGACCCTGGGATAGCCCACCAACCCCCAGAATTCCTACAGGCATTTTGGATTACTGTGGTTCCATCACTAGAGATATGCTCCAGACCTTGAAGTCCAAGGACATGCAAGTCAACAGGGCAGGATGCTTGGTTTGAAGACCTCTGCAAAGAGGCTGGAGCTGTTCTGGTTCCTTTGGACAACCGGAGTCCTCAAAGTAGGGGAAGAGGCAGACCTAAAGGAAAGAGAGGACAGGATCCTCCTCCCTGAGAACATTATGATTCTGGGTGGGAAGAAGGAAGGGAAGAGCATCCTAGGGATCCTTGAGCCAGAAATGATCCAGCTCACCTCAAACCCCATCAATTTCTACAAGGCTAGACCAGGCCCCAAAGGCCAATGCAATTTGTTGACAATCCTGGCACACCCCAATCTGCCACAGCTTTGCCTGGTGTGGGCAGGTTAATTGTCTCTCTTTATTGCTGAATTGTACTTTCCAAATGCTAGCACCAGAGGTTTGAGGGTATCATTCATTCATACATTTGTATTTATTGAGTGTTTACTGTGTGCAAAGCACTGTACAGTACAACAAGAAACAGACACATTCCCTGCCCACAATGAGCTCACAGGGCCACCTTTCCTGAGAGCAGATAGCCAGGTTTTAAACTAGGCCTAAAAAACCCCTATCAGAACATTCCAGAATGCTTGGTTTTTCTTTGAACTACAAATATTTGGGGGGAACTTCCAACTCCCCTTTCCAATACCGGATATGATGGTGGTACACATGAGCATGAACAGTGATGGGTTCTGTCTTAAAAAGGCAGCATTTCTTTATGCTAAATTTAAGGGAAAGCATGCTCCAAGATAAAGGTTTCGGAGAAACAGGTCTGTCAATCTCTATTACTGTTGGTTGAGTGGATTTTGAGAGGGATTTGGGGAGTACAGATGTGTTTAGAGTTCATTAAAGGTTTCAAACTATTTCTCAACTGTTTTGGGATCAGTAAAATCCCAGATGGCAAGGATTGTCTCTCGTTATTAATGAACTGTACTTTCCAAGTGCTTAGGTACAGTGCTCGGCACAGAGTAAGCACTCACTAAATACAATTGAATGAACGAATGCATGAATGTGGGGTGAAAAATTCGCTCTTTCCATTAATGTATGTCATCATATTATTCTTTGAGGAAAACACTTGAATCTTGTATTTTTTGTTTGTTTTTTCCTCTCTAAAACACTAAAACTCTTATTCCCTAAAACAAAGTTGTTTCATCAGGGGACATTTAATAGTAAAATTTTCTATTGAAAATGCCAAGCTCAATAAATTTGAAAAGAGAGGTTTCCAACACTGAGCTGTAATGGGAACTGAAAAATAATGACAAAATGGAAAGGGAGACTGTGTCTTCATGTGCATGACTAAAAGAACTGCTTTGCTGTTCAGATTGCAAGTTGTCAGAACAGTGATCCATGATCATATTGATCCTTGACATGTTTATGATATAATTAAGCTCATAATAATAATAATGTTGGTATTTGTTAAGTGCTTACTATGTGCAGAGCACTGTTCTAAGCACTGGGGTAGATACAAGGTAATCAGGTTGCCCCACGTGAGGCTCACAGTTAATCCCCATTTTACATTTTACAGATGAGGTAACTGAGGCACAGTGAAGTTAAGTGACTTGCCCACAATCACACAGCTGACAAGTGGCAGATCTGGGATTCGAACCCATGACCTCTGACTCCCAAGCCGGGCTCTTTCTACTGAGCCACGTTGCTTCTCTACTCATGATAGAGTTACATAGCCACATCAAAAATCGGTATCCCCTGGGATCACCACTCTGATTAAAAACTATTGTTTGGAGTGGCATTAGCCTCTCTAGGCTAACGACGGACACAGATAATGCTACCTCTGTGGCATCAAAGATCAATCAATAGTATTGATAGAGCACTTAATGTATGCAGAGCACTGTACTAAACATATAGGGGAGTACGATAAAGTTAGAAGATATGATCCCTGCCCTCAAGGGGCTAATAAAATACTTCTACCACTAAAGAAAAATACATCCTCTAAATAAGAGTAGTTATTACAAAAGTTTGTACAGAAGTGAAGATGACTCCTAAAAACAAGTACATAATACAATGTGAGCTATAAAATAGATTGAATAAAATGAATGTATTTTGATAAAACCCTATTTTCAGTTGCTGTATCCATCCAGTGGAAATGAGAAAAATCAAGAGGTTTTATGCAATATATCAACAGGCCAGCATGTACTTAGGTCAATAAATAATGATGGACATGAACCAAAAAGGCAATCTCTCCAAGCTTTACTTTTAATTCAGCTTTTTATTTTATTTCCCAAGGAAAATGCCATGAAGCCTGCATAATGAATAGCCTATCTGAGAAAGATATAATGCAGACATATGAGCCATTTCAAACTATTTGGTTTAGAAAGGGAGCAAATTGAAATGGTAAAAAGGAAATATTAGAAAGCTTGTTCGGCTGAATTCCACATTTAAGCATTTGTGTTGCACATTGGCATACTGTTTGCATACAAATTTTGCATCATAG
The DNA here is from genome assembly GCF_004115215.2 of Ornithorhynchus anatinus. Taxonomy (NCBI): domain Eukaryota; kingdom Metazoa; phylum Chordata; class Mammalia; order Monotremata; family Ornithorhynchidae; genus Ornithorhynchus; species Ornithorhynchus anatinus. The sequence goes on from NC_041739.1 coordinate 11,440,543, forward strand.
TTCCACACAATCAGTATGAACCCAAGTCAGTTATACAGCAAATACACTATTCCACTACCAGAAAAATATTTGCAATGCCTTCACGAGCAGAAAATGGACACTACTTTTCTAATAAATGAGGATAGCTTGCATCTTTAGTGTGCTGTTGAACCATATCACTGTGGCACCTACTTGAAGTGATTTATTTCAGCAGAGACCACTAAAAAGCCCCTGATAAATAAAATGAAGATTGATTTCCAAATATTAATTTAAGCCAGAAAGAAGTCCTTGCAGGGAGCCACACAATCTATGGGTATTTCCATAATTTTCATTTGGGGACAGAGTGACTTCAATAATTGTGGAAAATTTACAAAAGTTAGGGACTCTTTCTGATCAGCCTAGCTACAGATGTTTGTTGAAACCCACATACGAAGTGGTGTGCCTGTGTCTCCTTAAGTATTCATTCATTCATTCAATAGTATTTATTGAGCGCTTACTATGTGCAGAGCACTGTACTAAGCGCTTGGAATGAACAAGTCGGCAACAGATAGAGACAGTCCCTGCCGTTTGACGGGCTTACAGTCTAATCGGGGGAGACGGACAGACAAGAACAATGGCACTAAACAGCGTCAAGGGGAAGAACATCTCGTAAAAACAATGGCAACTAAATAGAATCGAGGCGATGTACAATTCATTAACAAAATAAATAGGGTAACGAAAATATATACAGTTGAGCGGACGGGTACAGTGCTGTGGGGATGGGAAGGGAGAGGTGGAGGAGCAGAGGGAAAAGGGGAAAATGAGGCTTTAGCTGCGGAGAGGTAAAGGGGGGATGGCAGAGGGAGTAGAGGGGGAAGAGGAGCTCAGTCTGGGAAGGCCTCTTGGAGGAGGTGATTTTTAAGTAAGGTTTTGAAGAGGGAAAGAGAATCAGTTTGGCGGAGGTGAGGAGGGAGGGCGTTCCAGGACCGCGGGAGGACGTGACCCAGGGGTCGACGGCGGGATAGGCGAGACCGAGGGACGGCGAGGAGGTGGGCGGCAGAGGAGCGGAGCATGCGGGGTGGGCGGTAGAAAGAGAGAAGGGAGGAGAGGTAGGAAGGGGCAAGGTGATGGAGAGCCTTGAAGCCTAGAGTGAGGAGTTTTTGTTTGGAGCGGAGGTCGATAGGCAACCACTGGAGTTGTTTAAGAAGGGGAGTGACATGCCCAGATCGTTTCTGCAGGAAGATGAGCCGGGCAGCGGAGTGAAGAATAGACCGGAGCGGGGCGAGAGAGGAGGAAGGGAGGTCAGAGAGAAGGCTGACACAGTAGTCTAGCCGGGATATAACGAGAGCCCGTAATAGTAAGGTAGCCGTTTGGGTGGAGAGGAAAGGGCGGATCTTGGCGATATTGTAGAGGTGAAACCGGCAGGTCTTGGTAACGGATAGGATGTGTGGGGTGAACGAGAGGGACGAGTCAAGGATGACACCGAGATTGCGGGCCTGCGGGACGGGAAGGATGGTCGTGCCATCCACGGTGATGGAGAAGTCTGGGAGCGGACCGGGCTTGGGAGGGAAGATGAGGAGCTCAGTCTTGCTCATGTTGAGTTTTAGGTGGCGGGCAGACATCCAGGTGGAGACGTCCCGGAGGCAGGAGGAGATGCGAGCCTGCAGGGAGGGGGAGAGGACAGGGGCGGAGATGTAGATCTGCGTGTCATCTGCGTAGAGATGGTAGTCAAAGCCGTGAGAGCGAATGAGTTCACCGAGGGAGTGAGTGTAAATGGAGAACAGAAGAGGGCCAAGAACTGACCCTTGAGGAACTCCAACAGTTAAAGGATGGGAGGGGGAGGAGGCTCCAGCGTAGGAGACCGAGAATGATCGGCCAGAGAGGTAAGAGGAGAACCAGGAGAGGACAGAGTCCGTGAAGCCAAGGTGAGATAAGGTACGGAGGAGGAGGGGATGGTCGACAGTGTCAAAGGCAGCAGAGAGGTCAAGGAGGATCAGAATGGAGTAGGAGCCATTGGATTTGGCAAGAAGGAGGTCATGGGTGACCTTAGAGAGAGCAGTCTCGGTAGAGTGGAGGGGACGGAAGCCAGATTGGAGGGGGTCTAGGAGAGAATGGGAGTTAAGGAATTCTAGGCATCGATTGTAGACGACTCGTTCTAAGATTTTGGAAAGGAAGGGTAGTAGGGAGATAGGACGATAACTGGAGGGGGAAGTGGGGTCAAGAGCGGGTTTTTTTAGGATGGGGGAGACGTGGGCGTGTTTGAAGGCAGAGGGGAAGGAGCCCTTGGAGATTGAGTGGTTAAAAATAGAAGTTAAGGAAGGGAGGAGGGCAGGGGCGATGGTTTTAAGAAGGTGAGAGGGAATGGGGTCCGAGGCGCAGGTGGAGGGGGTGGCACTTGCGAGGAGGGAGGAGATCTCCTCTGAGGATACTGCAGGGAAGGATGGGAAAGTAGGGGAGGGGGTTGTTGGGGGGGAGGGGAGAGGTGGAGGGGTGACTTTGGGGAGCTCAGACCTGATCGTGTTGATTTTCGTGAGGAAATAGGTGGCCAGATCATTAGGGGTGAGAGATGGGGGAGGGGGAGGAACAGGGGGCCTAAGGAGAGAGTTAAAGGTCCGGAACAATCGGCGGGGGTGACGGGCATGGGTGTCGATGAGGGAGGAGAAGAAGCTTTGCCTGGCGGAGGAGAGGGCAGAGTTAAGGCAGGAAAGGATAAATTTGAAGTGTGTGAGGTCGGCTTGGTGCTTGGACTTTCGCCAGCGGCGCTCGGCAGCTCGAGCATAGGAGCGTAGGAGGCGGACGGAGGAGGTGATCCAGGGCTGTGGGTTAGTGGCGCGAGAGCGGCGGAGGGAAAGGGGGGCGAGAGAGTCGAGATGAGTAGTGAGGGTGGAGTTGAGAGCGGAGACCTGATCGTCGAGAGTGGGAAGAGAGGACAGGGCGGCAAGGTGAGGCGAGATGCTATTGGAAAGACGGATGGGATCGAGAGAGCGGAGGTCTCTGTGGGGCAGTAGCGAAGATTTGCAGGGGGAGGGAGTGTGAAAGATGAGGCAGGTGAGGAGGTTATGGTCCGAGAGAGGGATTTCAGAGTTGGTGAGTGAGGAGATAGTGCAGCGGTAGGAGATGACAAGATCGAGGGTGTGACCGAGTCGGTGAGTGGGCGCGGTATGGTGGAGGAGGAGGTCGGCAGAGTCGAGGAGGGATAGCAGGCGGGCGGCAGAGGAGTCGTCGAGTACATCCGTATGGATGTTGAAGTCTCCAAGGATCAGAGTGGGCAGAGAGAAGGAGAGAAGGAAGGTGAGAAAGGGGTCAAGGTGGTTGAAGAAGTCGGAGGTGGGACCGGGAGGGCGGTAGATGACGGCGACAAGTAACTGGAGTGGGTGGTAGAGGCGAATGATATGGGCTTCGAAGGAGGGGAAGGAGAGGGAGGGGGGAGGAGGGATAGTGCGGAAGCGGCATCGGGGCGAGAGGAGGAAGCCGACGCCTCCTCCCTTACCGGTGAGTCTGGGGGAGTGGGAGAAGGAGAGGCCTCCGCTGGAGAGAGCGGCGGCGGAGACCGTGTCTTCGGGAGAGAGCCATGTTTCCGAAAGGGCGAGGAGGAGGAGAGAGCGGGAGAGGAAAAGGTCATGGATGAAAGGTAGCTTGCCTGTAACAGAGCGGGGGTTCCAGAGGCCACACTTGAAAGTAGCTGTGGGTGCAAGGGGAGGAGGGGGGGAGGGGCGGGGGGAGGGGAGGGTTTGGATGGGAAGGAGGTGGCGGGGCCCTGGACGAGGAGAGGGGGATGAGGGGTGGCGGTGGGACAAGAGGACTGGGATGGGGCGTGGGTGGGGAAGAGAGAAGGGGGGAGGGGGTGAAGAGGGGGTTAGGTGGGGGGAAGAGTAGGGGGAGGGGGAAGAGGGGTAGCGCTGGTAAAGTGGGGTTCTAGGGCGGGAGAGAGGAGGGGGGGAGGAGACAGAGGAGAGAGCGGGAAAGAGCTGAGCGAGAGAGGGGAAGGGGAAGGGGAAGGGGAGGATAGGAAGGGGCGGGAGGGGGGAGGGGGGGAGGAGGGACATGGCGAGGCCAGAGAGGTGGGTGGCAGCACTGACAATAAACAGTAATAAACGAAATCGGTAATATAGCAACATGATACAATATGATACAGTACAGTGGTGCTAATATAGCTACATGATACAGTATGATACAATATCGTCGTGTTAATAAAAGGGGTGATGACCAGGGTCGGGGGTAGACTCGATTAAGGGGCGACCTGATCAAATTCAAAATCTGACGACAATAAACAATAAAAAGCGAGATCGCAAATATAGCAACATGCTACAGTAAGGCACACTACAATAGTGTTAATAAGCAGGCGATGACCAGGGTCGGGGGACGAGCCGACCCTACTCTTTCTGTAAATCACAGAAATCAGTCCATTTCTAGCTCAGAGATCTCAGCAGGACAGAGGACAGTTGAGTCTGCATTGGCTATATTTTGAAGGGACCTGGGTCAAAAAGTGGCCTTGTGACTTCAGGGCTTTCATCCGGACATGGAATAGAGTCTGTAGGGAGGGTCAGTGGGTGCTGGGGATTTTTCCACCCAATCACAGTACACAACTCTTATCACATGCCTCTTCAAAAAGAAGGGGAACCTCAATTTCACAGAGGATCAGTAGTAGAGACTACTAGATCCGGCTATTGTGTGAAAGGGTTTCCCTCACTCCCCCGGCAGAGGGGGGAGAGTCTGGTATTAGTTTTTGAGGAGACTCGAGCATTTTCAGCAGCGATGGGGAAGGAATAGTGGCTGGTCTCAGGAGAGTACAGAGTCCACCTGACACCCTCACAGGGTCAACGAGGCCTTCCCCACAGTCAGAATGGGCTTCATGGACCCAAGGGACCCCAAAAGACAGCCAGTGTTCATTGAGCCTCCTAACCCCTATGTATCTACAGTGCAGTTGTTATCGACTGGGAAGTCCCAAAAGTATACAGTTGTGCACAATGAATGAAAAACTACAGAGAGCAGAAAAGCCAACGTCAGGTCAGATTCATTAGAGCCAGATAAGCCTGCGGTGAGGGAATGAGAGTTCAGTATAGCAGAGGAAGACACCAAGAACAACGTCGAATGAAAAGGATTTGTTCCGACCAGGTTTAAGGAGCAGGATGATGTAAACCTGTAAGCAAGGAGAGTGGTTGAAGTGTTTCAGCACTGGAAATAGCCAGAAAGACTACATTCTTCCTCAGCTAGTTGTGGAGGTTGAGCATCAGAGGGTGGGCAAGATTCATTTATTCATTCAATCATATTTATTGAGTGCTTGCTGTTTGCAGAGCACTGTACTAAGTGCTTGGGAAGTACAATTCAGCTACAGAGACAATCCCTGCCCACAACGGGCTCACAGTCTAGAAGAGGGGAGACAGACATCGAAACAAAGAGGCAAGATGACCCTCCAGTACCTCCACCATTTTGAGCTTGATACCTTCCAAGTTGTTTTATCCTCCATCTTGATCCAGTCCACTTTACAAGCATGATTATCAGCTATCCCAGTTGATGCTGAAGAAATTGGAGAGAAGTACTATGAGAAATAGAATTGCTGAGTGGATAGAGCACAGGCCTGTGAGTCAGAAGGTTCTGGGTTCTAATTCCACTTCCACCGCTTGTCTGCTGTGTGGCTTTGGGCAAGCCTATTAACTTCTCTGTGCCTCAGTTACCTCATCTGTAAAATGGGGATGGAGACTGTGAGCCCCACGTGGGCCAGGGATTGTGTCCAACCCGATTGGCTTACGTAATAGTAATTAACGTATTTATGTGCTTATCATGTGCAAGGCACTGTACTAAGTGCTGGGGTGTATACAAGTAAATTTGATTGGACACAGTCTCTATCCCCATTTTAAGATGAGGTAATTGAGGGCCAGGGAAGTGAAGTGACTTGCCCAGATTCACACAGCAGACTGGTGGCAGACCTGGGATTAGAATCCATAACCTTACTTCCCAGACCTAATAATGTTGGTATTTGTTAAGTGCTTACTATGTGCCGAGCACTGTTCTAAGCGCTGGGGTAGACATAGGGGAATCAGGTTGTCCCACGTGGGGCTCACAGTCTTAATCCCCATTTTACAGATGAGGGAACTGAGGCACAGAGAAGTTAAGTGACTTGCCCACAGTCACACAGCCGACAAGTGGCAGAGCTGGGATTCGAACTCATGAGCCCTGACTCCAAAGCCCATGCTCTTTCCACTGAGCCACGCTGACCTGTGCTCTTTCCACTAAGCCACCCTGCTTCTCTCCTATGCCTGGCTGCTTCTCTTGCTCGTATTCACCCCAGTGCTTAGTACAGTGCCTGGCACATAGTAATTGCTTAATACCCAATTATCATTATTATTAATCTTACTATTATTATTATTTACTTATTGAATCTCTCGCTTGGTTCTGGCTATTTCATCCACTCCAGTTACCCTTTAGTTCTTAACCAGTGGTATTTATGGTGCTTATCTTTTGCAGAATGTTATACTAAGTGCTTTCAGTCTTTGTAATGGCTGGAAACCTGCCCTTCATTCATGATGACATATTCCATATTCTATTAGTTAAACATTAAGGTGTCTTTCATATTCTTGCTTTGCATAGTCTTATATATATTGCGTATGTCCATGTACTTTATTCTTAATTGGTTTTTTGCTTGACGATTGGGTTTTTAGTAATGGTAATAATACTTATTAAGTTCTTAGTGTATGCAGAACATTGTACTAAACCCTGGAGAAGAGCTCACACTGGGGAATTAGACATAGATCCAGTCCCTTGAGGGGCTCACAATCCAGGTATTATGTACTATTTGCTATGTGAGTCCTCTAGACTGTAACTTCGTCCTTTAGATTGTAAGCTTATTGTGGGCAGAGAAAGTGCCCACCGACTTTCTTACATTGTAGTCTCTCAAATGCTTAGTACAGTGTTCCGCACACAGTGAGTGCTCAATAAATACCATTGATTGATTGGTACTGTGGGGGGGAGGGTCCAATTTTGCTCCTTCTTCAGGACCACTAACCACTGCACATAGTGGGGATTCTGTAAACATTACCATTGACCTTTCTTATTCATTTGCGCCTACAGAACTAAATATATTTCAGTTTTATTTAGCAGCAGCTCTCCAGACCCTGGCAGGTGCTAATACATCATAACTTTTGGCTCCAGTCTGAAATATACCTAAGCCAAATACTGACTTAAGTCAGGCCTCATATCACTTCGTTCAGGCAAATGATAATATTCAGTTTTAAAAAGATGTGCAGTGTTTTTGTTATCACTTAATTACTTTTCGAAGGGAGTAAATTCCATATATTGATTTGTTTCCCCTAACCTTAGCTGATGCATGTTTCCATAGCAGTAAATATTGATCTGATATGAGCTCGGTAAATTAAAAAAACAGTCTTTACCATCTGTCTCTACTCAGTGGCCATACTTCATTGGCCACAGTATGTGCTCAATAAATATGATTGATTGATTGATACCTTTATCAGACTGGAAGTTCTTTGAGGGCAAAGAGCATGCATCTGTAATATGACTTGGGTGAAGGAGTTGGGAATAAGTTCAGGAAGTTTGCAGATGATAAATATGGTGGTATTAAGATTTGCAAATTATTTATACATTTCAAAGTGTTTGAAATAGTCATACAGAAGATTGGTGAACTTTAGTAGGGGTAAGTGCACGAGAGTGCATTTAGAGGCAAGACTAAACATCATAAACACAGACTAAGCAAAGAATAATTGGGGGCAAAAAAAGCAGAAAATGATCTAAGGGTCATGGATGGACACAAGCAAAATCTGTCAGCATTGCAGTGCTATTATGAAAAAAAAGCCAATATTTGTACTAGGATGTATTAATAGGAGTATGACATGCAAGATTCAGGATGCGATCTCTCTAGACATACCCTTCCTTGTTTACCACCTTATTTCAGTACTTTAGTTTTTGTTGCAACATTTTAAAAGCAATGTAGAGAAACTAAAATGGGTACAGAGAAGAAAAGGGAAAACTATCAAAGGGATGAAGTTTAATTTACTTGAAGAAAGGTTAAAGGAGTTGGAGCTCATACTTCTGAAAGAGAAGGACTCAGGGGTGGATTTAATCACTTGGGAAACAGTTGAGAAGTGTTGTGGTCCAGTATCTCAGAGGGTTATAAGAAAGAAAACCGGGAAAAAATGCAGCAGGTAAAGGGTTCTGTTGGACATGCAAACGACATCCTTACTATTAGAATGGTAAGATACTGAAACACTGAATTGGAAACTGAAATAAGCTGGGAAGCCTCCATCCTTGAAGATTTTAAAAATCAATCAGATATCCATATTTACCGAATGAAGTAGTCATTCACTTTTGGGGCTGTAGGTAGGTTGGAGGTACCTAAAAGGTGGTAGAGAAGAGCGGGAGGGAGACCTAGAATAGTGCTATGTGCACTGAACTCCAAGTTCTTAGTTGGGATTCATTACTGTATCAGCCGTTTTCCTAACCTCCCCTGCCACTTTTCTCTCCCCACTCCAGTCCATACTTCCCTCTGCTGCCTGGATCATTTTTCTACAAAAACGTTCACTCTGTGTCTCCCCACTTCTCAAGAACCTCCAGTGGTTGCCCATCCACCTCCACATCAAACAGTAACTCCTTCCATTGGCTTTAAAGCACTCAATCATCTCACCCTCTCCTACCTCACTTCACTGCTCTCCTACTATAGCCATGTGTTATGGCATGGAAAGAGCCCAGGCTTGGGAGTCAGAGGTCGTGGGTTCTAATGCCGACTCTGCCACTTCTCAGCTGTGTGACTCTGGGCAAATCACGTAACTTCTCTGTGCCTCAGTTCCCTCATCTGTAAAATGGGGATTAAGACTGTGAGCCCCACCTGGGACAACCTGATAAGCTTGGATCTCCTCCAGAGCTTAGAACAGTGCTTGGCACATAGTAAGAGCTTAACAAATAATATCATTATTATAACCCAGCCTGCATACTTTGCTCTTCTAATGCTAACCTTCTCACTGTGCCTCGATCTCAACCAAGTCAGGGCCGACCTCTTGCCCACATCCTGCCTCAGTTGTGAAATGCCCTCCCCCTTCATGTCTGATGGACAATTACTCTCCCCATCTTCACGGCCTTACTGAAGACACATCTCCTCCAAGAGGCCTTCCATGACTAAGCCCTCATTTCCTGTTTTCCTACTTCCTTCTGCATTGTCCTCATTTTCTTCTTTTATTCACCCCTTCATCAGCCCCATAGTACTAATGTAAATATCCATATTTTTTATATGCCTATCTGTCTTCCCCTCAAGACTGTGAGCTCACTGTGGGTAGGTAACGTATCTCCCATCTCAGTTGTTTTGAGCTTTCCTAAGTTCTTTGTAAATTTCTCTGATTGATTGATTGATTGATTTAATGCTGTGCCCACTGGAACATTCACATCATATTTATTATCTGGCTGATTGTATTTTATGTCATCTGTGATTGTCAAGGGAAAAAAAAAGTATTTCCCAATTCATGGGTAAAATATAGAAATACATTTTTCTGAATTCCCTTTTCTTGATTTAGTAAAAAAATACATGGTAAAATTTGAAGAAATAAAGGCAAAATCAGGATGTATATGTTTTCATGGATATTTGAAATTCTGTACCATAGATCCTGCTTTCAGATGTAACTGGAAATCCAGGTATAGTTGTGGTGGGTAACTCTGAATGCACCCTTTGAAGCCTGTAAGGCACTGGGTTGTGAGGGACATATTGTTAACTGGTTTCACTTTAGGAAGTCTGCTTCAACCCTGAGTTTCAATAGTATGTAGTTTGCAAAGGCTTCTGGGCTTTTTGTTTCATGATTCCCTACAGCCTGCTCTTAATCATTGTAGAGTGGAAGAGATTTAAAAAAATGATTTAAAAGTTGCACAAGTTTGGACAATCTCTTGTCTACAGAATATAGCAATCAACATGCCAAGAAATATCCTCCCTCCTAATGTAAGAATTCAACGTCAGTCCTTATGCCCAGACCATGACATCCAGAATGAAGCTGATAGACATAATACTTAACTTCAGTTTTTCTAAGATTTCCACTGCTTTGCAGAATGTTTCTACAGTATAAATTTTGTCATGAAAATCAGGCACAGATTCGCTCAGCTAATGAGAATCTTTGTTGCTGGGCAGGATAGAGATGGCGATGAGTTCTATTCAGTCTGAAATGACTAATTGATTCTTTTGAAGGACCACCTTCTCAGGATTTTGAAGTTTAACAGCAAATGCTAAACAGCAGCTGTTTCCTAATTGTTTTTGATATTCTCTCTCCCTTGTAAATTTCTCTCTTGAATAATAAACTGGAAAATCTTTTCATTGAGGCTTGAAATTGAAAGCAAAATATATCAGAAGATCTGGATTCTAATTCAGGCCCTGCCACTTTTCTGTTGTACAATCTTGGGCAAGTCATTTAACTTCTCTCTGTCTCAGTTTCCTCAAATGTAAAATGGGGATTAAATACCTGTTCTTCCTCCATCTTAGACTGTATGCTCCTTATGGGGTAGAATTGATGTCTGACTCCATTATCCTGTATCTACACTGGTAGAGAAAATGGGGTAACTAATAAAAGAGTTTAGCTCAAATCCCACAAAGCCAAGATATTCTCAAATATTTTTACTCCAAAAAAGCTTTTCTGGGCTGCATAATCACCTTGGTGATATATAGGTTAGAAGGAATGTTTGACATGTTCCATCATATGGAGGTATATATAAAATACCAAGCCCCAATGGAGGATATAAAGACTGAAGATCGGCATTAATACTGTCCTTCAGTGAATCAAAATCAAATCATTTCTGGAAAAAACAATTGAACTACTTTAAGGATGACCACACCTGAATGCCTCTCATAAACAAATGTTGATTCCTTCTTGATGCACCTTCAGTTATCTTTCAGTCTACTATTTAGCTCCTTTTTATTGCAGTTTGGAAGCAGTCACTACAAAGTCATTGATTTAATCAAATATTGAGATTATGCCACTGCTCAAAACCATGATTTATGATAAATGGGTGAATTTTGGTTATAGTCACTTGTGATTTCAGGCATTCATTAGTAGACTCACTTTGAGCTCATCAAACCCACAATAAATTATGGCGGAGGGCAGCAACATGGTTCCTGTTTAGGCCTGGTGGAGATACAAGGATTGGGACAAGTTGAAATTCAAATTCCATCTTTGTGTGAATATGCGATGCATTTATATAGCAAGATCTAAACTTCAATTATGTTTAGAGGAGAATATGAACAAATTTAGACTCTCTGAATTTTAACTATTAGACTCTCTCTAAACTACTTTTTCTGGATAATTAACCTAATAAACTGGTTCACTTTGTGGTACCCTCCCATTCTGCCAGACAAATGAAGACAATCTCAGGAACATAAAATAAATATGCACACAGAACCCCTCTGGACCTTAATAAAATGATTTACTCTGCTGGACAAAATGTATAGCTCAATTTCCAAAGGGACCCAGAGATTTATAACTATGCAATAAATCAAACAGGATATAATCAGCAAAAGCAAGTCTCCCAGACCAATCTATTTAAAAGCAGCATAAAATGCTATCAACAATTGATGTTTATATATTATTCGGTATAAATTTAACAAGCTGCCTTAAGGAATGGGCATTAGAATCAGAGCAGTGGAGAGGAATCAAGTGAATACATGTTAGAGCTAAATGAACTTAAGATCAAAATTGACAGTGTACACCGTGGTCCAAATAAAACACAACTCAGGAAAAGTGAATTCTAGGGCATCCCCATTTTCTGTGAGCCCAAGAGTGAGTTCCCTGTCTCTTCTGAGTCAGCTAGATCAATTGTAAAATGAAGAAACCCATTCATAAAACACCAGCTCATTGCCCAGAATACAGGGGAAGATTCATTAAAGTGATTGGCAAAGCATTTTCCAAAGGTAGACCCTTAAAGTGAATTCACTAATAGAGTAAATCAGAAGGTCTTTCAAGCAGATGCTGCCATTTTGAATTTGGTTCATATTAAGGACGATTGCTTAGTGTTACTCTTAATATTCATTCATTCAATAGTATTTATTGAGCACTTACTGTGTGCAGAGCACTGTGCTAAGTGCTTGGAAAGTACAATTGAATGGGCTGTAGCAGGTCTATGGAGAATGCTAAAGCATTTCTTTAAAAAAGTATGCATTACTGAGAGTGCTGAAATATACCCCCATTACCCTGACTTAATGGGGGAGGAAGTCACTAGTTTGGGAGAAACTGTTACTGGCAGGTGATCAATGGCAATTGTGAGGGTGCCCCCACCCTGGCTATCTTGTGTGTTTTTTCAGTTGGATTACTCTTTCATGGATCCAGAAGTTACACTATTTTGTTCTCTCTCCTAAGGTGTAAAACAGGAAGAATAGTTTGATGAGTGTACAATAAGACACTTTGGCCCAAACTTTCAGATTGTAAGCCCTGTAGAGGAGTGGGACTGTTTCAGATCTTATTGTCTTATACCTATATCACCTCTTAGACCAGTGATGTGGTACCAAATAAGTGTGAATCATAATTATTATTGGATGAATGGAGATAATATTGGAGTAGCTCTTTCAAGAAAGGGCTAGACCCATTGAGAGATCATCTGTTTTGACCAGGGCCTTTTCATTAGGTCAGAACTCCCAGTCACTCCCAGAAATTTCAAAACTGGGTTGCCCAGAATATGAGCATGTCTTCTCCACCATCTAGCTGTCCATCTTTGGAATGTTCCCATTGGAGGAAAAAACAAACAAGTCCCCAGGACTGACCAACCTAACCCAGTCTTGGACACAAGCAACTGGACAAAATTATTGTTTCAAGACAACTTTACTGAAGCAAATCTAGATGTCTGCTTACTCTATTGGAAACTAAAAAATTGAAAAATATTATATTTGTTTAGCACTTACTATCTGCCAAGCACTATTTATTCTAGGCACTGGGATAAATACGTTGTTCAGGCTGGGCACAGTCCCTGTCCCACATGTCTAAGTTGGAGGAAGTAGGATTTAATCCCCATTTTACAAATGAGCTAACTGAGGCACAGATAAGTTAAATTGCTTGCCCAAGGTCACACAGTAGACACGTGGTGGAGATGGGATTAGAACCCAGGTCCTCTGACTCCCAAGACTTTCTTCTTTCTATTTTGCCACACTGCTTCTCTTTAAAGCAAACTAATTTTGCTGTATTCTTCTCAGCACTTAGTACAGAGTTAGTGCTCAAAATACCATTGATTGATTTATTGATATTTAAGTGAACCCATACTAATACATGAAAATTTCATGTTCAGAAGAGAAAAAGCTATTTTGCTTTTTAAGGGATGAGAATAAAAGATTTTGATCCTCATGCATGTCAGTGAAAAACAAATGGCTAAAAATCGTCAGCTAATTTCTGGGATCTGGAGACCAATGAAGAATGGATTCTAGGACAACGGAAACTAAAACTTGATGAGATATTATAAAGGGAGAAATTTGAGTTCTCATGTTCTCTGAGAGACAGGTGGTATCCTTATCCCTAGCTTCCCCACCTTGGAATCCTACTCCAAAGCTACTATTGGGAAGTGATGCACTGGAATCCAGTGATTCAGTGATTCCAGTGCATCCCTAAGGGGCTTATGAGGCTTAATGGAGACAAGGATTAGGGATAGGGACAGGAATTAGATCCAGTGATTTGGGAAACCTCGTGTGGGCGTGCAGAAACTGAACAAGTGTTTAAGTGATTCTGGACTTACTAACAGAGCCAGCTATAACTGAAGAAAATGGGAGGAAATGATAAACTGGGACTATTAAGGAGAAAGCTTAGACTGGGACCTAAAATATACATTATATTTTATTTTACTCAATGCTATTTTAACAAATGTTTCATTATGAAGACTTTGTAAATTGTGTGATTGTCTAATCAGTTTTTAAATAGGCCTCAACCAGGTCGAGTAGAAAAAATTTACCCCTACTTTTCCTCATCTTCCACTCCCTTCTGCATTGCCCTGACTTGCTCTCTTTGCTCTTGCCCACTCCCAGCCCCACAGCACTTACGAACCTATCTGTAATTTTATTTATTTGTACTGATGTCTGTCTCCCCACCTTTAGACTGTAAGTTCTTTGTGGGTAGGAAATGTGACTGTTAATTGTTGTATTGTACTCTCCCATATGCTTAGTACAGTGCTCTGCGCACAGTAAGCACTTAATAAATACATTTGAGTGAACGAATGAATGAAATATCCAAACGAGCATACACAAATCTAAGCTCAGCTAAGGTTTGCTAAAACACAACTTGCCCTAGTGAATGAAGCCTTGACATTTTGTATTTGTAAACTTTTTATTTTTATATATTTCCTGGAGTGTATAGTTGGAGAGGTTGGCATATTCAATTTTTTGGTATGTGCACTGTGACTGGTCTTTTAAAATTCAGTTGTTTGTTCACTCTGTCCTGCCAAGATTTATTACTCCTTTAGGTCTCATAGAATACTGAGCTCAAGAACTCCTACCCAGAACAAGGTGGAGAGAGAAGGAGGTAAAGGTTACCATTATCAGGCATCCTTTTCCCATGATAGGCAAAAAGCGTTTTCTATTAAATGCCCTGACTTTTTCAGACTAGAGGAAATGAGTTAATAATCCACTCAAGGCCAGTAATACACTAAATAGTCCCCTAGTGGCCTGAAAGATTTAATGTGCTTCTCTAAATGCCTAATCTACAAGCAGGGAGGAACATGGGCAGGGGACAGAATCTGTTTCCCATTTACTTCCTCTATAATATTCGAACAAAGGCCTAGTGGCTTGAAAGAGTCAATTTGCCTCCCTGTACACCTGGTGACATTATTTATTGGTAGCTAAACTATATCCAATTAACAGAAACTGATGAAGAAAACAATGCATTGAGATGGTACACTGAATGGCATTTTAGTGCTTCAGAATCCAGGCGCCTTGTGACCAGAACAGAAATTTGACCATTTGTCATAATAATAAGAATGATAGTATTTGTCAAGCGCTTACTAAGTGCCAGGCACTATACTAAGCACTTGGGTGGATACAAGCAAATCGAGTTGGACCCAGTCCCTCTGCCCCATGTGGGACTCACAAACTCAATCCCCATTTTCCAGATGGGGGAACTGAGGTAATAGAGAAGTGAAGTGACTTACCCAAGGTCACACAGCAGACAAGTGGTGGAGACGGGATTAGAACCCATGGCCTTCTGACTCCCAGACCCGGCCTCTATCCACCAAGCCCCACTGCTTCTCTTGGGGCTAGAGCCCATCATTCAAAAGATTCCCTGTACCTTGGTGCCTTCAGATATAGTCAGAGAAAGATCAAGTGTGTATGTTAAAAGAAGTAGTGTGCTCTAGTGGACAGAGCATGGGGCTAGGAGTCAGAAGGATCAGGGTTCTAATCCCAGTTCCACCACTTGTGTGCTGTCTGACCTTGGGCAAGTCACTTAATTTCTCTGCACCTCAGTTCCCTCATCTGTAAAATGAGAATTAATTGAAGTATGTGAGCCCTACATAGGACAGGGCCTGTGTCCAACCTGATTATCTGGTATCTACCTCAGCGCTTAGAACAGTGCCTGGCAAATAGTAAGTGCTTAGAACAGTGCTTTGCACATAGTAAATCCTTAGCAAATATCATCATTATTAACAAGTACCACAGTTATTATTATTATTTATTATGTTAAGTGTTGATTTTTAAAAAAAATTTTGGTATTGTTTCACATTTGCTTCCACCAAGCTCTCCTAACCAGAACTGTTAAGCTGCATGATTAACATCTGAGCTTGTGTTCTTTTGATGATCCTACTTGTATAATGAACTGTAAAAAGCAGTTCCAAGCATATTTCTTTTCATCCTGAAGTGAAGCCAGGCATGGGGATCTGCACTTCAGTTCTCTGGTTCCTTTGTCCCTCAGTCACCCTTCTAGATGTCAGCATAGCTTAGAGTCCCTCATTGAGCCTGTCTTTAAAGGAACAATTCCAAAGTGAGATCCAGTGCTAGAATTTTATGTAATAATTGTAATAATAACCATGGTAATTGTTAAGTGCTTACTAAGTGCCAGGCACTGAACTAAGCATTAGGGTGGATACAAGCAAATTGGGTTAGACACAGTCTGGCTCACAGTCTTAATCCCCATTTATTTGGAGAACTTTATGCGCCCTTAACCACATTATAATCCTAACTTAATAGGCCAAATCAGCTCTATTTCCGGCTTAATAATTCCCCAATTCAAAAACTCTTAACCCCTTGCCTTCAATCAGAGGTAGGAGCATAACAAATCAGGTTTGAGGCATCGGTTATCAAGCTATTGCCTCACACCTATGTTTTGCTTTGGCTAAGGAGAGCTCTTCATGAGCTCTGTAATTTATTTATTGATATTAATGTCTGTCTCCTCCTTAGGCTTGTAAGCTCATTTTGGACAGGGAATGGATGTCATATTGTTATATCATATTTTTCCATGGGCTTAGTACAGTCTGGTCTACTAGAAAGAGCCCAGGCTTCGAAGTCAGAGTATGTAAGGTCTAATTGTGGCTCTGCCACAAGTCTGCTGTTTGACATGGACACTTAACTTATATGTGCCTCAGTTACCTCATCTGTAAAATGGGGATTAACAATAAGCACTTGGAAGACAGCAGTAAACAGACACATTCTCTGCCCAGAATGAGTTTATGGTCTAGAGGGGACACCCAAAGTTAGAGTGTGGGAGGCAGAGGAGCCTGCAAAAGAGACAGAGAATGAGTGGCCAGAGAGATAAGAGGAGAACCAGGAGAGGACAGAGAAAGTGAAGCGGAAGTTGGAGAGTTTTCATTCATTCATTCAATAGTATTTATTGAGTGCACTATACCAAGTGCTTGGAATGTACAACTTGGCAACAGATAGAGACAATCCCTGCCCATTGACGGGTTTGCAGTTTCCAGGAGAAGGAGTGTCGAAGGCAGCTGAGAAGTTGAGGAGAATTAGGAGGTTGGATTTGGCAAGAAGGAGCTCATTTGAGAGGGCATTTTCTGTGGACTGAAGGGGACAGAAGCCAGATTGGAAGGGCTCAAGGGGATAATTGGAGGAGAGAAACTTGAGACTCCTGGTGTAGACAACTTGCTCAAGGAGTTTGGAGAAGAATGGTAGGAGGGAGATGGGGCAATATAACTGGATGTAAAACATCCTCATGGAATGTGAAAAAGTTGCCTTATTAGCTGGAATCTACACTAGAGTTTTTCCTATCCAGAGGCTACTCATGAATAAATCACCATTTTTATGGGATAAATTGCTAACTCAGTGTGTATATACATAGGTATAGGAAAATTCATTCTAGTATAGTGCCAAGCACCCTGTGGGTTCCTACTAAATATTAATTGGACTGGATTAAATTAAGTTCTGTAATTCAAATTTGTTATTATCAGCCATGATGCACAAGGTAAAACATCATTCTAGTATTCACCTTAGAAATTTTGGCACTTTTATAATCCTGTGCCTGTAAAATATTTATTTGTTTTTAGTTGGAAAATATACTTGAAGAAATATTCGCAGTACAAATGAGGACAGACTTTAGTGCTTCCTTATTTATGTCAGATTACATAAATGTTTTCAGCCCACAAAGTCATCTGAAATAGACAAGTTTATTTTTAACTTTTCATCTTATGTAGGATAGTAGCAATTCAGCTATAATACTTACACACATTATATAAAGATTTATTTTTGCACATGTGAATTATATTTTGTTTGCATATTAATGAACATTTACATACATGTGGATAAATATTTGTCTACTTACATTTTTAGTTTGTTGATAATGCTACTGGAAGTGAGATTTTATTACTGAGTGGAGATATGGAGGATGAGATTGATGTGTAGTCATAGCATGTATATGTAAAGATTGTCCTAGATTGTAAGCCATTACACTGTAAACTCCTTGGGGGCAGGATCATGTCTACATCTCTGTTGTATTTTACTCTCCCAAGCACTTGATACAGTGCTGTGCATACAGTAAATGCTCAATAAATACCACTGATTGATTGTTGCATTTGTACCCATGATGCTCCTCCTCCTCCTCATCTTCCTCATCCTCATCCTTGTCGTCCTCCTCGTCCTCCTCCTCCTTGTCCTCCTCTCCCTCTTCTCCATCCTCCTCTACTCCTCCTTCTCCTTCTCTGGTGCTAGACTTCTCTCCTCTGGTGCTAAACCTCTCTCCTCTGGTGGTAATCTTTTCATTGTGCTTCCTTCTCTCTTGTCCTGCCATCAACGCCTGGCCCACCTTCTACCTCTGACCTGGAATGCCTTTTCTCCTCAAATCCGCCAATCACATTTCCCCCCTTCTAAGCCCTACTGAAGGCTCATCTCCTCCAAGAAGCCTTCCCAGACTAAGCCGGTCTTTTTCTAAGCTCCACGTCACCCTGAGTTGCTCCCTTCGCTCTACCCTCCTCTTCCTGCCCCACAGCACTTGGGTGTCTATGTACATATCTATAATTCCATTAATTCATATTGATGCCTGTCGACTTGTTTTGATGTCTGTCTCCTCCCCTTCTAAGCCCGCTGTGGGCAGGGATTGTCTCTTTTTAGTGCTGAATTGTACTTTCCAAGTGCTCTGCACACACAGTAAGTGCTCAATAAATGCGATTGGATAGTTTCTTTTTCTGTAAATTTCACAAGCTTCCTGAAGCCCCTGTACTAAACAATAGCCCTATTTCTGATTATTAAATGCCAGACTGACTTGTCTTCTCTTGTGCAACCCAGCTACCTTCTGCTGTGATGCTTCATTGGAAGCTTTTCTTCATTGTACCTTAAAAAAATATCTCCTCTATCTGTCTTTTATGTAGTTACCCCATTTCAGCTCCCCATGGAGTTAGTTATTTAGATATCTGGATGTCATCCAGTCTCCTCACATCTTCTACCCAGCTGATGTGATGTGCTGAGCTTCATTTCAATACTTGAATCCTGACTCAATTTACCATCACCAATCATCATTACCATCATCAATTTACCATCACCAAAGCTTTTGGCTGCATAGGATGTGAAAGACAATACTTTGAAAATTAAGTAGCATATTTACATAGTGCACAGAAAGCTAAATAAATAATGCTTAGTGAAGTACATTTGTATTGTTGTTTGATCCCATAACTATATTTATTGAATTTTATCCTTTTTAAAAAAAGTTTATATTGTTCTGGTCAATTTGGGGGATTTAGAGGTTACATTGATGCATTTATGCATTTTTTCCTATAGGAAACCCTTTAGAGTTTTGACAGTTTTCATGGAACTAATTAATGAGTGCTAACCAGGTTGTTGCAATATATTTCACATGCAGTCCCTACATATTCATATACTCCTAACAATCTGTGCTTTGTAAGATAAGACAATCATGGATTTAGATTAAGAACAAAGCAATCTACCTTCCACAAAGGTTTGTAAACCCTGGAATTGATTCCTGAGGGAGGTTTTGTAATATCTCTCTTGAGGTCTTTAAAAATAGGAGAGATTCTCAGTCTGAAGTACTTTAGTGAAATTTTCCCCAAGGCAAGGGAATTGACTCTCCTTGTCTTTTGATTCCTAGATTTCATGAATTTAACTTGGTTGGATTGCCAATTTGCTCCAGAAAAACTCAGCCATTACTAGGCTGTCACAAAGTGTCTTGCTCGCAATTGAGTTAAAATCTCCAACTCTCTAGATGGAGTATTCTTTCAGACAACTTTAGAAGATAAACCTTCTGCAGTAGAATAATTTTTTTTAAATGCTTAAGGTCCTAAAATCTAGTATTAAATATGAATTATGTCTTAGAAAGTGTACACTGAGTATATTCCTGAAGTATCCTTTACAATGATAATATAATTTTAATATAATCTTATGATGTAATAATCATCTTTTTGAAATTACATCATTTTTCTAGGGATAATAAGATGGAATCATCAACTTTTCTATTGTCAATAGAATTTCTACCAATCATATATACTAAGCTTACTGATAGAAACTCAGTTTCTTTAGCCATAAATCTTGTGTCAATTTTTTTATATGATATTCTTGTTATTCCTCATTACTGTGTGATTTTTTTATGGAGAGAGCAACATTTAATTAATACGTAAAACACAAAGCAGTACTGGACGGACTATTGCAATTGGCAATCAAAGCCCCATTAATACTAGTAATGTTTTATCCACTTTCAGCTTTGGATAAGTTTCAAATTTTATCTTTGTACTCTGAATAACTGGCTCTCTGGAGCCAGATTTTTTTATCCCTTCATACTTGACCACAGGCAATAACCAAAGTAAGGAAAGTATGCGTTTTGAGTTTAGCAATTGCAGATTATGGAAATGAGGTCCCAGAATGTAAATGATTTCTCCATGGAGGTCATTACTAGAGTTTAGGCTAAAAATGTGGAAATTTTGGAAAGCCCTTCTAAAGGAGCCATGAGTGTCAGTAAGATCTTCTTCTAAGGGTGCAATTAATTAATTATGGCACTAGTTTAATTAATTTCTATCGCTTTGGTATCAGAAATAATTATAACTAAAGCTCATAAAGGACTCCATTTTAGAATTTTTGTCACACTGAAGTCAACTTGTGACTGTGTCATATTATATTGTATCAAGATGTGTCTTGAGTAACATCTTTTGAAATTGCTTGGGAATGTGTGACAGAAAACAATATTAGTGCAATTAGCTGAAAATACAGAGAAACTCCTGTTCTGTCATTAATCCAGGTATCTTTTGTCATTCTTGTTTGATTCTGCACGATTGTGTATCAATAGAAGACTTTAAAAGACTGTCCCAGCACTGAGGGATTCTTGACCTAAGAAGAGAGTTATTTCTTCTCAAAGAGAACAGGACAAAACAGGCCAAGAATTGTTAATTGATTCTAATGTTCATTGTATCCATCTGCCATTCTTCCCAAATGCATTATAAATGAGCTGATTTTTAGCATTGAAGGCAGCCCTATCTGACCTTGTCTCTTTGGATGATCCTTTAAGTTTCCTGTGTGTAACAGAGGTAGTTCCACATCTTTGGGTTTCCTCCTGACAACACTACTTTAGCTTCCTTCATGTAAGCTTCTAACCAAAGCAGAGAATAGGTCTACTAACCAACCCATAGCTATTAAACTCATTCTATCTTTCTATTCATTCACTTCTCTTTTGGTGCCAGAAAGATTGGATATCTCTAATATAATGCTCTCTCAGACTCTTCCATCATCTCTGAGAAAAGCACTGAGATAACCACTGCACCGCTGCCTTTCCTTCTGCTCCCAGCATGTTCCATATACTCTGGGCGAGGGATGAAACCTGCTCCTGTGTGCTCTTGGACTCTTACACTGCCACTGAAAAATATACTATGTAATCATTCTTTCCCGTCCCACCATTGAGGATCCCGGTCTCAGCTTGCTCCCACATGCTTTTGGACTCCTCTATAACTCCAAAGACTTTTTTTTTAGTGGTATTTGTTAAGTGCTTACTATGTGCCAGGTGCTGTACTAAGCACTGGGGTAGATTCATGTTAATCAGGTTGGTCACAGACCCCAAAATAATAATAATAATGCTGGTATTTGTTAAGTGCTTACTACATGCCAAGCACTGTTCTAAGCGCTGGGGTAGATACAAGGTAATCAGGTTATCCCACATGGGGTTCACAGTCTTCATCCCCATTTTACAGATGAGGTAACCGAGGCACAGAGAAGTTAAGTGACTTGCCCAAAGTCACACAGCTGGCAAGTGGCAGAGCAGGGATTAGAACCCACAACCTCTGTCTCCCAAGTCCATGCTTTTTCCACTAAGCCACACTGCTTCTTTACACATAGGGTTCACTATCTTAATCCCCATTTTATGGATGAGGTAGCTGAGGCATAGAGAAGTTAAATGACTTGCCAAGGTCACACAGTAGACATGTGGCAGCTCCAGGAATAGAACACAGGTTTATCTGATTTCCCAACCCATGCTCTATCCACTAGGCAATGCTGCCTATTTTGTCTATTTGTATATGTTGTGCTTTAGTGTTTTAATGTTTCATCATTCTTGCTGTGCCTTTTCTCCATTCCCTTCTACCCACTTAAGGTATTAGATTGTGAGCTCCACGAGGGACAGGGAATGTATTTAATTCCCACCAGTGTTTTTTCTCCAAGCACTCATAGTGAGCACACAATAAATCCTATTACTTTAACGTGGAAAATACCAGGCCCTCTTAAAAGGGCAGAGCGCCTGAGATAGCACCTGAACGCTGGGATGGTGCACTGCTTGGAAATTTATTGTTGAGGCTTTAGGGAATTGGGACATTCCCTCTCAGCTAACATTTTCCGGTGGACTGCTGCTTTTCTTTTTATTGCTTCATGGATTTATATTGGGCCAAGATTCTCCTTCCTAATTGAATCCTCGAAAGGGTAATCCTCACACAGTCCAGTTTGGAAGCCTCTGTCATAAATTTTCATTCTGTCAGAGGCAATGATAGGTTGACACTCTTTCACTTAATGGAAGGCCGAAAAGATACGGCCCATGCCTTGGCCCAGGGATAAATGTTTTTTGAAGATAATTTTCCAGAACTACTTTCATTTTATCCAATATTTTCATAGAGGAAGCATCAGCAAAAGTGTGTACTTCACATAATCAACAACTATGCAAATTAAACAGTAGCAAAATAACATGACATTAGGCCTGCCCCTTGAAGCTGTCTTGACATATCTTTCTGAATGACAGATAGCACTTTAGGCTTTTCCACCTTCCAATCCTGCCTTCTGTTTCTGATGCTGCTGATCATGGTGGCAGAGAGTTCCCAGTTTCCCTATAGGGCTGTGGGAAAGAGAGAGACTACATAGGATGGTGAGCTCTTGACATCATCTCTCAATAGGGTAAACTTCTCAAAAACAAGGCAAAATGACCTACTCCCAAGTGCGATTGAAACAATC
The DNA here is from genome assembly GCF_004115215.2 of Ornithorhynchus anatinus. Classification (NCBI taxonomy): domain Eukaryota; kingdom Metazoa; phylum Chordata; class Mammalia; order Monotremata; family Ornithorhynchidae; genus Ornithorhynchus; species Ornithorhynchus anatinus. The sequence continues at coordinate 11,463,314 of NC_041739.1, forward strand.
AAACGATCATATTTATTGAGCACTTTCTGTGTGCAGAGCATTGTACTAAACGACTGGGAGAGTACAGTACAACAGAGTTGGTAGACACATTCCCTGTCCACAATAAAAATGAATCATACTTTACTATTTTTAAACAATCCAGATTCCTACATTAATTATCATAGGGCATGGCCACCAATCTGCCTATACAAAACTTGTAGTTTTCCAGTCCTTACAAGTTGGACTGTGTTCAAAACTACAAGTAGCAAATCTCCCTTGTTTGGTTCACAAGTCAAGTCACGTTGTACCGTAATGAAACAAGTAGATTCCTTGAACTTTTTTCAACCTGACTTTTGGTTCACCCCTTGAAAACACAAGTCACATCACTCCATTTCTCAAAATCCCATCTCCTTTGGTGGCCAGGTCAAAAATCGGTCCTCCTATTATTTTAGCTCTACTCCAGGCAGATAGCCCTTGTCGATTACTGTTTAGAACATGAAATGGTATCTGCAGTTTGGTCAGCAGTAGAAACGTTATTAATAACAATAATAATGTTGGTATTTGTTAAGCGCTTACTATGTGCAGAGCACTATTCTAAGCGCCGGGGTAGATACAGGGTAATCAGGTTGTCTCACATGAGGCTCACAGTTAATCCCCATTTTAAAGATGAGGTAACTGAGGCACAGAGAAGTGAAGTGATTTGCCCACAGTCACACGGGTGACAAGTGGCAGAGCCGGGAGTCTAACCCATGACCTCTGACTCTGAAGCCCAGGCTCTTTCCACTGAGCCAAGCTAATTTACAGCCTGAAGATCTCTTTTTGAGAGCAAATATACAAAAATGCATTGTGGGAGTCTTGTGGTTTGTCATTGTTGAAATGAGAAAATAAACCTACTAGAAGTCTGTCTTTCCTTGTTGCCGTTTAGTTATTCACAGTGCATACTATTTTAATAGAAATGATTTCACCAGAACATCATTTCATTGTAGAGTAAAAGAAGTAATTTATCATTCATATTGAAAAAACCTAAATTCTAATCTACTCAGAAACTGTTCCTTGATCTTAAAGAGCAGCAATCAATCATATTTATTGAGATCTACTGTGTACAGGGCACTGTACTAAGTGCTTGAGAGAGTACAATATAACAGATTCGGTAGATATCGTGCCTGCCCACAACAAGCTTATAGCACTCATGAACTAGAGAAATAGTTTCCTTCTAAAATCAATTAATCAATCATATTTATTGAGCACTGTACTGACAACAGTATAACAGATCCATTCCCGGCCCACAGCAACCTTAAATAGGAAATAAAGGCTTTATTATATAAATGTTACAACATGGTTCCTATTTACTGAAGGGAGCCAACGTGTTTCAGATTCAGGGCTACAGATAGTGGAACAAGTACATTAAAAATGTCAGATTAATCTTTTCTATGCCAAGGGATTGACTGAGATTAGATTTTATGATGAGATTTCACTAAATGGGGATTCCCATTCAGTAGGAAACCAGTGAGACCTCTCTGCATACATAAACTTGAGCTATTACTGTTAGTCTTGCTGAACGAATACTATTTGATGATGATGAAAGAGACCTTGAGAATTTATACAACATTAGCGAATTGCTACATTGTGATTAGATTATTAGAGTATATTAAGGTATCAAAGCATTCATTGCTAAACCTTTAATCCAAGCCTGCAGAGTCTACTTATATTAATTGAAATATTATTGGCTCCCACAGGCAGAAGATCTGCATTTTATGTGCATTTCCAGAAGTGGCAAAAGAATGAATATTTTTCGGAATCCTAGAGTTGTGTCTGTATGCCAGTGGGGTTTGCAGTGTGCTAATTAATGATCACGGAGAGTGCCCTGTGCCAGGAAGTAGCGCTCGATGATCATGGCGATTTGAAATCGTTAAGCCACCTGGTGAAAGTATAAACAACTACCTGACCCCAATTTTCTTATCACCCCAGAGCAATCCCCTTTGTCTACAATTGTGCTGAAATCAATGATATTCTGTCTGTTACAGAAAGCCTCTGATGAGCAGCACCAAAAAGTAGCTACATACTGAAGTATCAGAGGGGCCAGAATTCAGAAATAGTTGAAGAACTCTTTTTGCTAAGTACTGAGGTAGATCAAGATAATCGGGTCAAACACAGGTTCTGTCTCCCACAGGGTCACAATCTAAGGGTTAAGGAGAGCAGATATGTATCCCCACTTTACAGATGAGGAAACAAAGGTAAAGAGAAATTGTGCCTTCCCAAGGTCACAGAGCAGGAAAGTTACAAGCTGGGAGTAGAAACTACCTCTTTTAATTCTTAGTCCAGGCTCTTTCCGCTATAACAACGTTACCTTCCCCCTTCTTCACCCTGCTGTCATATATTGCTTGCTACTTTGAACTTTCAGTAACAATAACTGTGACATTTGTTACTCATTCACTATGTTGAAGCACTATACTAAGTCCTGGAGTAGATACCAGGTACAGACCCTGTCTCACACGGGTCTCACAGTCCAAGTCAGAGGGAGAACAGGTAATGAATCTACACTTTAGAGGTGATAACATTGAGGTGCATCCATTTTAGGTGCCTTATGAAAGTTACCTAGCAGGTAAATGGCGGAGCTGGGATTAGAACCCATGTCCTCTGACTCCCAGGACTAGGATCTTTCCACTAGGCCATAGTGATCAATTACAAGGACTTTCTTTAATCACATAGGCTCTTGCTCTGCTAAAGCATTTTAAAATTTCATTTCAAAAACTCTGGAGATCCCAGGGAGCAGATTATTTTCAGTATTTCAAATACATATTTCGGTATTTCAAGATACCTAGGAGTTAACTCAAGGGATGTGAATATACAGCCTCCATTTTGCTATATAGCCTCCATTTTGTCCTCAAAGATGGCAGTGGCCAGTGACTGAGCCAGAAGTGCTTCAGTGAAGACATAACAAAGGAATTCTATTTTCCCTCAGCCCATGAGAAGGTTTTATTGCAGTGACAAGCATTAAGCCAACAAACACTACCTCTCCAAAGACAATTTTGATTGCTTCCTAGGTCCTGTAGACCTGGACAGAATGAAGACGAAAAATGACAAAACCTGAACGTAACCTTTTCAAACGGAAAAAGGGATTCAGAAAGCTATTTTCCCTTAGCAGTTCTCTAGTCCATGAAGTGATAATCGTGAAATACATTAAAATATACTTAAGATTTTATACAAGGAGAGTAGGGGTTCTTAAATGTTTTCTCTTTTCTCACAGAAAAAAAACCCCATTCCCAGATCGACTCTAAAATCTGCCATCTGTGTGTTTTCCAAAAGTGAGGACAGGAGAGAACTAGCAAAACGAAAGATTATGATGAGAAAAAAGACATTTTAGAAGACACAAACTCCATTTGTTCAAGCTTCTTGGTGCTTTATTCTGTTCTTCTCAGAATCCAATCAACTCTTCTGTTACCCACCAATTTGGGAGTTCAGACTCATAGGTTGAACTATTAGCTGCTGTATTTACTCAATATAGAGAACCTGTGTGGTAAGTGGAAAGAGCCCGGACTTGGGATTCAGAAGCCATGGACTCTAATCCCAGCTCTGCCTCTTGTCACCTGAGTGACTTTGGGCAAGTCACTTAACTTCTCTGTGCCTCAGTTACCTCATCTGTAAAATGGGGTTCAAGACTGTGAGCCCCACGTGGGACAACCTGATCACCTTGTATCCCCCCAGCACTTAGAACAGTGCTTCGCACATAGCGCTTAGCAAATACCATCATCGTCATCAAATAAGGGGGAACATTTTTTCATGTAAAAGCATAGATTAGAAAAATCTGACTTAAATGAAATCAGTCTTATGAACTGAGATTGGGTAGCTCTGGCTAAGTCAGGAAATTTATTGGCTCATTGACCTTCATGTTTCATGTTACGCTGCTTCTGGAGCAATCAATCAATCATATTTGCTGAGTGCTTACTGTAGGCTGAGAACTGTACTAATTGCTTGAGAGTGTACAGTATAACAGAGTTGGTAGAATGTTGCCTGCCCACAATGAGCAGTGAACTTTCTCTGTCCATATTCCAGGATAGAGCACTTTTCTTCTAACACAGAATTAGATCAAGCCGCCTAACAGAGTGATCTTAGAGGAATCCTGGAATCCTTATGTCCCACAGGATGTTGTTTCAAGTTCAGAATACCTTCAGATATTTTAAACAATTTAATTAGCGTGAATTTTAGACCTCTTGGTTTTCCTCATTTAACGGGGGGCATTCTTTGATCTGGAACATATGGCTAATGAATACTTTCGTTTTTCATGCTCTTGGTTTATTTGTCCCTTTTTTCCCCTAATATTGACACATTCATTTTTGCTCCTTATTCTTTGGCTATAGCTCAACAAGTATTAGTGACTTACTTCTCACGATTCAGTTATTTCAATTCCTAATCATTGTTGATGGTGCGTATCTTCTTTTTAGTACCTCATTTGTTTAATTCCTATGGGATACTGAGATTCCCAAATTAGTGGATTATTCTAGTTCCTGCCTCTCAAAACATGTATCCAGAGGGCTTGTCTCTCTGCTTACCCTGGGGGAAGCTTTGATCCTGCCTGTGTGTTCAGCCAGACTAAGGACACCAGTGATTTGGAGCAGGGCCAGATTGGAGATATTTCAGAAAGGTCTTGGGAGAGCTAGGGGAAGGGTAAGAGGGAGGGAAATCAGAGAAAATCCATCAATAAATAAATGGCATTTTTGGAATGCCTACTGCATGCACAGCACTCTACTAAGCACTAGGGAAAGTAAGATGGAGTAAGTGAATGCAATCCCTGCCCTCAGGAGCAAGTTTGTAATGATGGTGATGATGATGAGGATAATAATAATATTTATGCTGTAAAGCATTTACTATGTGCTAAGCACTATACTAGACCCTGGGGTAGATACAAGATACAAGATAATCATGTCAGGCACAGTGCTGTATGTGTTCATGGTCACGGTCCTGCAAGGATTCACTGTCTAAAGAAGAGGGAGAACAGATGTTTAATCTACGTGTTGCAGATGAGAAAACTGAGGTCTAAATATGTTAAGTGACTTGCCCAGGTTCTACAGTGGGCAGAATCAGATATGGTATTAGAACCTAAGTCTTCTTATCATTAGGCTATGATGCTTCTTAGGGCTTGCTGGGATTTTTTTTTAACTTCATCATATTTCTTACCTGGTTCCAAGCCAAGGACTGTGGGAAAGCCAAGGAGGTTTCATGGGTAATTCTGCCCAGTGAGACTGGTGGGCTAACACTGGTGCACTGGGATTTTTTTCTGGCCTTGGAGGACCCTAGAAATGGAGCCCAGCACTCCATTGTACACATGGTTAAGCCCTCACTGGTTATAGAATTTAAATTGTTGGCTTTGGGAACCCCAATTGAGACTCTAGAGAAAGATTCAAGTTCCATCTCTCTGTAGTTACCCTGCAGTCCAACTGTGTTCCTTCAGAGTGGTTTTGGAATCTTAATTTAGCCGGTGTAGTGCTAAAGTGAGAGAGACAGGTAAAACGTGAAGAAGCTTTTTAGGCTCTTCTCTGGCCTCTTGAACAGTCACATAAAGGCTTGTCTTTCAATGCTAGAAACCCTTGTGCTGTTACACAAATTCACTAGATTAACTGGGATTTTTCTCCTGATTCTAAGAACCCTATCCCGGTCCTTCTGCTGACTCCTTCTCCTTTACTAAACAAGCCACTCTAGATCCTCTGCAGTTACACAAAAACAAATCTGAGCATTTCACACTGCTGGGATGAAATCTTTTCAATTCAAAAAGTGTTCTGTTGCAAATAGGAATTCTGTAGCTTAACATTTGGTTTTAAAAGTCTAATTGAAGATTTTGTGGCACATTTTCTAGGAAAGCCCTTCTATTTTAGACATTATTTTTATAGCTCCTATTTAGCTAACATTCTGCAAAAAAAGCTTATGCAGAGTTCTGCCCAACACCAACTCTCAGCTGCTTTTTGAATGAGATAAATTTTTAATATGGAGCCAGGCCTGGTACTTTTCCATCTCCTTACTCCAAAGGGATTTTGGCTTCAGTGGTAAATTAAAGGGTTTCCCTCGAATTGCATAGTAATAACTTCACAGTAAATCATCAGAATGTTACAGTGACAGGGAGTAAAGAAGCAGAGAAAATGGCTCTTCTCTGCATGGGACTAGAAACAATTTTTGAGGGGATATTTCCATTGGGGAGGGCAGGAGGTGTAGAGGGAAAACTTTATGCCCTTTAAGCCTGAGTCAACACTGGCAAAGGAAGGGACACCTGTGTTTACTGATGCTTAAATTTCATTAATAATAATAATAATAATAAAGGTATTTGTGAAGCGCTTACTATGTGCCAAGCAATTTTCTAAGCGCTGGGGTAGATGCAAGGTAATCAGGTTGTTCCACATGGGGTTTACAGTCTTAATTCCCATTTTACAGATGAGGTAACTGAGGCACAGAGAGGTGAAGTGGCTTGCCCAAGGTCACATAGCAGAGAAGTGGCAGAGCTGGGAGTAGAACCTACATCCTCTGACTCCCAAGCCCGGGTTCTTTTCACAAAGCCACCTGATTCTCTCTGTACATCATTAAGTTTTCCTTCTGTACATAATGGCTCCAAAATGGCCCAGACAGACTAAACCTGTGATATTTAGCTGTGTCCCAGTCATAATTCCAACTCTGCATCCCTGGACATCAGTGGCATATGACTCCAGCCTGATAATCTGTTTTGGGCTTTTTGTAGTCTTCAGCCTTTCTTCTCCATCTGTCTGCCCCCCAAACACACCCCTTGTTGCTTCCCTGGTCGCTTTGGCTAGGGCTCAGAGGCTAAAAATGATAATGGCAGGAGGGGAGCAGTGTAGAATTAATTGCTCCTGTCAAACACCCTATGCAATCAAGAGACATCACGAGTTTGATACGGAAGGAAAACAAAACCTGTCTATATGACCTCAACCTAATTCCTTTTGGCATTTGGGTCTTCTTCTGTGCTGAAATGTGACAAAAAGCAGTATCAGAAAATTCCCCTAACATTAGCTGGTTGATAAAGTATGATTAATTAGTGTCATAACCAAACGTGAATTATAGAATTATAGAACATTTTTCAACTTGACATTAGATTTACCCCAGGGATACCTGGTCAGTATTTACATTTTCCACATTTCTGCTCCATGTTCATTTCTTCCCCATGCATTCTGCTTTGGTAATAGATTCTGTCATAGGAGAAGAGTGGACCTTTCTAGGGGCCAGCTTGCCATGTTCCATTATTAGAATCTGCACAGGGAAATTTTCTTCTCTGACCTCATGGGAGCCATTTCAAATGTTTGGAGCTTTTTCCACCTCCCATCGGTCCATGGCAACTCTAGGAAATAGTGTTATTCCTAAATTATTTTCCTAGTATGAATTTCTTACTAATCAAGTCCTGCTACTGCAGGTCTTGAAGTGGGTGGACACAACTCTCCCTTGGAGGACATGGCCCACCAAGACTGCCAACAAGCCTGCAACTGGGTCCCCGCTGTCACCTTTGACATAGACTTTTTCGGTTTGTCCCCTCTCCACTTGGCATCAACCAATCAATCAGTGGTATTTACAGAACACTTACTGTGTGCAGAGCACTGTACTAACCACTTGGGAGAATACAATATAACGGAGTTGATAGGTACGGTCCCTGACCACAAGAAGCTTACATCCCTTTCATCTCATTGCTGGTCTGAGAGGCATTACCAAAGCCCCCGGGCATTGGATGGGAGAGACCAAAGCACCCAGAAATCCCTTGCATCTCTTCAGTCATGTATGACAGGTGCCTGAAGACCATGGACTCATAGACCTACTGCCCTGTGTCCGCCCATCCAGCAACCTGCACTGAAAAGCAAACAAAAACATAAGTTAAGAATCACGCTCCTAAGTCAAAACAAGGCTAGACTGACAATGGTGACTAAACAACAGTAGCTATCTGTTCAACTATCTGTTCAGTGATCACTACCCCTTAGTAGTCAGTTTGTCCCTGTCACTAACTTCTTATATACTGTTGATTTTGCAAATGATTCTGTCAGCTGAGGTCATCTCACGAAACCTCCTTCTACATCTTCATCTCCTATTTCCTCACTTAAAGTGTAGCCCAAAAACAACAATATCTGACTGTGGGGACAGAGAAGTTACGCATTAGTCTATAGCTGCAAGAATCAGAAAGATCCTGAGCCATTAATCTTGGTGTTGGGGAAGGTGATATACTAGGGTTAAAAGCATAAGAATTGTGTTTTTTTCTGTAGTGCCTTGTCTTTCCCCCTTTTATTTAACTCTCGGCACAAAAAAGATAAGGAGCTCATTCAAATTTGTGTAGCGGTGGAACCTCTGGATGGAGATGAACAAAGCAAAAGGCCAGAAGATTTAGGTCATCATTGTTATTCTTCAATCAATTGCATTTATAGGATGTTTACTTTGTGCAGAGCACTGAACTAAAGTAATTGCATATGTACACGCGAGTCAGATATGATACCTGCCCTCAAGGAGCTTATGGTCTAGGCTGGTGGGTCTAAAGTTATCACTCCAACATTTGCCATAGCTAGCTGACTAGTCATATTACCAGAAACTGATTGCCCTGGGAGTATGGGTAAATACATCATGAACTTAATGAATCTTAAATAATGCCCCTATTATTAGCAAACTACCACAAAAATGGAAACATCCTTCCAAAAATATATTTTCAGGGAAGGATTGGCTAATTCTAGAGGAAAAAATAATTTTGCTTTAACCAATTTTCCTCAAGACCATATCTTCTAATGGGTTAGCATGCTAACCATGTGAATACTATGTAAATAATAGATCAGGGATGTTGATGTTTTTCACTAGTGGGCCATGATCTTCTGATAATAATAATAATAATTATGGTACTCATTAAATGCTTACTATGTGCCAAGCACTGTTCTAAGCTCTGGGGTAGATACAAGTTAATCAGATTGGACACAGTCCCTGCCCCACATAGGGCTCACACTCTAAATCTCTATTTTTACACATGAGGTAACTGAGGCCCAGAGAAGAAAAGTGACTTGCCTAAGGTCACACAGCAGACAAGTGGCAGAACCGGGATTAGAACCAAGGCCCTTCTGGCTCCCAGGCCCATGCTCTCTCCATTAAGCCATGCTGCTACCTATGTATTTCATACACAGGAAGATTTTACTGATTACAGTAATGAACTATTGCCAATTAGGTATTAAAATACTTTGGAGATTACAATATAATAGAGTTCATTTGTTCAATCATATTTATTAAGCTCTTACTGTGTGCACACCATTGTACTAAGAGCTTGGGAAAGTACAATATAACAATAAACAGACATAATCCCTGAGCACAAGGAGAAGCAATGAGATCTAGTGGAAGGAGAATGGAACTGGGAGTCGGAGGACCTGGGTTCTAATTCTGGCTCAGCCACTGGTCTGCTGTATGGCAACTTAATTTCTCTCTGTGTTAGTTCCTTCATCTGCAGAATGGGGATTCAATACCTGTTCTCTCCCCTTCTTAGATTGTGAGCCCCAGGTGGGACCTGATTATCTTGAATCTATCTCAGGGCTTAGTATAAGTCATTTAACTTCTCTGTGCCTCAGTTACCTCATCTGTAAAATGGGGATTAAGACTATGAGCCCCACATGGGACAACCTGAATCCCTTGTATCTATCCTCCCCAGTGTTTAGAACAGTGCTTGGCACATAGTAAGTGCTTAACAAATACCTGCCTGTCTGTCTACAGGGCTTGGCACATAGTAAGTACTTTCCAAATACCACAGTTTTTATTATTATAATTACCATAACTGGCACATAATAGGCACTTGGCAAATGCCATAAAAATTTAAAAAATGAGCTTACAGCAGTTTAGGGGGGAGATGAACACTGAAATAAATTATGGATATGTGTATAAACACTGAGCGGCTGAGGTTGGAGTGAATAAAGCATTCTAAACCATGTGCAAGGGCAATACAGAAGGGAAATGGAGTAGCGGAAATGACAGCTTTATCGGGGAAGGCCTCTTGGAGAAGATGTAACTTTAATAAGGCCTTGAAGGTGGGGATAGTGATGGTCTGTCAGATATGAAGTGGTAAAGGAGTTCCAGGTGAAAGGCAGGAGGTGGTCAAGGGGCCGGTGCTGGGATAGTTGAGACTGAGGTACAGTGAGTAGGTTGGATTTGGAGGAATGACGTGAATGTGCTGGACTGTTTTAGGAAATTGGCGAAGAAAGATAGGAAGGGGCAAGGTGATTGAGGGCTTTAAAGCTAATAGTAAGGAGTTTTTGTTTTTTTGCATCCTGAACATTAACATCGTGTGAAAAGTGTCTCTGATGCATAACTTGAAAACCATGCACTGTGAAAAATAGCAGTATATACAAGGATCCAATTTTAGCTCAGCTCCAGGAAAAATAAATACGATAAAGGGTTGGACCCATTTTGGAAAAAGCAAGAAGGTAAGTTACTAAAGCCAAAGAGAGGAAATCTTTTGCAAAAGCATAGGCCATATGAATACTCTACAGTTATCTTATTATTTTTTCCAAATGCTTGGTTACCATGGCAACCCCCACACACACACGATGATCCTTACAGTACTTTTGAGGTTTTAAGAGTCTCCTTGTAGAAACCAGAATCCCATAAAGCATATAAATCAGGGGAGTAGAAAAATATGTTAGAGCAAACTAGCATGTTTTAAAATTATACTGAGGATGTTGTTTATAAATATTTTGTTTCCGTGCAAAGAAAACTGTCTTCAGGGGAAAGATGCAGAGGAAGCATTCAGGGGAAGCATCACTTTGCCTCGTCTTTTTTTAATGGTATTTGCTAAGCACTTATTATGTGCCAGGCATTGTACTAAGCACTGAGGTAGATATACACTGATCAGGTTGGACACAGTCCCCGTCCCACATGAGTCTCACGGTCTTAATCCATATTTTACAGCGGAGGAAACCAAGTCCCAGAGAAGGTATGGGACTTGCCCAAGGTCACACAGCAGACAAGTGGCAGAGCGGGGTTTAGAACCCAGGTCCTTCCAGCTCCCAGGCCCATGCTCTATCCACAAGGCCATGCTGTTTCACAGTCTTGCCACTGAATGCCCCAAGGACCTGAGACTGGGTGGCCAATCATCTGCTTTTTTGCTGGGCAGTCTGATTTCCACCTGCCCAGGAGAGATTTAACATCGAATATTCTGTTGTCCATCTAGTATTTTAATTTTCAGTTCCCAGCCTCCCTGCCAAGGCTTCTGTCACCAAGCTCCACTACTCAGAAGTTGTGGTTCAGAAGCAGCTGGGAAAGAAATGCAATAGATCTTAAGCAAGTGACTGGAGACCCCAGAGAATCACCCCAAATAATCACCACTGCTTTGGGAAAGCTCAGAGCTCTCCTACAAAATGGCGTCTGTGTCATCACCATGTGGTACCGCATGTCCATGATCAAGTATATGTCATCTCCAGAGTCTCAGTGTCTGGTATTCGCAATTGCTTCCAGCAGCCATCCTAATCACTCCTGGGAAAGGAAATGTGGGTGAATTTCCCAGTAGCACTTGGGTCTCTGAGGAATGAAGCAGAAATTCAAAGGATCCAGGTGTTCACCATTGTCTAGACCTTTATTTGTTGTGGGTGAGGTGCCAGGCCCCTGATCCAGGGATGTGGCAGTCTCCTCCTGGAGGTTGAGAGCTGTAGGGAGAGAAGGGCTTGAGGAGTGAAAATTCTGGAATCTCCAGCCACTTCCAGAGTTGTATTGGAAAGAAATCCAAGGTAAAATCAGTGGACATTTTAAAAAATGGGTTTTTGTGTTATTTATTGAAAGAACATGAAGTTTAGTGGCTTTTCTTTGTTGCAGCATTCATGCAACAATGGGGCCCAGAGGCTACTTGGCTGGCTTCAAAGTTTCTGTCTTGCTGACAACATCCTTCTTGGATCACTTTTAATGGCTCACTCCCCAACTGCTCTGAGGCTTCTAGAATGAGTCTCAGGCATCTACCAATGTTCTAGTCCTGAGACCCAGCAAACCCCAGCCCAAACAAAGCACTGCCATGTACAGAGTCCCGGAGTCAATTGAAATCACTATCTTTCCTTTTATGACCCCCAGTCAGAAAAGGCTGCAGGACCTGAAACAAACAAAATCTCAATTCCCAGATTAGGAACAAAGTAAACGTTACTGACTGGACAGAAGTGTTTGAGGATGCAGGAGATCCATGCCAAGTGTCAATAAATATGTGGGCAGGGAACATGCCTGCCAACTCCGTTGTATTGTACTCTCCTAGGTGCTTAGTACAGTGCTCTGCACATAATAAGAGCTCCATTAATGATGATAAATGATGATGGTCTTTAGATGTGGACTTCTCACCGCTCTAAATAGAGCAGCCTTTTTCAATGCCATTGTCCCACGGTTTTATCCTGACGTCAGAAGATTCCATCCTGAGAAGTAATAATACTACATTCTCAGACATTTATGTCTATATCTGTAATTCATTTTAATGTCATAGTGCCCTGCAGACTGTAGCATCTTTCATTCGACCTGCATGAGTTGAATGGACTCAGAGCCAGCCAGAATGTGTGGCTCTTGTTTGGAAAATCCTGAGGCCTGTTTGTTTATACTAAGAAGGCCACTGAAAGAGAAATAAACAAGATATCAAGGATCTTGTCACAAAATGAATGTGGCAGAAGCATGGGAGGAGTGCAGGGTAAAGTTTTAGGTGAAAAAAATATCACTTTCTCCAAGACATCTGTCTTAGCATCCAGTATGCTAAGTGAAAATTCAGAAAATTTCACTGAAATAGCAAGGGAAGGTAGCAAGGAAAACCAATAAAGGGGACTTCTACAATAACATTTTGCACTAAAGATGAAGACTGCCATATGTAGATTGGTATATAAGGGGTGTGAATTCTTCTGCAGAGATGTGTGATTCCTGGGATTAGCACGCAGTTGTACTGGAAAGAAATCCAAGGTAAAATCAGTGGACATTTAAAAAAAATGGGTTTTTGTGTTATTTATTGAAAGACCATGAACTTAGTGGCTTTTCTTTTTCACAGCATTGTATAAGGCACTTAGTTGCTATGTTTCATTTTCTCATCCTCCAAACTGAACTATTCATATTCTCTTCCTTACAGAGATACAGACAGAATTATGGGCTGACACTGTTTAGCTTTTGTTTAGAGAAAATAGTTTGTATTGCAAGAGAATATTTCTCCAAATATGGGTGAAGAATTACACCTGTAGTTCATATCCCCATTCACATCCATTTGTAATTTTTGAAATGAGTCGTGTCTGCTTACCACAAGATGACCAAAAAGGAATGCTGAAAAACTACCATAAAATGAGCAAAGGATCTACTTAATATGAATGTGAGTCCAGCGGAAATTAGGAAGGAAGTTAAAAGCCAGTTAATGTAGCCTGCCACTGCACCATCGAAAGTCTTTGAGTCATTTGAAAGGTGTTCTATGCTCTGGCTAGGCTCAAGGCACTTCTGCAACAGCAAATGATTCACTTTTCAGAATCAGCTCTGTGGTTTGAGAGTAATCAGCCGATGGTATTTATTAAGCACTCACTGTGTTCAGAGCACTGAACTAAATGCTTGGGAGAGCTCGATACAGTAGAGTTAATAGAACATTCCGTACACACAATGGGCTTACTGTCCCAAGTGGGGAGACAGACATCAAAATAAATTACATATATGTACATAAGTGCTGTAGGACTGAGGGTAGAGTGAATATCAAGAGTCTAAAATGTACAGATCCAAGTTTACAGGCAATGCAGAAGAGGGAGGGCATAGGGTGTTGAAGGTGAGGAAAGTAGTGGTCTGTCATATGTGAAATGAGAAGGTCTTCTAGATTGGAAGGAGGACATAGGCAAGGGATCGGCGATAAAATAGACGAGATTGAGGCACATGAGTAGGTTTGCATTAACAATAATGATGGTATTTGTTAAGTGCTTACTATGTGCCAAGCACTGTTCTAAGCCCTGGGGTAGATACAAGGTAATGAGGTTGTCCTGCATGGGACTCACAGTCTTAATCACTATTTTACAGATGAGGTAGCTGAGGCCCAATGAAGTGAAGTCACATAGCTGATAAATGGCGGGGCTGGGATTAGAACCCATGACCTCTGGTTCCCTAGCCCGGGCTCATTCCACTAAGCCACGCTGCTTCTCTAAGAGGAGCTAGGTGGGTTCTGGTAAAAAAAAAATTAGTGAGATGATGTAAATTGAATGGCTTAAAGCTGGAGGTAAGGCTTTTCTTTTGGAGGTGGAGATGGATGGACCATGACTTGAGTCTGCAGAAAACCAAGACTATGTAGCACCTACACCCAGGAAACCTTACCCTCAACTAAAGATTTTCATTGGGAAATGAAAATTTCATGCTGTCATCAGTCAGGACACATCCATTAGATATGCATATATATGTTTACAGAGAAGTAGAAAACAGAATAAGTATATGACAACATGGATTTTTGCCTGATTGACAGACAGGGACAACAAGCACCAATTTGATCGATTAAACTCTAGCAGGCATCTGAATATGACTGGGAGATCAGGACCATCCATCTAATTTTTTTAGTACTTTCACCAACCTCACCTACGAATCACATTTATTTTCAATTGGCAGGACAAGATTCCCTGATCCAGGATTCAACATGATCCTTGAATGAATCAGCTGGCCAGCACTGAGTATCGATCAGAGAAACTCAGCTCCATTGGACAGATATCAATCAATCAGTCACTGGTATTTATTGAGTGTTTTCTGTGTGCAGAGCACTAAACTAATCTCTTGGGAAAGTACAATATAATAGAGCTGGCAGAAGCAATCCCTGCCTAAAAGAAGTTCCCCATCTAAAAGGGGAAACATATATTAAAATAAATTATAGAAAGAGGAGAGTATAAGGATATCTACAGAAATGCTGTGGGATTGAGGTGGGTATCAGAGTGTTTAAGGGATACACAGCCAAGTGCAGTCAATAGTGTGGGGAGGGTGGGTAAGGGAAATTAAACATAAAGTTTAATCGGAGTAAAATGTGTTACTCGCTGTGTGAGGAGATTGGATTGCAGCAGGATACCCGAGCGTTTGCTTTGTGGTAAACTGAAAGGGGGACCCATATGAAGGGAAGCCCTTATAAACTATAGGGAGGCACAGTCTCAAGCCAGATGAGCCTGAGAGGCAAATATCAGAAGTGCTACTCTCCTTGAGTAGAAGTTTTGCAAAGACCAGGGACATCAAGAGGTGGATATTGTTTTAAAAAGTGTTTCCAGTACTGCTCTTCTCTTTTATCTGGGGACTTTGGAAAGAACTGGGGCTGGTGAAAGGATTTGAAGAATTAGGGACCAATGATAGAAGGCCAAGGCAATTCAGAGCAAGCTCTGCTAGCTCCAGCTAGTCCTGGCTTTCAAAAATGCCTTTTTGGAAGATTTGCTTGGAAGACTTTTCCAATCTGTGAGGTTGTATTTGTCTACAGATATGCTGATTTGTAAAATAGCACACTGGCGATGTGTCTGGACATTCTCAGAGTGTAAGGAAATATTTTCCAGACTAAAATTCCCAAAATCCCTTCTGTGGACTCCGAGCTTCTGAGCATACTCAGAGTTAAGAATATTTCTCATAGTTATGGAACTTATGATGTAATTTGTTGTAAATTGAGTCTTTCCCCATAAAACTGGGACATGTGGTTACCCTCTTCATGTGAAGCAGTGTTACCCAGTGGATAAAGCCAAGGACTGGGAGTCAGAGGACCTGGGTTCTAATCCCCTCTCAACCTTTTGTTGGCTGTGACCTTGGGCAGGCCACTTAACTTCCTTGGGCCTCATCTGTAGAATGGGGGTTAAGACAATGAGTCCCATATGGGAGGTGAATTATGTCCAACTTGATTATCTCATATCTTATGGGAAGCAGCGTGGCTCAGTGGAAAGAGCCTGGGCTTCAGAGTCAGAGGTCATGGGTTTGACTCCCAGCTCTGACACTTGTCAGCTGTGTGACTGTGGGCAAGTCAATTCACTTCTCTGTGCCTCAGTTACCTCATCTGTAAAATGGGGATTAACTGTGAGCCTCACGTGGGACAACTTGATTACCCTGTATCTACGCCAGCGCTTAGAACAGTGCTCTGCACCTAGTAAGCGCTTAACAAATACCAACGTTATATCTATGCCAGAACTTAGTACAGTTCCTGGCATGCAGTAAGCACTTAATAAATACCACTTAAATCAAACCAAAAAAAAAAAAGCATGTAAGCTGCTTTTAAACCATTTTAGAGGGTGGCACAATCACAGTACTTTGATTTCATCCGGTGAAGCTGCCAAACAGAATACAGTACACTTCTAAATTCTCCTGGGTCACAAATGCTGAACTTCACTGATCATTATATAGGATCTATATTATCTCCCAGAGGATTGTTAAGACACACTATCAAGACCATTTTAGATGGATTGATCGATTGATTTGAAGCAACAATATTTATGGAATCACATTTTGCAGGTTATGCGTTTCTTCCTCTGTTGGAGCAGAACTTCCCTTTAAACTACATTGCTTGTAAGTCTTTTTTAAGAAGCTGAAAGGGTAGTTTTGTTTTCAAGCTAATTAATCAGTAGCATTTTTTGAGCATCTACTATGTGCAGAGCACTGTACAAAGTCTGTGGGAGAGTATAATCCCTCCTCTCAAGGAGCTTAAAGTCTAAGGAGAAAGACAGACTCAAGTTGCAATTTAATTGCTTCTTAATGACACCTATGCAGAAACAAACAGTTGCATTTCTAAGGCGATTAAATCTTCGATGACTTGCGAAGGAAAAAAAAATTGTGTGGAACTAAATTCCTAGTTTATTATTTGTTTCATGGTCCTATTTAATTTTTGTGTCATTCCATGAATTATGAATGTGGTGAGAAAAAGCTCCCTTGGTTTTGCCGCAGGCGGTGTTTTGACTAGCAAGCCTGATGCCTAGACCCTGATGAGAATTATAGGGTAGAAATACTCTGACTCGTCTCTCTCTTTTCAAAGGAGCCTTTGAAGTATGAACAAGAAACAAAGTAGATCTCTTTCAGAACACCCTGCCAGGAGGCATAACTCACAAACCCTTCCCCACTAGCAATTTACAAAAAATAAAAGCCCTCCCAAAATGCCATCCTCAGGGCCTGGTGGTGAACGGCATATCGTGCAAACGTGTCCCAGCCTCCTCTTCACATGGGGAGGATGCAGAAGGGAAGGAAAATGAGGCTGTGTTTCATCCTAATTCGAGGCACCTGCAGTTGCTATGCCAAGTGGTGGGCTGAGTGAAACTAAAACGTACCCAGACTACAGTGGGCTTTGGTTAATGGAGCATGACAGGAAGGGGAAGAACAAAATCACAACACTCAGCAGAGTGAGACAGACCATTTAAAATGGTAATGCAATCAGTCGTCATCCCGTTTCTCTGCTGACAGCCCTTGCTTACGCTCCTGTCAGTCACTTTGTGCAGATTGTCGGCTGAATATCAAAACCACCATGACAGGGAAATAAATCTGGGAGGCTGAACAAATGCTCTCCTCCAGGAATCACAGATGAGCATAACTGATAACGACGATTCAAATTTGTCTGGGGGCTCCATAGCTTGAGATCGTCTTCTCTTTTTCCCAGGGTCCACTCAGCTTTTATGTTTCTAGTGGGGGAAAAAAAAATAAATACCCCCCCCCCCTGCAGTTAGGAAAACACCTTTGTATTACACTGGTTAACTCCTCAAATCTATTTTCTAACCCAATTTTATGGATGAGCTTTCCTGCTTTAATGTTAAGAATGCATCGCTTAAGGTCTAATACATGAGCCAGTTTGGTACAGGAGCTAAGCAGAAAATCCTGATTGAGTTTCTTCGTATCGTTCATATTAATTTATTGCTGCAATATATTTTGCCAGAAAAATGGAAGAGGAAATGACTTTTGTATAAAGAGTAGGGTTTATTTAGGGAGCCCAATATACAAAGGACATTTGTATTATGGCTAATATCAATTTTGAAGATGAATACAACCGCTATAATAGGCATGAGCTTTCCAATGAAGGGATATGCATATTCTTTTAGAAAAAATTATTAATCAATCCTCATAGTTATGCAAAATGTTTTTGGTATGAAAATTATTCCCAGTAACTTTGGGAAATCACGATACTTTAACATGAAAGAATGCTGGGAATATTGAATGCCTTTTTCAGTGCCTGCTTTCTATAAACTGCACTTGCTGAATGAATTGTTCCCGACAGTGGCATTCCCTTAAGTACAATATAAGAAAAGTCTCATTTTTTCCCATTTCCTGAAGGCAGTAAGAGCAAGAAAAAAATCTTTCATGCAGTTGGAAAATAAATTCAGCTGTTTCTAGTGTGTTTGAAAAAAATAATAAGGATTTCTCCTTTATACTCAATAGACATGTTGTGAGAGCACCTGTAAAACTGTGTCCATAGAATAGAGGAGTTTCCAAATCACATACACTTGTTTGGTTGAAGACATTTTCTCTCTCTCTACTTACATAGAGCTTATAAGGGCATGAAGCTGAAGAGGGATGGGCCTGAATTTAGAACCTTTTCTCAAAAGCAAAACAGTTGGTATTTTTATTATGTCTGAGAGGGAATCAAGTTTATACATTCAAACTCTAATAATGGCACTAATAATCACTCATTCAATCAATGGTATTATTGAGCTCTAAGTGTTCAGAGCACTGTATTAATAGTTTGAGAAAGTACAACACAATAGAATAGTTAAACACGATCTCTACCCATTAGGAATTGTGTATACCATTCTAGTGTGTCGTACCTCAAATGCTTAGTAAAGTACTCTGCACACAGTAGAAGCTCAATAAATGCCATTGAATTAAAATTTATTATGGAATCACTTTTTTTTATTATTGTTTGGACAGTACTTTAAAGGATACCCCAATCTTTAACAATGAAAAATACTAAGATTAAGCGGGAAAAGATAATTTTGGAATGAGGCCTTTACTTATAGCATAAAATAGGAAAAGCAGCGAGTCCTAATGGAAAGAGTATGGCCTGGAAACCAGAGGACCTGGGTTCTAATCCCAGCTCCGCCAGATGTTTGCTGTGTGACCTTGGCAAGTCACATCTCTTCTGTGCCTCAATTACTTTGTCTATAAAATGGAGATTAAGATTGTGAGCCCCAAGTGGGATGGGGACTGTGTACCTGTGTACCTGTGTACCTACCCCAGCACTTAGAACAGTGCTTGGCACATAGTAAGAACTTAACAAATACCCTATTATTATTATCATTAAAATAGGATTTTAATTGTGTGGCAGAAAAATTGAAGGTAATAATTATTATGGCTTAAGTGCCTACTATTAAGTACTGGAGTAAACACAAAGTAATGAGACCAGATACTGTCCCTGTCCCACATGATGCTCACAATCGTTTATCTCCAAGGCCCAAGAAGATTAAGTGACTGGCCCAAAGGCAATAAGCAGGCAAGTGGTGGACGTGAGACTCGGGCCTGGTTCTCCTGACTTTCAGTTCTGAGTTCTATTCATTAGATCCTGACACCTCCATAAGCAAGGAAGGTGTAAGGGGTTATCTATGTTACAAAGTATTTAATCATTAGGAAAGCATTAGGAGATTTGAAAAGCATTCCCCTTTCTAAAGAAAAACTATTGTTTTTTCTAGGAAAGCAAGATACTCGGCAGCTGTCAATAATTAATATCTTATTGTTTAATGAATAATTTTTTTTAAGAAATGGTTTTGGATTTGTTAAAGTAGTAATTTACAAAAGGGATTTATTTGGATTTGCTCATGTTTTGCTTTTTAAAAAAAAGAACGCCAGAGGTAGTGAATCGGATGTAGAAAAGTGGAAAAACTCGAAAACAGATGTGGGGAAAGGCGATAGGGGATAGGATGAATACCAGATATTTTAAAAACATCAGAACAGATGCATGCTCATAGAGATTCTGTTGGCTGAATAGGAATAATGGGAACAAAAAATATTCAGAAGCTTTTTCGTGAATAAAGATTGCTTTGGACTTTCACCCTTGGTTCACAGACCCCTGAGATCTTTAGGTGATTCCACTTCCGTCACCACTGCTTTCAATAAGGTCAACATGCTTTTCTTTCAGTAGGGTGGTCACAACCACTGGCCCTAAATCAAGCTAAGTCATCTTACATAAAGCCTTGGTGGTGTTATAGCAGTCTCAGCTTTTCAAGGTTGTATCACTGCCATAAAAAGTGCATGGAGATCACCAACCTGATTCAAGAAAAAAAGTGGGTAAGCACAAGGAATCAGAGAGAAGGAAAACTAAAGAATAGAGTAGATTGAGAGGGCAAGTGAATAATAAATAAGAAAAAATGAGAGTGTTAATTAAAAGCTTACAGTGGACCAAGCATAGTGTTAGGTGTTGGGGTAGATACAAGATAATAAGGTTGGATACCATCCCTGATCACATGGTGTTTGGAGTCTATGGGAGTAGGAGAACTGGTATTTTATTCCCATTCTAAATTGAGGAAACTGAGGGATAGGGAAATTAAGGGAGTCGTCCATCATTGCAGAGCTGGGAAAAGAAGCTGGGTCTCCTGGCTCCCAGTTTCTTTCTGTTTCTACTAGCCCATTCTGCCTGGTATAGAGGGAGGGGAAAGGAGAGCAGGCCGAGTTCCATCGTCCAGATCGTAAGCTCCTTCTGGGCAGGGAACAGGTCGATCAACTGTGTTATGTTGTACTATCCTAAGGCTTAGTTCAGTGATCTGCACACTGTAGGATTTCAATTAATGGAATTGATTGACTGACTGATCACCTTGTGATCACCATTTGGCTCCCACTGCCACACTGGCCACCATAAGGAGCAGAGAAAGCTGGGAACACTGATGACTTTATTTAAGGGCAGTGGGATGGAATTATCCTACCTCCTTAAGGTGCCTTGCTGGCCAGCACTTGATTTGATGTTTAAAATATTAGATGTTACATTGGTTCCAGATTTTTCTCCTCTTCTTCCTCATCCCACCCCACTCGAGATATGATCTTCTTGTGGGCAAGCACCGTCTTTCATTAAACAGCATTTTTCACATTTTATTTGCTTAGCGAGGGGTGGTAGTGGCGGTCATGAAGCTGAATAAGGTAAAATAAGAAGTGAGGAGAAATGGATCTCCCATATCCTGGATAAGAAAGTCTCAGGGAGCAGAGAGGGATACCACTCCTTTCCACATCCCTAAAGCAATAATAGTAATGTTGGTATTTGTTAAGCACTTACTGTGTGCAGAGCACTGTTCTAAGTGCTGGGGGAGATACAGGGTAATCAGGTTGTCCCACGGGAGGCTCACGGATGATCCCCATTTTACAGATGAGGTAACTGAGGCACAGAGAAATTAAGTGACTTGCCCACAGTCACACAGCTGACAAGTGGCAGAGCTGGCATTAGAACCCATGACCTCTGACTCCCAAGCCCGGGCTCTTTCCACTGAGCCACGCTGCTTCTCTTTATAGATAGGTACATATCTATACAAGTGCTGTGGGACGGGGAGCTGGGCTAGAGCAAATGGAGCCAGACAGGGAGATGGAGATTGGAGGGGGAGCTGAGGAAAAGGGGGGTTTATTCTGGGAAGGTCTTTTGGAAGAGGTGAAGGGGTGGGTGAGGGGGAATCTGCAAGCCTTTAATCCATTTGGGACTAAGGTAACTCAAGGTATAATTAGTGAAGAGCTCCACTTCTCATCTAGCCACGAGAAAGAAATCCCCTAGTCAGTGGGAGGCATGGGGACTTCTGTGGCAGAAGTCGAAGTCTTCTCTTCCACTGAAAGTATAGTAACTCGGTTTCTCATTCTTCCTCCCACCCTTTCTGCTAATAAGTATCATTCCCCAGCTGAAAGTCAGCAAGGTCATTTTTATTCAGTTTACTGGGCACTGGCAGGAAAATAATAAAACTGTGAAATTTCAGTCTGATGGAAAGGATAAGGAGGGCCAAAGTGCATTTATAGGCCATGCAGCAGTGTCTCCAAATCTCTCGATTTTCCCCCAGTGGCTTTATACACATATCGAACAGGATGAGCAACCAGTAAGAAACCCTGGGAGCTCTCTCATAAGTAAGCCCTCGGGGAGGAAAAGAGATTTGCCCAGCAATCACAGCTGAGATTTCTCAGAGAAAGAACTGACCTCAGAGCTCTCTGCTTCTGACTTAACACTTCAGAGCCTAAACCGCCCTGGTTCCTCTTGTTTCTTGAAAGGGATAATCCCCCATGGACATCGTTATGTGATCTAAAGCTAAGTTGGGAATGCAATGGAAAGAGGTCAGGGCACCTGGCCACTTTGTGTTGGTTGAGTTCCTTTGTCAGGGAGAGTGGAGTCAAATTAGACTAAGTAACGACCTTAGGACATTTTATATTATCATCAAGGAATAACTGTCGAGTGCCCGCAGAGAATATGACACCTTACTAAAAGCCAGAGCGGAGGAGTTGGACAATCTCTCAATCTACAGTCTCCCAGGGGTAGAATCAATGCCTGGGCAGGGGCCAGTAAATTAGGTGGTGAGAGGGAAGGTTGATTTTGGAGTAGTAGTAATAATATTGATTAAATGCATGTTCCAAATTTAAGGAAAGAATATAAAAGTGGGAATTAGACTTGGACACTGCCCCTTCATGGTATCACAATCTATGAACAGAGAGCGGCGTGGATTGGTGGAAAGAGTACGGGCCTGGGAATCATAGAGCCTGGATTCTAATCCCAGTTCTGCCACTTGTGTGCTGTGTGACCTTGGGCAAATCACTTCACTTCTCTGTGCCCCAGTTTCTTCATCTGTAAAATGTTCTTCCTCCTACTTAGACTGTGAGCCCCTTGTGGGACAGGGACTGCATCTGAGCCGATTAACTCGTATTTAAGCGAGCACTTAAAACCGTGGTTGACAGATAGTAAATGCTTAACAAATACCATCGTCATCATCATTTCCAGGTGAACAGCAGTCTGTTGGGAAGTTGGCAGGCCTCTTGGAATGCCTATTGTATGTGACTTGCTAAGAGCCTTTTCAATCAATCAATCAATCAGTGTTTTTCATTTTTGTATGTGGCTGTCATAATCATCGGCTCCATCATTTACTTTGGCCTTTAACACTGATGGGTTCAAAAGCCTTCAGTTTTTACGGAAAGGTTAAGGAGTAGGACTGAAGTGGCAAATCTGAACACTTCTAAACATAAAGAACCAGCATGGTTCAGTGGAAGGAGCCCGGACTTGGGACTCAGATGTCATGGGTTCTAATGCCGCCTCTGCCACGTCAGCAGTGTGACATTGGCCAAGTCACTTCACTTCTATGTGCCTCAGTTCTCTCATCTGTATAATGGGGATGAAGACTGTGAGCCCCACATGGGACAACCTGATTAGCTTGTATCTACCCCAGCTCTAAGAATAGTGCTTGGCACATAGTAAGCGCTTAACGAATACCATCATCGTAATCATCATTCTCTGCTTGATCCTTTCTACTTGGTTTTTTTTTAAAAAACTATTGCATATTCATGTGGGTGGATAGATATGTATCCATTCATTCTATCATATATATCGAGAGCACTTTAATAAGTGCTTGGGAGAGTCCAATTCCAATATGACAATAAACAGACTCATTCCCTGCCCATAACGAGCTTACAGTCTAGAGGATAGATAGATACATGGAAAAGTAGCTTGGCCTAGTGGAAAGAGAACAGGCATGGGAGTCAGAGGACCTGTGTTCTAATCCCCTTTCCACCAAATGTCTGCTGGGTGACCTTGGACATGTCTCTTAATTTATCTGTGCCTCAGTTCCTTCATCTGTAAAATGGGGATTAAGACTGTGAGCCCCACGTGGGACATGGATTGTGTCCAACCTGATTGATTATCTTATCTCTACCCAGCACTCAGTACAGTGCCTGGCACATAGTAAACACTTTATAAATACCATGAAAGAAAAAAAATGTAAGGATTAGTAACAGTCATGCCTTAGAGCCAATGATCAGGACTTTCTGCTTGGTGCAGAAAAGATAGATGACCCAGACCAGTGACATTTGTCAGCTTCTCTGCCATCCCTCACCAAGGATGGCCCAGAAAACAAATTTGGTTGAAGATACCTTGTTTTTCAGTAAGCATTCTCTTTGGCTTCATCATTTATAGTATTTCTTAGCTCTAAGTGGAATAACATATTTTTCCTGGTAGTAGTTGCTATGCAATACCCTCAGAAAATTTACTCTCGGTGCTGCCCCAAGATTAAGATTTGAAATATTTGATGCTTACAATTCTGTGAGCCGAGTCCTGTCTTTTTCATAAGTGCTGATTCAAGATATCTGACTACTGGTATTTCCTGTGATTTAAACCAAAAGGAAAAAAGCATCTTCTTTTCTTTAAAACTCTGTCCTTCATTTCCTTTTCAGTGAGACTTAACCCAATCTCTAACAGGTGGGTCTTGTGATTGCTTTAATGGGTGGAAGTGGTGATGGGAACCTGATGTTCTCTAAAATTGTCCACCACAGAAATATCCTCTTTTCGTCATTTCCCTCAGTTTTTCATCTTTTTGAAGTGGAGCTATCAGATGGGGAAGCTTTGGCAGGGAGTTCTCGATGATAGAGTTGCACTGATTCAGCAGCTATTCTCAAATAGTCCTATTTTTGTATTCCTTTCATCTCTGGTTCTCCACCCATGTTCACCTTTCTCTCCATTTTAGTGTCCCTCCTGTATTTGACTCTACCCTTCCATCTTCCTGTCCTTATACTCCCAGACCAGAATGTCCTTACTTATTTGTGTGACTGATTCAATTATGTATTATTGATCTACCCTAGATAGAAACCTCAGGATTCTGATTTTGTACAAGTCAAACTGTGCAGTTTGTTTTCATAATGAAGTACAATGGACTGGATGACCTGTAATCCAAGCTCATGTTTAATTGAATACTAATAAAACTGAGGTGGAAATTCCAATGTAAGTTTTTTAAAATTTAACTTGATTTGACAAAAGCCCCCACAAAAATCTCAAATTGAAGTTTTTTCTGAGGGCTATGGATGTGGTGATCATACAGAAGAAAGGGCATATACAGCTTTGACAAGTATTGCAACATTCTACTAGTGTGATGTCTTGCTTTCTTTAACTACTCCAAGACTTGATGTGTCTGAAAAGGGTGAGAATTAAGGAGGGAGAAGACAGGGTGACTTTGTTATTCCAGCCTTCTAAGTCCCATTCATTCAGTCATATTTATTGAGTGCTCACCACGTACAGAGCACTGTACTAAGCACTAGAAGTGTTCTGGCTCTTATCGTCCCCGAGTCCACTGCTTGTGCTATCTTGTGATATTTCCTGAACAAGATAATGCATGCAGAAACTATGTATTTATGATAGCGTGATAGCCTGCTTAAGATGGGAAGTCATCCTTGTTGTTGTTGTTTTATCGTGGCTTAGTGGAAAGAGCCCAGGCTTGGGAGTCAGAGGTCATGGGTTTGAATCCCGGCTCCACTGCTTGCCAGCTGTGTGACTTTGGGCAAATCACTTCACTTCTCAGTTCCCTCATCTGTAAAATGGGGATTAAAACTGTGAGCCCCACGTGGGACAACCTGATCACCTTGTATCCCCCCAGCGCTTAGAACAGTGCTTTGCACATAGTAAGCGCTTAACAAATACCACCATTATTATTATTATTTTTAATGGTACTTGTTAAGTGCTAACTAGGTGCCAGGTACTGTACTAAACTCTGGGATAGATAATGGATAATCAGGTTAGGCAGAGTCTGTGTCCCACGTGGGTCTCACAGTCTTAATCCCCATTTTCCAGGTGAGGTAACTGAGGCACAGAAAAGTTAACTGACTTGCCCAGAGTCACACAGCAAAGGGCAAGTCAAAATCTCAGCAGGACAAGGGGCAGAGTCGGGATAAGAACCCAGGTCCTCTGACTCCCAGGCCCATACTTTTTCTACGAGGTCAGGCTGCTTTTCACTGGGTCCTTCAACTACAAAACCCCTGAGCGAAAGGAGAACTGTATGTATCTTTCTCTGGCCCGATTAGCAGATTTCAGCCCCCAAATATCACCCTGAATTCTCCAAACAGGCGGAGATCACGTTCCTGTTGTATCCTCGCACTCTGCCACATCTGGACCAGAGCCATGATCATGGTTGCAACTGTTTCTTCCCAACCCCTCTCACGTTCTCCCTAGGCAGATGCCCTCTGTCAAAAGACCTCATGAGGAAAATGTTGATTTTTCCAAGTTTTCTGAGTATACATTGGCCTGGCCCAGAGATATCATAGCATTTGTACTAAGATGTGAAAGTATATATGGCCTTTTGGTGAGACATGATATCACACGCAGATGGCAATTTTTTGAGCAGCGATGTGCTCCATCAAGGAACTCGTGAGTTTCCAATTGATTTTCCCATTGATTCTGTGGTGTGGGAACACTTCACTTTACAATGGATGAGTGCTATTACCGTGGAATAGAGGATAATTTATTTTCACTTATGGGGGAAGACCTTTTGGCACTGGTTTATTGTTCTCGGGCTCCCAAGTCATTTACTTTATTTCACTTACCAAGATGAATCCATTATTTCAGATTTGATTAGTAGTTGGTTGTATGCCTATAGTCCATAGGTGTGCAAGGTTTGTTTGTGTACTTTCATTTTTAAAAACTAAATCTTAAATCTGGGTCCAGAGTTTTTTCTTTCTAAATGTCAAGTTTTCTGAATAGCAAATATTCATCAATTGTTTGGTGAAGCCCAGGCTAGAAATGACAGTTTGCTGATGGGAGATGGGGCAGAACTGCATATATTCTCTTCCTGAAAAGGCTGTTTTTGGCTTGGATTAGCAGAATTTCCCCTTTTACTTGAAGCAAAATGCATACCTTGTTCATGGTGACAGCCATTAGCCAAAGGAAAAGGATTCATCTTTGCGATGACTTCACTTTTAAGCATGAAGTAATCACCAATTACTGGGTCCGATTGAGGCCCAACATTGCTACATTACTTCCTGAACAATAACAAGATCAATGTCAACCCTGATGCTCAGATGAATGGTTTATCATCTTGACAATTCCATTACAACAGGGACCCCCTAATCAATTTATATCTGCTTTTAAAAATAATGTTACTGCAGCCCTGTTACTGACATTTGAAAGGACCTAATGTCAACTGTCTGTGAAAAGCCAATAACACACTGTAAGAGCAGAGTTTAAATAATGTAAGAAGATTCTATCTGTAAAAATAGGACTAACCTGATTCTCCCCATAATGTCTGTGGACTGTAGCAATACATTCTTTCCTCTTTCTCCTCTCCCCAGTTATGAGTAATCAGTGTGGCCTAGTGGTAAGAGCACAGGCTTGGGAGTCAGAAGAGGCAGTTCTAATTCCGGCTCCGCCACTTGTTTGCTATGTGACCTTGGGAAAATCACTTAACTTCTCTGTGTCTCAGTTACCTTATGTGGAAAATGGGGATTAAGACCATGAGCCCCACGTGGGCCAGGAACTTTGTCCAACCTGATTAATTTGTATCTACCCCAGTGCTTGGTACAAAGTAAGCACTTAACAAATGCCAATATTATTATTATTATTATTAGAGTAGAGAAAGCCTCTTTCCCAACCTTCTGATTGGTTCTCGTGGGCTATAGTCACCCTGTTTAACCACAGTTAGAGGAGTTTTAGAAATAGTGTCAGAAAGCATGATGGCAGGATATGCCCCTTGCAGTGAGTCAATCAATAAATCAGTCAATCAATGGTATTTATTGAGCATTACTGTGTGCAGAGCACTGTACTGAGAATTTGAGAAAGTACAACAGATTTGGAAGATGCTATCCATGCCCAATCAATCAATGGCATTTATTGACCTCCGACTGGGTGCACTTGGGAGAGTATAGAACAACAGAGTTGATAGATACGTTCCCCGCCCACAACAAGCTTCGAGTATACAGGGGGAGACATACGTTAAAATAAATTGGGAAAGAGAAGAGTATAAAAGTATTTACTTAACTATTGTGGGGCTGGGAGAGTAACGAGGATTTTTTTGCTTGGCCTTTTCACCCAAGTGTTCAACTTTTTGGGGGGTCCTGAGAGAAGCTCTACCACAGGATTAGGGGAAGGAAATGAGCCTCAAATCAAGGAATGCCTGCTTGCAGCTGTGATAAATCTTACTATAATTTTGGACTCTTTTTGGATATCAATTTTCCCTATTGAATGTCCTGTGTTACCATGGATAATCAAAAATTAGCCCTACTTGCAAAAGCGCATAAGAAATCCACGTATACACATGAAATTGATCTGCTTGCATTCCGATTTCCAATACCAACTGCGTCTGGCAATTTCCCCTCTTGAAATTCATTTCCTAGTGGAAAGCCCTTGCAGTCCCCATCCATCTGCAGCGTAGCCCAGTGGAAAGAGCCCGGGCTTGGGAATCAGAGGTCATGGGTTCGAATTCCAGCCACTTGGCAGCTGTGTGACGGTGGACAAGTCACTTCACTTCTTTATGGCTCAGTTCCCTCATCCGTAAAATGGGGATCAAGAGTGTGAGCCTCGCGTGGGACAACCTGATTACCCTGTATCTCCCCCAACGCTTAGAACAGTGCTGTGCACATCGTAAGCGCTTAACAAAATACCAACATTATCATTATTATTATCTGCACATAGAAAGTTTAAATGTCGATGCCACGCTACTGGTGCTTGCGTGAACCTTGTGCAAACAGATTCGACACTCCCAGACTCATAATTTACCAATCCCACCCAGAGCGCTCCGTGGCTCAGTGGAAAGAGCCCGGGCTTGGGAGTCAGAGATCATGGGTTCGAATTCCAGCTCTGCCACTTGTCAGCTGTGTGACTGTGAGCAAGTCACTTCACTTCCTCTGTGCCGCAGTTCCCTCATCTGTAAAATGGGGATTAAGATTGGGAGCCTCACGTGGGACAACCTGATTACCCTGTATCTACCCCAGCGCTTAGAACAGTGCTCTGCACGTAGTAAGTGCTTAACAAATACCAACATTATTATTACTATTATTCTCCAGAATTGCCATTAGCAATTTGGATTTTTCCAAATATCTAATTGGTCCGCCTCCTTTGCTGCCACCTTGTGGAACTTCCTAGAAATCCCCAAATACTAATACTACTACTACTAATAATATTGGTATTTGTTAAGCGCTTACTATGTGCAGAGCACTGTTCTAAGCGCTGGGGGAGATACAGGGTCATCAGGTTGTCCCACATGAGGCTCACAGTCTTAATACCCATTTTATAGACGAGGTAACTGAGGCACAGAGAAGTGAAGTGACTTGCCCATAGTCAGCTGCCAAGTGGCAGAGCGGGGAATCAAACGCATGACCTCCGACTCCCAAGCCCGGGCTCTTTCCACTGACCCACGCTCCAAGTAGGCTCACCCTGACAAGGGGAGGAATACTGAGTCCCTGGCATGCAGACTTCCAGTGAAACGAAAGGCATCCAAGAAAATAAATCACATGCCCAGCAATCCCAGTCTCAATGGGCCAAACACAAAAGGTGTCCTCCACCATGAAGCAGCAGCATGCCCTAATGGATAGAGCATGGGCTTGGGTGTTAAAAAAACCTGGGCTTTAATAATAATAATAATAATAATGTCATTTGTTAAGCGCTTACTATATGCATAGCACTGTTCTAAGCGCTGGGGTAGATACAGGGTAATCAGGTTGTCCCACGTGAGGCTCACAGTCTTCATCTCCATTGTACAGAGGAGGGAACTGAGGAATAGAGAAGTGAAGTGACTTGCCCACAGTCACAAAGCTGACAAGTGGCAGAGCCGGGATTTGAAGCCGTGACCTCTGACTCCCAGGCCCGGGCTCATACCACTGAGCCACGATCCCAGCTCTCCCACCTGTCTACTATGTGATCTTGGGCAAGGCACTTCACTTGCTTGCGGCTCAGTTCCCTCATCTGTAAAATGAGGATTAAGACTGTGAGCCACATGTGGGATAGGATTGGGTCTGATCTGATTCCTTGTAACTACCCCAGTGCTTAGAACTGTGTTTGTCACCTAGTTAGCACTTAACAAATACCACCATCGTCAACATCATCATCCAACTCAAAACATTTCACCAATTTTTCCTAATCACAAGTTTTGTTTCTGTATACAGGAAAAGGGAGCTAGGCCTGGTTTACCAGTAGTAATAGTATTTTCTGAGCACTTACTGTGTGCTGAGCACTACTAAATTCTGGGAAAGAATATATAGGTGAGAATTAGACAGGGTCCTTGTCTGGAGGGGCTTACCATTAGGAACCATGTGGATTGGTTTTTTTGGTTTGTTTTGTGTTTTAAGGGATTTCGACTCAAGAAAATTTGTCTCTAGATTTGGAATCCTGATGAGCATTTTTGAATTAAGGGATGATACACACACAAATCTACAATATCGCCAAGATCCGCCCTTTCCTCTCCACCCAAACGGCTACCTTACTATTACGGGCTCTCATTATATCCCGGCTAGACTACTGTGTCAGCCTTCTCTCTGACCTCCCTTCCTCCTCTCTCGCCCCGCTCCGGTCTATTCTTCACTCCGCTGCCCGGCTCATCTTCCTGCAGAAACGATCTGGGCATGTCACTCCCCTTCTTAAACAACTCCAGTGGTTGCCTATCGACCTCCGCTCCAAACAAAAACTCCTCACTCTAGGCTTCAAGGCTCTCCATCACCTTGCCCCTTCCTACCTCTCCTCCCTTCTCTCTTTCTACCACCCACCCCGCACGCTCCGCTCCTCTGCCGCCCACCTCCTCGCCGTCCCTCGGTCTCACCTATCCCGCCGTCGACCCCTGGGTCACGTCCTCCCGCGGTCCTGGAACGCCCTCCCTCCTCACCTCCGCCAAACTGATTCTCTTTCCCTCTTCAAAACCTTACTTAAAAATCACCTCCTCCAAGAGGCCTTCCCAGACTGAGCTCCTCTTCCCCCTCTACTCCCTCTGCCATCCCCCCTTTACCTCTCCGCAGCTAAAGCCTCTTTTTCCCCTTTTCCCTCTGCTCCTCCACCTCTCCCTTCCCATCCCCACAGCACTGTACCCGTCCGCTCAACTGTATATATTTTCGTTACCCTATTTATTTTGTTAATGAATTGTACATCGCCTTGATTCTATTTAGTTGCCATTGTTTTTACGAGATGTTCTTCCCCTCGACGCTGTTTAGTGCCATTGTTCTCGTCTGTCCGTCTCCCCCGATTAGACTGTAAGCCCGTCTAACGGCAGGGACTGTCTCTATCTGTTGCCGACTTGTTCATCCCAAGCGCTTAGTACAGTGCTCTGCACATAGTAAGCGCTCAATAAATACTATTGAATGAAATGCACACGCACACATCTCTCGATCTTTCAGGGGGAAAAAATGCACTTAAATCAACTGTCCGCCCCACAGACAAAGAGTGACTAGCTGCAGAAAGACATACTGACTGGAGGACACTCTGAGTTGGATAATAATAATAATAATGGTATTTGTTAAGCACTTACTATGTGCCAAGCACTGTTCTAAGAGCTGGGGTAGAGACAAGGTAATCAGGTTGTCTCACCTGGGGCTCACAGTCTTAATCCCCATTTTCCAGATGAGGTAACTGAGGCACAGAGAAGTTAAGTGACGTGGCCAAAGTCACACAGCTGATAAGTGACCGATCCGGGATTAGAACCCACAACCTCTGACTCCCAAGCCTGTGCTCTTTCCACTGAGCCACGCTACTTCCCAATGACGGGAAAACACCCTGACTCTGAATCTTGATGGCTGACGGGACGATACGGACATGTGACTGATCAAGGAGCCTGAGCTACTAGAAACTAACTCTTTTCCCCTCTTCAAAACCCTGCTGAGAGCTCACCTCCTCCAAGAGGCCTTCCCAGACTGAGCTTCCCCTTTTCCCTCTTCTGTCTCTCTGCCCCCCTTCACCTCCCCTCAGCTAAGCCCCCTTTCCCCCCCTTTCCCTCTGCTCCTCCCCCTCTTCCTTCCCCACCCCTCAGCATTGTGCTCGTCCACTCATCTGTATATATTTTTATTACCCTATTCATTTTGTTAATGAGATGTACATCCCCTTGATTCTATTTATTGCTATTGTTTTCGTCTGTCTGTCTCCCCTGATTAGACTGTAAGCCCATCAATGGGCAGGGATTGTCTCTATCTGTTGCCGCATTGTCCATTCCAAGCGCTTAGTACAGTGCTCTGCACATAGTAAGCACTCAATAAATACTATTGAATGAACGAATTATATGTCACTTAGTAGCATGGTAATAGATTAGTAGCATGTCTGATGAAAGTTTAGGATTCTACCCAGAAGTGATGCCCTTGCTCACTCAGGGCCTTACTGAAGGCACATCTCCTCCAAGAGGCCTTCCCTGACTAAGCCCTCTTTTTCTTTTCTATAACTCCCTTCTGATGATCCTGACTTGCTCTCTTTATTCATCCCTCTTTCCAGCCCCTCAGCAGTTAAGTACATATCTGTAATATATTTCTCTTTGTAAACGTCTGCCTCTCCCTCTAGCCTGTAAGCTCACTGCAGACAGGGAATGTGTGTGTTATATTGTTATATTGTGTTCTCCAAAGTGTTTATTACTGTGCTCTGCAAACAGTAAGTGCTCAATAAATATGCTTGACTGACTGACTATGAAGTCTTTCTGGTGGGCTGGGAGTTAGGGAGGAGAGCAGAAGTGAGACTAGGAAAGTGTATGGGTGTTCAGTCAGTCTTAGGGTGACCAGTCATCCAGTTTAATTCAGGTATTACAGTTTTCAGCTGGTTTAATCCCTGTCTAATATGGATTCATCACCAGACATCTTTGGTATTTTAACTTGTGCCTCCAAGCCTCTCTTCCATGTCTCCTGTCACCAAATTTCCTGGCCCACAAGCCCCATTTAGGGAGCTCTGAGAAGGGGAAATACAGTGACTATGGATCAGTTGCGGGGCTAGTGCTCCCTGGAAAAATGCCCTCGTTGGTCAGATGTGATCTGAATTGGGCAGACCTATCCAAAATGGTGTCTATACCCTGTCATCCTGCACTGCACACCAGCAAAGCACATATAATGTCACTTGCTTCTTGAAGTCACTGGCTGCCAGTCAGTACAGGCAGGGCTCTTGTTGAGGAGAGTTCATTCGGGATAAACCCACAAGAGAAGGCAAACCGCCAATTCGAGGATTTCCCTTTAAAGTTCTGGAGCTTTCTCATTTTCAGAACGCTGTCATGTCGGGGGAAAAGGAGTGGAGATTTACTGCTGGAATTCCTCTGCAGTGAGAGGATTTGGAATTGGCCACGTTCTTAGGCTCTGCCTCTTTTGGGGGACTACGGATGACTTCCTAAATTTCAACTCGCATCACTGCAAGTGTGAGTAGCTCCTTACCTTGAGTTTTGGGAATTCAAGAGATCTAGAGGAACATGCAACTTTTCATCTACGGGCTTAACTAGCTTCAGGTGCAAAAGAGGGAGGCTGAGAGAGGCTCCAGGGAAAATGTGCCCTACTATTGCTGTCTAAAGATATTCTTGGGAGAGATGCTGCATCTTTAGAAGGAAACAATCAACGCATGAAATGGAAATACTGAGTTAATTGCTGAGGACTTTATTGGACTGCCATTATCAGAGATTCCAGGAAGGTTCTGAGCCATAAATATCAGTCATCCCTCCGTGATATTAGAAAAAGGTACTAAAACCTAGTCTACTGAGGAAGTCTTTATGAGTCAAATCCAACTTGAGTTTCAAGGCTTTTTACAGCAAATGCCTAATAAAGCATGATTCTCTCCTTACTTCCTCCCTGGCATGGCTTTTGAAGCCATCAAGGAAAATTGTTCAGTTTAAACAATAATCATGCTTGTACATTGGCTCAGAGGAGGCTTCATACCTATGACTGGTTTTAACTGATTGGGCTGGACCAAAGTTAAACTTTGAAGAGTGTCAGCACATTTCTTTCTTCTGGGACAGGAAAGGATAAATTGTTGAGGACAAGATGTCTGCAATTAGAAGGAATGCTGGAAAGTATGACCCAGGGTGTTCTTGGAGTTGTTATGCAGCTTCAGCCCACTGCTGGGCTGGTGTGTGACTTCTCACAGACTTCAGAAATTCCTCACCTCTAAGGGTTACGTAGATATCAAGTTTTAATTTATTTTGTTTTTCTTCCTCACTTATCTGTTATCTTGTGGGCAGGTATCATCTATATCCACTATGTAATCTCCCATGTGATTAGTACTGTACCCTAGCGCTTAGTATACTGTTTTGCACACAGTAAGTGCTCAGTAAATACAATTGAATACTGTACTCTGCACACAGTAAGTTCTCAATAAACATCACTGATCGTTTGCTTGATACTGAGAAGCCTTCACAGTGGAGAGAATGAAAGGCTGAAAGGAAAAAAAAAAAGGTGTAATAGAAGGAATTAAACACAATTATTTCTTCATTGTGCTTCCGGACTCTTTCAGAAAGACTTGTCTGCTGCTATTATCTTAACAAAAATTCTGGTTGCTTAGATCATCACCTAAAAAAAATGAGTTCATTTCCATAAACCTTTAAATTGTTCCCTAATGTGTCACCCTGTATAACCTTCTAATTTACTACCAGGAAGAATCTTGAACTCAAGGAAAATTGGGCTCATTATTTACTTATATATGGAAAAGCACTTGTATAATGACATTTGTTGAATATTAATATGTCAGACTCTATAGTATACTTCTAGTTAGTTTTTTCAACTCACGGAAAGGGGAATTTCCTGTTTACAGTGAGTACTAAGCACGTCAAGGACATAGGAATCATGAACTAAAAATATTTTACTTCTCTGTTGTATATTTTAATGCCCAACCTTAGCACTGTGATGAAACTGACATTCTCTGAGAATATGCAGAATCTCATCATTCGTCATCATTAGCCATTTGGACAGGTATATGCAGAGGAATTGGCTGGGTTATCAGGAGGTTTCACATAATTCTCCGCTGAAAGTCCGACGGGCACAATAAGGACAGAAAGTTCTGTGCTCTTTGTAGGTGTTGAAATACTGTCCCGTTGGAGCTCAGATCGACTCCTCAAACCTAAAAGATTAAATTGGTCCAAAGATTTGGGAGTGAGATGTGGGCTCGGCCTGCCGTGGGGATACTGGAACTCATCCTTAACTGGCAAGAGGGGCTTCTCTCTCCAGATCCAACAAGACCCGATCAACCTTCTGAGCCTTAATGGATAATGGTTATGGAGCAACTCCAATCAATCAATCAAAGATATTTATTGTGCGCTTACTTTGTGCAGAGCACTGTATTGGGCAATTGAAAAAATACTTCAGCCTGTTACCTGCCAATGTAACAACATCTGTTCAGTGTTATGGTCTCTCAAGCTTTGTAGAGGACTGGACGTGGTCATTTCAACATGGAAAGAAGGATAAAAGACACAGCATTTGTAATTTCTACACCCCGAGAGATTTGATTTAGTTCATAAACCAAATTCATAAAGAATACTAATGCACATATCTCTAGATTCTATATATATCTGTAATTTGTATTAATGTCTGTCTCCCCTGCTCTAGAGTGTAAACTTGGTGTGGGCAGGCACCTGTCTGTTTCTTGTTGTGTTGTACTCTTCCCAGTACTTAGTACAGTGCTCTGCACACAGTAAATGCTTAATAAATATGATTTACTGAATGAATGAAAGTAGCTACATCCATTTATTCAGTAGTGTTTATTGAGTATCTACTGGGTGCAGAGTCCTCTAAGAGGTGCTTGGGAGAGGACCACAAAAGTGAGGGAAATAATAATAATAATAATAATTATGGTATCTGTTAGTTGCTTACTATGTGCCAAGCACTGTTCTGAGCACTGGGGTAGATACAAGCTTATCAGGTTGTCCCATGTGGGGCTCACAGTCTTCATTTTCCAGAAGAGGTAACTGAGGCACTTGCTCAAGATCACACAGCAGACAGGTGGCAGGGCCGGGATAAGTACAAATGGCCTTCCGACTCCCAGGCCCGTGATCTATCCACTACACTACACTGCTTCAATCACGTATAGAGCACTGTACTAAGCGCTTTGGGGAGCACAATGCAACAGAATTGGTAGACACATTCCCTGCCCACAAGGAGCTTGCAGTCAAATGGGGGAATATAGGCAATCAATCGTAATTATCCTGCTCTTACTGTGTGCAGAGCACTGTACTAAGAATTTGGGAGAGTACAGTACAACACAGTTGGGAAAACACAGTCCCTGTCCACAATGAACTCACACTCTAAAGGAGACAGAATGTTGTGTCTTGTGCATGGTGTAGTGCAAAGAGCACAGGCCTGGGAATCAGAAGGTCATGGGTTCTAATCTTGGCTCGGCCACTTGTCTACTGTGTGACCTTGGGAAAGTCACTTAACTTCTTTGGGCCTCAGTTACCTCATCTGTAAAATGAGGATTGAGACTGTGGGACAGGGAATGTATCCAGTGCATTTTGCTTATCCCCACCCCATTGCTTAGAACAGTGACTGGCACATAGTAAGCGCTTAACAAATACCACAATTATTAATTATTATTATTATTGTGTGAATTAATGGAATGACTGAATGTTGAGGTCACCAAAGAGAGGTTCTGCGCTGCTTGGTTAATAATAATAACAATAATAATAATAATATTAGTTAAGTCATGCACTGTACTAAGCACTGGGGTAAAGATAACTGGATTGGACATAGTCTCTGTCCCACATAAGGGTCACAGTCTTACCCCTCATTTTACAGATGAAGTAACTGAGGCACAGAGAAGTTAGGTAACTTGCCCAAGGTCACACAACTGACAACTGGCAGAACTGGGATTAGAACCCAGGTCCTTTGGACTTTTGGGCCTATACTCTATCCTGTCGGCCATGCTGCTTCTCTAACAGCATTATAGCAAGGTCCCTTTCTGTATCCACCGGAGCGGCCAGGACTGATTGGAATGTGGACCCCTGGGTCTCCCGAAACATTAATGGGTTGATGCCGAACGATGGGCTCCTGTTGTCACATTTAGTCTCCGCATGGAATCTCCTAAGCATGTGCCCACACAAAATCCATCAAGAAATGCCTCGTCCATTGCATTCTCTAAAAGAAGTGAGTTCTTAATAATTTTCCTTTTTCTTCTTAATTTGTTTAATGATGAGCTGTTAAAGCAATTAAGATATTTTTGAAGGAAATAATATTTTTGTGTGCTTTATATTTGGAGCTAAGTTTCATGTAATCAGAATTAGCTAAGCCAGCGCTGTTAACTGTTCCAGACATTAATCAGTTCTTACCGTTTGACTCTACCGTTCTCTTTACCACATATCATTCTGTGCTCCAAATTCTGTTGACACAAAGAAATGCGCTTCTGTTACATTTAGATTTACTTGATTTTGTTAAAGACTGGATGAATGGGGAAGAGTTATGAAGGAAAATATATTTTTTTCTTTTAAATGGAATTTCCTCACCCCATCAAAGGAGTAATTTTTAAATGAAAGCCATATCATTCTCTGCATTTAGATACCAGAGGTTCCCATGGGTGCAGTCACCTTGGTAACGTCACACCGTACAAGGAATATATACATATGAAATATGATCTTGCCCTTCCTCATAATGTTTGATCAAACCATACTGGAGAAACACATGACCCAAATGAGTGAGCGGGTGCTCTCTTTAAATGAATTCCAAAAGGAATGGGGATATTTAAGATTGAAATTCAAATAGAGGTGAAGTTCTGAACCTTTGAAATCTCTCTTTCCAAATGTTTCCCCTTAATAAAGTAATGGACTTAGTTGATTTCCAGAAGTAAACAGGAGACCACAGATTGCAAACAAAATCTAACTGCTCTCTTTCAATTACAGGGTTAAACTGGATATAATAGAAGGAAGTGATCCCATTTATGTTAAGTACCAACTCACTTCTTAAGAAAACAGAATGATATGCACAGTAGGCAGAACTGTAATTTCAGTGCCAGGTCAGTAATGTAAGTGTATGGATTTAAAACATGGATGTATTAGCACTGAAGCAATGATTGCAAACCTATTGTTGACTATTTCTCTATAAATAGCCTAGAATTATTTGCAGCTGTGCTAAACAAAAGTACTGAATCCAGAAATGCCGGGGAAAACACACCTGGCTTGGGTTTGGCATGTGACTTTCAAAGAAAATTACTCACTTGACAATTTTGCTGGATAATTTTGGAGGTGGGCGGCGTGTTGTAACTGAGAATACATTCATGTTTTTGCATCTCTGAGATGTCTCTGTAATTTAAAACATAAGCTCTTTGTGTCTACCAACTCTCTTGTATTGTTGCCGCTAAAGCGTTTAATACAGTGGCCTTAACACAGTAAGTGCTCAATAAATACTGTCAATTGAATGATAGAGTTAAAATGATAGAGGTAGCCAACGTCAGCTTTGCTGACGCCGTCCTCTTCTCGTTCTCCTAATATCTCTCTGGCCACTCATTCTCAGTCTCTTTCATGGACTCCTCCTCTGCCTCTTTCCCCTTTCTCCCCTCCCACCCCATGCCCCACAACTGTGGGTGTCCCTCAGGGTTGAATTCTGGGTCTCCTTCTATTCTCCATCTACACCCACTCCCTTGGAGAACTCATTCACTAACCTGGCTTCAACTACCACCTCTATACTAATGATACCCAAATCCACCTCTCCAACCCTGATCTCTCTCCCTTTCTGCAGTCTTGCATTTCCTCCTGCTTTCAAGACATCTCAATTTGGATGTCCTGCCGCCAAAGTTAACATGTCTAAAACAGAACTCTCTATCTTCCACCCAAACCCGG
Organism: Ornithorhynchus anatinus; assembly: GCF_004115215.2. Classification (NCBI taxonomy): domain Eukaryota; kingdom Metazoa; phylum Chordata; class Mammalia; order Monotremata; family Ornithorhynchidae; genus Ornithorhynchus; species Ornithorhynchus anatinus. Next base: position 11,501,854 of record NC_041739.1, read on the forward strand.
TCCTTCCCCTGAATTTCCCATAACTATAGACAGCACCACCATCCTTCCTGTCTTACAAACCCTTAACCATAAAGCCTACCACATTAATCCAATCACTTATCTTATCCCACCTCAATAACTGTATCAGCTCCTTGTTGACCTCCCAGACTTCTGTCTTTCCCCACTCTAGTCCATACTTCCTTCAGCTGCCTGGATCATTTTTCTACAACAAACATGCAGGCCATGTTTCCCAACTCAAGAACCTCCAGTGGTTTTCTCTGCATCAATCAGAAACTCCTTAGCTTCAGCTTTAAAGCACTCAGTCACCTTGCCCCTCCTATCTCACCTCTCTATACTCTTACTACAACCCAATCCTCACACTTTGCTTCTGTAATGATAATTTTCTTACTCTGCCTCGATCTCATCTATCTCACTTCCAAACTCTCGCCCACATCCTGCCTCTGGCCTAGAACACCCTCCCTCTTCATATCCGGCAGACAATTACTCTTCCCACCTTCAAAGCCTTATGAAGGCACATCTCCTCCAAGAGGCTTTCCCTGACTTCTCTTCCCCTCATTTCCTCTTTTCCACTCTCTTCGACATCTCCATGACTTGCTCTCCTAGCCCTCTCCTAGCCCTGACATACTTATCCATAATTTATTAACTTGTACTAATGTTTGCTTCCCTCCCTAGACTGTAAGCTCATTCCGGGCAGGGAATGAGTCTGTTATATTGTTACATTGTACTTTCCCAAGTGCCTAGTACAGTTCTCTGCACACAGTAAGCCTTCAGTGAATAGTTAACTGACTGACTGATCAGTTATGCCCTTTCATTGGATTCTGATTCTTGAAACATTTGTGAGTCAATGGATCTGATGCATAGTACTATTACTATAGACCAATTGCTTAGCTTCATTCACATGATAAGCAAAATCCGCAAGTTGCATTTTTTCTTTGGTCATATTGAGAAAGACAAAAGGTTCGTTTTCAATGCTAAGAATCTTTTTTTTTTTTTTCTGAATGCCTGGATGCTGTTTCTGAGTGATTGTCTGCATTCAAACAGTTCGTTCCTTTTATTTTTCGATCAAAACCAATTTAGTGCTGGAGATAGGTTATTCTATAGCTAGACTATCTTACATTCACTTCTCCTGAAATGTGGGAGTTTGTTCTCAATAAATCTTACTTTAAGGGAAAATTCATGCTGCAATTCATATACTTTGATCAAGCCAGCTGAGGCAATGAGCTTGCCGAAGGAATTGTTTTTTCCAGTCTCCTACTATTTTCTATCTAGACAGAACCACATTGTTGGGAGAATGCTTCCTATCATCAATCCATGGTAATCTTTGAACACTTACTGTGTGCAGAGCACTATGTTGAATGCTTGGGAGAGTACAGTAGAACACAGTTGGTAGACCTATTCCCTGTCCACAACCAGCTGACAGTCTAGATGGGGAAACAGACAGACATTAGTATAAATAAATGATTTATAGGTGCTGTGGAGCAGAGGGTGGGGTGACTACCAAATGCCTAAAGAGCACAGACCCGAGTAGATAGATGAGGAAGAAGGGAGAAGGAGATGTGTAAAAGAGGGCTTAAAAGGGTAAGGCCTTGGAGGAGATGTGACCTTAATAAGGTGGGGAAAGTAGTAGTCTGGTATATATGGATGAGGAAGGAGCTCAAGGCTAGAGGGAGGATTGGAAAAGGGGTGAAATAGGTGATAAGAGGGTGCAGCAAGCAAGCTGGTGCTAGAGGAGTGAAGTGTGTGGCTATAGTAGGAAATTAGCGTGTCAAGAGTTCTTTAAAGCTAATGTTAAGGAGTTTTGGTGGATGGGCAACCACTGGAGTTTCTTGAGCAGTGGGGAGCTGTAGACTCAACTTTTTTTAAGAAAACTGTTCCAGGCATCAGAGTGAAGTTTGGATTGGAGTAGGGAGAGACAGGAGGCAGGGAGGTCAGTGAGGAGGCAGATGCAGTAGTCAAAATATCCCTAATAGCACTTTGCCCAAAATGCACAGTGAAAACATTCATTAAGCAAGAACTTGTAATTTAGTTAGTCTCCAATTCCAAAATTTCCTTGCATTCCCTTTCCTTTTAGCAACCATGAAAGTGGGGAAGGGGGAAAGGTGACAGAATGGTGCTCAAGGGCCCCCAAATTCTGTGAATTTATCTTAGAGCAGGTACAGCATCTTAGATCCTAGATAGAACATACACCAAGTATGTTCTGGTCCAAATATCAATCCAAGCACTTTAAGTCTAAGCACTCAAAGTCAGCAAGGAAACCTGGAACATTGCTCCACAATAAGCAAACCAGTTAGGCTCGAAACTTCCAATCAATCAATCATTCGTATTTATTGAATGCTTTCTGTGTGCAGAGCACTGTACTAAGCAGCTGGGAGAGTACAATATTACTGAGTCGGTGGACATGGTACCAGGCCAGAGTGTCTAGAGGGAGAGACAGACATTAATATAAATAAAGAAATTATGGACATGTACATAAGTGCTTTGGGGCTGAGGGAGGGGTGAAAATTGGGAACAAATTGAAATGCAAGAATCATGCAGAGGGGAGTGGGAGAAGAGAAAATGAAGGCTTAGTCAGGGAAGGTCTGTTGAAGAAGGTGTGCCTTCAGTAAGGCTTTGAAGGTGGGGAGAGGAATTATTTTTCAGATATGAAGAGGTAGGGGGTTCCAGGCCAGAGGCAAGATGTGGGCAAGAGGTCAGTGGAGAAATGGTACTATGTGCTTGCCACTGTACTAGGCTCTTGGGAGAGTACAATGCGAGTTAGCAGACACTTTCCCTGCTCATAATGAATTTACAGTCTAAAAGGATCTCCCTAAATTGCTCCTCCAAGTTCCTTGCCGTGAGCTACAAAACGCTGACGGCAGAAGTACAGAACATTAAGAAGCATGTGATGTGACACACATTATACCAGCTACACAGGGTAGCAGTCATTTTGCAGAAGCACCCTGAGTTCACCCAGTATATGACATTCATCTGGAGGTATTTCTGACCCCTCTCTCCCCTCTCTGCAGCCCTCTGGCTTGCTCCAGTGCCTTTGTGTTCCCCTCTCATGTCCATATGAACTGGAGCACAGAATCCCACAGGAGTTGAGTCAGAGAGAGAGAGACAGGGAACTGAAAATTACAATACTGGGTATTGTATACTAGATTTATGAAGCAGCATAGCCTAGTAACAATTTTGGTGTTTGTTAAACACTTACTATGAGTGGAAAGGGTATGGGCCTGGGAGTCAGAGTACCTGAGTTCTAATCCTGCCTCTGCCACTTGACTGCTGTGTGACCTTGGCCAAGTCACTTATTTGTCCTTGCCCCAGTTATGTCAGATGTAAAGTGACGATTAAGATTGTGAGCCCCATGTGGGTTGGGACTGTGACCAAACTACTAACTTTGCATCTACTCCAGGACTTAGGCAGTGCTTGATACATACTAAGTGCTTAAGAAATACTATTATTATTATTACTATTATTATTAGATTGTAAGCTCTTTGAAGGCAGGGATTGTGTCTACTTATTTCATTGTACTCTTCCAAATGTTTAGTACAGTACAGTGAATGTTCAATAAATACCATCGATCAACTGAATGGGCACAAAGATGTTGATGCTGCATCTCATCATCATCAATCGTATTTATTGAGTGCTTACTGTGTGCAGAGCACTGTACTAAGCACTTGGGAAAGTACGGTACAACAGAGTTATTATTATTAATCGTATTTATGGAGTGCTTAGTGTTGGTAGACACGTATCCTACCCACAGTGAGTTTACAGTCTAGAGAGGCAATCCATAACAGACCAACTGAAAACCAGCTTGTTTGATATAAAATTGGACTAATGACCACTTTAAATGATAAAGACAACTTGGTATCTCAGTGATCAGTCTGGCTTTGGAGGCACCAGAAATACGAAAAAGCAAGTTAAAAATTGCAGTCAATCCCAGGTAATAGGACAGAAGACAGATTGCAAACATGGTTGCAAAGGAATGAGAGAAAAATTTAAGCAATATGTCATTGAACTGCCAATTCGAAAGTTAGAGAGGCTTAAAAGATTACTCTGTGCATTTTTTTTTTATCAAAATACAGCATACAATTTAATCTTAAATCTAATCATTTTAGAAATCCCTAACAGTTCGGGGAAATATATTTCCTTTTTCTAATCTGCACTGAAATATGAAAATGTACACGGCAGCTTTTGTTTAGGATATTTAGGTATTCTAACTTGCATTTTGCTTGTTGTATTAGAGGTGAGAATACCAGTAACCATAGAAACTGTGAAGTAATTCATTAAGGTGATACTCTACCAGAAATATATTACTATCAAAAAAATTATCAGTTACTTCTCTGGCAGGTTGTTTGGCTTCTTACTACATTTACATAGTATATGCTGATGAGTTGATTTCTCAGTGGTCTGAAGGGAGTTTGTGACATTTTGTGATTTAAAATAACATTTCAGAAACCTCACAACATGCTGTCAAAGCACCTAGTACAAGAATGGATTTTGACCTGTTAATTGATCTAACATGCCATGGTTAAATGTTCTTACTTAAAAATTAGGATGTATTTTGGGGATACACAGAGAATGCCTATGTGGAAACCCTCTTGTCCAGTTTATCACTATAAATCAATCAGTCAATGACATTTATTGAGTGCTTACTTTGGGCAAAAAAAATAATGTTGGTATTTGTTAGGCGCTTACTATGTGCAGATCACTGTTCTAAGCACTGGGGTAGATACAGGGTAATCAGGTTGTCCCACATGAGGCTCACAGTCTAAATCCCCATTTTACAGATGAAGTAACTGAGGCACAGAGAAGTTCAGTGACTTGCCCACAGTCACACAGCTGACAAGTGTTAGAGCCGGGATTGGAACCCATGACCTCTGACTCCCAAGCCCAGGCTCTTTTTACTGAGCCATACTGCTTCTATGTATTAAATGCTTGGAAGAGTACAGTGTACTAGGGTTCATAGGTCCGATCCCTGCCCACAAGGACCTTACAATCTATACTGTCTAACAATCTAGATTTTACCATTCCCTGAGAAGCAGCATGGCTCAGTGGAAAGAGCCCGGGCTTGGGAGTCAGAGGTCATGGGTTCTAATCCCGGGTCCACCGCTTATCAGCTGTGTGACTTTGGGCAAGTCACTTAATTTCTCTGTGCATCAGTTATCTCATCTGTAAAATGGGGATTAAAACTGGGACAACAACGTGGGACAACCTGATCACCTTGTATCCCCCCAGCGCTTAGAACAGTGCTTTGCACATAGTAAGTGCTTAACAAATGCCATCATTAATGTTATTATTACCCATCCTCTTCCTCACCATAGTTTGGGATTTAAGGTTTGTTCTGGTGTCCTGCCTATACTATCACTCAATGCACATGTTCATTTTTTCTCTCTTCCCCTCTCTCTTCCTTTCTTGTACATACACACACACCAAACTGTAATTAAATGTAATGTGTACAATACACACACAAAAACCTGGGTATAGTTTTACAAGGGGAATTCCTGCAGCATAAAATTGACAAAAGCATCCATTGAAATCCCACTGTGGACAGCATACTCTATGAGGTGCTTGGGAACCTCTGACAGAATTTAAAGAACAAGTATTTGCCCTCTAGAAGCTTATATTTAAAACTTCATAGTGGAACATAGTTAAATTCTATGTGGCCTCACAAGGTCTCAGAATTCCTGATATTGTTCTCAGAATTTCCTGATATTGAAAATGAAACTTCTGCAGCGATCACATGCCTCCCAGTCATGGATGGACATTTTCACTTAGGACAAGGAACATGCCTACCAACTCTGTTGTATCATGCTCCCACAAGTGCTTAGTACAGTGCTTTGCTCACAGTAAGTGCTCAAAAAATACAATAGATTGATCGATTGCCATTCAGTATTTTCAGTTAATATATTTCATTGACAGCCAGCAAGTCATTAGAGATCAAGTGTATCAAGTCCACTTAATAAACCTTTTGATTTCCTGATTGAAAAGACTATATAGTTTGCTCAAATCTGTGGATATTCTAGGCTTAAAATATTGCTAGTTGCAATAATCAGTGATTTAGAACTTGACTTTAAAATGCTGAAGAAACACCAAACAGCAAGCACAGCAAGAAAGAAGCAGGTGCATAATCATTTAAATCAGATCTCCAACCTGGTTTACGCACTAGATTAAGTTTACCATTACTCTAAATTAATGGTAATTCACTAGTGCGAAAGGCAAGGCCACAATAAATAACCACTAATATATTTTTGTAATACCCAGGGCATCAATATCAAGACTTTGAAGTCACCTGATCTGAAGCCCAACCTTTCATCGAAATGCATCCCTTTCGATGCTCCAGGAACTTTTAAACTAGAGGCAATCTGGTTCACAAACTGATAGCATTAATGGTGAAATCAACACTTAGACTAAGACAAACGTGGAAGCAATATGGACCAGTGGAAAGAGCCCGGGATAGGGAGTCAGCGCCTCTGCCACTTGCCTGCTAAGGTGTGACCTTGGACAAGTCATTTTACTAGTCTATGCTCTTCCCAAAGTGACAAACCTACTACCTGGGAGGATTAGACTTTGTAGCATTATTATTAAGACATTAGAAGTTATTAACACATAAAAGGATTGATCTACATAAACTGTGACCCTAAGTATCATGGCCTGAAGAATATTAACGATGGGACTTTTGTGGACCTGACATAAGTGAAAATTTGTTGCTAACTTTTTGGTAGGCTTCAACCAGGGTTTAATGTGCTATTTGATAGGTGTTTATTATATGCCAAGTGCTATACTAAGCACTGGGATAATAATAATAATGGTATTTGTTAAATGCTTACTATGTGCCAGGCGCTGGGATGGATAGAAGCAAATCAGGATAATCAGATTAGATACAGTTCCTGTCCCACATAACAGATATTTAATTCCCATTTTACAGTTAAGGAAACGGAGGCACACAGCAGTTAAGAGATTAAGCCAAGGTCAAAACGTAGGCAATTGCCTAAACAGGATAAGATAGTTGTGGGCAGGGATTGTGTCTGTTCATTGTTTTATTGTACTCTCCCAAGTGCTTAGTACAGTGCCCTGCACACAGTAAGTGCTCAAAAAATATGATTGAATGAATGAATGAATGCATGAATGAAAGAATCCAAGTCTCCTGACTCCCAATCCCATGCTTTTTCCACAAGGCCATGGTGACTTACTTTTGTATCTGCATAGCACCTTGTACACCTTGGAATTTTAAACCCAAATTAAAATTTCCAAGAACACTTGATGTCTTTCTGACAGTATTTACTCCAGCCATTTTAGCCCAGGAAATGGCAATCTTGTTCCACAAGCACTAGCTAGGTTTGCCCAAGATTAATGAAATATCTTCAGCATTCCTCTTTCCCCCCATCTAATACCCTTTTAGTTTTATTAGTCCATGTTTATCTAGGAAGTAGAAGCAAATCTTTTTTCTTTATGGTATTTGTTAAACGATCACTATGTTTCAAGCATTGTTCTAAGCACTGGGGTAGATACAAGTTAATCAGGTTGGACACAGTCTGTGTTCCACATGGGGCTCATTGTCTTAATCCCCGTTTTCCGGATGAGGTAATGGAGGCACAGAGAAGTTAAGTGACTTGCCCAAGATCACACAGCAGACAAGTGGCAGAGCTGGAATTCGAACCCAGGTCCTTCCGATGCCCAGGCCCACGCTCTATCCACTAGGTCATGAGGCATTCAGTTCTTCTTCTCTGGTTACTTATTTAGTTTGCAGATTATCCAGTCCCATAGCCTCGCTGCTGCTCTTCTCCTTCCTAGTGCCAGCCATCTGTCAAGTTACTCATTGACGGGCAGGGCAAGTGGAAGAAAACTCAGAATCAATTCTGCTCCTAATTGAATGGAGAAGAGAGTTTGGAGGTAACGGTTAAAATGAGGTTCTGAGAGATTGGCTGGTTCTCCCCAGGACAAACTTAATTGCAACTTGGAAATATTTTATAGAAGTCACATTTTTCTTAAAGAGTAGTGAGGATGAGGACTGTCCAAGGAAAATGTACAAGAGTTTCCTGAACAAGCCAAGGAATGGTCTCAATAGAGAAGTTGAAAGGAGGAAGAAGATAGCCAAAAGGGGATGTGCTTTTCTTTGTCTCCTGAAACCTTCTGGCATATATATCCTATATGCTGGCTGTTGCAACTGCCTCAGGCCCTGGGAAAAAGAACAGAAGCAATTTCAACAGCTCTAACCTCCTGCCCCAGCTCTCCATCTGGCCCAAAACATGTTTTCTCCAGGGCCTCTGTCATTCATTCATTCATTTAATAGTATTCATTGAGCGCTTACTATGTGCAGAGCACTGTACTAAGCACTTGGAAACAATTTGGCAACAGATAGAGACAATCCCTGCCCAATGACATAATGTTGGTATTTGTTAAGTGCTTACTATGTGCAGAGCACTGTTCTAAGCACTGGGGTAGGTACAGGGTAATCAGGTTGTCCCACGTGAGGCTCACAGTTAATCCCCATTTTACAGATGAGGGAACTGAGGCAGAGAGAAGTAAAGTGACTTGCCCACAGTCACACAGCTGACAGGTGGCAAAGGCGGGATTTGAACCCTTGATCTCTGGCTCCCAAGCCCGTGCTTTTTCCACTGAGCCATGCTGGGCTCACAGCCTGAATGGGGGAGACAGACAGCAAAGCAAAACGGAACAAAATAAAACAACATCATCAAGATAAATAGAATCACGGAGATATACACCTGGTGAAGTGTCTACTAATTCTTCTGTGTGCTCCCTCTGTCTTAGTCCAGTGCCCTGCTCAGGGTAAGCATTCAATAAATACTGTGATTTAGAATACTATTTTCTCCCAGGACCATCCCTGCTGACAATACCTCACCCCATGCAGATTTGGGTTCAAAACAAGACAAATAGCACTTCCTATTTATAATGACAGGTCTAATGACATTCATTTCTATTCTCATCTTTGCAGGCTAGCGTGGGTAACTCAGAGCTAACTAAGTAACGTAAACAAAAGAAGCCATTTTTGAATCAGACTTGCTGGAAGGCTTCGCGATTATTTTAATCGTGTTTGTTAAGTGCTTACTATGTATCAGTCTGTACAGGGTTGATACAAGCTAATCAGGTTGGACACAGTCCATGTTTCACATGGGACTCACAGTCTTAATCCCCATTTTATAGATGAGGTAACTGAGGCATGAGGAAATAAAGTGACTTACCCAAGGTTGGGCTCAAATCAGTTCAACTGGGGAGTTGATGTTATTGTCATCCTACAGAGTATGAAGAAATGGCATCATGAATCATGGGGATGGAAGGGCACAAAATTCATTAGGATTGGGTAAATAAGAGTATTAGCCAGGCCCTACCTCTTTGTGCTTCAGTTTTCTCTTCTGGAAAATGGTTTTAAGATATCTGCTCTCCTTACTTAGATCATGAGCCCCATGTTGGTACAAAGACTTTGTCCAATCTGATTTCCTTGAATTTACACCAGTGTTTTGGCACATAATTAAATTCAATCAATCCATTTGTCCCAGAGTAAAATAACTGGAGATCTAATGAAATTGTTACAATATTGAAATAGAGTGTCAGAGTTATAGAAAACAATTTTACCTCATTATTCTGCTTTTTCAGACTGACTGAACGAGACACAGTTCCTACTAACTCCTCAAAGTACAGGGCAGGATCAAAGTATCAGCCCAATTAGCTTGAAATGTATACTCGGGAGGGAGAAAATAGGCTGCTTTTTTTTCTTTCTCCAAAATGGCTCATTTATCCATTAAAACATTATTGAAAAGTATCTAATGTTTGCTTAGGAAATGGAATAGTTTTTCACAATACCAAAAAGACAAGAGGTCAAGCATTCTAGGTTAGATGAAGGCCCCTTGATCAGAATACTGAGCCACACATACATGTATTTGCTTTATAAGAAAAATTATCTATTGTCAGATATTCAGACATCAGTTTCCTGAACAATGCATTTTCATTGTTCGAGCAAGGAACCGGAAAGCACGGTTTCTGTTTCATGTCAAATATTAGCTCTCTACACTTTCCTGGGTGAGTTTCCATTGTTTTGCAAGAACAAGATTTGAAGAAAATCTGACAGTTTCAGTTTCTAAAAATACAATCAGTGAACGTATTTAATCGTTTTCAGTGACCCCTGAGAAAATTCCAATGGTGCTACATAGACAGACACCGTTTTACCTAAAGCAATCTCTGTAAGATTCTTTGACTATGATATGAAATTAGGTTTTGACTTCCCTCTGTAATTCCTTGCAACATCCAGGTAAGTACTCTCTAGTGTGGGTTTTTGATGTTGTGCCTGAGACTCTGAACTGAAATTAGTATTTCCCATAATTTATCAGTCATTTTGGGTAGCTTGTATTTCCACTGTATCTACAAGGAGGGAGAGAGACTCTCTTATGCCCTTTAAGTGGGAGATGGTCTTTCCAGTTCATGTTTAAAGAAATGGCTTGAATGAAACTCAAAAACAAAAGAACTGTCTCTATATGCCAACCACCTCTCCAGCCAAAGAAAAATACTGAATCTTAGAAGACATAAATTGATGGTATTCATTGAGCACTTACTTTGTGCAGAGTACTATATTAAACACTTGGGGGAATACAATATAACTGAGTTAGTAGAAACATAGGGAAGCAGCATGGCTAGGGAAGCATCGTGGCTCAGGGGAAAGAGCCAGGGTTTGGGAATCAGAGGTCATGGATTTGAATCCCGCCTCTGCCACTTGTCAGCTGTGTGACTGTGGGCAAGCCATTTCACTTCTCTGTGCCTCAGTTCCCTCATCTGTAAAATGGGGATTAAGACTGTGAGCCCCACGTGGGACAACCTGATGACCCTGTATCTACCCCAGTTCTTAGGACAGTGCTCTGCACATAGTAAGCACTTAACAAATACCAACATTATTATTATTATTCCCTGCCCAAGAGAGTATAAGGGTTTGTGAGAGACTTCAAACTTAATCCCTCGTGGAGACACATATCTTCATCAACACTGGATCAGATCAACTGCAGTTACTAAAACAGAACATCAGTTTCCAGAGTATGCCATCCTTACTGCCCAAACAGTGAGAGATTGCAATTGTAGATTTCCATGACCTCATTCAGAAACACCAAAGAGACCTGAGACAGGTAAGGTGATCACAGTAGACTGACTCCCTAATCCAGAATCTTCTCGACTTCTAACTGGCCATCTCCATTCATATAAGATTCCCTGCAATATCTCACTACTTCTTCCTCAACAAGATCTCTGAGTCAGTCGGTCAATTGTATTTATCGAACGCTTACTACATACAGAGCACTGTAGAAAGTCCCTGGGAGAGGACAGTGCAGCAATAAACAGACACATTCCCTGCCCTCAATGTAATAATAATAATAATGTTGGTATTTGTTAAGCGCTTACTATGTGCAGAACACTGTTCGAAGCGCTGGGGTAGATACAGGGTAATCAGGTTGTCCCATGTGAGGCTCACAGTCTTCATCCCCATTTTACAGATGAGGGAACTGAGGCACCGAGAAATGAAGTGACTTGTCCAAAGTCACACAGCTGAACAGGTGGTGGAACTGGGATTCGACCTCTGACTCCCAAGCCTGTGCTCTTTCCACTGAGCCATGCTGCTTTCTAGAGGAGGAGACAGACATTGATTTATATTACCTATATGTACATAAGTGCTATGAGGCTGGGAGTGGGGTGAATAAAGGGAATAAGTCAGGGTGAAGCAGAAGGGAGTGGGAGAGGAGGAAATGAGGGCTTAGTCAGGTAAGGCCTGTTGGAGGAGATGTTCCTTCAGTAAAGATTTAAAGTGGGGGAGAGTCATTGTCTGTTAGATATTCATTCATTTATTCAATTGTATTTATTGAGCGCTTACTGTGTGCAGAGCACTGTATTAAGCACTTGAAAAGTACAATTCGGTAGCTGATAGAGACAATCCCTACCCAACAATGGGCTCACAGTCTAGAAAGGGTTGTGAGGAGGGAGGGCATTCCAGGCCTGAGGCAGGACATGGCCAATAGTCAGTGAGATAGATGAGATCTGAAATTCCTGTCAGGTTTGTTTTGCACTTCCATGTGTAATGGGACAATATCCTCAGAAATTCTAAAGATGGACTGTGCAGTAGGCACTATGTATAAATGGATAAAAGATAGCATAATTGCAGCATACCAGATGAAAAATAGAAGCAAAAAATATCACAGCTGCTAGAGAGACAGGAAAAACAATACTGTACAAACTATACAAATTCTAAAAAGGAAAAACAAACCTCTCAGATGGTAATAGTTACCTACACTGTACAATACACTGTACAAGCCTTATCTCAGTTGTTCTACCAATATTTATGGCCAAAGATATCATGGGTACTGTGAGGTGTTCCAAAGGAGATTATCCCTCCAGGACTGAACTTTTTCTTTGAGGCAGGTCACTGTCTTCAGCAGTGGAAGAAGAGGAAGGAATGGGGTTTAGGAGGAGGTGAATGTTGGAACTATTCAGTTTGAGTTTTGGAATTGGATGGGGAACGGACAAATAGGAGAACTAACTTGCCTGAATTGTGCTGGTAGATTTGAACTTCCTGCTACCAACTCTCATCCAGGAGTGCCTGAATCTGCTTATTCTCTTTTGGGATCCGATAGCCGAAGTCAGGGCAATTCCAATAATGTCAAGAGATGCCAAGAATACTTAGTGTTCTAGTAAGTTACCTTTGAAGATAAAAATTTAATAGAATTTGTTCTACTCTTTCCTTTGCAATGCTTGTGTTCTCAGCTTTGTGATATGGCATACTGTTAGTTTCCCATTATTCATTCATTCATTCCTATTTAAAGTGGGGGAGAGTCATTGTCTGTTAGATATTCATTCATTTATTCAATTGTATTTATTGAGTGCTTACTGTGTGCAGAGTACTGTACTGAGCAGTTGAGAGAGTATAGTATAGCAATAAATGGATACATTCCTTGCCCACAGTGAGCTCACAGTCTAGGGAATGAACTTGCACAGCGCTGGATTGGGTCCATCCATCTAGAATCGGGAAATCTGTGTTCTAGCCCCAGCTCTTCAAGGCATGTGGCAATCTCAGCTGTGGTGAAGATTTCTGCCTGAAGAACCATATAGGACATCCTATAGGGCAGTCAGGCCTCCTGGGAATCCTAAAAAATAGCTTGCTCTTGTGTTCTGGCAAAGACTGCAGACACTTCCGTGCAAATAATCTGCTGGGTTACGGTGCTCTGCTACAATCACTTCAACTGTAAATGGTTCTGCCCTCCAGACTGTAAGCTCAATGTGGGCAGGGAACGTGTATACACTCTACTGTATTGTACTCTCCCAAATACTTAGTATAGTGCTCAACAAGTACGCTTGAATAACTGCATGTGCAAAAACCGTAAAAACTCTGCACTTCAGGGTCCATAACTGAGGTGTGATTTGCCTAAGAGAGGTTTGGTTAGATTTGTCTGTGCATGCTATCAGTTCTACCAATCCCAAGGCAAAGCAATTGAATTACAACCCAACATGGCTTTGCCTCCCCTGCCAGTCACATGTCGCCGCCCTGGTGCCCACCTTCCCCACTCAGCCATGCAGTTGTGATGGCGATACAGGCAGGGCCCAGTGGGCTGGACGGTGGCCACACAACTACCTGGTCTGAGAGTCGCCCCTGCTCCAGACTGCCCTCGGCCCTGGGGAATTTAGTTTTTGTCATTTTTTTTTAAATAAAAAGAAAAGCACCTTGGCTTAGTGGATATAGCACAGGCCTGGGAGTCAGAAGGATGTGAGTTCTAATTCTGGCTCCACCACATGTCTGCTGTGTGACCTTCACAGGTCAAATCACTTCTCTGGGCTTTAGTTACCTCATCTGTAAAATAGGGATTATTTATCATAATAATAATAATAATCATGATGGTATTTGCTAAGTGCTTACTATGTGCAAAACACTGTTCTAAGCACTTGAGAGGGGAATACAAAGTGATCAGGTTGTCCTGCATGGGGCTCACAGTCTTAATCCCCATTTTACAGATGAGGGAACTGAGGCACAGAGAAGTGAAGTGACTTGCCCAAAGTCACACAGCTGACAAGTGGCAGAGCTGGGATTAGAACCCACGACCTCTGACTCTCAAACCTGTGCTCTTTCCACTAAGCCACGCTGCTTCTTCACAATTAAGACAATGAGCCCCATGGAGGACAGGGACTGTGTCTATCTTGACTACCTTGCATCTACCTCAGTGCTTAGAACAGGGCTTGGCACATAGTAAGCACTTAACAAGTACCGTTATTTGTTTGTTCCACATGCTAGTGGTCGGCCTGAGTCCCTTCCTCCTAGGGAATGACACAGGAAATCTCTCTTCCCCAGCGTCGGCCCCTGATAGGAAGATCTAGTGACCTAGTAAATTAAATTCTGAAGATGATCAATCAGTAGCCATTATAAACCACTGGTTTATCGGATCATCTTGAAGGATTTCCTCGGATTAAATGCGTCAATCCATTTTTGAATCACGCCCTGCCGGTCTACTCATTTGCTGTATACTTGCTCCTACTGCACTAGACAGAACAAGAAAAATTGCAAAGGGTGGGGGGAATATCTGAATTGGAGATATTTTAAAATTTCAAGTATCCCTCTAACAGATTTAAGAATCATTAGAATCGGGAGCACAATCGTAACCCTGACACACTTTTAACAATAAGTATTGTTCAGTATTTTTGCCATTCCCAAGGAATGGCCGGACCTTAGATTTGTAAACAAATGCCAGGTTTCTATAGTACAGATGGCTTCAAGCTTTTGTATATAGTATTTGTTTTGGCTTGCTGGTGTTTGATTTCTAGCTGAGCATTTGAAAATATATGTAATCTGGGGCCTAGCAGTTAATGTGTCCCCTGCAGGCAGACTCCATATAAATTAGAAAGAAATTCAATTACCGAACTCCTGATAACTTATCTCAACAGAATGCAAATGGATTAAGATGGTTAAACGTTCACTCTCTTATAAATGCAACATTTTAAACTGCAAAACAAGTTCTTTAAAAAAAATGGACTATTGGTTTATGCTTTGAGGTTTCGTATGAATTCCATTTTATAAAGCACTATTTAAATTGCAACCCAAAAGAGTAAGAAAAATTGGAAGGTGAAAAAACAAATAAATTCTTGTTGCATACATATAATACTATATTAGATTTCTCTAATCAAAAAAATTGTAGAGCTGGTACTTGGATACACTGGTGAAATGGTAAGGACCACTGAGAAGTAAGACTGAGTTTGTCTTAGCCACAAAGGGTTTCCTCAGCCCCTTAATGGAATCTATTCTGTAGAAAAGATTTCCATCCTTTTTTTTCCCCATATGAACTACAACGAGTCCTCTAGACTGTAAGCACATTATGGGCAAGGAACATGACTGCTAATTCTGTTGTATTGCATTCCCCCTAATACTTAGTACAATGTTCTGCACATAGTAAGAGCTCAATAAATACCATTGATTGATAACCAATTTCATGTTCTGAAGCAGTCAGGCCTAGTGGAAAGAGAATAGGCCTGGGAGTTAGATGACCAGGGTTCTAATCCTGGTTCCACCACATACCTGCTGTGTGTCCTTGGACAAGTCATTTAATTTCTTTGGGCCTCAGGTTCCTCATCTGCTTAGAGATTCAGTGCCTCTTCTCTCTCTTAGGCGGTGAACCACATGTGGGACCTGATTATCATGTATCTACTCCAGCATTTAGTACAGTGCTTGGCACATAGTAAGCACTTTACAAATACCACAATAATAATGTTTATAAAATAATCTCTCTTCCATTCAAGACCATTGATTTATTCATAATGAGCAATTTATTATAATTTGAGGCTAGAAGATTTTGGAATATTTTTGAAGGGAATGACCTACCTGAAAAACGTATCTGAAATCGAAACGTTTTGCATGCCATTCTAATCATGAGTAGTATGATCTTTTCTAGGCACACTGAAGCAAGTGATGATTTATGTAAAATCTTGCAAATGCCTGTGATATTGATGTGGGAATCTTTGGCAAGAGGACTCTAGAGACCGGCTTTTTTGGGACACCTGAAAATTTGGCAGGAGAAAGTGAAAGTTTTCTCCGATGACTATTCAGAAGTGTCTTCATATAGATCAGGAGGTTCTATAAGGCGGACAGTGATTTATTTCAATGGTTATACTTTTTGTCCTTCCCTTCTCCTTTAATTAGTTCTTTATAAAAATTGAGCCTGTGAATAACGCATATTAATCAACTTCACAGCCAACTGTAACCAACATTCATTACAAAGCCAAGCTTACCAGTCTCCACTATGTACGGGTTCTCACTCAAACTGACAGCAGTGCACGCAAACATTTACTCTTTAAATCTCTATGAGCTAACAATGAATAAATGTCGTTGGATACTTTGAAAATGCGTGAATGTTGGGCTTGTCCAGCTCAAAAGCAAACTCAATAGAAATTGGGTCAGGTTTGTTCATCCCCTTCTACCCCACTAAACCTCTATGTTTATGGCCATTCCAGACAAGGGAGCAGAAAACCACACATGACTTTTCACACATGCCCAGCTTTTCTAGCTGGAACTGCAAATCCCAGCAGCCCTCTGCATCACCTGCACATGCCTGAAAACACAGACAGTTGTATCCTCCCACACATGGAAATCCAGTTCCATTTTGGTGCCATTTTGGTGCCACTCAAATCCAATTCTGGGTCCAAGGTGCTGGGACTTCACTTGGGCAGCGTCACTTGAAGCAGCATGGTCTAGTGGATAGAGCATGCACTTGGCAGTCAAAAGGACCTGGTTTCTAATCCCAGCATCGCCATTTGTCTGCTGTGTGACTTGGAGTAGATCACTTAACTTTTCTGGGCCTCAGTTACCACATCTGTAAAATAGGGAGTCCATTTTATTTTCCATCCATCATATCCATCATATTTAATGGGAGTCCATCTGGTCCAATGCACTGTACTAAGCGCTTGGGAAGTACAAAACAAAGAGGTGACACTATTCTGCCCATGTTAACTTACACAATAATGAGGGAGATAGGATATGATTGGAGATTATAGCAAAACCCAACTCATGCCACATGATTAGCTATACAAAGATCAATAAATCGATCACTGTTTGTTGAGAGCTTACTGTTTGCAGAGCACTGTACTAAGCACTTGGGAAGGTACAATACAACTGAGTTGGTAGATGCGCTCCCTGTCCATAAGAGTTTATGGTCTATGGGAAAGATAAAAATGTGTCTTTTCTGGAGATTTTGAGACATTAGGGACCATAAGAAGGATGGAAAAGATTTCTAGCAATAGTCATCTAAACACAACATTGTAGAAGTCGAGAGAGTCCATAAGTTTTAAGACTAGACTTTTTGGGAATATGGGAAACATTTTACTGCAAAAAGTTGAGTCTCATGTATGGAATATCTTGAAAGATCTAAAGATAAACAAGTAAAAGAATAGATTGAACTGGACTTTGCCCCTGCATTAAAGGATTAAAGTATTAATTCAGCTAACCCAGACTGCCAGGAAATCATATTGTTTCACTGGTCAGGACTGAGAGTTGAATGAAGATCAGTCTCCTTTCGGCCTTTTTATTAGGCTGAAAATAAATTCTCAGCTCGTGGGCATAGCTTTGCCAATAAACATAGAAAATATTCTGTGTGTCCAAGACACAAAGAAAAACATCTTGCACAGTCACAGATTTTATTGTCTCTGATTTAACTTCTTTAAAACACAAACAGTATTAACCTCCTGATCTGCCATCTGTATCTTAAATAAAACCTGTAAATAAAACCTGTGACTCAATACAGTAAAATACAATAACACTCTAATTACGATAAATTGTTAGAAAAATCACCAAAGCAAGCCTCTACTTTTGAAAGATGCAGGTCAACCCTACCCCAGAAAGCTTCACTCTTCAATGCTTTTGTTATTCTAAATTAAAAAAAAATGATTCTGAGCTCTGCTTAAAATGACTTCCTGTTCGTTTTTGATACATCCTCTTCCAATATAGGTCCTGCTTCATGGGTACTGGTCCAACTCCTATTCTCTGAATCAAAATTTCCAAACCATTACAAGCATAACTAGAACAACAAATTACGGTTGTTGGATTTTTTTTTCCTGACTTTAGGCACCAGGTTAAAACTTATTTATTCATTCAATAGTATTTATTGAGCACTTACTATGTGCAGAGCACTGTACTAAGTGCTTGGAATGTACCATTAGGGCAACAGATAGAGACAATCCCTACCCAATGATGAGCTCACAATCTAAATGGAGGACGCAGACAGCAAAGCAAAACAGAACAAAACAAAAACAAGACAACATCATAGAGATAAATAGAATCAAGGGGATGTACACCTCAATAAAATGAATAGGGTAATAAATAATATATACAAATGAGCACCGTGCTGAGGGGAGGGAGAGGGCAGTTGAATTAATAATAATAATAATTATATAATGGCTAGTCATTGAGTAACTACTATGTCCCAAGCACTGTGGTAAATAAAAACATTTAATTAGTTACAATCTCTACCGTTTATGGGTAGAGTCTAAAAGGGAATCTCAATTATGCCAAAAGATTTTCAATTCATCTCCATATTTGGACACTTCATCTTTTCCAGTATTAAAGCACCATTGATTTTCAAATTTTTCCAGTCAGTACTTGAGTATTTGGCATAAAGAATGCATAGATTAACAACCGTTCTGACCCATAATTTCCCTGGAAACTTCAGAAGTGGCAGTTGAAATAATGGGAGGAACTGCGATCCCTAAGGTGAGGAGAGGTGGGGCTTCAGAACAAACCCCTGGATGGTGTAGTGGGATTCAGAGTTTTTATGATTATGATTATTATTGTTATTATTTTAGGATGAGGTGATGTGGGAATATTTGAAGGCTAAGGGGAAGGAGGCGTAAAAATGACAGTTGAAGAGAACGCTGGTCAAGAAGGGAAGAATAGTGACTGGAGTCAGGCTGGTGTTTAAATTGCCACACAAATGCAGGACAGAAATGCAGGAATAGAGGAATGGTACTCTGGATGTGACCCAGAACTGGGGGTTCAGTGAGAGATTGATGGAGGGAGAGCAGAACAAAAGAATTTGGCAGAGAGATGAGAATTTGCATCAAGAGAATGGATACGGATCCCAGTGGAGCATGATGTGGTCAGTTTGGGATCGGTGTTCCTCTGTTTGCAGACTTCTATTTCTGGAGATTAAATGCTACTGCTTGTAAGGGAAGGCTGAGTGAGTGAGAAGAAAACATGGCATGGGTCCATTTGTATATTTAGATCCATTTTTGTTCAGGTTGACTGGGCTTTATAATGACCTAACTTTGGTTAAGTGGAGTCCTACTGTGATAAGCAACTTTATTCCACTAGTTTGCTAGCCCTGGTTTGTGTTAGATTTTTAAAATGTTGGGCAACAATCAATGATTTTCGCAGACTGTGAACCTCATGTGGGACAGGGGGCTGTGTCCAAACTGCTTATCTCGTATCCACCCCAGCACTTAGTACAGTGCTTGGCATATAAACACTTAACAAATACTACTATTATTATTGTAAGGAAATCTGTATTTCCTGCAGCCTTGTTATGCCCTTGCATGGCATTTCATTTCATTAGCCACTCCAGTGGTTTTAAGCTAGAATCCGGCATTCAAAGGTTCCATCTGGTTTCCAAGGAGTCCTGAACAGAGCCCAAGAAGGGTTTGCATTCCTGTGTCTTCCTTGTTCCTTCAGCTAATGGTAGCCATTGGTAAATAGTTTCTGCCTCTGAGAGCTGCCTGTGACCCCTTCCTCTAGCTTCCAGGAGGAGGAAGGAAACAGAAGACTATGGTCTAAGTGATTCTGGACAAGGGGTTTGAGGTCTCCCATGTTCACATAAGGAGTTGGGATTAGGTCAGTCAATCAATCACTTGCATTCATTGAGTGTTTACTGTGTACGGAGCACCGTAATAGGCACTGGGAAGAGTACAATATAACAGAATTGGTAGACACATCCCCTATCTACAACAAGTTTACAGTCTAGAAGGGGAGACATACTGCAATATAAATAATTTTATGGATATGTATATGAGGGCTGTGGGGCTGAGGGTCCGTGGAGAAAGGAAAAGTTGGACAAGCAAGGAAAATTCAATGCAGATTTTCCAAAGATTTGGGGAGTACCAGCAGGAATCAGACTTCTCTGTAACTTGACCTATGTTTCAGCCTATTCCTTCTAAGGTATTTGGCCTAAATTTCCACAAAGCCTAAAAGAACTCAGGAAATGAGGCAGAGAGCCTAAAATCAAATGAACATAACTTGCTTCTCCTTTCTATTCCTTTTGGATTGTTTTTCCCTGAGGGGAATTTTTATTGTAATTCCTAAAGATGAATGTGCCTAATCTAGGAAACCACAGATAGAGGTTGGGGTAGAGAAGAGTCAGGTAATACTAGGGTATATGTGGAGGTTTAATGTCAATTTCATGGGGAAAATAGAATTTTTATGGGGCTCATTATTTAGGTGGGATTAAAGCATCATTGATTTTGGGAGAGCAGCAGACATAAGGGTAAGGTTCAGTATTCAAGTCTGATTACTTAACTGGAGTGACATCAGCTTATTTAACTAGCTTGGAAGCTGTCTGGTTCCCAACCAGGCCCCCAAACCATCGCAGGTCCAGTCAGAACAAAAACATGACCTGTGGAATGAATGGCCCTTCCTCGCCATTAATCAATCAGTGGTATTTATTGAGAGCTTACTGTGTCCAGAACACCCACCCACCACAATCATTTTTTTTCCTCAAATCAAGATCCTTATTCAGAGGGGGAATTCCTACCTGATCCAGTAAACTCTGGAGTCCTTACCAAGGAAACTGCCCAGTGCCTCTCACTGACCCAGACTTAGGAACCACGGAAAGGAAGCAAAGTTGCTGCTGCTGTTGTGTCCACTGAGAACTTGTCCCAGAAGTCCCATCCCCAGCTCTGCTCCGGAAACCCCAACTCTACCCTTCCCCGTCTTTAAAGATCTGTAGCTCAGACACACTCCAGGTTCATCTTCCCACTTCTCTTCCTTGAGATCATTTTCTTCCTAGTACCTGACTGTTACTTGTTTGGAGGCAGAGGGATGGATCAGGTGACCTCCAGAGGTATAACTTCCCCTCTCCCAAGTCCCAGGTCTTCATGCTTGTCTATCAGTGTATACTTCTCCTTGGAAAGCAGCGTGGCTCAGTGGAAAGAGCCTGGGCTTCGGAGTCAGAGGTCATGAGTTCGACTCCCGGCTCTGCCAGTTGTCAGCTGTGTGACTGTGGGCAAGTCACTTCACTTCTCTGTGCCTGAGTTACCTCATCTGTAAAATGGGAATTGACTGTGAGCCTCACGTGGGGCCACCTGATTACCCTGTATCTATCCCAGGGCTTAGAACAGTGCTCTGCACATAGTAAGTGCTTAACAAATACCAACATTATTATTATTATTATTACTTCTCACCAACAGATTCATCAGCATCTGTAGGTCAGCCTGTTTATTTAATGCCAGCATTTGCAGAAAGTGAAGCAACAAGGACAACTGATCCAGCCTTCAGGGGGAAAAGTCCATGGTAAACCAATCAATCAATCTATGGTATTCATTGAGCACTTACTTTGTGCAGAGCACTGGACTAAGCACGTGGGAGAATACAATGTTGGTAGATCTGTACCCTGCCCACCATAAATTTAGAATGAGGCAGACATTAATATGAATAATTAAATTATGGATATGCACAGAAGTGCTGTGGGGTTGAGGGTGAGGTGAATATCATCTGCCCAAAGAGTACAGATCCAAGTCCTATCCCAACTCATTTTTTTAGTCAATAGATGGTCATGGGCTTCATTCCTGATCAAGAATGCATGAACCATCCTGAGCTCTTTAAATCATCAGCATATTTTTCATCGGGTTGCATTTGGGAGAGTGAAGTGCAGGAGGAAAGCTCTGTGAGCTAAGAGGAAAATGTATTCCTTCTGGCTAAAGATTCATCTGCATCCCTTTGGGAATTGAATCCCATCAATGCCAACCTTATTTCTATGCTCCTCAGAGAGATCTCAGAAAACCTAAGCACCATTCAAACCAGGCACCGACTTCGGCAGCCGAGGATGATGAAATTGTTGCGCTACACAGCCGACTAAGGGAATTCATTGATAAGGTGCCAGAACATGAGGGGCTCCTAATTACGGTAGATTTCAAGCACTAAAGTGCGGGAAGAGGTTTTTGATCGGAATGTAATGGCAAGATGTGGATTGGGGATGATCAATGAACAAGGACATTGACTCATTAAGTTCTTCTCCGAGAAACAGGTTGCCCGTAACAACCCTTTATTTCAATATTGCCATGTAAGAAAAGACACTTGAAGCTCTCCAGACAAGCTCTGCAAGAATCAAGTCGATTACATCATTGCACCGTGAAGATGGAAGGCCAGAAATCTCATCTACATAACTCTAGCTGGTAATATCCATTCCAATTACCGCTTACTGTTTCACAGTTCAATTTTTACCTCCAAGCCACAAAATGACCTCCCAAACAAGCACCTGGACATTTTCCAAGAGAGAGTGCATAAGCAGACTTTGGCAAACACTTTGCAGCATAACAGAAAGGAAGAAAGCCAGATGAGAGAAGATGCTTTCTAAGGTGAAGGAAAAGGATTGCATGCCTGTTCAGTAACTGTGACATAGTGGGAAGCAAGACCGCTTATCTACAAATCCCATGGCCGCTTGTTTCAAATTACTTTGGCCTTTGTGAGCAGTTCCATTGAAACCAATCAAAATAACTCATTTCAGATTTACTACACTCAGGAAAAAAAATCTATTTGTTAGTTTAAGTATTCTAAATGTCTAAGACCTTTTCTATTACTCTTAAGTCCATGTCAGTGGCTTCCAACCTGATTCTCCAGGTGAAGTAGAGGAAGGAATAACTAAGCCAACTGAAAATGAGTTAAGCTGAGCTGATCTGTCCTCTATGTACTCTAAGCAAGGACAGGTTGAACTCAAACCTGTTTCAGATACAGTGTTGTGAAGAGCAGCCATTTTGAACTCAGTTAAAGCATGGCTCAGTGGCAAGAGCCCGGGCTTGGGAGTCAGAGGTCATGGGTTTGAATTCTGGCTCTGCCACTTGTCAGATCTGGGACTGTGGGCAAGTCACTTCACTTCTCTGTGCCTTAGTTACCTCATCTGTAAAATGAGGATTAAGACTGTGAGCCTCACGTGGGACAACCGGATTACCCTGTGTCTCCCCAACGCTTAGAACAGTGTGTTGCACATAGTAAGCGCTTAACAAATACCAACATTATTTTTATTATTATTCAACCCAGAATCTCCTGTGCTCCTGACATCCTTGGCTACCTGAGGCACCAACTGCATGCTTGAGGGTCCCAAATTGCCTTTTCACTTTGACTGTACTCTCCCAATCACTCAGCACCTTGCTCTAAGCATAGTAGATGCTCAATAAATTCTACCGAACAGAAATACTTCGGAATGCACTGTGTCACTGATGCTTTGTAAAAACTTTTTTATAGAATAAAAGAAGAGCAGCTAGAGCCGTCCTTCAGGTTTCAAAATAAAACTTTAGACACTACATGCTATCCAGGGCTGAAACAATCGGTATGTGATTGACATTTCATCACTAGCTACAAATGAAAATTTCCCTTTGTTGTGCTGATGGGTTTGATCTTTTTCCCAGTGGGCATTATTTCCAAGCCTGCTGCTCGGTATCTAAATCTTCTCTAGGCTTCTGCGTGTGGAACCGTTTCTCTCCATAGTCCAACAGATTTTTTTGCCTCCGGTATTTCCAACAGTCTGCTGCTATGCAACATCACAGTTTTTAAAACACATGTGCATGTCCTATTTCAGCTCACCCTACAGGTGAATAGATCTTTTATCTTAATGCCAGAATCCATTCTCCTCACGAATCTTCCCAAGAAAGAATGATAGCAATGAACATTTCCTCGACGCTGATGAATCGCTATTTTTCAGGACCTTGATCTGTGGGGTCTGGTATTTGCATGTTTAGCATGCTTATAGGTGCTGCTTGGAAACCACCTGAGAACTTGGGCGGGGTGAAGACCTATGGTGTATTCGGGTCTTATGCCTATAGGTGAAAGTTCGACACTTTTCAGTTGCATAGGCCCTCATTTTGATGGGAAACAATGCCTTACTGACATCCTATTTTGTCACCCTACCAAAGGATATAATGACCTCTGAATTGATTTTCCAGTTCTTTATGTGTGCTACTGGGCTGTGTACCAGGCATATTTTATGTTGACAATTTGACCGTATGCTTTGTCAGGGAAGCAGAGTGGCCTAGTAGATAGACCACGGACCCGGTGGTCAGTAGGACCTGGGTTCCAACCACGGTTCTGCCACTTGTCTGCTGTGTTGGGAAGGCCGCAGTTGCTGTTGTGACTGTGCTTTTGGCGGTGGTTGTTACTGTTGGACTTTGAGTAGCCCCAAATTTTGCCTCTCCATATACGTTGCCTTATTTTATATCATTTTGTGTTTTTATTGCTTCATTCTTTCAGAGCGGAGTCTGTCGCTCTCCCCTTCTCCCCTACCTTACTCTCAGATCCGGAATCCCTTGGGGGCCAGAGATTCTCTCTAATTTTCATCAGCATGTTTTTTTCCCAGTGCTCTGTATGAAATTGGTGCTTGAAAATACTATTACTCCTGAAGATATGGTTCCAGTTATCAAGGAGCTCTATTCATGCTTCTTACTTGTAACTGGGATTCCTTTCTCTGGGAGGGCTGCTGTGATGTTATTAGTGAACTCCTTTCAAATGCCCCAAACTGAACATCGGGATTTTTTCACAGTTTGAATTCTCTCTTCTGATAGCAACGCTACCAAAGTAGGGGACACACCTGGTTATGCCACCTAAGCTGCTATGCATTATCTCTTTGGTATATCTACCTGTAAATGTAATTTATATTCATTATTGATTTATCTAGTTATAACTGTGGTTGGCCCATTAGATTCTAATCTTCTCGAGGTCATCTTTTAGAAAAGCAGCATGATCTAATGGATAGGGCATGGTCTTGAGAGTCAGACACAGGTTCTAATCCTGAATACACACCTTGCCTGTTGTGTAACCTTGGGTGAGTCTCTTAACTTCTCTCTGCCTCAGTTACCTTATCTGAAAAATGGAGATTGACTGAGTCCCATATGAGATGTGGCCTGCATCCAAACTGATTAGCTTTTATCTACCCCAGCATTTACTATAGAACCTGATCACAGAGTGAGCGCTTAACGAATACCATAAAAAAATCTTTTATTTCCACCTTCTCTTTCTTTTTTGTTTCCCAAGCATCTAATGCAGTGACCTACATGCATTAAATGCTTAATAAACAAGGTTGATTGAGAAAAATTATGTTGCCAGGAATAATATAATCAATGTAGTGTCACAACACGATCCTGAAAGAAGTAAACTGTATCACTGAATGTCACGAAGTTTGTTTTGATAAAATTTTCAATCTGGGCCAGAAGGTTGACTCATGACAATTTCTCCCCTAATGATCTGGCCACCTATTTCCTCACGAAAATCAACACGATCAGGTCTGAGCTCCCCAAAGTCACCCCTCCGCCTCTCCCCTCCCCCCCAACAACCCCCTCCCCTACTTTCCCATCCTTCCCTGCAGTATCCTCAGAGGAGATCTCCACCCTCCTCGCAAGTGCCACCCCCTCCACCTGCGCCTCGGACCCCATTCCCTCTCACCTTCTTAAAACCATCGCCCCTGCCCTCCTCCCTTCCTTAACTTCTATTTTTAACCACTCAATCTCCAAGGGCTCCTTCCCCTCTGCCTTCAAACACGCCCACGTCTCCCCCATCCTAAAAAAACCCGCTCTTGACCCCACTTCCCCCTCCAGTTATCGTCCTATCTCCCTACTACCCTTCCTTTCCAAAATCTTAGAACGAGTCGTCTACAATCGATGCCTAGAATTCCTTAACTCCCATTCTCTCCTAGACCCCCTCCAATCTGGCTTCCGTCCCCTCCACTCTACCGAGACTGCTCTCTCTAAGGTCACCCATGACCTCCTTCTTGCCAAATCCAATGGCTCCTACTCCATTCTGATCCTCCTTGACCTCTCTGCTGCCTTTGACACTGTCGACCATCCCCTCCTCCTCCATACCTTATCTCACCTTGGCTTCACGGACTCTGTCCTCTCCTGGTTCTCCTCTTACCTCTCTGGCCGATCATTCTCGGTCTCCTTCGCTGGAGCCTCCTCCCCCTCCCATCCTTTAACCGTTGGAGTTCCTCAAGGGTCAGTTCTTGGCCCTCTTCTGTTCTCCATTTACACTCACTCCCTCGGTGAACTCATCCGCTCTCACGGCTTTGACTACCATCTCTACGCAGATGACACGCAGATCTACATCTCCGCCCCTGTCCTCTCCCCCTCCCTTCAGGCTCGCATCTCCTCCTGCCTCCGGGACGTCTCCACCTGGATGTCGGCCCGCCACCTAAAACTCAACATGAGCAAGACTGAGCTCCTCATCTTCCCTCCCAAGCCCGGTCCACTCCCAGACTTCTCCATCACCGTGGATGGCACGACCATCCTTCCCGTCCCGCAGGCCCGCAATCTCGGTGTCATCCTTGACTCGTCCCTCTCGTTCACCCCACACATCCTATCCGTTACCAAGACCTGCCGGTTTCACCTCTACAATATCGCCAAGATCCGCCCTTTCCTCTCCACCCAAACGGCTACCTTACTATTACGGGCTCTCGTTATATCCCGGCTAGACTACTGTGTCAGCCTTCTCTCTGACCTCCCTTCCTCCTCTCTCGCCCCGCTCCGGTCTATTCTTCACTCCGCTGCCCGGCTCATCTTCCTGCAGAAACGATCTGGGCATGTCACTCCCCTTCTTAAACAACTCCAGTGGTTGCCTATCGACCTCCGCTCCAAACAAAAACTCCTCACTCTAGGCTTCGAGGCTCTCCATCACCTTGCCCCTTCCTAGCTCTCCTCCCTTCTCTCTTTCTACCGCCCACCCCGCACGCTCCGCTCCTCTGCCGCCCACCTCCTCGCCGTCCCTCGGTCTCGCCTATCCCGCCGTCGACCCCTGGGTCACGTCCTCCCGCGGTCCTGGAATGCCCTCCCTCCTCACCTCCGCCAAACTGATTCTCTTTCCCTCTTCAAAACCTTACTTAAAAATCACCTCCTCCAAGAGGCCTTCCCAGACTGAGCTCCTCTTCCCCCTCTACTCCCTCTGCCATCCCCCCTTTACCTCTCCGCAGCTAAAGCCTCATTTTCCCCTTTTCCCTCTGCTCCTCCACCTCTCCCTTCCCATCCCCACAGCACTGTACCCGTCCACTGTATATATTTTCGTTACCCTATTTATTTTGTTAATGAATTGTACATCGCCTTGATTCTATTTAGTTGCCATTGTTTTTATGAGATGTTCTTCCCCTTGACGCTGTTTAGTGCCATTGTTCTTGTCTGTCCGTCTCCCCCGATTAGACTGTAAGCCCGTCAAACGGCAGGGACTGTCTCTATCTGTTGCCGACTTGTTCATCCCAAGCGCTTAGTACAGTGCTCTGCACATAGTAAGCGCTCAATAAATACTATTGAATGAATATTGCTTTCTAGAAAGAACTTCTTTGATTCACACCAACACATTCTGGTGCTTAATACCCTCCCCCTCCCCCCCAACACACACATACACACACACACACACACACACACAACTTCCCCAAGCACATGGCCAAGTGAGTTGCAGGAAGTCACTCATTCCAAGCTTTGACACCCTACTTTCTGGGCCAATGTACAGCACTGCCCTGAACATTCAGGGAGCAGAGTAACCTAGCGGAGAAAGCATGGGCTGTGGAGTCAGAGGACCTGGGTTCTAATCTCAGCACTGCCACTTGTCTGCTGTGTGACCTGGGGCCAGTGGCTCAACTTCTTCTCTGTGTCTCAGTGAACTCATCTGTAAAAATGGGGAATAAGACTATGAGTCCTAAATATGGACATGGGTTGTGGCAACCTGATTAACTTGTATCAACCCCAGCTCTTCGTAGAATGCCTGACCTACAATAAGTGCTTAGCAGATGCCATTTAAAAAATAAGCAAAGTGACTTTTGCCTGTATACCAGAGAGGAAGTGCCTGAGAAGAGGACTGAGTCAGGCAGTCATATTTATTGAGTCCTTACTGTGAGCAGAGCACTGTACTAAGTGCTGGAGAGAGTACAAATATAGCAATATAACAGACATATTCCCTGCCCACAAGCAGCTTACAGTCTTCCTATAACCCTACCATAATCTTGGGTAAAGGAGAGATTGTGGAAGGGAGCAGATGAAATTTCTTTCTGAGGGTCCAAGGAGTACATATTCGTTTCTTAATGAGTAGGGGAGAATCAAACAGAATATAAAGCTCTTCTTCCACTCCCCCTGCCTCCTATCAACATTTGCTCCATACATGGAAAATACAAAGTGCCATTGTTCTTGTCTGTCCGTCTCCCCCGATTAGACTGTAAGCCCGTCAAACAGCAGGGACTGTCTCTATCTGTTGCCGACTTGTTCATCCCAAGCGCTTAGTACAGTGCTCTGCACATAGTAAGCGCTCAATAAATACTATTGAATGAATGAATGAAAAGCTAGAGTATAAGTGGTTCGATCAGTAGTCCATTCAAACGAAAAGGCAAGCCATATCTTTTAGTCAGTAATAAATATTTCATTATATTATCTCGATCTGTCGCAAACTTTAGTGGAGTCTAATGTTGTATTTTTCTTGTATTTTTTATTGCCCTGCTAACAACATGCAGTCATATCACAAACCCTTTCATTCCTGTTATACAAAGCTTTGTTTTAGATCGTTCTCAGACACATTGTGTTAAGTAGATAATATTTGACCAGCTAATCATCTTAAAACAACTCTGGATGAAATAATATGGGATTATATTGACACCCCAAGTACTTACCAAACAATGATGAGGTGATTTGACCAAAATATATGATCTAAATTATTTTGTTTTGTTATAAAAATGCACCCTGCTTGAGCTGGCATAATTAAATTGTCTCTGTTTCTAGATGACTTTTTAATAATGAAAAAGCAAGGCCTGGAGCATTTAGATGATTTGCTATATTCATTTCAAATGGGGAATTCGATAGTACCTACTCTGGCCTGTTCTTTCTTTCTGTAGCAGACAGTGAGATTGGGGACCATTAGCCTTTCAGAGAAATTTTTACTGCTGTGGATTTGTTATCCTTTCTGTTGAAAATCCTGTTCATCGGTTCCCCATTTAAGCAGAACTCATGGAGCCAAGATAGTTTTGGCTGTGCTCTTCACACTTTTAACGAAGCAGAACCACATGGGGCCTCTATGTTCCACAGTGACCCTCTCTCCTTGTTCACTGTAGGATCGGAAGGGGAATCACTCAACTCGCCTAAGAAACGCTCCCTGTATTTTGTCCACTGGGTATCTGTACCATCCCAAGCCTCTCACCTCAGCACACCAACTTGCCAGTTTCTCCCCCATTAGGAGCAGAGAACACCACTGGATTCTGCAACTCTTCCCAAAGAGGCGAGTTCTATCACCTCTGCTCACCCCAATTTCCCCTCCATGCAGACTCTGTCCAACCTGATTAACTTGTGTCTATCTCATTGCTTAAAACAGCACATAGTAAGTGCTTTACAAGTACCATAAGTATTATTAATCACATTGATAGTGATATGGCATTTATTGAGCACCTACTAAGTTCAGTGCCCTGTACTAAGTAAGCACTTGGGAAAGGACAAAAACAAGAAGCCCAAGGACAAAGCCCAAGAACACACTAATTTCTACTTCAGTCAATCAGTCAACAAGCTTTCAGTCAGCGAGTCACTCATATTTGTTACGCCCAAACTGTGTGCAGAGCACTGCATTAAGAACTTGGGAGAGTACAATATAAGAGACACGTTCCTTGTTCACAATATTCAGTACGTATCCTTGTTTCCCAAATAACCTGTGCCTCCACTTGTGTATTGGAAAATTTTAAAAAAACTGTTTGGTCAATATTACTAGAAGTTCCACAAGGCAAAGCATAGCAAATGACACATCTGGCTCTTTCAGTCCCTTTCATCTGAATCACAAATTCTTAAATGGACAGGATTTCATAAATATAGTGCCTAATTTATCTCACTTGTCTCCTGGTCAACTAATGTCTTTTCAGAGTGGAGAGTAAAGTGGCTTTGACTCAGCTTCTTGGAAGGCTTCATGCTGCCTGGCATCCAGCTCCCCACTTGTCATTCCAGAGCAGGCAAAGCAGAAAAGCACAGGCAGTTCTCATCAAACCCCAGACCCTCTGGCCCCATTCAAGGGGCAGGTGGAGGAGACACCCGTGAGACGGCTCACTGTCTTTTTATTTAAAAAAAAAAGACAAAAAATGAATCCTCCTGGGCCCGCATCAGTCTTAGACAGGGTTGACCCTGTCCAAGGACCCAGAGGGGTTAGGCATTGGCATAAGCAGGGGGAGGTAGCACCATGTTGTTCCATGGTTTGACTGCTTCTACTAAGGATTGGTAAATCTGATAGGTTATCCAAACAAATTCATCAACCAACCAAACAATTGAAAGTCTGTCTCCTGAGCAATGGGGTCTGTGGGCCCCATGTTTGCAGGTTAGGGGACCTGTAAGTGAGCAGCACTTGAGGCTGCACCAGACACCGGAACTGAGGGGCCCTGCCCATTCCTCATACCCCCATCCATTCCAGAGGGCACAAAAAACACCAACTGGGTTCAAAGTCTACCAACCTGGCATCCAGCAGAGACAGAGCCAGCTCAGCATCCAGGCCATCAGGAAAGACCCCTTCACCTGACCCCTCTTTCCCAAACCACTCATCTCCCCTTCCATCCATAATAATAATAAAATAATAATGTGGTATTTGTTAAGCGCTTAAGTGCAGAACACTTCTAAGCGCTGGGGTAGATACAGGGTAATCAGGTTGTCCCACGTGAGGCTCACTGTTAATCCCCATTTTACAGATGAGGTAAATGAGGCACAGAGAAGTTAAATGACTTGCCCATAGTCACACAGCTGCAAGTGGCAGAGCCGGAATTCGCACCCATGACCTCTGACTCCCAAAGCCTGGCTCTTTCTACTGAGCCACGCTGTCCATGTCACCTCCTCCCTCTGTTTCCCATACTAGAATGCCGTGAGAAGAAAAGTCATCTGTGTGTCAGCAGTTTAGGACTGAAATTGAGGGCTACAACTCAAATTTTCCTAAATGTGGGGTTCTGTAAAAATACAGCTATCTTCATAGTTGAAACAGGAGTGCTGTTACATTTCAGAGGAAAATAAAATCACAGAATCACATACCTGTACAAACAGGTAAGAGAGAAACAGAAACGTTTTCAATAGGATCTAAGCAACCTAAACCATGAATGTGATTGAGTTACTGCCTACGAGGCTAGAAATAACCCCAGAAACCCATGGCCAAGACAAATCCTGCATTTTTATTTATTGTCTCCTCAGCTTCTTTACTGGTCCCCAGTTCCACTTTTCCCCTAGTCCTGCTTTACCTTTCCTTTTGCGACTGAGCTCTGACTAGAATTTACATTGTTTTCTCATCCACCGTTGAAGTGTTTCCTACCGCCAGGCATGGATTAAACATTTTGCCTCCTCGAGGAACTAAGTTTATTGGTTCCCCTTAGTTCTTTAGTTAAGTCATTTTTAAAGGTTTTAGAATGCTGTTTATTACATAAAGTGTCTATTACTTTGAGACTTTACTTTGAAATTCACAAATCCTTCCATTCCTTTCAGCAAAGGAATCAGTGATGTCTTCAGAGAGCAAAGACAGTAATTCCACCACAACCCCCCTTTCTCTGTGTTAGCTAGGTTTTTATGATGAATTTCAACCCACCATTTTCTTCCATTACCTGCCCTGGAACCATGCTGACCTCCTTGCCCCTTTAATCAATCAATCAATCAATGATATTTATTGAGCGCTTATTAAGTGCAGAGCACTGTACTATGTGCTTGGGAGAGTACAATGCAACGGAATTAGCTGACTCATTCCCTGCCCAAAGAGGCTGTTGTCCTGGGCCCCACACCATGTACCATTCAGGCCGTGTTGTGAGATGGCTGATATGAGCGAGTGAACGGTTATGACCAAGGGTCTATAATTATTATTATCATCAAGTGCTGAGTCGTTTCCGATTCATAACGACTCCATGGGTATATTTTTTTCCAGAAAATCCAGTCCTCTGCCAAAATCTGCAAGCTTTATAATCATTCTTCTGTTACTGTTGTTATGGTCACTATTCATCTCACTGCTGGTCTGCCTCATCCACGTTTTCTCTGGACTTTTCCTAGCATTACTGTCTTCTCCAGAGAATTAGTCCTCCTGATTGTGTGTCCAAAATATGCTAATCTATAGACAGGGTCTATAAAGAGTAGGTAAAAACAGTTCAGTGCATCAGTTAGGGAAACATTTATGCTTTCACAATGGACAGATTTTGCACCTCTAAACTACTCATGGGGAGGCATGAACATGTTTGAAAGCAGTGGGGAAGAAGTCAATGGAAAGTGAACAGTTGAAGCTGGTGGTCAGGGAGGGAAGAAGAGGAGAGCCAAACATTTTTAGAAGGTGTGAAGAGATGGGGGTCAGTGCAAGGGGTGCGTTTTGGGAGAAGGCAGGTGGTCACCTCTTGAGATACTGCTGGGAAAGATGGGAGAAGAGGAGAATGGACTGGTGAGGAAAAGGGGAGATTTTAGGGAGATCATACCTGATGGTTTCAATTTTCTCAGGAAAGTGCATGGCCAGATTATTGTTTGCACCACCCCTGCAGAGATGAAGGGAAACATTTTTTGTGCTTATGGGATTGAGTGACACCTCAAGAAATCAATCGATGGGATTTATGGAGTTCTTATTGTGGTAACAGCACTATACTAAACACCTGAATTGTATAGTCTCAGTCCAGACTGAACTTGAGTCTCTCAATCAGGTAGGGCTATTTATTGACTACCGACTAAGTTCTAGGTACTACTAAGACTGTAAGCCCGTCAATGGGCAGGGATTGTCTCTATATGTTGCCGAATTGTACATTCCAAGCGCTTAGTACCGTGCTCTGCACATAGTAAGTGCTCAATGAATACTAGTGAATGAATGAATGAATGAATGAATACTGAGAGCTTGGCAAAGTAAAGCTGAACCAAAACCTACCTTACCTGCTTCTCAAAGAGCTAGAAATTTAATGGGAAAGACAGAGAGAGACAAATGAAGTTTCTAAATAGTGGAAGCAGAAGGAGAACAAGAA
This sequence comes from Ornithorhynchus anatinus, assembly GCF_004115215.2. NCBI lineage: Eukaryota > Metazoa > Chordata > Mammalia > Monotremata > Ornithorhynchidae > Ornithorhynchus > Ornithorhynchus anatinus. The sequence goes on from NC_041739.1 coordinate 11,535,006, forward strand.
TATAGCAGGAAATAGTACAAATTTATCTGGATAAAGTAGCCAAGTCAATAATTAAATGTAGAAATAAATAAAAATAAACATATATACCTATTCATCAATCAATCAATGGTATTTATTGAACACTTACTGCATGCAGAGCACTGTGCCAAGTACTTGGGAGAGTACGATATGTCAGAGTTGGTAGCCAGGTTCCCAGCCATATTCTGAGAATAGGAATAAAATGCATGAGTCTCAGCAATGTAGGAAGGAAGCATGTCTACACCTCTGTTATACTGTACTCTCCCAACTGCTTAGTACAGTTCTTTACACGATTGAATGACTGGTGGGTGTTGGGATTTCCTCAACAAAAGCTCATATATTTCTAGGAGACAAAATAATTTTTGCCCAAGACACAATGTGGATGATAAGTACAGTGATCGAAAGTTTACATTTTTTTCTTAATTACCCATAGTATTTATTATTGATGTACTGTGACAACAGCAGCATGGCTTAGTGGAAAAAACATGGACTTGGGAGTCAGAGGATGTGGGTTCTAATCCCACCTCCGCCACTTGTCTTCTGTGTGACCTTGGGCAAGTCACTTCATTTCTCTATGCTTTAGTTACCTCATCTGTAAAATGGGGATTAAAAGTGTGAGCCCCACATGGAACAACCTGATTGGTTTGTATCTACCCCAGAGCTTAGAACAGTGCTTAGCACATTGTAAGCACTTAAATACCATAATAATAATTATTATTATCATTATTAAAAGGGTTGGACTAGGCCTTTGGGAACATTCAAAAGAAGTCATGGTTTCTGCCCTGGAGTAACTTCAGTCTATTTGTTCATTCTTTGACATCTTTCAGTTTGAAATTACCACACTTACATAGTTTATTATTAACTTCCATCTGAGAAGAAGTATTATACACAGTATGATCCTAACTGATGAAGGCTTCCTGCCTTTATTACATTTCACTTAACACATGGATATAATGCCATTGTTAATTAGCAACGGAGTCTTGATTGTTCATAATTACTTTGCCAGGGGCTGGTTTAAAGATAAAATGCAGTTAAATTAAAAATTCACAGAGGAACATGAAATTATAGTGGGTAGTTCAAATGTTATTGTTTTGTCAATTTCCTTATTTGCAGATATCTTTACTATGCTATATTCCCAACCGAGTCCTTATTCTCCCATCTGTCAATCAATCAGTGGCATTTATTAAGTGTTTACTCTGTGCAGAGCAGTGTACTAAACACCTGGGAGAGTACAGTATAACCAAGCAGGTAGACATATTCCTTTCCCACAAGGAGCTGACCATCTAAATGACTCATCTCCCGTCTCCCATCATCCTAAATCAATTAATCAATGGTATTTATTGAGTGTTTTCTGTGTGCGGAGCACTATACTAAATATTTGGGAGAGTGATATTAGTAATAATGGTATTTGTTAAGCACTTACTATGTGCCAGGTGTAAAGGTAGACAACAGTAATCTAGCCAGTGCTTGGCAAATATGTTCAGTGATTCAGTTGTATTTATTGAGCATTCACTGTGTGCAGAGAACCCTACTTAGCACTTGGGAGAATGCAGTACAATAGAGTTGGTCGACATGAACACTGCCTGCAAGGAGTTTACAAGTTTAGAGGGAAGACAGACATTAAATTACAAATAGGGGAAATGGGAGAGAAATATGGATGTTGTGGGGAAGGGGGTGGGATGAACATCAAGTTCTTTAGGGGCACATATCCAAGTGCATGACCAATGCGGAAGGGAGGTCAAATAGAGGAAACTAACCTCTTTCTGGGAAAGGATGATGTCTACCAACTCTACTGTACTGAACTTTCTCAAACGCTTAATACAGTGCTCTGCCCAGAGTAAACACTCTCTAACTACCACTGATTGACTTATTGGTTGGTTGAAATGAGGGCTTAGTCAGGGAAGACCTCTTGTAGATGATGTGATTTTAGTAGGGCAAATGTCAGAACAGGGTCAAAAGTCTCCCCAGAAAGGAAGGATTCATAGTCCACCCTCATTCTCAGGATGAAGTTATTTCCTCTGTGCTATCATCAACTCTCGCTGTCCGCGGCCTGTCAGGTATTCCCAGGATCCTCGTAAGAGAATGGACAATGAGGCTGGGCCTTGTTGGCGTGTCAATCGATGTGCCATTTGAATTGCCTCCTAGGGAATTGTTCAACGGCGGCAGCAGAGCTTTATCTCCTATTGTTTTTATTAAACTTTATAATGCGATTATGGAAATGCACACTTCGGTGAAAGGTGCGTCGTCTTTACTGGCGGTGATGCAAAATGAGGAAGTATATTTATCATCCCTCAGACAAATCCAATTCTATTTATTACCTCTCAGTTCGTTCATTACTGTCATTTTATGATTATGGGTGTTATATATCAAGCAGCTTTGAGGCACAGTTGCAAAGTAGTAACCCTGCCATACACTTTATCTTCTGGTACTCCTTATCCAGGATAAAAATGGAGCACCTTAATCACTTTCAGAGTGATTGTGTAACATTTATACAGAGAGAGCCAGAGGGAGAAAGTGAGAGACAGAGAAAGAGGGAGAGAGAGACAGAGAGACAGAGACAGAAGGATAGATGTTAATAATGATGATGATGATATTTGTTAAACGCTTACTGTGTGTCTAGCACTGTTCATTCAATAGTATTTATTGAGCGCTTACTATGTGCAGAGCACTGTACTAAGCGCTTGGAATGAACAAGTCGGCAACAGATAGAGACAGTCCCTGCCATTTGACGGGTTCTAAGCTCTGGTGTAGATACAGGCTAATCAGGTTGGACACAGTCCCTGGCCCATATGGCACTCACAGTAACTGAGGCACAGAGAATAATGATAATTGTGGGTTTTGTAAACTGCTTACTATGTGTCAGGCACTTTATTAACTTTATAGTCTAATGTATAAACAAACGTATCCTATGACTACTTTTATCCTTTAATGAATCTCAGCGAAAAAAAACCTTGAGGAAAGCTATCCTACTTGAACTATGTATGTGTCGTGGGGTTAGGATTGAGAAGCAGTTGAGAGGGCAACATCCTGAGGCAAATTCAAATTGTCCTTCGAAGAAATAATAGAGCTTTACCACCCCAACCTCATCACTTGCTGAAAAACTCCACTTCTGGATTTGAACTAAATCTTATTTACAGTATATTCTGGTTCTACTGCATGTTCTTATTCCCAAGCCTGTCTCTGCCATTAGAATGTAATCTATCTGTGGGCATGGGCTCTTCTTGTGCTTCAGTTATATTTCCCAAATGCTTAACACATTTCATTACACTCTGTAGATTCTCAGAAATACCAATCAACACAGCTAGTTGTAGATATTATAGATTTACCTCCCCGGTCGGCTGCATGCTCCTCAAAGCCAGGGATTGAGTCTACCAACTCTATTACACTCTGCCTGAGGAGTGCTCAAAAAATATTCTTGATTGAATTATATATGAGAACATTCTTTATGTCTTGTCTTATGCTGTCAAACTCTTTCCCACCCATAGCAACTCCAGGTACACATCTCTTCCAGAATGCCCTACCTCCATCTGCAGTCGTTCTGGTAGTGTATCTAAAGAGTTTTCTTGGTATTTTTACCAAATGGTTTACCTTAGCCTTCTTCCGCACAGACAACCTGAGTCTCCTCCCTTGACTCACACCACCCTCCTCCCTCCTGCCACTGCTGCCCAGCACAGGTGAGATTTGACTTGTAGCAGATTGCCTTCAACTCGCTAGCCACCACCCAAGCTAGGAATGGAATGGGGTAGGTCTCTGCCTGACTGTCCCTCCTGCACCCGAGACTGGTAGAGTATTGGAAACTCTCAGGTGTGGTCCTGAAAGGGGATTTTCTTATAGTGAGAGAAATACCTTTACAATCAAGAAACAGAAGGCTTTCAGTGAGGACCTGTTTACATAGATATTTTATTTTTTATTTTTAGAAGTGAGCGATTTCTCATAGAGGTCCTTGAATTTCATCTTGACTCTTATTCTGAGGGGTTATCTATGAAAGCTTTTAAAGTGCTACACTTCAAGGTCATCTGGGCAGAATCCTCGTTTGCCTTGAAAGTGCTGTCTGCTCTGTAGTTTTCACTGGCCTGTTTGTTAACCTCCTGACACAAACAGGTCTCTGTCAGCAGGATCTGCAGTTTAGTTGGATTTATAAGATGTTTTGTGGAGTGTTTTTTTTTTCCACACTGCACCGAAATCCCAAGATTAGTTTGGGTTATAGAAGCTGAAAGCAATGAGGGGTGGGGGAGAAAAACGGCATCATTGCCCCAGGAGAGATAGGTAAGATCTGCCCATTTGAGGCAGCTAGAAGCAAATTGAATAGGAGATACTGAAGAGTCATAAATTTGTAATGTGTAACCATTGTGGCTTGAGGGATAAATAGTCAGTACCTGCTACTACCTGATAAAGCCATACATATGTATGGATTCATTTTATGTGATAATTACTGAATCTAGCTTTAGCATCTGCTTTTACCAGATAAAACCAAGTTTTTTATTTTAAATAAGGCAATTGCAATAATTCACAGGCAGTGTAGTGGAATAGCAAATAAAACAGTTGAGGGGAAGGAGGAGCTGGCATTTCGGGATCTCCCAGCATCAGGGTAGGTGCAGGGAAAAAACGCAGGGCTGCTGAGTTTCCAATCCTATTCGTCAGGGATTACATTTTAAATAAGACAGAGTAAAGGGAAATGTTGCCATTTCTCCACCATTTGATGCAGGATTTTATTTTTTTATGGTATTTGCTAAACTCTTACTATGTGCCAGGCACTGTACTAAGCCCTGGGGTAGATACAAGCTAATCAGGTTGGACACAGTCCCTGTCGCACATGGAGACCATTTTACAGATGAGGTAACTGAGGCACAGAGAAGTGAAGTGACTTGCCCAAGATCACACAGCATACAAGTAGTGGAGCGAGGATAGGAACACAGACCATTCTGACTCCTAGGTCCTTGCTCTATCCACAAGACCATGCTGCTTCTATTGATATATCTGTCAATTAAATAAAGTAGAGAGCCGAGGACAGGCTTTCTTGCGACTCTCCGCCCGATGTGGACTTGCTGTCCAAGTAAATCAATTTACCCTTGGTCGACCCCCTTCTGGTAGATTAAAGATGAACCAGGAAATATTGTTAAATAGAAATCAATCAATTGATCAATCAGTGGTACTTATTGAGTGCTTACTATGTGAAGAGCATATATATACTTGTTCCCTGCCCACAAGGAGCCTACAGTTTAGAGTGGGAAACAGACATATTAAAATAAATGAATGGTCTGTACATAAGTGCTGTTGGGCTGAGGTGAATATCAAGTAATGAAGGGCACTTAGTCAAGTGTGTAGGCAAGACAGAAAAGAAAGGGCTTAAACGAGGAAGGCCTCTTAAAGGAGATTTGATTTGAAAGTGGGGAGACTTGTCTTAGCAGAAGCAGCATGGGTCAGTGGAAAGACCATGGGCTTGGGAGTCAGAGGTCATGGGTGAATAAAGGGAGCAAATCCAGACGCAAGAGTGAAGTAACTTCTTCAACCTGCAACTCCTTTGACATAGCCCAGGAAAGTGAGCTGTGAACCCCTAAGGGATAGGGTCCATGTCTAATTCCCACCTAAATACACTTTCCTAGGCCACAGTATAATGCTCTGCTTACAGTAAGCACTTAATATAAACTATTACTGCTACTCTCCCCCATCTGGCTGTATCAGTCACTCACTTCCAATAAACCTTCTTCACTTTTTCTTTTTCCCAATTTCCTGATGAATTTGTTCATCTTTTTACCTTTCCTCAGTTTCAATTCTCAAAAAAGAGAAAAGGAAAAAAAAAGGCATTTGGCCTCCTGTAAACATACCAGAGCATTTGTGAACCCATTCTTAAGGAGCTCATGCAACTTCAGTGCCCTTTGTTTTATTTCAAGTAGATCATTTTCCTCAGAGATCAAGCCCTTAGTTTCCAAGAGGGAATATATCTATGAACACTTCATTTTTTTTAACTTTTTATTTTAGGAAAGCCCAAGCTTGGACATATCTACAAAGTCCTGTGCCTTGAAAAGAGACTCATAGTCAGTCAATCAATTGTATTTATTGAGCACATACTCTGTGCAGAGCACTGTGCTAAGAACTCAGGAGAATCTAACGCAACAGGATTTTGGTAGACACATTCCCGGCCCACAGCAAGTTTTAGTTTGAACTTCCAGAGACATTAGGTTCCTGAAGTCATCGGCAATCAATCACTATTTCCCACATGATCCTGTCTACTTTGGCCTAAAGAGAACATATTGATGTCATGGATCATTTCTCCTGTCCTAAGCAGGCAGGACTACCCAAGATTAATCCCCAAAATAGGGGATAGTGAAGGAAATCTCAGTAATTATTATCTAATTCTCTAAGAAAAACTGGACAAAGGCTTCAGGGAAATAGTTACTGGCCTCTTTCTACTCATATATTCATTTTGCCTATAAAATTCAGATCTGGCTGAAGAGGGAGAAGAGTACCATGGTCCCCTTATGAAATGACATAATGTTAATTTTCTTTCTATGTCCTTTCCTGTAACCTGGACCTTTAACACCAGGGATATGATATTTCTTGGAGATGAAGGCCTCCTGGACAGATGTACCTGTCAGCAATTCCATTGTTTCTATCTGCCTAGTTCAGCCAATGAAGATATTGAACCTACTGCCCTACTTACAGGCACAACAGAACTTCTGCTGCCCTGATTCCTTGCTTGGTTATTCAATTACTGATTGTCAGATGGATCCAAGTTTTTTGCTGTGTCTTTATTTTTTATTTTTTCCCATTTGGCCCTAAGTCCTTGATAATGATTCAAAAAGATAATAAATTGGTAGGCTCCCCAAAGCATATTTCTCTATTAGGAAATCAGCAGTTTAAGTGATACTTGTCCTACCAAGTTTTCCTGAATTGCAATGGTTCTGCAGTTTCTGCATGGAGTAGTAGATAATGAGGGTAAATGAGTTTTCTTTGGTCCAATATCAACATAACAAAGGTGCACATGAAAAAGGCTGTGATTAATGTGCATAACTTAAGTATTTTTCACCTAGGTCATCTTTAGGTGACTGAAGTCTATTCGTATCTGATAGGGACTGTGTGTGATCTGATTATTTTGTATCTACCCCAGCACTTTGCATTATGCTTGGCATGTGTGTGCTTAACAAAGATTTTTATTATCAGTATTATTATAATTATCATCATCATCACTGGTGAGATCCTAAATGGGCAGATGCTAGGCTGCACTGATTGTCCTTAAAAAGAGCACTGAAATACAACCACACAGTATACTGGTTAAAGTCAATTTATGTAAGTTCATGAGAACACCACCTTCCCAGCCCAAAACACTCTTGAGTCCCTACTATGTATGAACTTCGTCTGATCTAGCTGATCTATCTATATTGTATCTATCCCAGCACTTAGCAGAGTGCTTGACACATAGTGAGCACTTACACTTATTACTAAATGCAGCACGCTGAACATATGGGAGGCTCAGTTCAGCCATCTAATGCAACTACAACCTAAACTCTTATGTGAAATGCCACCAATATTATTCCAAGTCAAGAAGTCCATTTCCTAAGTAGCAAAAATGGCAACAAGAGAAACTTCAGAAATTAGCGTGACTGAAATATTTCATCAGGAAAGGAGATTATGCTCATTAAATAGTATTATAGGGTCAAAAGAACATTCTAATTCTACCCAAGTTCTCAATCCATAATCAATACATATTACATCCAATCACTTCGCTAATCTTGTTATTTCATATTTCTTGGAGTTTACTGAAAAGTGGATTTTTCAGGACTCTTAGGCATCTGAAAATGTATTATTTTCAGAGTGTAAAAATCTCAAGATGTTTAGATTGCAGCCAAGTGCATTTTTTTTCCTCTTTTCTAATGGAAACTCATAATAAACAGAGAATACAGAAAATTGGATGGAATTAACTCCCTTTGTTAAGTTCTTCCAGTGAATCGGGTTGTTGTTTTCCCCTTCCTGAAACTTAATAACATCAAGGCCAGTTGCCTAGAGACAGGGTTGCTATTAGTTATGGGTACAACTGAATGCAGCTCAGGGAATTTATAAGAAAAATACAGTTAATTAGGTGTTTAGGGACATCTAAACCACCCACGGATAGTAAGTGTTTTTGGCAGGGAAGGTGCTGTTCTCATGAACTTACATAAATTCCATTTTGACTTCAAGAAATACGCAAGTTTGTACTGTGTAATATTTAAAGTGCCCCTTAGGGAAGATCAGTGCAGCCTAGAATCTGCCCATTCGGGGGTCTCACCAGGTATGACGATGATGATGATGATAAAATAAGTTTTTGTTAACCACATTTGTGCCAAAAACTGTACTATGTGCTGGGGTAAGTACAAGATAATCAGATCAGACACAGCCCCTGCCCCACATGTGATTCATATCTAAGAGGGAGGGGAAACAAGTATTGAATCCCCATTTTACAGATGAGGAAACTGAAGAAGTTAAATGACTGCCCCAGGGACATGTAGCAGGCAAGTGGCCCAGCTGGTATTAGAGCCCATGTCCTCTGATGCCAAGGCCCATTCTCCTTCCACTAGGCTGCATTGTTTCTCCTATGCGGGGGGACTGGAGGGGAAGAAAGAGAAGAAGAGGAAGAAAGGGAGGCTTGAGATGGACTTCTCACTGTTTACCATGTTTTTGAGCGCTAACACCCTCACTCCCAAAATCCCTGTGGGATCATGGTTTTTCTTTACAGAATTTTTTTATCACTTCAGTCATTAATTTCTTTCATAAGAGACTTTAGAAGATTTTTCTCTAAAATAACGAGCTCAAAACTTCTTTTGGCAGCAGATGGTGGCTTCTAGAAACACCTTTCCTTCCCAGAATTTTTGCCCCCAGACATAGTAACTGATGTTACCTAGTTCTACACTTCCACCCACATGTAAAAGTTCATTAGCATCTCCAAAGTGGAAAAAAAGAGCAAGTAAATTTACTACTTACCGAAAATAGCAGGAGAAGTGCATGTTTCCTTCTCTATTTGGTGAGAAAAAAACAAACAGCTTAAAAAGTTGTTTGAAAGGAGTGAGGCAGTTCAGAAAAGCTGCCCCAACTATTTAGTCAATAGGAAAGGGATCTGGGACTATCTAGAAGGCTATCCTTTGGAAAGTCAATCAACCATTCAGTGAAATGGAAATGTTTGCTTTATACCAAGCACTCTACTAAGCACTTGGGAGAGTACAATGCAACTAAATTGGTAGACATGTTTCTTGCCCACGGAGAACTTAAAGTCTCAAATAACACGTACTAGAATGTCCAAGAATCTATTAGAATTTTAATGGTATTTGTTAAACACTTACTATGAGCCAAGTACTCTCCTAAGCTCTGAGGTAGATATAAACTCATCAGGTTGAACACAGTCCTGCCCCACACAGAGTTCATTCACAATCTTAATCCCCATTTTATAATTGAGGTAACAGAAGCACAGAGAAGTTAAGTGACTTGCCCAAGATCACACCGCAGATAAGTGCGTGAGTCAGGATCAGAACCCAGCCCCATGCATTCCACTAGACCCCCTCTGCTTCTTATTCCTTTACATATGTGGCAGCAACATTAATTACAATTCTAAACAAAGCAAGAGTCCCCAGAGAAGTATGAGATTTTATATATATTCAGTTCTCTAAGTTGAAAAGATTATGAGAAGCTGAGTAAGAATCTCGGAGATATTCGCTCAGCTGTCTCTCCCTGAGTCTAGTGTAGTCTAGTCTACAATCACTGTTGTATCCCTAGGGAATTGCTGTCAAGTCCATGAAACTTAAAAGAAAAAAAACAAGAAACAAGAAATTAGAATTCAAGAGAAAAGCATATTAGTCTAGGATCATGAATCTTCAATCAGTCAATCACTAATACTTATTGAACGCTTACTGAATTCTCCTAAGTGCTTAGTAGAATGGTCGCCCACAGTAAGTGCTCATTAAATTCCATTAACTGACTGGCTGACTACAATACAACAGAATTAGCAGACAAGTTATCTGCTCATAATGAGCTTACAGAGTCTCCATGGAACATGTCTTTCCATCTAAGATGCCCCCAAGATGTTCATGTGTGCTTCAGTTGAGAATCCCTCCCCACTGAGGAATCAATCAGTACTACTTATTTAACACTTATTGTAATCAGGGAACTTGAGAGTACACAATAGAGTTGATAAACACAATCCCTGCTTTCAAAGAGTGTGGCAAAGTCCTGGGTGTCAGAAGGACCTGGGTTCTAATTCTGCCTCTGCAACTTGACTACAGTGTGATCTTGGGCAAATCACTTAACTTCTCTGTGCCTCAATTACCTCATCTGGAAGATGGAGATTAAAATTGCAAACCTCGTGTGAGGAATCGACTGTGCCCAACTTTATTAGCTTATTTTTAGCCCAGAGTTTAGTGGCCCACAGTAAGGGCTTAACAGATACCTGAAAAAAAAAATCAGGCATAAGCAGTCTGAGGTACCCATCCACACCCCTCCTCCTAAGAAGGTCTTTTTCAAATATAGAAGAAGGGAACCGTAGAACATAAGATCCCAAGCCCTGTCATCCCTGGTATAATCTTTATACCGTTTAGATTGTGAGCCCATTAGTGGGCAGGGATTGTTTCTATTGCCGAATTGTATATTCCAAGCACTTAGTACAGTGCTATGCACGTAGTAAGCACTCAGTAAATATGATTGAGTGAATAATCTAGTAAACCATCCAGTCCTTACACTATTTGACAGAGGCAAGGGGATGCTTGAGGAATCTACCCCAAAGTTTATAGATGGGTTATCGAATATCCCTGACTTTCCCGACTTTAGCCAAAAATTTCAACTTTATCTTCCCCTATACCTTCTCATCTCCTCCAAGAGGCCTTCCCTGACTAAGTCCTCCTCACTCCACTGCCCGGCTCATCTACCTGCAGAAACGCTATGGGCATGTCACTCCCCTTCTTAAAAACCTCCAGTGGTTGCCTAACAACCTCCGCTCAAAACAAAAACTCCTCACTCTAGGCTTCAAGGCTCTCCATCACCTTGCCCCTTCCTACCTCTCCTCCCTTCTCTCTACCGCCCACTCCACACGCTCCGCTCCTCTGCCACCCACCTCCTCACCATCCCTCGGTTTCGCCTATTCCACCATCAACCCCTGGGCCACATCCTCCCGTGGTCCTGGAATGCCCTCCCTCCTCACCTCCGACAATCTAATTCTCTTCCCCTCTTCAAATCCCTACTTAAAGCTCACCTCCTCCAAGAGGCCTTCCCAGACTGAGCTCTCCTCTTTTTCCCTCTGCTCCTTCTACCCCCCCCTTCACCTCTCCGCAGCTAAACCCTCTTCTCCCCCCTTTCCCTCTCCTCCTCCCCCTCTCCTGTCCCACCCCCTCATGACTGTACTCATCCGCTCAACTGTATATATCTTCATCACCCTATTTATTTGGTTTAATGAGATGTACATCACCCTGATTCTATTTGCTATTGTTTTTATGAGATGTTCTTCCCCTTGACTCTATTTATTACCATTGTTCTTGTCTGCCTGTCACCCCCGATTAGACTGTAAGCCCGTCAAAGGGCAGGGACTGTCTCTATCTGTTGCCAATTTGTACATTCCAAGTGCTTAGTACAGTGCTCTGCACATAGTAAGCACTCAATAAATACTATTGAATGAATAAGTCCTCCTTTCCTCTTCTCCCTCTCCCTTCTGCATCGCCCTGACTTGCTCCCATCATTCAACCCCCCTTCCCAGCCCCACAGCACTTATGTACTTATCTGTAACTTATATAAATGTCTGTCTCCTCCTCTAGACTGCAAACTCTTTATGAGCAGGGAATGTGCCTGTTTACTGTTATTCTGTACTCTCTCAAGTGCTTAGTACAGGGCTCTGCACACGGTAAGCACTCAATAAATACAAGTGAATCTTCAATCTTCAACCCAAGTTTCTAATAAATAGCAGAATGGACAGTTCACATTTGATTTCTCTTCCAATTCTTCGTTACTCACTCAGAGTAGTATTAATGGGAAGGAAGTCAGCAGGGAGATGGAGGGGAATCGGTTTTACGTTTTCTGTCATCACCGATTCTCCTCCATTTATATAAATGTCTGTCTCCTCCTCTAGATTGCAAGCTTTTTATGAGCAGGGAATGTGCCTGTTAATTGTTATTCTGTACTCTCTCAAGTGCTTAGTACAGGGTTCTGCACACGGTAAGCACTCAAAAAATACAAGTGAATCTAATAGCATACCCACATGGATTAGGGGTAGATACCACAAGCCATTTGGCTTAAACATCTGATTAAAGGTCATTTACATTGATCTACATAGAGTGGAAAACTAATTACAAAAATAAAAGGGTACACTGGTCTCCATACTACCAAAGCAAGATAATAGATCTACATTCCAAATTATCCTACAATCCTAGAGTTTCAGCTTTTTCCTCTTCTGTCTAAAGTTTCAGTGAAATATCTATTTGCATGAAGAAGTAGTACATTTGGTGGAATGATATTCTATTGCTTTAAGTAGCTCCTCAGGCTCCGTTCAAGTTCTCAACAGGTATACATTATGAGGGATAATCACATCATCACCTGAAATGTCTCAGGTGGTAGAAGTCTGGCAAGGATTTCTGAGCAGGTTATTTAGATGAGGATGAAAACGGATGAGAGACTGTGACACAATGACAGTGGGTATTTTGAGCCCAAAACCACATCAGAGGCCTAAAGTATTTTTTTAAAAATGACTATTTTTGACATTCAGGGAGCCATGACAGGGTGCGGATTTCATAAGAGGAGTTTGATTGATTCTGAATGTGTACCACTCCCTAATAGAAAGGTTTAACTATGACCCAGTATGGCATCACCTAATTTATCTGATCCTCATTGTCCTCATCTGCAAAATGGGGGTTGAATACTTGTTCTCTCTCCCCCATAGACTCTGTGGTCCAGGGACTGTATCGGTTCCGATTATCTACCCTTGGAGGGTAGCATAGTGCCTGACCCATCGTAGAGATTTAACAAATATCACAATTATTATTTGCATTGTTACTAGTAGAACTCCTCTTCCTCCAGGAGTGATGTTCAGTGGTACAGAATCACTCTAATAATAATAATAATAATTGTGGTATTTGTTAAGTGCTGACTATGTGCCAGACACTGTACTAACTGCTGGGGTGGATACAAGCAAATCGGGTTGGACACAGTCTCTGTCCCAGGTGGGCCTCACAGCCTTAATCCCCATTTTACAGATGAGGGAACTGAGGCCCAGAGAAGTGAAGTGACTTGACCAAGGTCACCTGGCAGAGCTGGGGTAGGTCACTCTGGGCTAGTCCCATGGCACGAGAGAGAGAAACAGTTGTTGCTCTGCTGTTTCTTCACCTTCCACAACAACTTGGAAGCCAAAGCGGACTCTGTCTCTCCCCCTCTAGACTTTGAGCTTCTTGTGGACAGGGAGCATGTCTACCAACTCTTGTATTGTACTCTCCTAAGTGCTCAGTACAGTGCTCTATACTCAGTAAGCACTCAATATATACTGTTGATTGATTGATGTGCATTCAGTGGTCATGGACAGTGATACCATGAATAACATTTATCATTGGATGCTGAATGTACTAAGATTCCTATTAACTCAAAGTAACCATCAGGTTCCCTTGTCTGCTTTCTTGATCAATGGTTTGTTGTCAGCCATTTGATTTCATTTAATAACCATGATTCAACCTTTTCCTGAACTTTAAAAATCATGTTTATCCTTGAGACATAAAATGTTCTCATATAATAGAAATGTGCAACTCTAAGGAGAGGAAGAGATGCAACCCAAGTATGACTTTTCAGAAAGTGAAATCCAATTTACTGAACATTAGTCTTTGAAAAAATGAAGAAACTCATTAGTATCTCAAAAGTAGTAGTGAATATAAACATAGATTTAAAGAAATATATATTTTCTGAAACTTTAAAATGTTTATAATAATACTTGTGGTTTCGTTAAACACCTACTATAATGAGCTAAGCTTGAGGCCAAACACTGGGGTGTTCATTCATTCAGTTGTATTTATTTACTGTGTGCAGAGCACTGTACTAAGCGCTTGGGAAGTATAACAGAACAATAAATACAAGATAATCAAAACAGATGCAGTCCCTGTCCTACGTGGAGCTCACAGTCTAAGTGAGGGAAGAACAGGCATTTCATCCCCATTTTACAGATGAAGAAACTGAGGCACAGATAATATAAGTAACTTGCCCAAGGTTATACAGCAAACAAGTGGAAGAGCTGGGATCAGAACCCAGGTCCTCTAACTCCCAGGCCTGGAATCTTTCCATTAGGCCACGAAAGAGATCAAAATTGTTGACAAGCTCATATTATAACTTCTGATTATGTCCTTCCCTATAGACATTATTCTGCATTACTCTTAATTTAGTCATATTGGAATGTGTTATTGCATATAATAATAATAATAATGTTGGTATTTGTTAAGCACTTACTATGTGCCGAGCACTGTTCTAAGCGCTGGGGTAGACATAGGGGAATCAGGTTGTCCCACGTGGGGCTCACAGTCTTAATCCCCATTTTACAGATGAGGGAACTGAGGCACCGAGAAGTTAAGTGACTTGCCCACAGTCACAAAGTGGCAGAGCTGGGATTCGAACTCATGAGCCCTGACTCCAAAGCCCATGCTCTTTCCACTGAGCCACGCTGCTTCTCATATGCTGTGAGCCCGTTATTTGGCAGGGATTGTCTCTACCTGTTGCCCAATTGTACATTCCAAGTGTTTAGTACAGTGCTCTGCACATAGTAAGTGCTCAATAAATACTATTGAATGAATGAATATGCCACTACTATTCCAAAGGAGAATGGTCTTGGTTTGGGCAGGGTGAAACTTTGATCTGCCCCAATCCTGGTGGAAGGGCCTGGAATGGAGCACTGGGAAGAGAATACCTATTCTTACTCCAGTTCTTCCAAAGAGGAGGCTTTATTTGGGTGCGGGGCTTAGCGAAGGGGATGGGAAATTTCGACACCAGTTTAAGCGGCTTAGACTTGTGCCTTTATAGCTATGCGAACTGGGCTGTCCCTCACTGACCCATGTGGCAAGGAGCGGGCTCCGTCCCCATCAGACCCAAGCTCATCTTGAGAGGCCGCTGCTGTTTCTTGCCTGGTTGCCAGTCCACTCCGGTGCAAGCCAGAGAAGGGAGGAAATTGATCCCTGCACCTACCTGTTGCTTCTGCTCCTTCAGCCAGATGACCAGAGATCTTCTCCTCATCTGTTCATTCATTCATTTAATTGCCTTTCTGTATGCAGGGCACTGCACTAGGTGCTTAGGAGAGTACAATAGAACAATCAAGAGTGACAATCCCTATTCACAGTGAGCTCTCAGTCTAGAGGGGGAGAGACAGACACTGATACAAATAGACATCAATATAAATTAATAAAATTACGGATATATATATAAGTGCTGTGGGGCTGGGATGAGAGGGGAAGAGCAAAGGGAGCAGGTCAGGGTGATGCAGAAGGAAGTGGGAGATAGGAAAAGTGGGGCTTAGTCTGTGCAGGTAGGGTAGACTTCTCCTGTCACCATAGCAGTTTGACATTCTGTGTGTCGCCACTTTATGCTGGCAAAAATTGACCGACCTTACTGGACAGCCAGGTACCTTAAAATTCCTTGGTCCTGCCCTGTTCAGCATGAGAAGAAGCAAGGGCTAATGGAAAGTGCAAAGGCCTGATAATCAGAGGACCTGGCTTCTAATCCTGGCTCTACCAGTTTTGCTGCATGACCTGGGCAAGTCACTTGACTTCTCAGTGCCTCAGCTGTAAAATGAGGATTAGGACTGTGAGCCCTATGTGGGACAGGGACTGTGTCCAACCTGATTATTTTGTACCTAGCATATAGTAAGCACTTAACAAATGCCATATAAAAAAAGAGTCTGTTTCTACCTCTGCTTCTGGCTGCATTCCCTATATTTTGTTACAGAAATGAAATCAGGAATAGTCACGCAACTCAGCCATATTTAGTGACTAAAAAAACTGTTTGTTGGAAACAGTCTTCTTTTTCAAATGTGTTTAGTGATAAAGACATATTAATTACTTATCAAACCTGCTTCTTCCCTTTCTTCAGATTGCAGTTGGAAGCTAAAGGCTTCCTCCAACAACTCTTTCTTATTCCTACTTATTCCTCTAAAAAACTCACTCCTTTCTATCTCTGCTCATTTTCATCTCTGTCCTTTCTTTCTTTTAAGCTCAAAGGAGCAAATATTGAGCTCAGAGCAAACAAAATGTAACACGGAGACTCCCACTATCAGTAAAATGGAGGAAAGTAACTCCACATCAATGAGGTCCATATTCAAATAACTGTCATCACTACACAAATAAAAACTTGGGATGAGACTTGTAAACTGATCATGAGACAGACCTAAAGGATTGACCCTTGAAACATCTCATGGAAACAGTTACAAGTAAACGAAGCCTAGGAAAGTTTTATATTTATGGCTGGCATCCAGTTTTTTCATCAACTTAAAGAAAATATGTCAGTTATGCTCGTGAGGTAAGAGAATTATTTATTTAAGAATTAACATTTACCTCTTTGCAAAGGAAATGTGTGTTTACAGCTCTTTGCACTGTTAGCAAGTAGAAAAGAAAGACTAGATAGTTAACTAGGTGGAATGATTGCTACAGGAAAGAAAAATGCTGGTACAATTCTACCTTTCAGGCAGTGGACCATGTATAATCTGGGCAGATCAGATGCCACATACCCCAATATCTCTAGGCCTAACCAAGTCTCCGTTATTCTTTTTACTGTACTAAGTGCTAGGGTACTTGCAAGGTAATCAAATTGGACACAGTCCCTATCCCACATAGGCTCACAGTCTTATTCCCCCCCTTTACAATGAGGAAATTGAGGCTCAGAGAAGTTAAGTGACTTGACCAAGGTCACACAGCAGACAGGTGGCAGAACCCCATTCTACCCCAAAGGACTAAAAATCAACAGGGAAGTTCAAGAGACAATTTCATTTGGAACAGGAAGTAACAAACCAAGTCCTTAATGGGCTAAGTTCGTTTCCTAGGTCCAGTGCAGGGTTGATCTGGTATTTCATATGTTGCCTTCCATGGTCTTGATTGCCTCTGGACTTAACGTTTGGAGTTTCGCTCAAGTCCGGGTATGTGAAAATGATCTCTGGGATTGAACTCAATATTTTGAATGTGCTCTTTGCCACATTAGGGCCACAATTTACTTGAAGACAATTCCACCTTACTTGTCTCCTTTAGCCAGAGTTTAATGCTTCGGGGAGAGAAAGATATGAATGCTCATATTACATAGTTCTGCTTCTTAGGTCCTGAGAGCCCTTACTGAGGAGGAGGGAAGGACTGGGGATCAGCCCCTTGGGAAAAATGATCACTAACTAAGTTTCCACCAGGAACACCTGATTCTCGAGCACTTAGTTATCCTCCCCTTTTCAGCTGTGACCCCATTTATGGAAGGGATTGAGTTGGTTGTCTTTCCCAGTGTAAATAGCATCATTGTTATTATTAACAATTTGCCCTAGCCTTGCCTGAATTGTCTTCATCCCCACTCTTCAGCAGTAGCCAAATCTATCTAACTGGATTTGACATTTTTTTAAATGGCACTTATGAAACTCTTTCTATGAGCCAAACACTCTAAGTCTGGGGGTAGTTACAAGATAGTCAAGTTGGACACAGTCTCACATGGGGCTCACAGTTTAAGTCAGGAGTAGATGGATTTAATGCCCATTTTACAGGTGAGATAACAGAAACACCGAGAAGTGACTTCACCAAGTATGTTCTTTTCCTAAGGTATATCTGTAGGAAGTTCTCTCGTACATTCTTCATCTCTAAGGTGATAATTGAGCATGATACTACAATGAAATCATGTTTATATTGCAGTAGAATGTCACATTTACTATTCGCTATTGGATTTACTATAATAATTCACCTTGTCACCCATATGAGAATGATAATAGAAATCACTAGGGAAGGTACATTTTCAAGGATATATCTTCTTTTTCCCCTCCAGACATTTTTTTTTCTGAAGTCTGCCATTGAATTGCTCAGTTCATAACTCATCATTACTGAAGAGTGAGGAGTCAGATGAAATTTAATTGCACAAAATTTGAAAGATGCAGATAGGCTGGGGAAGAAGAGACCATGTTAAATGCATTAAGTGTTCAAGAGCATCAGATGCTGACAGTAAAAATACTCTAGAGATGGATTTGACAATGAAGCTCAGAACATGATGAAGTTCCTCTGAATCAATTTTGCACAGTCCCCTCTTAAACTGAAGAGAAAGTGTATATTAATAAGTGTGGCTGACAGCAGTACTATGACAATTGTGGCTCATCCCTCATATATTCCACAGAGTGATGTCTAATTTTGGAAGTGTCACTACATACTTTTCCACCATTGGAACTGTGGCCTGTTATCAAATAGGCCTCATTTTGAATACTTTACAACGTAGATTTCTGTTTTTCCCAAATTCCTCAAAGCTCGGGATACTATTCATTCGAACAATCAATCAATAGCATTTATTGAGTGCTTATAATGTGCAAGAACCCTGTACTAAGTGCTTGGAAGAGCACAGTTCCACCAAAGTAGCCATGTTCCTTGCCAAGCTTTACTATTATTGGACCAACTGCAATATCTAGTAGGAAACTGCAGTTTGCTTTTTCATTAGAAACACTTGAAAACACTTAGATTGGATCACCATTTCTATGAAAGCTTGATTACAAATATTTCTACTCTTGTGGCATTGTGTTGCAAGAAATGATGAATATCAACAAATTCTTCCACCTAAACCCTTCTCTATTTGTGGATTTAAACTGATTTCCATGACAACAGAGGGTGATACCATGTAGTGAATTATGGGTTCAGAGTTTCTCATATGGAGAGCCAGGAGATTAGGCTGAAGATTAAAGCTTTGGTTGAACCATCAATTGTCTACATTAAGTGCCAGTAATTAGAACTGCTAATTTATTTCAAATAAATGTCCCAGTAAGTAAAATGCAATTGCACCCTGACAAAAGATATTTTAAATAGTCTGTAAGGGTTTTAAAAAGATAATGATTGAACAATTATCATGATAAATTCAAAGTAATTCAGTGATTCCTTTCAATCTTTTGGAAAAAAAAGACATCCCTGTTAACAGTGGATGATAAAACTTCATATAATTATGAAAATTCATGATTTTCCCAGGCATGCATTCTCACAGTTCTAATCCCCGTTCTGGCACATACTCACTCTGTGACCTTGGGCACATCACCTAACTTCTCTGTGCCTCAGTTATCTCATCTGTAAAATGGGGCTGATCCTTCTCAATTAAACTCTGAGCCCCATGAAGGACCTGATTATCCAGGGTCTAACCCAACACTTACTACAGTGCTAATCACTTACATAAGTGACCAGTTAACAAAAGCCACTAATATTTTTATTACTTCTATATGCAACCTAGTTAGTAGCATAGCCAGATCTTTGGACCCTGAATCATTTGCCACAGCATAGGAGAGGAAAGAAGCAATGCAAAATATCAGACTATAAAGAGAAAAGCTGCCTGGGTCCCATCAGGATATTGGAGAGAAGCATTCTGGCTCACTGGAGGATGGGGAAGGCCACAACTCTGGCCATAGCTGTGGACTGCAACTGTCTTACATTGGGAAGAGTAAAGGTAGGGGCCAGTTGATGAGAATTTAGAAATTCTACATGAATAATTCATCCATAGATAATCAAGATTTATCTGCCCACCTTCTAATATTTCCATACAGTCTTAGTCTTCACTCCTCTTAAAGAGGTTCATCTTTGTGGGCATTCCAGGACAGTTGGAACTTTGGGAAAACAAGAACATATGAAATGCTATATTGGGTTAGGCATGATGTTCGGTGTGGGCAGGGAACATGTTCACCAACTGTGTTATAGTGTACTTTTCCACATACGTAGTACAGTCTCTGAACATAGTAAGCACTCAGTAAATATGATTAATTGATTGATTCATCCGGCCCAGTATTCCATCTCCAAAAATGGCAACTCTATGTTTGAAACAATGGAGTAGTTGCTGTCTTTGGCATCCATTACAATAGTTAGGGTTGTACTACTTAACATCTTTAATATTTCTCTCTAAATTCCTAAATTCCCTCCTGCTAACACATTTTAGGCCCCTCATCCATGAATTTGTATAAACCCTTTTTGAAGTTACTGATAATTTTTGCCTGTATAACTTTTTTGTAGAAATGAATTGTATACATTTATCATCCATCCACTACGAAAAGCAGTTTGCTTTTTTTGGTTTTAGGCTACAACCTTCAACTTTAGTGGGGGTCCCCTATATCTATTGTTATGACATTGGTTGAAGAACAATTATTTGTTTGTGATGAACATACACCTAATGATATAGCTTCCCCATTCTAAAAAAAGCTCTCTCTCTATCCCACAGATCATTCCAATGATCTCCTCATCTCCCTGTTCCCATTCATATCCAAACTTCTAAAATGTGTCTTTTACAACTGCTGGCTTCATTTCCTCCCCAGCTCTTTTCTTCTTGACCCATTAAAATCAGGTTTCTGATGCTTCATTGTCTGAAACCGAACTTTCCAAGGTCACCAATGTCTTCCTTTTAGCCAAATATCAAGGGCTACATTTTGTAACTGTCCTCCCTCAAGCCTCTCCATGACCTTTGGCACTGTGAACTATTCCATCCTCCATGACATACCATCAGGCTTGGTTTTCTTGATGAGGTACCTAGCTGTGACCTACCCCTTCTCAGTTCCATTCACCACCTCCTCACCCGCCTCTCATCCAGCCCGTCAAAGGGCAGGGATTGTCTCTATCTGTTACTGATTTGTACATTTCAAGCACTTAGTACAGTGCTCTGCACATAGTAAGCACTCAATAAATACTATTGAATGAATCCTCTCACCATGAGCATTCTGCAAAGCTCTGTTTGGGACCCTCTGACCTTCTCTCTTTACACACGCTCTGGGGTAGTTCATCTGAGGCAAAGACACTCATGTGTTTTCTAATTTAATAAGTCTGTGCTTTAAGTCAAGTACTTTATGTTAGAAACTGTTTGAGGAAGACATACTAGGAAGTGGGCCAGTATTAGAGTGGTGCATCAACCCAGTCGTGTCCCACAACCTAGCCATTGAGGAGCATTTATCTGACTACTTGTTTTGTTTTGCTGTCTGTCTCCCCCTTTTAGACTATGAGCCCGTTGTTGGGCAGAGATTGTCTCTATCAGTTGCCAAATTGTACTACCCAAGCGATTAGTACAGTGCTCTGCACACAGTAAGCGCTCAATAAATACTACTGAATGAATGAATGAATTGGTGGCCAACACTTCCTTCATTAGCAAAGAGGAGATATGGGCCAAATTTTCAGCTTGCCAGGGAAAAAGAAGCTGGCACCCTTCTGCACATTCATTCATTCATTCAATCATATTATTGAGCGTTTACTGTGTGCAAAGCACTGCACTAAGCACTTGGGAGAGTTCAATATAACAACAAACATATTCCCTGCCCACAATGAACTCACAGTCTAGAGGGGGAGATGGACATGAATATACATTAATAAATAAGTAAATAAATTAAAGGAAGACCCACCTCATAACATCTTCAATTTTCATCAATCTTTTGCTTTACATTCTCCTTAAAGGAAATTTGCCGTGGCTGTTCATTCATTTATCCTATGGTATTTATTGAGCACTTACTGTATGCAGAGCGCTGTAATAAGCGCTGTAATAAGTACTTGGAAAGTACAATTCAGCCATAAAATCTGCTTTTGAATTGTTAGCAAAGAGTTAAAACACCAAAACCTTCCCCAAACTGCCCTGTTGTAGATGCACATCATTATAGAGAAGTAAATCCACCGTGAAACCCTGCCATGGTTGATGCTCTTCATAGAGAGTTGGCAAGAAGATCAGGAAAGGAAAATTAACAACAATTTCCATACAGGTTTCAGCCCACTGACAAGCACTGAAACATCAAAAGCAGGACTATGACAAGAAATACTAGGCAAAGACTGGTAGACAGTGGAAAATTTAACCCTCATCAAAGACAGGTGGTTGGGAAGGTCTGCTTAAATTGGCTCTGTTTAAAAATTGTCTTTTGAAAGACATAGCTACAGGAATAAATTCAAATGGCCACTCAAATCTTAAACTGAGAGTTTTCTGGGATTCAGAGATCTTTGCCTTAGAAAGTCGGTTAATTCTTTTAGGGGTAGGAAAACAGACCTGGAATTAAACAAAGATTTATTCTCGATTGGCTTGGCTTAGTCAGTTAAAAGAGAGAAGTCTCTAATTCATTGGTGCAAGGAGTGTATCAAAAAGTTGATTAAATTTGAATACCATTTTTCATTATTTTGCTCTCTTTCAAGCCAAGATATTTTGTGATTTTTGTCTGGTAGGGAGGTACTTTGTTAGTAGTTCAATGTTGATAATTCATTCAAGCTGCACACCAGATTGAAGTGGCCTAGTAAATTGAGAATGAGAAAAGTCCTGTTCAGGCTGACTAAGACTCAGTGTGGATGTGACAGTCCTTCTTCTCAAAAGCAGTATGGAGAATAGGCTTTGGCTCTCAATAAAGTGATCTTCTCCAGGAAATAGCAGGAGGGCATCTCTTAAGCCTTAAACAACTTGTAGCCGGCTGTATAATGAACCACTTCTCAAAAAAACAAGTGCCTCTCAGCCTTTAAACTGTCAGTGTGTGGCAGCGACCTCCAGTGAAGCCAGGCAAGACTCAAAGTAGGGTAGCCTTTGCTTTTCTGACGTCCAATATCCCCAGGGTGTTATTAGAGTTGGGCAAAAAGCACAGTCAGCATGCTAAGATAGAGGTACCTTTCATGTAAATGTCCTTATTAGGAAACAGAAAGGGCAAAAAGAAAAAAAAGTCCATTTTTCACCAAGATTTTCCTTTCTAGAGCTAGAACTAAGCTTTGTATATTCTTCTGGGGAAAAAAGGCTCTTAGCTATTGAATATAAAAATGCTCCACGTGGACAGGTTTAACGATATAAAGGAAATCTCCAAGGAACCTGAATGGCATTTTGAGATTGTGAGCCCCCTTAGGACAGGACTCAAGTGTGAATTCTTTCCCAGCATTGGTACATTCTAATCCCACCTCCACCACTTGTCTGCTGTGTGACTTTGGGCAAGTCACTTTACTTTTCTGTGCCTCAGTTCGCTCATCTGTAAAATGGGCATTAAGACTGTGAGCCCCATGTGGGACAACCTGATTACCTTCTATCTCCCCAGTGCTTAGAACAGTGCTTGGCACATAACGAGTGCTTAACAAATACCATCATCATTATTATTATTATTACAGTGCTCTCTGTAAAAACCCAAGTCGCCTAACATGGCATTTAATGAAGAAAAAATATATTATGGCACTTGGTTTGCTCCTTCTAGAGGTAGACAAGCTAATCCAGGTGCCATTCTTGATTTGTTTGGAGGTGCAGGACCAATAGGAATGGCTGTGTTGGACCAGGATAGGGCCAGATTGGAAAGAGGGCCAGGATAATTCCTGTGGGGGATGAGAGGCAAATGAGAGGAATGTAGAGAGGTCTCAGAGTCTAACGAGGTAGGAGAATAGGTATTTTATCCTCACTTTACCAATGAGGAAACAGTCACAGAGAAGTTAAGTGACTGCCCAAGGTCATTTAGCAGGCAGTAGAAGAGCCAGAACTAGAGCCTAGGTCTACTGACTCCGAGAACCGTGTTCTTTTCTCTAGGACACACTGCTCTTGCTTAGTCTGGTTTCCCCATGGAACACTTTAGTCAAGTCTCTTAAACTTTATCTGCTTTGGTTCTGTATATGTGCAATAGGGAGAGTAAGGCTCACCTGTCTCTGCAGACCCTCGGATATCAGTAGGATTTCACGGTGCTACTTGGAGCCCCTGGGAAGGAAAGTCCATTGATATTTTCTCTTAAATCATCCTCGCTTGGCAGATCATTCAGGGCCTCTTTGATTCTGAGGTTTTCATGTGGCTGAAAATCAGGACAGGCAGCCAAGTCATGAGCCAGGGTTAATAGCTCCAGAGGAAAGCAAAGCTCTCCTCACTGGGTGGGATTGTAGATACAAGCAGCAGCTTTGACCCCTGGCCTTAGATTTCTATAATTAAGCATTGCTTTAGGATCCAAGTGTCCAAGACAAGACTAGATGTGCTACAGCCTAGTTTTGGAAGCCTCTAGAAACTCCCAGGCCAACACTCTACTATAAATGGAACTGGAGGTTTTTATTGTTCTACTGAGGGTCACAGGGACCAGTGATTCCTCTCTAAAGCTAGAAAGGATTGAATAACAGAGGTTCAATAGCAGCAGAACCCAGTGCAGAAATTCTACCAATTGGTGTGCAAATGAATGAATGAATGAATAAATACATGCATTTATTAGCATGATTCCTTGTTTAATTGAGAAGCCAAAGCAGAGATGCAGGGTTGTTACACAGTAATACATCTTATTTGTGTGTTGCAGAATCTGGTTTCAGGGATGAACTACAAGTTATTTTTTCATTTGGTGTGTTATCACTGACTTCATTTTACAAATGAGTTGCACCTTGATGAAGGAGGCTGGAGAGATGCATCAGATGAAATAAAGAAGTGTGAACAACATGAAACCTGCTGCCTTTAGCCTGCTGTTTGAGTAGGTGTAAGAAAGCCCAATTACCTCCCTGTAA
The DNA here is from genome assembly GCF_004115215.2 of Ornithorhynchus anatinus. Taxonomy (NCBI): domain Eukaryota; kingdom Metazoa; phylum Chordata; class Mammalia; order Monotremata; family Ornithorhynchidae; genus Ornithorhynchus; species Ornithorhynchus anatinus. The sequence continues at coordinate 11,559,632 of NC_041739.1, forward strand.
GCAGAAATTCTAATTCCCCATGTGGAAAAAAAAAGCACTTGTTTTGAAGATATGCCTGCATAGGAAAAGTTAAAGTGGAAAATGGAGGCAATTATCCTGATATTTCAGGTAATTAGTATTCAGATTGTCTATTCAGTTTTCAACAAGTCAACCAAAATTGACTTTCTGCACTGATTAAATGACCCAGATAATTTCTCAACTCTCCACTTGACTTTATCTGTATTTCCCTGGTCAAAATGCACCTTTTTCTTTTTTTTTCTTCTTTTTCTTACATTAGGCCTAGGGTACGCTGTTCCAGTAATAATAGATCCTAAATCATAGTGAAGAATGGCAATTGTCCTCTATAGAAACAACTGCCTTATATAGAAACAGTGGAATCCAAATGATTAGATTGACAGGGTGTATCCAGATTCCTATTGACTTCCACAGTACTGAATAGACATATCCTGATTCTGCAGAAACCAATCAAAAATCCACTTGGTGATCTATCATGTCTCTCAAGGAGTAAAGAGAATTTTGCAATGTTGTATTGTGATACATGAGGTTAAAAGAGGAGAAATAAAGTAGGGAAAATAAAATTGTGTATTAACTAATTTCATTTCCCCACTTTGTACAATATAATAAAATCTGTGGTGAGCCCACAACAAGTTGCCTTAATAATGACCGGTCATGATCCCGCAAACAACGAGGAAGAGACTTTACAAAGGCACTGATGGGCTTTACCTGGGACAGGTGATTGCTGGCCTGTGGAGGTGTGGCCTTTTCTCCCTGTTCTACTCAGTAATGGGCCTGAGCCAATCAATTGCTGCCACATAGGGCCACATATGCCATGCCTAAAACAGATTAAAGGCAGCTGCATTGAGGCCAGCAAAGGATACCTGGAGGTACATAGAGGGATGTGAGGTACAGACAGATGCAAGCAGTGAAACAGTAGGTGAGCAGTAGTTGGAAGCAGAAAGAATTTTTATTCAATAGTATTTTCATTCAATAGTATTTATTGAGTGCTTACTATGTGCAGATCACTGTACTAAGCACTTGGAATGAACAAGTCGGCAACAGATAGAGACGGTCCCTGCCATTTGACGGGCTTACGGTCTAATCGGGGGAGACGGACAGACAAGAACAATGGCAATAAATAGAGTCAAGGGGAAGAACATCTCGTAAAAACAATGGCAACTAAATAGAATCGAGGCGATGTACAATTCATTAACAAAATAAATAAGGTAACGAAAATATATACAGTTGAGCGGACGAGTACAGTGCTGTGGGGATGGGAAGGGAGAGGTGGAGGAGCAGAGGGAGATGGGGGAAAAGAGGGTTAAGCTGCGGAGAGGTGAAGGGGGGGCGGTAGAGGGAGTAGAGGGAGAAGGGGAGCTCAGTCTGGGAAGGCCTCTTGGAGGAGGTGAGTTTTAAATAGGGTTTTGAAGAGGGGAAGAGAATCAGTTTGGCGGAGGTGAGGAGGGAGGGCGTTCCGGGACCGCGGGAGCACGTGGCCCAGGGGTCAACGGCGGGATAGGCGAGACCGAGGGACGGTGAGGAGGTGGGCGGCAGAGGATTAGAGCGTGCGGGGTGGGTGGTAGAAAGAGAGAAGGGAGGAGAGGTAGGAAGGGTCGAGGTGACGTAGAGCCTTGAAGCCTAGAGTGAGGAGTTTTTGTTTGAAGCGGAGGTTGATAGGCAACCACTGGAGTTGTTTAAGAAGGGGAGTGACATGCCCAGATCGTTTCTGCAGGAAGATGAGCCGGGCAGCGGAGTGAAGAATAGACTGGAGCGGGGCGAGAGAGGAGGAAGGGAGGTCAGAGAGAAGGCTGACACAGTAGTCTAGCTGGGATATGAGAGCCTGTAGCAGTAAGGTAGCCGTTTGGGTGGAGAGGAAAGGGCGGATCTTGGCGATATTGTAAAGGTGAAACCAGCAGGTCTCGGTAACGGATAGGATGCGTGGGGTGAACGAGAGAGACGAGTCAAGGATGACACCGAGATCGTGGGCCCGAGGGACGGGAAGGATGGTCATGCCATCCACGGTGATAGGGAAGTCTGGGAGAGGACCGGGCTTGGGAGAGAAGATGAGGAGCTCAGTCTTGCTCATGTTGAGTTTTAGGTGGCAGGCAGACATCCAGGTGGAGACATCCTGGAGGCGGGAGGAGATGCGAGCCCGAAGGGAGGGGGAGAGGACAGGGGCGGAGATGTAGATCTGCGTGTCATCTGCGTAGAGATGGTAGTCAAAGCCATGAGAGCGAATGAGTTCACCGAGGGAGTGAGTGTAAATGGAGAACAGAAGAGGGCCAAGAACTGACCCTTGAGGAACTCCAACAGTTAAAGGATGGGAGGAGGAGGAGGTGCCGGCGAAGGAGACTGAGAATGACCGGCCAGAGAGATAAGAGGAGAACCAGGAGAGGACAGAGTCCGTGAAGCCAAGGTGAGATAAGGTATGGAGGAGGAGGGGATGGTCGACAGTGTCAAAGGCAGCGGATAGGTCAAGGAGGATTAGAATGGAGTAGGAGCCATTGGATTTGGCAAGAAGGAGGTCACGGGTGACCTTAGAGAGAGCAGTATCGGTAGAGTGGAGGGGACGGAAGCCAGATCGGAGGGGGTCCGGGAGAGAATGGGAGTTAAGGAAGTCTAAGCAGCGATTGTAGACGACTCGTTCTAGGATTTTGGAAAGGAAGGGTAGTAGGGAGATAGGGCGATAACTGGAGGGAGAAGTGGGGTCGAGAGCGGGTTTTTTTAGGATGGGGGAGACGTGGGCATGTTTGAAGGCAGAGGGGAAGGAGCCACTGGAGATTGAGTGGTTAAAAATAGAAGTTAAGGAAGGGAGGAGGGCAGGGGCGATGGTTTTAATAAGGTGAGAGGGAATGGGCTGGAATTGGACCCATGGTGGAGTGAGTGAGAGTGTGTAAATGTGTCACTTTCTTGCACATTGGTAAAACTAAGTAAAAAACTTTTCACACTAACCTTGGTGATTAGATGTGTGGTTTTACTTCTATGTGTCAAGGAGGCTCTCCTGGTTCCAGGAAGGTCCTGGCAGGAATGAGTTAAGGGCTTGTGATAAAATTAATAGTAGTTGTTAATGATGATGGTATCTGTTAAGTGCTTACTATATACTGAACCCTGTATAATGAAGTATTAAGCACTTATGTGTCAAACTCTGTTCTAAGTGTTGGGGTAGGAATGGGTTAGCTATATTGGACACAGTCCCTGTCCTGCATTGGGCTCCCATTCCAGGTTGAGGAAATTTAGGCGCAGAAAAGGTAAGTGACTTGTCCAAGGTCAAACAGCAAGCAATTGAGAGAACTGATATTAAAAACCTAATTCTCTGACATCTGGGCTTGTGTTGTTTCCATTAGGTTATGCTGCTTCTCCTTGTTTTGACTTCAGAACTCTTTTATTCTAGTATACTTGAAAAAAGGAGGATACTTTTTCTTTCCAACCCACTGAAATGAGACTGTGAACAACAGGTGCATTGCGTGTGTATCTTCTCGTCTGATTTTAAGATGTCCCCTTTAATGATATTGTTACTCATGGGTTAATCTCACCAACCTCATTTCTTTAATGAAGCTGGGTTGTGGCGCAGGCAGATCTGGGGACTCTTTTTTGTCCATAGTAATAACTGTGGTATGTGTTAAGCATTTTTTTTATGTGCTAAGCACTATATTAAGCACTAAAATGGATATAGAATAAATAGGTCAGATAAAATCCCTGTTTTACAGAGGGCATACAATTAAAGAGTGAGGGAGAACAGGCATACTATCTTAATTTTTACAGATGAGAAAACTGAGGTGCAGTGAAGTTAACTGCCTTGCCCACAGTTACAAAGTAGACGAGATTTGCTTTAGGCAAGTGATTGGGTTTTAGAAGCCCAGACTCAGAGTCTTTCCAGGAGGCCATGCTGCATCTTTATAGGGGTAGCTGAAAAGGACCATATATGACCAAAAATCTCTTCTGTATTACACATTTCCAACCTCTCTCTCTTGTCACTTTGAACCTTAGCAGTAGGCTTTTGGTACTGGTCCAACTTCTTCCCTACTTAATATGGCTGCTCAGACATCACAGCGTTCTTCTCCTGAGCACTCCAATCACTAGTCTCCTAGGCTCTTCCTCACAGAAGACATTTTGCCAAGAATACCAAAAAGCCTTCTTTGACATGCTGAGTTAAAGTACAGTTCCTTACCATTTATATGCTGTTATAGTCCCAGCTGTCACCAGAGGTAGGCATTGACACATGGTTTTTATGAATGTCTTTTGTCTAGAGTTAAGGGATCATGTGGCAGCTTTCTATTTTCCTAGAGAATAGATTCACAAACCAGTAGAGCCCATCCATGAAGGACAGAGCCTCTAGCATACTGAGGGAAAGAGGAGGGCTATATTAGGCCTTTTTGAATCATCCTCCTGAAGTGAAAGAACCAATTCCACTAGATTAGCAAACAGTGAGCCTGATCTGGCCATGTTTTTGTTCTGTATCACTTTTTAGAGTGGTGATATGTAGAGGAAATGGTTGGGCTTTAAAATGGGGAAAACACATTAATGTCTAGAGCATTGTTAGGAGATGGTGAAGACTCCCTAGGGGGTGGAGGAAGAATCGCTCAGCTGCAGTTCATATAAACATCAATTAAGGTTCTGTGGTCTTGATGTGTCAGGTTGATAAAGGAAACAACTTGCAAAAATAAACACCTCAAATGCTATTTAACCTGAACTGCACTTTTTATGATCAACTATGGTGTTTTAAAACCACCTGCTGGGTAATGTTTCTAACTTCCCCAGGAGAGTGAGCATAGTTAAGATGTTCCATAGCCCAGGAGTAAGGGATAGAAGAACTGATATTTGAACAGCTGCATCAGAAATCCCCTGGCTCAGGGTACCATCAATCAATTCATGGTATTTACTGAGCACTTACTGTGATCAAGACAGTGGGCTATAATACTCATTAACTTAGGAGTCTTGGAGGGCAAATAGAAGGCAAACCATGGTTTCCCAAGCACTTAGTAAAGGACTCTGATCAAGGTAACTGCTCAGTAACTACCACTCATTGATGACACTCTGAGCAGGTGATTTCAGTTGCAGCTATTCTCTCCCAGTCATTTAGTACAGTGCTCTGCACACAGTAAGCACTCAAATACATTGATTGTTTCAGATGAATTAGTCTCTCACCAGTTGAAGGGGACTCATCTCTATCCTGAAGGCTTGAGGTTGTAGCTTCTTGAGGAGCTTCACACTTATTCCAGCTAACGCTGTAATCAGTGGTCAAAAAAGCCACAGCCTAAAATATTTGATCCCTGGAAATTTCACAATGGTATGTCCCAATTTTTCAATTTGTCCATTTTTAAAAAACTCAATTTAATCTATTTCTGCCTCCCCTGTTCATGATATACTAAGCAGTCCTCTACCTCTTTTAACTCCCACAATTTGTCATGTACTACATGTGTTAAGCAGAGACAGATGGTGGCAAGAGTCTTCTCCAGAGAATCCCCATCCCAGAGACCCCTATCTATATAAATTCCTTGAGGGCTGGGATTACGTTTACCAACTCTATTGTATTCTCTCAAGCACTTAGTTCAGTGCTCTGCACACAGTAAGCACTCAATAAACACAGTTTGACTTATTAAAATGCAGCAAGAACCTGGAAATTACAAATGTCTCATTTGGATAGGAGTCCCATAAGCAGACCTTAAGGTTCTCTAGGGGGAACCAACCCTCTAGAGAGCCAGGCCCTGTGCAGAAATAAACAGATTCACAGATCCCTGATGAACACTCCTCATCTTCTATGTCAGGCATGACTCATGTCAACAAATCATATATCATATTCATCAAATGGGCGCAGGCACAATAAAGAAGATTCATAAGTTGAACCAAGTGCTGCCAAAGGACGGAGGGACACAGAAGTTAATCCTTGCCTGGGGTCCCATTTTATTTTGGGTGGTCCCTAGTTGAGATGGGTTTATCTGATTTTTTAAACACAGAAGAACATTCCCTTATACAATTCACCAATAAACCAGAAATAGTGCAGTAAAATATAAAACCAAATTAAATGGTTTAGGCAGTGATATAGCTTAAGCTATATCCCCAGAACACCATTGTCAGACCAGTAAATTGCTAATGTCTTCCAGAGGATTTTTTTTTAAGTCCACATCCACACAACATAACACTATCCTCACATCTGGCCTGCATCCAAAGATCATCTTTATGCATCTACATCCCCCGCCATTCCATATCACATATTTCTATTTTTATCTGATTTTGTATTTTTATCTGAGGTTCACCGATATATCTAGAATGACAGGGTATCAGCCACAAAATTTCCCTTTTCTGACTATTAGAGGTATGGAGACCTTTTTTTTAGGTTTAGATTGCTAATCCTGATGTCCTGATGGTGACAAAGTCAATATAGGCTCACTCTATGATAAAACAGATTGTTTTTTGAAATTGTTGTTGATCCATGAGTGGTTAAACCCTGAGTGTGTTTTCCTCCAGATTTGCATGTTATGAATGGGATCATTCCAGAATCTCTGAAAAAATACCATGCAATTATTTATGTGCTATATAATATATTGATACAGGCCACAAGCAATGTTTAAACTGCATTAAAGAAATCAAAAGTGCAACATCACAATTTTCAATAAATGAGGAACTGCAGTATGATTATGAATTGCTGCAGAAGTAGAAGTTTCTTCTGCTGACTATGGAAAGGGTTTTTCTTTAGTGAAGAATGCGTCAAATTTAGGCTTAACGGAAGCCTTCTTTCATTCTTGAAGCTGGCAAATTCAGTGAATAAGGGGTCTATATTATCAATCAACTAATAAATCATATTTATGGAGCACTTACAGTTTGCAGAGCACTGTAGTAAGTGCTTGAGAGTATTATGCAGCAGAGTTGATAGATTCGTTCCCTGGCCACAGGGTTTTAAAGTCTCGAAGGGAGAAAATCTTCTGTACTCTGCATACCTATAAACCGCAATAATTTTTTTAATTCGATCATATGCCTATGTTTATCTGCTTGTTTGAAAAGGTTTTTGTTTCAATCCTTAAATTTTGGCTGGTGGTAGAGAAAGCATAATTTCCTCTTGGACTGGATCATCAGAGTTCAATGAGATCCTCTTAGGATAACAATTCCTCTGCACGAGTTGCTATTAATTCATTAACATTCACATCATCTATATCTAAATTAAGTTGTCCCTCCTGTTGAACAAGTTCTTTGGTTATCTTTATAAGGGTCTCTTTCGGGCTTTGAAAATCTGAGTCAAGTAGTGGATAGAATTTCCTCTAGGTTATATTAATCATGGTTTGCCTAATTTCAGTCCATGTAGGGAAGGAGTGAAAAGAATTTACTTACTCCCCTTCTTGACTGTAAACTCTTTGGAGTCAGGAAACATGTCTACCAAATCTGTTGTATTATACTCTGCCAAATGCTTAGTACAGAGTTTTGTATCTAGGAAGCACAAAATAAATACAATTGCTTGATAATTTGGAGAACTAGCAGAGAACACTGGAATTGGTCAGGTATATGCTTGTGGTTAGGTCTCAAATAGTACAGGTTGTATAGGAGTTGAATTGTAGGGAGGTTGTAATCCAGGATATGCCTGTAGTTCCAATGTAAAAGAGGCCAAGAATAATAAAAATAGTGATTATGGTACTTGGCAAGCATAATTCTAAGCCCTGGGGCATGTATAAGATAATCAGGTTGGACACAGTCTCTGTGCCACATTGGGCTCACACTCTTAATCCCCTTTGTACAGATGAGGTACCTGAGGCCCAGAGAAGTTATGTGACTTGCTCAAAGTCACACAGCAGGAATGTGGCGGAGCCAGAATTAAAGCCAAGGACCTTCTGACTCCCAGGCCCATGGTCTATCCACTAAGCCATGTTACTTCACTTCCTCTCACCCTGACTATTTAGGTGCATTTTTGTAAATAAACTAATTCTCCATATTTCTCTAGCTTGATCTCAGGAATCTAATTGCTCAGATGCTAAAACCATAAATCTTTCAGTGGGAGGACAAACATTCTTTATCTTCAAATTCAAGGGAGGTATTAGATCCTTCAATCCCCATGCTTTCAAATTTATTCGGTTTGAGACACAGAATTGATACTTCAGTCAAGGAACAATAAATAAGATTGATTGACATCCTCATCCTAAGAATCTAGGGCAGACTGGTACTCTCACGAGTTTCCATCACTGATCAGAAGGTGGGGATCAAGTACAGTCCAAAGCCAGTGAAGTTACCCAGGCCAATACATTATGATTCACCCTCCTAAGTGGGTTGCGTTTTATTTTCCTCTCTTCCTAAACTGGACAGTGAAGGAAAGAAGAAAACCAAATGCATTCATGAGGACAGGAATTCCCTTAGGGTGGAAGACAGATGGAATAAAACAGGATGATATTATAATAATAATGTCGGTATTTGTTAAGCGCTTACTATGTGCAGAGCATTGTTCTAAGTGCTGGGGTAGATACAGGGTAATCAGGTTGTCCCACGTGAGGCTTACAGTTAATCCCCATTTTACAGATGAGGTAACTGAGGCACAGAGAAGTGAAGTGACTTGCCCACAGACACACAGCTGACAAGTGACAGAGCCGGAAGTCGAACCCATGACCTCTGACTCTGAAGCCCAGGCTCTTTCCACTGAGCCACGCTGCTATTATGAGAATTGACAGAGTAGTAGGCCACTGTCTTGGAATAAGACACGGATCTTACCTGTGTATTTTTACTTCTTATCAAGATAGGAGAAAAATAATGGTGCTGGAGAGAAGGGTAAGCCTACTGCAGTGAAAACTGAATTGTGATAATTATGGTAGTTATTAAGAATTTACTTTATGTCAAGTGGTCCACTAATCCTGGGGTAGATACAAGAAAAGCATATCACATACAATCCCCGACCCATAAAGGGCTCACAATTTATAAGAGATAGGGAGAGCAAGAATCTTATCCCATTTTACAGATGTAGAAACTGTAGCCCAGAGAGGTTAATAACTTTCCCAAGGTCACACAGCAGCCCAATAACAGAACTGGAATTAGCATGCAGGTCTCAAGACTCCCATTCTTTTCACTAGCCAGCTGCATCCCTGTGAAGAGAGTCTTTAGTTGAACTAGCTCATTTTAGGGTTCAGTCTTGAGGTGATATTTTAAAATTTTTCTTTCAACCTATTCACGTCTTAAACTGATGTGACTAGCTAAGGCCACATACAGGGAAAACATGGCAGCAAATAATAAACAGTTGCAGTGATATTTCACAGTGCATTGACTACAGTTCTGTTCTATTAGCTGCAGTTCTAATTTGATCTGCTTGAATTGACTTGCCTTTCCTGGAGCTCCCCTAATTAGTTCCAATATATTTAGACTGAAATACCTCCATGCTTGGGAAAATCAGGGCTCCGAAATCTGCCATTTTATGTCAGCTTCTAACTTCTATCCTTCAATTGGCTTCTAGTTCCTGAACCTGAATATGATTCTTTTCCCACCTCCTTTCTTCACTTGATACTTGACCCACCTTTCCATTCATTACTTTATCAATATTTAATAAATAAATTAATATTTAAGGGAAATTAAATTAAATAAATTAAATAAATTAATTATAAATAATTATAATTATTAAATAAATTAATATTTAAGGGAAAATCACAAGCATGTTGCAGGGGGATTGGTCTTCGGTTTATTAGGGTATATACACTGATGCCTATGTATTTGAATGCACTTTCAATTTATTCTGATATTTCATTTTGACATACTTGGGCTACTGCTTGTTTTCCTTTCTCCCACTTTGTAAATAATTTATACTTGTGTGTCTGCTTCATTAGATTGGATACTCCTTAAGGGCAGGGCCTGTGTCTTTTGCTTTGGTGTGCTTCCAAGTGCTTAGTTTAGTGCTGTGCACAGAGTGGATGATTAATAAATTGTTCAATTAAATAATTGAATAAATATTTAATAAAATAAATAATTATTATATGATACATCATAATTCAATAAATAAACAATTAAATAATTGTTCAAACTGATAGTTTGAACAAGATGCCATCTCAATCAACATGCCTGCTAGACAGGCATTTACTTACATTCCCAGATATTCTGGTGAAAGTACCATTTTTCCAGAAAATTACTCAGTTGTGAGTATCAAAGCCACTTCTTTAATCCACCTGTCACTTCTGAAAGGCTTGAGTCAGTGGCTAACGTGCTCCAGAAGACTTAACCTCTTTGGTAGAAGAAAGAGCTTGAAATCAGTTACTATTATTATTATTATTATGAGAGTGTTTGGGTTTGAGAAGAGAATTGTTGTAATTGTGCCGGTTATATTTATCTCTCAAGTCTTTTGGGTGCCCCATATAGCTGCTTAGCAAAAGTATGGATTCTGTGTAGGTCCTGGGAACTGTAACAGAATTGAATACTCTCCTAGGTGAGGCCAAAACTGTGGACTGTGGACATACACCATCAGATTGGAGCATTGTGAGAGTAGAACTTACGTGGCTTTTATGCTCCCACAAAATAAAATATTTGGATTAATATTACAGACGCTGTCAATAGTTGTACATAGGGAATGTGTTTACCAACTCTGTTATATTGTACTCTCCCAAGTGCTCGGTACGGTACTCTGTACACACCAAGCTCTCAAATGCAATTGATTGATTACATTGATTGTCCTACTCACAGTATATATATGTCTGGTGAGACAGACAATTGTTTGCACATTGTTGACTTGCCCCTTGCTACTCTGGGTTTCCATCACCATGTTCATGTCATCTTCTCAAAGCCTCCGTTCGAAGAGTCACAGTGGCTGGTTGTTCTCCCCCATAGTAGGTTTAACTTCTGATTTTTCATCCCAAATGCCAGGGTTTTGTTTCACTGGCTCTTTAAAGCATTTCTTCTGGGCCCCCTGTCGCCTGGTTCCTCATTTCCAGCCACCACAGCGCAGGTGTTGAGGTTTCTTGCTGTCATCCATTTTCCTCGCATGGCCTGCCCCAGTCAAGATCTGACTCGGAGCGTTGCCTTGAGCGAGCGAGCGAACAGCGAGCCTGTTCTGCCATTTGATGTCCAACATGGCTCATAGGTGGCGCTGATGGAACTGAACTGCGGAGATGAAGGAGTTGTCAGAGTCTCTAAACGCAGAAAATATTGAAGTGCTGAAGTGGAAAGCCCAGAGAGCAGCTCTTACCTGTCCTAAATTAATATCCAATGTCTATTATGACCTTTCCTATCACACTTTATTATGCCGATCATCCTTACTAAGGCCTCTCTGATGTAAGTGTAAGCTTTCAGAATGGGAGAAAAAAACAGGAAAAGGTCATCTTGCTACACACTATATGCTTCCAATTTCAGGGAAATATGAAATTCAGACACTGAGTGGTTCTGGACCTCTTCCATGAAACTGTCAAGAGAAAGCTGTGGCCTTTAATGATCACAGGCATCTATGTTCAATTGAGTGTGACTAGATGAAGCAGAAATTCAAACTGAGTCTCTTCGGTGAATTGTCTGCTGATTGAGATGTAGCTTAGTGAGAGGAAAATAGTCCCAAGAGAGCACATTTCTATCGAGAAAGCAAGAGCAAAACCTGATTTCAGGCTCATAAGTGCTCTTTGGGTGGGATGTGGTGTGGAATTCTAATAAAAAACTAGAAAATGAGCTAATGTTTCTCTTTCTTTTCTCTTTATCAATTATATGCTCAAAACATGATTCAGGAAATTTTTTTTAAATTATCTCTCAGCTGGGGAATAGATTGTGTTTCAATAATATTCTCTTTTTTTGCAATATTCTGAACCCCACAATGGCATCTGTTTCATAGCGTTTCAAAGTGTTTTCACCGAAAATTGTCCATTTTTATCTGCCATAGATAAATTGCCTGGTAATTAAAAAAGAGCTTGTTTAAAAGGATCATTCAATCATTTATTGAGTGCTTACTATATGCAGAGCACTGTACTAAGGGTTTGGGAGAGTACAATATAACAGAGTTGGTAAACACATTCCCTGCCCACAATGAGCTTACAGTCTAGAGGGGAATTCCCTCTGTAGCTTAATGAGAGTTTCCCACCTCATTATCTATCTAGTGAAAGCACTAGATAACTAACTACAAAAAACTAAGCTGGGAAAATTGTCACCACAGTTTTCTGGTACTGCTTACTTGAACATGGTTACCTCAGGAGTATGATTGACTGACAGCCGAACTTTGGTGGTGCTAATGACCTAATTACTTCCCATTCCTCCCCCGTCCCAATCAGGTGCCAGAGACCCTCCAGGTTGTCAGCTGGATAGGAATAAAGCAGTAAGGGATGAAAAGCCTGAGCAGTTGATGTTTGGGCTCCAGAGGCCATGGAAACTGGAATACAGATACAGCCCCCTGTTATCATGTGCTGTCTACCCTCTTCACTACCATGATGAAAGTATTAGGCAAGAGTGAGCAAGATTCTCCCTCAGGAATTGTGCTTGAAATGAAAAAATACACTTTAGAAAAATTCAGGTGCTTGAAAAGGCTCAATATAGTAATTTTGAGGCAGTTATATAGCTAGAAAAATCTCACTTCTACCAGCTATAATAATAATAATGTTGGTATTTGTTAAGTGCTTACTATGTGCAGAGCACTGTTCTAAGCGCTGGGGCAAATACAGGGTAATCAGGTTGTCCCACTTGGGGCTCACAGTCTTAATCCCCATTTTACAGATGAGGTAACTGAGGCACAGAGAAGTTAAGTGACTTGTCCACAGTAAAACAGCTGACAAGTAGCAAAGCTGGGATTCAAACCCATGACCTCTGACTCCCATGCCCGGGCTCTTTCCACTGAGTCATCCCATTTCCTGATTCTCTACATTTGACAAGATTATTTAATCATGTTTCCTTTCTAAGCAAAGATCCAGGTGTGGTTATAGCAATATCAGTCAATCTTGAAAATCCTTAAAGGAACTTTGTCTGTCTGCTTTGGACATACAATAAGCCACCTTTATTTCTCTAGACTGTAGGCTAGTTGTAAGCGGGGAACAGGTCAATTAACTCTGTTGTACTCTCTCAAGCATTTAGGACAGTGCTTTGCACACATTTTTCAGTGTAAATCCTTGTTGGATATTTGTCATTTATTTTGACAGTTTCTATATTTTATGTCTATCTGACCCAGAAGAATATAAACTATTTGTAGGCAGGGAAGATGTCACTTCCTTATTCTGTACCTCCCAAGTGCTTAGAATAGTGCACTATACCAAGTGGGTGTATACTAAATGCTAATATCAAGAGGTTACAATAGTTTGCTAGATTTTGCTATTAGCTAATGTACAAAGAGGAAGAAAATACATAGAAATGTCTTTTATGTATTAATCTATAGAATATAGAAATGCCTTCCCTCTCCCTCCCCTTCAAAATGTGAGCACCTGGATGTCTATACATAATCCATAGATTTCTTTGTATACTATAAGAGCTTGGCTGATGTGAATATTAACTAATGCTGAAATGAAAATTAAACTAAAATAAATGGTTTTGAATGAATTGTGGGGCAGATGTGGACAGAAGCCCTGCAGATGATGACTGAAGACAGTTATGATTTTAACAAAGATGTGGAGAGGGTGAAATGCAAATCAATGTCTATCTACTTAGTACTCCAACCGTAGTCATAGCAAAGAGAATGAGGACTAAATCCGACATCCTCAGTGTACGGTCATTTCTGCTATAAAATGGGGGCTGCCTTCTTCAGACACGTCATGTTTTGGTAAAAGCATGTTATAGTAACCCTTGATTCTGTGGGAAATAATGGTTAGGGGCTCATAAATGTTTCTATACAAATTCCTATATTATTATCATTCCCACTACTACATCCTTGTTGCTCATTGTTATTTTACTGTCTATACTGCAAAGTGGCATAAACCCAAAAAGAGCCATAATACTGTTGGGTTGAGTACTTTGAGGCTGAGCCAAAGCTATGAAGGCATAGCACCAGCTGGCTTCAAATGTACTATTCATGTGGGCATATTTTTACATCAATTAATCATTCTATCGATGATATTATTGATACCCACAAGGGCATTGAATCTACTTGCGTCAACTTGTGCATTGTGGTATACCCAGAGCAGACCTGTGTTGTCTAATTCTTTTGTGTTAATATCGAAATTGTTAATGAAAAAGACGTGTTAGGTCAGAACCTAGGTGAATATAGATGTAGACTTCCAATATTCCCCATCCCAATATGCTCCTGCTGAAGATTCTGGGAGTATTGACTTTTCACTTCATTTTGGTCCCTGAAAAAATGAGCCCATTTTCACTCAAGGCTAAAACATCATCATTCACAAGGGACTAGAATTTAAAAATGAAAACTCCTTTGACTGACTCCCTTGTCAGCTTCTTCTTCTTTACTGGAAAAAAATTGTATTTAAACAAGACAATTACACAGCTGGACATGAAGGATTTAGAAATGGAAAGTGTAGGTTAGAAGAACACCATACTTGTAGGTGCAAAAGTATTAATGATGATTATAAGCGGGCTTCTAAAAGGATTAAACTTTGGTCAAAAATCTATTCCTTTATTGCTCCATTAATTATATATTCCAATAGCAGGTGCATACTTTATAGTTTTAGACTGCTTAAATACTGTCTTTTGCTAAGACAGAATGCTACGATCCTAGCCAGAAACCTTTCGTTAATTATAGTCAGACTGGATACCACTGGAGGTTTTCATAAGTATTTTATGAACACTTCTAGTAGCAAGTATTTTATTCATAGGAGGTCACTCTCAAAAAATCAGACAATTAGACACTCAGGCAAATAATTAGTGATAATCTCCAATTTTCAACTTACAAAGTCTAAAGCTTTTTTCAAATCAAATTTAATCGACAGCCTGACAAACTTTCAAGTGTTTGTCTCCATTACTGTTAAATTTCAAGAGCCAGGAAGCTTCAGACTTTAAAACAGCATTATGAGGATTTTAAGAGTGGAATTATCAAGCAAACCATAGGTGACATCACAGGGATGAAAATCCCTGAGTGAGAGAGGTGATAAAAATGGCATCTTGGTGCTGATAACTGAGAAATACATTCACTGTCCTAATGGCATAATTCTGAAATCTTATTAGCAAGTGTTCTATCTCATTTACAACATTATTATTTGTATTAGCACTTTTAGGTTTGCAAATGTGCTCAAAATTAAGAGATGGGAATTCACGTTGCAAATATATAATTCCTTTTGAATTAAAACAGATATCAAAAGATGGACGTACCAACCACTAGGTTTCTTGCAGCCTTGTGATTAGCAAACCTTCACATAATAATGGTGGGTCCATACCCCAGGGAGATGATAACTCCTTTATTTTTCCTTCTAAAAGGCTGGCCGTGGTTTGGTTTCAGCTTGAACAACTGCCCAGTGCAACTTTGTGGGCACTTGATGAAAAACATTCAACTAGAATGACTCAAATTCACCCTGTAAATAAGCCAGGCCCTTGAAGAAGTCTATTATCTCCTCTAGCCCACTCACATTACAGTTGATATCATGAGAGCGCATTATAGTTCAGTCTTCAGTGAATGTGAACAGTTCACTCATGGAATGAGTAAATAATCCTAAGGATGAAATAAAGCTAAAGGTTATCTCTTTAATTCCGCTGATATAGCTTAACTGTTGGACGCATATTTTTATTTTAACGGAAATTCTAAATTCTCCTGAACTATATATATTAGAGAGAGAAAAGCAGCATGGCCTGGAAGGAAGAATATGGGCCTGGGAGCCAGCGGACCTGTGTTCTGCCACTTGCCTGCTTTGTGACCGTGGGCAAATTACTTAACTTCTCTGTACCTCAGTTTCCTCAACTATAAAATGGAGATTCAATACCAGTCCTCCATCCAATCTGACTGTGAGTTTCATGTGGGACAGCGACTGTGTCCAACCTGATCTATTGCAGCATTTAGAACAAGGAGAAGGTGCCTAACAAGTGCCATTAAAAAAAACAAACCAACAAAGCACTAAGTAAGATGTGAGAACAGAAGCAATGGACAATAACAAACCAAAGGTTGATCCCATTCCATATTAAGTTTCCAGCAGTGGCAACGATATTACAGGAGGAGGAGTGTGGCTTCTCTTCTTGATATCAAAATATATCAATGGCATATTTTTCAACATCCCCAACTTTAGCTTTATCTATGGAATCTCATCCATAAATTTATCCAAACCCTCCTGAGCCTCTAAAAATTTTCTGCCCAAACCACTTCCAGAGGGAACAATTCCAAATGGCTACCCCCTTTTTTTTTGTGAAAAATCAAATGAGCTGAGGAGTCTCCTCATGAATATATTTTACAGTGTATATAACACCTCTATTCTTTGCTTTGTAAATTGTGGGTACTCAAATACCATTGCCTGCATGACTAAAGTGAATGTAGTCTGAATCTCCAAATGACACCATTTTGACAGTAGATAAGTTTCTAAATAAAAAATTAGGGATGTTCAGATTAAGCCTGACAAAATTTCCTAGGATGAAAACTACTAACTTTCCTCAATTAACTCACTACTTTTGGGTGCAACTTCATGGAAGCCATTGGTTCTGACTAATATTGAATTAAATCCTTCCATAACTCCACTCTTCTTCAAATTTCTTTTAAAGAATGATCTAATTGGGCAAACTGTTCAGACAGGAATGTTTTGGAGGGGATTACGGAAATACAGTAAAGATGAAAAGCTCTAAAAAACTCTTACTAATTTCTCCAACAACCAGTTCATTAGTCATATACTTTGAGAGATTGCATTTCTAATGAAATATTTGAGAATAAATAGTAATGGCAAACAAAAATAAAAATTAATCCTTAGACACAGGCCTCACAGAGATAGCATGACTACTGGGGTCAGGTTGTTCTTTGTGGAATATTGAATTGCCTTTATTATATATTTTAGATGAAAGCATTCATGCAAAATTACTTCAATCCATTGATTTTTCTCTTTTTTGCTTTTTCTAGGTTCCTAAACGATAGAGATTAAGGGAAATGATCCAATACAAAAAGTGTTCTGATGCTGAAAGACAACAAAGGCAGATAGTGCACCATGGTATGGGTCACTGGGTCTTCTTTCCAGCTCTGATTTAGACTTGACAGCTGCCTCTCTGTCAGAACCGAACTAATAAGGTCAAGCAAGTGGTTTGTAAGAGGCAAATACAGATCCGGCAGCGGTTGGAAGTTGGAAGTAAGGTGTCCGTTCTAACCTTTTGCTTTCTAGCTTCTTCTCTTTGGCATTTTGTGGGGAACATTGTAGTTCTGCCATGGATTTGTCATCTTTGGATGAAAATTAGGAAGGCAGAAAATGAAAATTAAATCCCATCAAAAGATAGAAAGGAATATGGTTCATTTAGTAATGTTGTCATCCATTTAATGATAAGATCTTTGAGGGCAGGGACCATGTTAGTTAGTTTTGTTGTACTCTCCCGAGTGCTTAGCACAGTGATTAGCACTCAGTAAAAACCATGGATTAGTGAAAAATATTAATCTTTTAAGAACCTGCTTTGACTTTAACAGGATTTAAATTAAAGTAGTCTTAATATGATACTCTTTGCATAACTGGTTTCAAGCTCCTCCACTAAAGTGCGGGGATCAATCCGGCTTAGCATGTCTCCCAAGTGCTAAGGATAATAAGGTTATAATAAATGCCATTGATCAATTAATTGATCATTTTCAAAGATGACACCACTGATGATATATATCCTATTTATGACTGTGAGTATAACTGACAAGACCACAATGTTGCTTTTTTTTAATGGTATTTGTTAAGTTCTTACTATGTAGCAGGCACCGTACTAAGAGTTAGGGTAGGTGATAATAATAATCAGAATAATTGTTGCATTTGTTAAGCGCTTACTATGTGCCAGGAACTCTACTAAGAACTGGGGAGGATACAAGCAAATTGGGTTGCACACAGTCCCTGTCCCACACTGGGCTCACAGTCTCAATCCCCAGTTTACAGATGAGGAAACTGAGGCCCAGAGAAGTGAAGTTACTTGCCTAGGTCACACAACAGACAAGTGGGAGAGCCAGGATTAGAATCCCTTCCTTCTGACTCCCAGGTCAGTACCCTATTCAGTAGGGCACACTGCTTATGATTAAGGGTAAATCCTTGCTGTGCCAGTGAGTTTCTGCCACGTTGAGCCAGTCTTTTTTTTTTTTTTAAATAACCGGGTCCTGGCATGGCAATCTACACAAAGACTTTGCTCATGGAGAGCAGACCTTTTTGATTTCCGCCCAAAAGACTGACCCGTCTACTGCGGTGGTCTCCAAATGACCATCTTCTATATCCCACTGTTTTTGAGATACAGCTTCATCACATCGTTAAATCGTGTTTTCAATCTGCTGGGTTTGCAGCAAGAGTCCTGAGCATTCCACCGACATTCGTTCTCTTCACCCAGTGGGACTGTCAGTATGAGTATTGCTTCAGTGCCAGTGGGTTGACCGCATCTCAGGACTTTTGTTGTTGGTAATCCTGTCCAGCCGGTAGACTTTGTCTCATTCATTCTTAACACTAAGCAAACTGCTCCAGGAGCAGAAGGTCAAGTGTTTTTTGTCTTGGCCTAACTGCCATCTAGGAAACTGGATGCACCATGTTCCCCACACTTGAAGACCATCAATTTGATACTTTTCTGGGTGCCAGAATCTAAAAAAGGCCAGTATGGTGGTGGTGGTGGTAATGGTATTTGTTCAGTGTCTATCCGGGATGTGATGCACTGTAATAATCATCTTCAGAAGACTGCAAGGAATGTATAGATAAAGCTATGTGTATACAAAGCATAATTACTGCAGCCTCAGAGTCTATAGGATGGCACCTAAGGATCAGAAGCATCACCTGTCCCTGGCTCTTGCTAGACCTGGAGAGAAGCTCCATCTGCCCTAGGAGAGGGCAGACAGAAGCCATCTTCTGTAACTGGGAGATTGATAGCCACCCATCCAGACTTTAATAATAATAATAGTAATGATGGTATTTGTTAAGTGCTTACTATGTCCAAAGCACTGTTCTAAGTGCTGGGGGATACAAGGTGATCAGGTTGTCCCACGTGGGGCTCACAGACTTTATCCCCATTTTACAGATGAGGTAACTGAGGCACAGAGAAGTTAAGTGACCTGCCCAAAGTCACACAGCTGACAAGTGGCAGAGCTGGGATTAGAACCCATGACCTCTGACTCCCAAGCCCGTGCTCTTTCCATTGAGCAATGCTGAGATGTGGCACTTTTTGTGGCCTTCCACACAAAGCTGTTTGCCCAGAGAAATGAGGTACACGAGGGCTGTACAACAAAGTATGCTTACACTTTTTCGTGTTAAAATTCTTCAATTGCTCCATGTTTTTTTTTCTGTTCTAATTAATTTTGTCTTCCTTTCAGTTTTCACTGGGCGACTGTTCTCCTGTCGCCCCTTTGGGAGAGGTCAGAAGCCGTGGCAGTATTAACACACATCTATTCTTCCCTGAGTCTAGTACCAGGCTTTGCTCATTGGAATTGCTTAAGTCTTACTGATTATTTACTAAAAGAACATCTTTCCATGTGAACCATTGGGACCTGACATCTTTTTAATCTTTCTCTCATCCCCTTAGGAAAACTCAGAGCAGTATTTCTCAGCTTGGTTTCAGAAAGGAGGGAACAATCACAACTGTAAATTTACCTGTCCACTCAAGGAGTAATGGAAAACCCTAGAATTGAGCAGATGTTTTGGATTTTGGCTATATTCACTATCCTCTTAATTGTATGGCACTATCATCTTGGCTAAGACATTGTCTTTAAACCCTCCTTGCCTTTTCTCCCACTCCCTTCTGCGTCGCCTTGATTTGCTCCCTTTATTCATCTTCCCTCCCGGCCCCAGCATGGCACTTATGCACTTCTCTGTAATTTTATTTATTTATATTAATGTCTGTCTCCCCCTCTAGACTGTAAGATCATTGTGAGCAGGGTACGTGTCTGTATATGTTATACTGTATTGTCTCAAGGACTTAGTACAGTGCTCTGAACAGAGTAAGCACTCAATAAATACAATTGACCGACTAGAATCCAGTTTTCCCAACTGCTGAAACATGGTGTCTTTTAACTCTACTACTTTGCCTTTCACAGGCCTACTATCTGGTATGGGGGAAGCAGTTCTAACCCAATCCACTGTCACCTGAATCACCTGAAGTTAGTTGGTAAAATGGAAATAGCAGGGAGTGCTTTGCAGGTAGGAAGCTCAATCCAAGGGAGTTCATGTTCTGTTTGGGCTAAATCTCTCCAGGAGCAGAAAGGACCTTACCTAAGGGTCCCAGGAGCACTGGATGAGACCTTCATTGACAGTCACTAGACAAGATCAAAGGAGGGAGATATGTTCCAAGATGGAAGACTATTTCTTCCTCCTGAGAGGTGCTGTGAAGCATATGACAGGCTGTCTCCTCTGGGAGAATTTGCCTGGTCTAGTGTGGAGCCTATTACAAGATTAGTTGAGGATTTGGAACTTGATCACAAGAGAAAGCATGTCCTGAAGCAATCCTGTTTTCTTATTTGGATGCCTTTTCTGTTTCTTATTTATATCCCTCCTCTGTCTACAACCCCAACCTGCCTGTCAGATACTAAAAAGTACCAGTGTGTGATCCCTAGCCTTAGGACCCTAGCCGGAATCCATCACACAGGTGATAGTGATAGTTGGACTGTCCGGGTTACTGTGAAAGAAGCCTCAGAAAAAGTCGCCATACCATTTAGGCATTCCAAATACTAAGAACTGAGACCAAAAGTTATAAAATGCAGAGTAAAAAAAGATAGGCAAATCCAAATGACAATAAGCACTTAGATCTAGGGTCTGCAAACTTTTCATTCAGATGATCTCTCCAAGTTAAACCTTTGAGAACTTGGTGCATGAAAAACCAACCTTGCAATTTAAACAGAAGAAGGGTAAGAGGGAAGACAAAGTGGGGAGATGAAAGGTAGTTAGTGAGGGAGTGAGAGAGAGAGAAAGATGAATTCGTTGATGCATCATGAGGGAAGGGGAGTGGGTATTTCCAGAGTGGGAAAGCACTGTATCTTCTTTTGTTGTGTCTCACTCATCCCTCTCCTCCTCCTGAGTTCTGCCTCCCATCTGAACCTGGTTTGCTGGGTGCATACATCTTTAACTCCAGCCCACACAGGGAAAGGGATTTCCTATGGAAGGCCTGCTCTTGCCACTGCTCCTGTGCTTCCCTGGCTAGCCTGCAGTTCACCACTGCTGCACTTGCTTACAGGGAGAGCTCGATTTGGCAGACCTCCCTTAGTGATGCTGCTTCCTGTTTGGGCACTGGGGATAGAAGGGGCAAGAGAGAAAAAAACAGCTTTGGTTTACTCTGTCAACTGGAGACACTGGTGGGAATCCCACCAATGCCTTCACTGGAGGGACTGTGCCCTGTCAGGGGAGGGAAGGCGTAGAGCTGCCATCTTGACTCTCCCTCGACTCACTTCCAGCTCGAAGGGACTGGTTCAAAGATGAATCAGCTACTTCCTACCAAGAAAGCTGTGAGAGAGCAGCTAATGGTGTTGCCCTCAATGGGCTGAGCCAGCCTATTTTGTAAGGGGAAGGAAGGTTTCTTCTTAATTTAAAGATCCCCATCCACCTTAATTGATTCTCCTTTCCAGATGTTTTCCTGTTCCCCCTTAGCTTCTGATCTTAACTCCATCTCTATAAGAAGCCTGCACTTTAAAACAATGCCCCACAAACACTCCTTCACCAATATTTACTGTCAAAATTTTGGTACATGCGTGTTACTAAGGATTATTATACTTTTGCACTTTTCCACTGGGTACAAGCCCTAGTCAGCAGAAGGGACCATCATGAAGCAGCATGTTTGCTGTGTATGTTTGAAGAAGGGAAACCAGTCTTTTGATTTTTTTACTGAAAAAAATTATATATATATATATGTACATGTGTATATCCAAATACTAACATGATTTGTAACTTCTGAAATATAAGCATATCCTGAAAAAAGCCAACACAGTAGCAAAAGTTAAGAAAATATTATCCCCAGAAATCACATCCAAGCTCTTTGTCAAGAGGACATCACTCTCTAGGCATCTATAGGCAGATTCATTAGAAAATGGGAAGAAGCTGTTAATGGGTATCGTTTGTCCAGAGAGGGATGTCCATTACACCGACAAGCTTATATGTACACAGCAGTAATTGCAACTGATGTTCTTTTCTCAGTGATGGGTTTTAGTCTGTAAGAACAGATGAGAAAAAAGAAAAGTGCAGCAGAAGCAATGTTTCTTCAAAAAAATTGGGTTATTTACAGGTGTTTTTATTTTCTGCCACAATGAGCAGCAGGAGTCTTAACTAGGAATGGGGGATCTGTAAACTAGTAGGAGTAAATGGATTATTAATGAGGTAAACGAACCTGAAAGTTAACAACTGAGACCAAAAAAATGGATTCCATTTCTGTTGCTGTGTTGAATGTCTTTTTTTATTTAATTTATCTACAAACAGTGAGTGAAACTAATATTCCTAAACATGCATTTAGTGATCCAGTGTAAGTTTGAGAGATGCAAATGTCAAAGGATTTGATAAGGTGGAATCCTTAACATTTAACTTCTTTCCTATACACTCCCAAAGGGATGGCCATCAGCCTCAGTTTGGTAAGAATTACACCTGTTCCAGTCCATTTAATGTAATTTAATTTAATGTTGGTATTTGTTAAGTGCTTACTATGTGCAGAGCACTGTTCTAAGCGCTGGGGTAAACACAGGGGAATCAGGCTGTCCCACATGGGGCTCACAGTCTTAATCCCCATTTTACAGATGAGGGAACTGAGGCAGAGAGAAGTTAAGTGACTTGTCCACAGTCACACAGCTGACAAGTGGCAGAGCTGGGATTCGAACTCATGAGCCCTGACTCCAAAGCCCGTGCTCTTTCCACTGCACCACGCTGCTTCTCATTTGTGTAAGCTCCTTGAGGGCAGGGCGTGTGTTCCGTGCTTGTCAATTTTTTTAAGATATTTGTTAAGCACTATGTGTCAAGGCTGTTCTGGGTGCTGGGGTAGATACAAGTTAATCAGGTCAGACACAATCCCTATATCTCATGGGGCTCACAGTCTAAGTAGGAAGGAGAATGGATATTGAATCCCCATTTTACAGTTAAGGAAACAGAGGCACAGATAAGTTAAATCAATTGCACAAGGTCACACAGCAGGCAAGTGGGGAGCTGGGATTAGAACCCAGATCCTCTGACTTCTAGGCCCGTGCTCTTTCTGGTAGTCATGCTTTTCCCCCAAGTTGTAGTAACAACTGCTTCTAATGCCAGTACCTTTTCTTCCTCTTAGTTTTGATCAATCGATCAAACATATTGAATGCTTCCTGAGTGCAGAGCACTGTACTAAGATCTTGGGAGTACAATATAACAGAGTTGGTAGGCACGTTCCCAGCCCACATCTGCTGTTCCTACCTCGTTGAATCCTGAGGATTTAGGAAATACTGGCCTCCTGAGTCAATCAGGCAAAGTGTTTCTGGTAAATTAGACAAAGCACTGAACAGGCAATATTTCAAATTGAGTAACCTCAAAAGACCATCTCGTCTCTCCTGGTTTCTGGCACATCTCAGCCGGACCAAGATGATAGGCCACCATAGTTGGGGGAGAGACTTAGAGGCTGATAATGCCTCTCCTCCCCTCAAGTGGGGTGTGCAGTTCAGGGCCCAGGGTGGGGAAAAAATGGGCAGAAAGAGTCTAGCAGGGAAGAGCCAGGAAGGTAGAGTGACATGATTCTCTTTTCACTGCCCTTCACGTTTCAGAATATATCCAGTTTTCAGTGCTACATTGTATTTTACTCAAAGTTTTCTCAGAAAAATCAGGACAGGATGAGTTAGGAGATAAATAGATTGAAATTGTATTTAATTTCTTTTTTCATTTTCAGCCCTGAGAAAAGTATACCAGCGGATGTGTTTGTACCTCAAGGACAGCATTCTTTATTTTCAATAAGCACCGGAGTTCCAGTGAATAACAATAAATATCAAATAGAAGAAAACAGCTTTTCAGGTGAATTAATGACTAGTCCTCGGAAGGCATTTAGAATCTCTGGGAGGCAGATGAATGTTTTTCAGGCCATTTCAGTTCATCTATCAAACAACTCCCTCTTGGAGCTAGGCAAAGTCCAAACATTTACGGCACAAAGCTGAGCTCGCTGACTTTACCCCAGTAGAATCCTAAAAGATCTTTGAATGAATAGTAATAGTGGTTAGCAGTAGTACTAGGTTTAGTAGTAATATTTATTGAGCTCCTACTAGGTGGAAAGCACTGTCCTAAGGGCCTGGGAAGAGCAAACCAAGCAAGTGACACATTCCCTGCCCACAAGGAGCTGCTTCTAATTATTATCGTCATTATTATTATCACTAATAATGAAAGAAGAAGAAGAAGCATGGCCCAGAGTTAGAGCACAGGCCTGGAAGTCAGAAGGAACTGATTTCTAATCTCAGCTCTGCCACTTGTCTGCCACGTTTCCTTAGGCAAGTCACAACTTCTCAGTGCCTCAGTTACCAGCTCAGTAAAATGGAGATTAAGACTGAGAGCACCATTTGAGACGGAGGATCATATCCAACCCGATTAGCCTGTATCCACCCCTGAACTTAGTACAGCACCTGGCACATAGTAAGTGCTGAACAATACTGCAATTACTTTGATTATTATGATTATGATGATAAAAGGAAAGAGTAACAGCATGGCTTAGAGGATAGAGCATGGGCTTGGGAGTCAGAAGTATCTGGGTTTTAATTCCGGGTCTACCACATATCTGCTGTGTGACCATGGGCAAGTCACTTAACTTCTCTGGGCCTCAGTTACCTTGTCTGTAAAATGGGGATTAAGAGCACCATGTGGGACAGGGACTGTGTCCAACCTGATTAACTTGTACCTATGCCAGTGCTTGGCCTATAGTAAGCACATAAGTATGATAATAACATTATTATTAATAATAATGATATTTGTTAATTGCCATGAGCCACTGAAGGGCCAGGGCTCATAACCAAGCCAGTGAGGCTTTTCCCCTTTTACAATTAACTCAACGTCTAGTAAAAGCTGTCCTAGAAAACTCATTCCTATGGAAAACATCAGGGATCAAACAGATTCTATTCTGTTCTCTCCCCAAGGCCACAGAACCTGGGGAACTCTGGCTCCATGAAACATATTTTTCCCTTCCTATAAGCCCTTATGTGGGTCTTATATGAAATACAGTGCAGTAACTGGTGAAGAGAGCTGACAGATAAGATGAACAAATTTAGTGGAGAGTCTTGAAGCGGCATGGTCTAGAGGAAAATGCTTAGTACAGTGCCAAGCGATTAGTACAGTGCTCTGCACATGGTAAGTGCTCAATAAATACTATTGAATGAAAGAGCAAGGACCTGAGAAGCAGAGAACATGGGTACTAATCCCATCTCTGCTCCATGTCTGCTGTGTGACCTTGGGCAAGTCACTTAACTTCTGTGCCTTAGTAACCGCATCCATAAAATGGGGATTAAGACTGTGAACCACATGTGGAACAGGGTCTGTATAGACTGATTACCTTGTAGCTAGAGCTTAGAACAGTGTTTGGCACATAGTAAGCCCTTGACAAATACCACAGTTATTATTGAAAGCCAATAGTAAGGAGTTTCTACTTGTTGCAAAGGAAATGGGTAGCTGTTGGAGATGTTAAAAGACTGGGTAAATATGTTGCCAAGTGGCAGTTTAGAAATCAGCACGGGGTCTAGAGGAGCAAAGTGACTTGCTCAAGGTCACACAATAGATATTTGGTGGAGCCAGGTCCTCAAGTACCGTGCCCTATCCACTGAGCCATGCTGCTTCTAATAATAATAAAGATGGTATTTAAGTGCTTTCTGTGTGCAAAGTACTGTTCTAAGCACTGGAGGGGGCACAAGATGATCAGGATGTCCCATGTATAGCTCACAGTCAACCCATTTTACAGATGAGGTAACTGAGGCCCAGGGAAGTGAAGTGACTTGCCCAAAGTCACACAGTTGACAAGCGGCGGAGCTGGGATTAGAACTCATGACCTCTGACTCCCAAGACTGGGCTCTTTCCACTGAGCCACGCATTACATCAGTGGAAAAAGGGAAACCACTGGGCAATGTGGGTGCATGCGGATCCATGCCTGTATTCACTTCTCATGCTGTCTTTGCTCCACTTTGTTCCACTCCAAGAACACCTGCGTTGTTTAGCACAAGAGTTTCTGTGTGTCGGTCTTCTGAAAGCGTGTGCTTAGGTAGGCCTGGGGCAGCAGCTGGTGAAGTAGCTGATATGCAGGCCGAAGGCTGAGGGGTTTGGGAGCACAAACCAATCGCCACCTGGAGACTTTCCCTGAGCCATTCGGAATCAGCAATGCAATCAGGGTCACTGCCAATTTCACACACTGTACACAGAGAGGGCCGTGAAATAACACTATAATAGAACTGTTAAAAACTGAGTCGGTGTTTCCCTTTGAAATGTCTATTTCCTGTCACTTTCTCTGACAAGCCATCTTTAGGCCTAAAATATTTCATGTTTTCTACTGACATATGATTTCCGTTTGAGAGTTTCCAAAAAAAATCACTCTGTGAAGTATTGGAGATGAGAATTTTAATAAGCAAAATAATTTTGGTTTTAAATTCTGATGGGCATTTTTTTCTCCAGATTTTTGACCTTGGCTCAGATTGAGCTCTGATGGCCAACTCTCCTCTGACCTATTTGAAATAAAATGCTAGGAAAATATGTGGGTTATGGGAATTCAATTAGAATCTACACATTTAATGAAATAACTGCTGTTTTTTAATTTCAGAGAGATGCCAATGTGAGAGAGTCTGAAAGGTTATGGATTCACACCTATGTGACTAGACTTGTTTAATGATTGTCAGAATCCGATGAAGCAAAAGAGAGGTTTAAAAATAAAACAGCACAAGATTACACATCCAATTCTTCCTTTTCCACCCATTTCAAGGTATTTATTATTCCTACAATAATAATAATAATTGTGGTATTTATTAAGTGCTTCCTAGGTGCTAGGCATCATAATAAGCACTGGGGTGGAAACAAGCAAATTGGGTTGGACACAGTCCCTTCCCACTTGGAGCTCACAGTCTCAAATCCCCAATTTACAGATGAAGTAACTGAGGCTCAGAGAAGTTTAGTGACTTGCCTAAGGTCACACAGCAGACAAGTGGCGGAGCTGGGATTAGAACCCATGACCTTCCCAGGCGCAGGCTCTATCCACTATGCCATGCTGCACTGACCTCAGACCCAACTCAGGCAGGGGCAGAATTGGAGAAAGGTGGAATGGGACCCTCCATGACATTAGGTCTGGATTCTCTGCTTTAGAGCCTCTTCCAGTTACCAGTGGTGTGTGAAAATGCTTTCTGGACACAAACCCAGGTGCAGAGCAGGGAAACAGGGAAGCAGCATGGTGGAGTGGAGAGCATGGGCCTGGGAGTCAGAAGTTGCTCAGTTTCAGTACGCTTTACCAGAATATTATAACAGCTTTATGTCACCTCCTAGTTATCTGCAGAATTTCTAGGGTTAAGCTATCTGGGTGGGCAGTGAGGGTAAGCTAGCTGTCACAGTTTCAGCATGTTACCACTCAGTGAGGAAATAAAAGTATTCCGGATTTCAGAGTCTACTGGGTCCCTTTCATGAGCACTCTAAAGAAAGGGTCTGATCTCTCCTATTCTCTTTGTCTGAAATTAATGGATTATCACAGATGCTGCAGTGTGAAAGGTTTATAATTCAGGGTTATACTTCACAGATGTGAAATAGAGGTAAAAGTCCTGAATTGCAACTTTATTTTGCTGAAAAAGTAATATGTTGGGGTGGGGGGAAACCCCTGCTGTTTTGTATCAAAAACTGCTGGTCTCACTAAAATTATAAAGTGCTCCCCTCATAACATCATTTTCTTAACACTAATTTGGCCAAAAGTCCTTATATTCCAGCGTTTTAAAGTGCATTTGTATTTTTATTTAAAATGAAAGATTAAAAAAGGAATAAGAGCTGTGAAGGGAGCACTACTCAATCCCTGGGCAGACAAGAATCAATCTAGCAATCGTATTTATTGAGCTCTTACTGTATGCAGAGCACTGTACTAAGCACTTGGGAGAGTAGAATTCAACAGAGTTGGTAGACAAATTCCCTGCCCACAGCGAACTCACATTCTAGAGGGGGAGACAGGCATTAATTTGAAATAATATATTAATATAAAATAACTAAAAGGAGTAATTTCCAAGAAACCATAAAACCATTGTGAAGAAATATGGAAAGAGATGCATGCAAGGTAAGGAAGGAGGAGACATGCAAAGTGCAAAAAGAGGAGAATAATTGCCTGAAAAACATACAGTGGAAATGAAAGAAAGGAGAGCTATGGAGCATGAAAATTAATTTAATATCTTGTAGTCATTTACTTTTCATTTGTTCTGGCAATCTGGATAAGACTTATATAATTTCCCATCCCCTGTCTTCTGTCCAAAGGAAGGAATCAATCACAATAGGCTAAATAATTGAGGTGACTGGAAATAATTTAAGGTATCCCAGAACTCTAAAATATGTGTAGTTTCAACATGCATCTAAAAACGTGGCTAGTCAGAAACGAATGTCATTTATTCTTTTTGATATTATCAACTATAGGACGTGAGAAGATGTGGAAAAATTTCCTGCCAAGACTCCTGAATGCTTATCTCTCAAATTACACTGAATCAACAGATGGAATCACAGCAGTAATCCCATAGATGGTCGTGAACTCAATTAATCTTTCAATCATTTGTTAAGCATCCACAGTACTGAACACTAGGGAATTTACAATGACATTTTAGAAGACATTGTCCCTTCCCCCCACCCAGGGAGTTTATAATTTAAGATCGGGGAGACTAAACTTGGAGAAATTGAACCTTCAAGTCTGGCAAACAGTGAAAAAACTAGCAGTATAAACTAACTATGAGACAATCAGGATGTTTCAAAAGTCCAAGAATTAAAATGTAGGCTTCCAAGAAGTTCCTCCCGATCCTGAAATTCTGAGTTTTCCCATTTTTCTCTAATTTCTGACTCGTGGCTGCTCAGTGGAGCACCTGTAAAAACAAAGCAGGTTTGTCAGGCCAAGTTTCCACTTTCTTTGCATTTTTGGTGTGATTTCCCAGAGGGTAAAGGCAGGATGAACTATAGGACTATTTGTGCCATTTAAAAAAATTGGTGGAAATGGGGAATTTAATATTTGTTTCACTGTTTTAGGATCCTAAAGCTGGAAGAAATCTTTAACCTCCAGTCTTACCCTACCTTCAAGCAAATAGGTTAGTAAATCATCTAGCACAGATGATTGTTTAGCTTTCACATAAATATCTCTGGGGATTGGAAGCAGTGTACTATTCATTCATTCAATAGTATTTATTGAGCGCTAGTTCTTCATCTCCTCTTGGAAAAAACAGTCTGGTGTTTTATCACTTTGACAGTCAAGAATTCCTTCCTTATGTCCATAGCCAAATCTATGTCCAAATCTCCAAAACTTGACATTTAAATCCATTTTCTCTTTTTTACCCTCAGTGGGCATGGAGACAATTAATCAGGATACTCCTCATGAAACCTCTCCCCATGCTTGAAGATTCTATTAAGTTCTCCTTGGACTTATCTTCTAAAGTATAACGAAAGCTTGGATGATGTTTTCCCAATTTTCCTCTGTGGAACAATCAATCAGTCAAACAATCAATTGTATTTATACGGTGCTTACCGTTTGCAGAGCACTGGACTACATACTTAGGAGAGTACAGTTCAGTAGAGTTGGTAGACATGACTCCTGACCACCAGGAGCTTACAGACTAGAGTATCCCTTTTCTTTTATGTTTCTACAGGAATTCAATTTTTCTGGTGAATAATTTGGGTTCCTGTGAAGTCACAATCTATGGTTATCTTCTGAATTCCAGGGAATTGGGAATGGCAGATAGAAAAGGTTAATTTTATGGATTTTTAACCTTTGCTCTTAAATATTTATGATACTTCTGGTTCACCAAAATAGAAAGTCAAGTAGTAAATATATATATATATATATATATATATATATATATATATATATATGTATATATTATGTGTTCAAATGCATATATATGGTATTTAAGTCGTTACTTTAAGTAGTGTTAATAAAACTTTGCATTCAGATCCCAGTGTTAGGGAACTGTTCTCTGATCTCTTCCCATTTGTCACCAAACCTTTTAATTTGCACTAACCTGTTGGATCCAAAATAGGTGAAATGGGAATTCACCCATCTATAACTAGTTCATCATAATCCTCTAGAGGGTAAACTTGTGGGCAGGGAATGTGTCTACCGACTCTGTTGGATTATACTCTCCCAAGCTTGTAATAAAGTGTTCTGCAGACAGTTAGCACTTAATGAATACCATTATCTAGTGTACTTTCCAAGCGCTTAGTACAGTCTTCTGCACATAGTAAGTGCTCAATAAATACTATTGAATGAATGAATGGAAATATTCCAATTATATCCAGTACAGTATGGGAATATTTCTTTATAAAGAGTGGAAATATTAGTCATAATTGTGGTACTTGTTAAATGTGAAATGTTTACTATATGACAAGACCGCACTAAGCACTGTGCTAGATACGAAATAAGTAGGTAGTTGGCAGGCCCTGTCCCTCACAGGGCTCAAAGTGTTAAGTGGGAGGGAGAACTGGCATTCAGTTTCCATTTTACAGCTGAGGAAACTGAGGCTCAGAGAAGTTAGGTGACTTGTCCAAGGTCACACTGAAAGCAAGTGACAGAGCAGGGATTAAGGGATTAGAACCCAGGCCCTCTGACTCCCAGGGCTGTGGTCTTTCACTAGTTCATGCTGCTTCTCAGTAGATGCCAACTTAGATCAAGTTTGATATCAAAACCAAGTAGCTTCCTAAACTAGGCTGAAGCCAACTCAGGCTTGACCTTTAGGACCCCAGTAGTCATTTGGGAGAGTTAAGAATTGAATTGTGTTTTCAAATAATCCTTCCCAATGTCTTTAAAATATACCTTTAAAGTTGTTTCCTTTTAACTGTTTTCCTCAGTACTCCATTGTATTGTACAAAAACAACAAAAGAATCATCACAATCACATGGGCCTTTGATCAATTTTGCAGCTGATAAAAGAAACTGTAACGGATTGCTCCTAAGGGGAAACCATCTTATTTTTCCACAACTGTTCATCGCCATAAATGGGCAAAAAAACAAAAAAAGCCATTCAGGCTTGTTTCTCCA
Source organism: Ornithorhynchus anatinus (assembly GCF_004115215.2). Lineage (NCBI taxonomy): Eukaryota > Metazoa > Chordata > Mammalia > Monotremata > Ornithorhynchidae > Ornithorhynchus > Ornithorhynchus anatinus. The sequence continues at coordinate 11,590,744 of NC_041739.1, forward strand.
ATCCATTTCTTTGAATTTTTAATGGTGATGGCTAGATAATAAAAAACTCTCAAAGGTAACAAACACACAGCAACGTGTCAGTGGTGCTCTGTGGTTGGCTGTGGAAACAAAGCAGCCGTGAAATGTGATTTTCTTTAATGCCGTCTAGTGGTGATGACCTTTAAAATGACTATAAAAGCAAAGTTTTAACCACATGCAGAGAATCTGAAGCCAGTTATTTACATTATAAACGTTTCGACTACATTAAGATTAGGATCCCTTCTACCCAGGGAGCGGAGTGAAGAAAATTGACATAGTAATCTGCTCCAATTCTGGTATTAAACCAGTTTAACTCGTGTTCTTTTGCAATAAGATAAAAGACTTGTTAGAGGAAGGAGCAAAGACTGTGATGGGCTTTTGAAGCTGTTGGTGCACTGTGACCTAGAAGGGAAAAAACAAACACATTTTCATTAGGAATTTTGGTTTGGTCCCAGGCATTTTTTTGAGCCCCTGGATAATATGTAGAAAAATGCTTACATGTTTCAGACTCAGGAATGTCCCAGTTAAGACCATCTGTCCCTGCAATGGATCTAGCTGCTCTTGTCCACTTCAAATAATGCTGACACTTCCACCTCTTTGGGATTACCAAAATTTATTGGGGATTTGAAATCAGTGACCGGCAGAGTACTCACCCCAACCTTCCAATGCTCTGTGGGAAAATAAGCTCTTTTCTTGGCGGGGGGCGGGAGGGTGCGGGTGTCTTGTTTTAAGATCCATCCACCAGCCCCATCGGCTGCTGTTGCAACTCTGGTTGGCTTCTACCTGCCATCCTCTGGGCTAGCTGTGTTAATAAAAGTATCTAGGGGCTTCCTAGAGCCTCCACAATGGGGTTAGTGAATACAGGACCAAATTTATACTAATTGAAGTGCTTTCCCTCTGGGCAGCACTGAAAACTTAGACTGGCAATCATTCTGAAATGCCACATACTCTTTGGAATATATTCCTAACGGTTTCTAATGACAGTTTAGTGGTGCTTCATCAGGGAATTTATTTAAAATATTCACTTTATTACTCTGGGCACTATTTCCTAGGATTGCTCTAACCTGCAGGTGTCCCCCCTTTATTTCCTCCAATGTTTATCTTTTCATTTTTCTCCTTTTCTGTCCCTGAGCTCTGGGAGCCTTTTCAATCTGCAAGGGCCTTCACTCTAGGTCAGTATAACCATCACGTATAGGTCTCATGTGTAGTTTTTCACAGGGACTAGGGGTTGCCAGACCTGATCACAAATAGAAAGATAGGGAAACTCACTTCTACGGGAAATCATTATTTAATTCAGCTCCAATTTTGTTTTGTTTTTTATTTGGAGGCTGTGAATTTGCATGCCCGGTCAGAAGGAAGGAAAGTAGTAATGGAATTACACTGGTTCCTGCTATAATTCATAGTCTTTGGTAAGAAAGTAGTTGGTAAGAAAAGAGGTATCTATTGAACTATGACAATTAGCAACTACTACCCATATGGTATTCCTTTTTTTGTGTATATGTTACGGATTGTTTATTAGGTTCCAGGAACTGTACCAAGCTCTGGGGTTCATTCATTCAGTCGTATTTATTGTGTATTGTGTGCAAAACACTGTACTAAGTGCTTAAGAGAATACAACTGATATGAGCTAATCAGGTTGGACATGGTCCATGATCCATGGGGGGTCCCACAGACTTAATCTCCATTTCATTCGTTTGAATCAATATTCTTTTTGATATTTTCTTAAATATGTAGGTTGACCTTTTATAATATCCACCTGTTCTCACCATTGAGGATTTTTAATATTTTTGTTTTCTACATAGAAAGGTATTGCCGCACGGTGGTGATAGTTTTCAGATCTGACTCTGGGTGAGTATAAGAGAGAAAATCAAAAAATGGTTTAATAATTTAGAGGCCAAAAATATCTGTGGGGGCAAAAACTGAACATGTGTGACCCAATTCCAAATTAAGTGCAGCTCCTGAAAATAGTATCAGAACATCTGGAAACAGGTACAGGGGAGAGAAAAATGTAAACTCCCGCTCATTTTATGGCTGTTGCCTAATGTGCTGTAGCTTCGTTAGGAATGCAAGATTCAGAATAGTGATGGGTGCAAGCAAGATGATATTTCCTAAAGTTGTATGACCGGTCCTGCCTTTAGGATGCAAGGCCTGTCTACCTGGCAAAAGTTTCAGCTAAACCTCCAATTGCCACTGATAGATGAGTTTGTAAAATGGGGACCTTTTACTCCTTAGAGCCCACTTTGGGAAAAGAAGGGGAAAGCAGAGACAAAATGAACTGTTAGCTAAATGCAAGGGGTCACTTTTAGTCAGTCAGTCAATCAATCATATTTTTAGGGCTTACTCTGTGCATAACACTGTGCTAAACATTTGGGAGAGTACAATATAACAGACACATTCTTTGCCACAACAAGCTTAGAGGGGGAGACAGACATTAATATAAATAAATTACAGATATGTTCATAAGTGCTGTTGGTCAAGGAGGGGGTGATGACTAAAGGGAGTAAGTCAGGGTGACACAGACATGCTCTGCACACAGTATGTGCTCAGTAAATATGATTGATGATAGATTATTATAATTTCTAGGTTCTTATTTCCTACGGATTTGTATTTCACAGTTAACATAACTACACAACAGTCATGGTCTCCCTGGAGGAAGTGAAGCGTGGTTTAGAATGACAGTAGAAGAAAGGTTTGGAATGGGAGATGGGTGGAAAATCAGACAAGAATGATGGCAGGAGTTAGTGATGGGGGAACCCAGTAGGGCTAGTGGTGAATATCCATTTCCTCTGGGTGGAGCTAACCTACAAAACCCTGCATTGCTGCCACAGGGCTAGATTGACCTCTTGTAGAGCCCAGAAATGATTAATCCAGGAAAATAGCTGTCCAAAAAAAAAATACTTTTGCCTTCTAATTGGCCAGGATGGAATAATACATTATTTACATTAAGCTTCTCAAATAGTCTGAGCCCTTCTCAGAGATTCTTTAAAAGCTAAGCAAACAAGATAGACATTGAATGGATCCATTAACTATTATCCACCATAGTTCCATCAACATCTAGCAACAATGAATGCATTAAATAGCTAAGAATGCATATGGCATGAATACCTAGAATTAAATACAACATCTGGCATTTGAAAATTTATATGAGACAGAGGAATTAAAGACGCTCCCATAATCAATAATTAGTACTAACATCTGTCCTCTCTATCTTTTCTTTTTTTGGCAGGTTTTGAATCTGAACAAGATTCATTTCTATTCAGGACCCTTTATCTAGCATAAGTTGGGAATGACATTCCCAAATGTATACAAAATGAAAGATAAATGTGACTGAGCCAGGTCATTAAGTAGTCACAGTTATTCTACTGGGGAAGGGAAATTCAACTTATAGTGGGTCATTCATTCATTCAATAGTATTTATTGAGCGCTTACTATGTGCAGAGCACTGTACTAAGCGCTTGGGATGAACAAGTCGGCAACAGATAGAGACAGTCCCTGCCGTTAGACGGGCTTACAGTCTAATCGGGGGAGATGGACAGACAAGAACAATGGCAATAAATAGAGTCAAGGGGAAGAACATCTCGTAAAAACAATGGCAACTAAATAGAATCAAGGCGATGTACAATTCATTAACAAAATAAATAGGGTAATGAAAATATATACAGTTGAGCGGACGAGTACAGTGCTGTGGGGATGGGAAGGGAGAGGTGGAGGAGCAGAGGGAAAAGGGGAAAAAGAGGGTTTAGCTGCAGAGAGGTAAAGGGGGGGTGGCAGAGGGAGTAGAGGGAGAAGAGGAGCTCAGTCTGGGAAGGCCTCTTGGAGGAGGTGAGTTTTAAGTAGGGTTTTGAAGAGGGAAAGAGAATCAGTTTGGCGGAGGTGAGGAGGGAGGGCGTTCCAGGACCGTGGGAGGACGTGACCCAGGGGTCGACGGCGGGATAGGCGAGACCGAGGGACGGTGAGGAGGTGGGCGGCAGAGGAGCGGAGCGTGCGGGGTGGGCGGTAGAAAGAGAGAAGGAAGGAGAGGTAGGAAGGGGTAAGGTGATGGAGAGCCTTGAAGCCTAGAGTGAGGAGTTTTTGTTTGGAGCGGAGGTTGATAGGCAACCACTGGAGTTGTTTAAGAAGGGGAGTGACATGCCCAGATCGTTTCTGCAGGAAGATGAGCCGGGCAGCAGAGTGAAGAATAGACTGGAGCAGGGTGAGAGAGGAGGAAGGGAGGTCAGAGAGAAGGCTGACACAGTAGTCTAGCTGGGATATAACGAGAGCCCATAACAGTAAGGTAGCCGTTTGGGTGGAGAGGAAAGGGCGGATCTTGGCGATATTGTAGAGGTGAAACCGGCAGGTCTTGGTAACGGATAGGACGTGTGGGGTGAACGAGAGAGACGAGTCAAGGATGACACCGAGATCGCGGGCCTGAGAGACGGGAAGGATGGTCGTGCCATCGACAGTGATAGAGAAGTCTGGGAGAGGACCGGGTTTGGGAGGGAAGATGAGGAGCTCAGTCTTGCTCATGTTGAGTTTTAGGTGGCGGGCCGACATCCAGGCGGAGACATCCCGGAGGCAGGAGGAGATGCGAACCTGAAGGGAGGGGGAGAGGACAGGGGCGGAGATGTAGATCAGCGTGTCATCTGCGTAGAGATGGTAGTCAAAGCCGTGAGAGCGAATGAGTTCACTGAGGGAGTGAGTGTAAATGGAGAACAGAAGAGGGCCAAGAACTGACCCTTGAGGAACTCCAACAGTTAAAGGATGGGAGGGGGAGGAGGCTCCAGCGAAGGAGACCAAGAATGACCGGCCAGAGAGGTAAGAGGAGAACCAGGAGAGGACAGAGTCCGTGAAGCCAAGGTGAGATAAGGTATGGAGGAGGAGGGGATGGTCGACAGTGTCAAAGGCAGCAGAGAGGTCAAGGAGGATCAGAATGGAGTAGGAGCCATTGGATTTGGCAAGAAGGAGGTCACGGGTGACCTTAGAGAGAGCAGTCTCGGTAGAGTGGAGGGGACGGAAGCCAGATTGGAGGGGGTCTAGGAGAGAATGGGAGTTAAGGAATTCTAAGCATCGATTGTAGACGACTCGTTCTAGGATTTTGGAAAGGAAGGGTAGTAGGGAGATAGGGCGATAACTGGAGGGGGAAGTGGGGTCAAGAGCGGGTTTTTTTAGGATGGGGGAGACGTGGGCATGTTTGAAGGCAGAGGGGAAGGAGCCATTGGAGATTGAGTGGTTAAAAATAGAAGTTAAGGAAGGTAGGAGGGCAGGGGCGACGGTTTTAATAAGGTGAGAGGGAATGGGGTCCGAGGCGCAGGTGGAGGGGGTGGCACTTGCGAGGAGGGAGGAGATCTCCTCTGAGGATACTGCAGGGAAGTATGGGAAAGTAGGGGAGGGGGTTGGTGGGGGGGAGGGGAGAGGCTCCTGGGGAGCTCAGACCTGATCGTGTTGATTTTCGTGAGGAAATAGGTGGCCACATCACTGGGGGAGAGAGATGGGGGAGGGGGAGGAACAGGGGGCCTAAGGAGAGAGTTAAAGGTCCGGAACAATCGGCGGGGGTGACGGGCATGGGTGTCGATGAGGGAGGAGAAGAAGCTTTGCCTGGCGGAGGAGAGGGCAGAGTTAAGGCAGGAAAGGATAAATTTGAAGTGTGTGAGGGAGGTCGGCTTGGTGCTTGGACTTTCGCCAGCAGCGCTCAGCAGCTCGAGCATAGGAGCGTAGGAGGCGGACGGAGGAGGTGATCCGGGGCTGTGGGTTAGTGGAACGAGAGCGGCGGAAGGAAAGGGGGGCGAGAGAGTCGAGATGAGTAGAGAGGGTGGAGTTGAGAGCGGAGACCTGATCATCGAGAGTGGGAAGAGAGGACAGGGCGGCAAGGTGAGGAGAGATGCTATTGGTGGTCTTCCTTCACTAATACTCATCTTCTGTCTAGGGTCATCCTGAGGTTGAATTTTCAATCAGTGGTATTTACTGAGCACTTCCTGTATGCAGAACACTGTACTAAGCTCTTAGGAAAGGATACTTATCCTCAGGGATCTCACAAAATCCAGTGAGAGAGACGTATATTACCATAACTCACAGATTGGAAAAACGGCAGAGTATAAGGTTATGTATATAAATATTGTGGGACTGGATTAATAATAATAATAATTATGGTACTTGTTAAGTACTTACTATGTGTCCGACACTGTACCAAATTCTGGGGTGGATACAGGCAAATCGGGTTGGACCGCAGTCCCTGTCCTGCATAGGACTCACAATCTTAATCCCCATTTTACTGATGAGGTAACTGAGGCCCAGAGAAGTGAAATGACTGGCCCGAGGCCACAGAGCAGACAGCGACAGAGCCGGGATTTGAACCTATGACCTTCTGACTCCCAGGCCCCTGCTCTATCCACTGCAGCTGTTCCAGGCCAAGTTGCTTCCATAAAGCATTAAGTATTGGATCCTGATCCGATGGTCAGTAGATATCTTGTTTTCCAATTCTAACTTTGCCAGTCATTTAAGTGGCTTAGTCAAGGCCTATTCTATTGCCTTATTGAGGTGTGTCAATAACCCTTAGTCACTTCTGTCTGCCATTTAACATAGTATTAATAAGAAGGAGAGTATTTGTAGGCACTTACTGTGTGCCAAGCACAATACTAGGCATTGTGATAGATACAGTATAAGCAGATCAAACACAGCCTGGGTTCTCATGAAGCTCACAATCTGAGAGAAAGAAAACAGGTATCTTATCCCCATTTTTACAGACAAGGAAATGGAGGCACTGAGAATTTAAGGGTCCAAGATCACAGAGTAGGCAAGTAGCAGAGCCAGAAATAGAACTCAAGTCTTTCGATTCTCAGTTCTTTGTTTTTTCCACAAGGCCTCACTGCTTCTCTTGCTATAGAAGGAAATGAATGACTTAGTACTAAGAAGCAGCATGGCTTAGGAAAAAAGCATGGGTCCAGGTGTCAGGGGACTGGGGTTTTAATCCTGGCTCTGCCAGTTACCTACTGTGTGATCTTGTCTAAGACACAGTCTCCTCATCTGTAAAATGGGAATTCAAGTCCTGTTCTCAGTCCTACTCAGACAGTGAGCTCCATCTGGGACAGGGACTGTGCCCAAATTGATTAACTTGTATCCATCCCAGAGCCTAGAACAGCCACTTGTCCGCTCTGTGACCTTGGGCAAGTCACTTTACTTCTATGGGCCTCAGTTATCTCATCTGTAAAATGGGGATTGAGACTATGAGTCCCTCATGGGATAGGGGCTGTGTTCCAACCCAATTTGCTTGTATCCACCCCAGCGCTTAGTATAGTGCCTGACACATAGTAAGTGCTTTAGAAATATCACAATTATTATTATTATTATTGCATGATACATAGTAAGCACTTTACAAATGCAATAATGATAATAAAGAAGCAGCGTGGCTCAGTGGAAAGAACATGAGCTTGGGAATCAGAGGTCAAGGGTTCTAATCCCGGTGCCACCACTTGTCAGCTGTGTGACTTTGGGCAAGTCACTTCACTTCTCTGTTCCTGTTACCTCATCTGTAAAATGGGGATTAAGACTGTGAGCCCCACGTGGGACAACCTGATCACCTTGTATCCTCCCCAGTGCTTAGAATAATGCTTTGCACATAGTGAGCACTAAACAAATACCATCATTATTATTATTATTATAATAGTAATAATAATATTCTTTCACAACTGAATCTTTTTTGACTTGAAATCACAAGGCTAGACTTGTGGATATCACAGGGAGAAGCAGCGTGGCAAAGTGGATAGAGCACGGGCCTGCAAGTCAGAAGATCATGGTTCTAATCCCAGCTCTGCCACTCATCTGCTGTGTAACCTTGGGCAAGTCATTTAACTTCTTTGCACCTCAGTTCCCTCATCTGTAAAGTGGGGATTGAGACTAGGAGCTCTATGCAGGACAGAGACTGTGCCCAACCTGATTTGCTTCTATCCACCCCAGTGCTTAGTACAGTGCCTGGCACATAATAAGCACTTAAAAAAAACAGTTATTTTTATTATTATATTTAACACCAGCCTACTAGTGTCCACAGCAATTTATATAGTATCATAGATGCCTTTTTGGAGGTCCTCCCACTATTCCCACTAATAATAAAAACAGCAATAATAATAGTAATAAATGTGGTATTTAACACCTGCTACATGCAAAGCACTGTAATAAGGACTGGGGTAAAGATGACACCAGCCAATTAGACAGAGTTCTTAACCAACATAAGGTCCACGGTCTAAGGGTTATTTAATCTCCAGAGAAGACACAGAGAAGTCAAGTGACTTATCCAATATTACATAGCCAGAAAATGGCAGAGCTGGAGTTAGAATCCAGGTGTCCTAGGTCCCAGGCTGGTGCCCTTTTTACTTGGCCAACTAGGCTAGTCCAAAAGCAACATGGCCTGATGGAAAGAGCTTGGACCTGTGAGTCAAAAGACCTGGGTTCTGATCCTGACTCAATCACTGGCTTTCTTTGTGACTTGGGCAAGGTACTGAATTTATCTGTGCCTCACTTTCCTCATTTGTGAAATGGCTATTCTGTACCTGCTGTCCTTTCCCCTTAGACTGTGAACCCCATCTGGGAATATGCCTGACCTGTTTGTATTTAGGCCAATACATGCTTGGCACATAGTAAGGGCCTAACAAGTGTCATTATCATCAAGATTTGCTCAGTAGCTTGCTACTTCCATCTTGTCCTTTGTAAATTTGGTCTCTTCAAAAGGCACAAGAAGCTTTCAGTGTTCATTCAGCTAATTGGTTCTTCAATCTGTAGGTGGCTAGCTGAGAGGGAATGCCTCTGTCTGCTTCCCCTTCCCTTTATTAGTGAGTTTCTCCAAATTAACAGATTACACACATACATACACATTTCTCACAGTTTTCTTTCATCAGAAACAGATGACATTTGGTGAAAGATTTCAACAGCAGGAAAAGCAGCATGGCCTAGTGGAAAGAGCACAGGTCTGCTGAGGACCTGGGTTCTAATCCTGGCTCCGCCACTTGTCTGCTGTGTGATCTTGGGCAAGTCACTTAACCTCTCTGTGCTTCCATTCTCCTGTTCTCCCTCCTACTTAGAATTGGTGCCCCATGCAGGGCTGGGACGTGTGTCCAACCTATTTCAGCTGTATCTACCCCAGTACTTAGAACAGTACCTGCACATAGTAAGCTCTTAACCAATACCATAAAAAAACAAAACAGCAGCAAAGATCCTATGAAGGAATCTCAAACAGATCCAGGAATAATTGCCTAGCCATGATCTTCCACTTATCCTAAATCTAACATCGAAAACTCCCACCCCACAAAGCAGTACATGGCTTCACTTTCCTAAGAATGGACCCTGGAGATACAATACCTGATCAATACCTGTTCTCTCTGCTACTTAGACAGTGATCCCCAGATAGGACAAAAACGATGTCTGACCTGATTAACTTTTATCTACCCCACCACTTAGCAGAGTGCTTGATATATAGTTAGTGCTTAACAAATACCTTAATTATTAATCAGTCATTATAATTACTATAAGTATGTGGGAAGTAGAATTTTCTCTGTCTGGAGGTTGGTGTTTGACCCAGGATTAATAGGACAAAAAATATGATCCAAGTTTATTTCCTTGGCCAAACTAAAGGTAGTTTTTCTTCAACAACTACAAAACCCCCGAAATGCCTTTGAACTTAACTTTGTCACCAGAGAGGATTGTGGCTCCTGAAATCTATATAGAAATAATATCATCCAAAAACAATTACATTGTTTCAGTCAAAAATTTCCCATGATATCATGAAAAACCTCATTGTAGAAGTGCTTAAATGGGATGAAAAGCTCTAATATGCTTCAAGGTACTATTATTAATAACTTCTTGCTCATTAGAAAGCCAGCAAATTGTCATAATTGCACAGTGCTAAAACCAATTTAAAGATGTTCCCTTCAGTTAGCTTGCCAATATGCTACTACAAAAATGAAAGAAAGAAATTAATCACACTCCCAAGTAAAAGTGTAGTGGAGGGATGTTGCTCAAATAAAGGATTATATCTTTAGAACTCAATCAAAATTTTAATGAAGAATTACGTCTGGGAATTACAAAAAGTAAAGAGGTCATTGTAGGTTTAGACTGAGTAAAGTCATGCAGAATGTAACATTAATGGTTTAAAGGTTTGAGGATTTAGGTTATTCTTCAAGAACCTTGAGATTATTTTCTAAAACCTTCATTAAAATTTTGTTGGAGTTATTAAAGAAGAAAAGAGTTATTTGTTGCATCTATTTTCTTGTCACATAGATCTAACATCAAAGACTCCCACCCCTACAGAGCAGTACATGGCTTCACTTTCCTAAGAATGGACCCAGGAGATACAATACCTGATCAATACCTGTGTAAGTACCTTATTTTCCACCTTGGAAGTTTTTTGCCACTTGCTTCTCGCCCACGTGAGCACAAACACATCTCAGACAACTGTCGCTACTTTGGTATTCTATGGAAGGTAGAGTTTTTCAAACTTAATTGTCAGCAAAGATCCATGTGTTCTGCTTCACCAAGGATCAGAACAACCAAGCTCACATTTCATGTTTTTTATTGCCGCAAAAGTTATTAGTCGATATAGGTATTGTGAATCATCCAAACCAAAGAAATGGTTTAAAAATCTATAATAATCACAATTACCCCTCAATATTTTGATTAAGGATATTAGAAACTGAAATGTTTAAGTTAGGTGGCTGGGGTTTTTTTGCCTGGTTTGAAAATTTTATGCACTTAAATTGGATTAGTCTTTCTTTCTCTCTTTCTCTCTCTCATGTTCTCTTGCTCTTGATCTCAGAAGTTAGGATAGATTTTCACCTGTCTGAAGGTGGTGGAGGTGAGACAGATTATATGTCAGTTTCACTTTCAATTTTAAATTAGTAAAGGTCATTAGGCATTGGGTTGCCGGTCGTAAGTTCTCCACAGTTTTCTCTTTGGAACTCTGGGAATTGCCAACCCAAGAACCGGACTCCTCTGTATTTTCATGTTTTCATTACACTTGTCAGTGCCTCATAATCAAATTCCTTTTATTAACAGAGAGCACTCAGACTTTATTATGAATATCTGTAAAATTCATTTTCAATAAATATGTGACATCTGTGTCTCACTCTGCTGGGCCCTGCCTTATTACTTCAAATAATCAAAACTAGACACATTATACATCTGCCATCTTTTATAATCTAAACTGCCTGAAGAAGGAACAATGCCTTTATATTTTATAATGAATAGAAAGTTGCTGAATGTCAACTTGTAGGCACAAAAAATTACCCTTCCCTTTGCTGGGCTTAGTTGTCAGATTTTTCATTTTTTTAAGCAGCCACTTCTGATGAATTATTAATATCCTTGCCATTTAGAAAATGGATCATATCACCAGAGCAATTAGCACCCTGCCACGTCTGCCCATCATATTTAATGTGTCACGAGAGAGCTCCATGTTGATCTATATTTTAAATAAATGACAAGGTTTGTTTATCCCAAGGTGTTAGACTTTAATCTCTAGTTTAACAACCAAGGATAGAGTTCCACAGGTTTAGGTCACAACAGTTAGTTGTCTCCTTTCCTGATGCTGTTTTGTTGTTTTTTTTTGAACCGGGCAGTTAATAGTGTTTTATCACTTTAGGAAGAGTGGAATGTAATGTATTCCCAATAGCCTAGAATACTCCTACTTTTATTTTCATGGCAAAGGATAGCTGTCAGGCAGAAGAGAACACCGCCCAAGACAAACAGCTTATATGATTCCACTTAAGTTTTAACTGTAGTTATACTGAACTTCATTTCTGAAATGGTACTGTCCTAGAAACTAATATCCATAGCTCTTCCATAGGTGTTAACAAAGTTCAGTCTTTTGGGATCAGGGCTGAGGTTACATTCAAGGCAGCAAATTAAAACAGTGAATAGCGGCATATATTTTAAGCTATTATACCCATTTTACAAGGCAATGAGAACATAGAGATCTACCATCATAACTCAAATGGTACAGAGCTTCAAAGAATGCACAGCTTTCTTGGGATGAGAATAATTTGAAGGATAGAAAGTCTTTCAGCAGTTTCTATGAAATTTCAATTTAATAAACAAGGGCAATCTTATTTGAGTCATGACAATTACCTTTTTGAACTTGACATCCAAATCATTACAGATTTTGAAATGCTCCTATATCACAGATATTTCAGCAGGTATGTTTTAGGGCACACATTTCTGTCAAATCAGCTCATTTTAGCATCGTAAGAGATTAGAACATTAAGGTTCTTAGGTTCACAGGACCCACCAGCTGCTTATGCCCTTGAACTTTAAAGACATAAATCCATGCATTCTAAGAAAATGTCTCTCTTATTTGAGGTCCCAGTGGTCAGAGGCATGGGCTCGGGGTTAGATCATTAGCAGGAGGATCCACAAAATTGACTTTTGTGGTGGATCCCAGGTGGATGTCACATGTTGACTGTGGAAGATTGGATGGAGAAAATATTCCCCAGTATCTAGTTTTTTTGTTTGGTTTTGTTTTATGGTATTTGTAAGCACTTACTATGCATCGGGCACTGTCCTAAGTGCTGGGATAGAGTCAAGCTAATTCATTCAATCATCTTTCTTGAGCATTTACTGTGTGCAGAGCACTGCACTAAGCACTTATCAGGTTGGTCACAGTATATGTCCCACATGGGGCTCACAGTTTTCAACCCCATTTTACAGATGAGGGAACTGAGGTCCAGAGACATTGTTACTTGCCCACAGTCACAGCCTCCTTGTTGACTTCCTTGCCTCCTGTCGATCCATGGGGATTCCAGTCCATACTTCACTCTGCTGCCCAAATCATTTTTCTATAAAAAGTTCAGTCCACATTTCTACACTCCTCAAAGACCTTCAGTGGTTGCCCAACATCCCTGCATCAACGAAGGTCCTTACTATTGGCTTTAAAGAGCTCAATCAGCTCTCCCCCTCCTAGACTACCTGGCTAATCTCTTTCCACTTCACTCCTCTAACACCAACCTTTTCACCTCGATCATGTCTCTCTTTTTTAAAAAATCCATTTATTAATTACTATGTGCCAGACACTGTTCTAAACAATGGGGTAGGTACAGGTTAATCAGGTTGGGCAGAGCCCATATCCTATATGGGGCTCACTGAGGAAGCAGGCACAGAGAAGTGAATTGAGTTGTCCAAGGTCACACAGTAGGCAAGTGGCAGAGCTGGGACTAGACCCCAGGACCTTCTGATTCTCAGGACAGTGCTCCATCCACTAGACCACGCTGTCTTGATTCCAGCCCATTGCCCATGTCCTCCCTCTGTCTTGCAAGTCCTACCCCCTTCGTATCCAACTATTACTCTTCCCCAGTAAGCCCTACTAAAATCCTGTCTTCTTCCTGTCTTAAGTTTGGGTTGTGTTGGGAAACTTTAGAATGTTATATGGTATATATTCCTTCCCACTAGGGCTGATGTCAAGCATTAATGTCACACCTTTTCTCCAAACATTTTGTTGCCATTGTCACCTGAATGCTGAGAATAATGAGCCATTGTTGACCCTGAAGGAATTCAAGATTTTTAGATCATTAGAAATGATAAGAGCATCCATCCAGTTCCAATAGCTTACACCTTCTCAATTAAAATGTGATTATTATTATTATATTATAATTATAATAATATTTTTCTCCCCCTTCATATTGAAAAAAGTTTGCAGAGTCAAAGAAAGCAATCAAAGGTCTCCAATCTTGCTATATAAATCCCTATATTGGTAGATAAAATTACCTTGCCAAAATGTGAGAGAGCTAGCATTAATAATATTTAAGTTACAGTGCCTGGCACTGTACTAAATGCTGGGGTGGATAAGAGCAAATCAGATTGGACACAGTCCCTGTTCTACATGGGGCTCACAGTTTTGATCCTCATTTTACAGATGAGGTAACTGAGGCCCAGAGAAGTGAAGTGACTTGCCCAAGGTCACACAGCAGGCAAGTGGAGGAGGCAGGATTAGAACTCACGACCTTCTGTCTCCCAGGCTTGTGCTCTATCCACTATGCAATGCTGTTTCTCATCATTACAACTCTGATTTCATAAAACAGTTTTATTGTATTTGCAAAGGATAGGCTTATTCTTTAAAAGAGAAGTCTTGGAATACTTTAAGAGACATGACAAAAGTGATAAGTGCATTAGGATAGTTTGGTGAGGAAAGGTTTCTACTGAAGATACTTAAGAGGAAACAGTGGGGAAAATATCATTCATATATTTTGCCTCAATATTAATCATAATATCTTTCACCTATAGAGTACCCTTTCCATCTGCTCCTGAGACAAAACGGGAAAGGGATAGTTAGTAACCAGTTACTTAGTGACGATTAGAATTTAAATGGAAAGGAGAGTTTTTCAGGTGTGACTATAAGTGCATGTTGAAGATGACAACCACTGCAGCAGTGCCCCCAATTCACAATTAAACATAATCCAACAGTTGGAGGGTGATGGGCATGTCACAACTATAAGACTTGCTGCGTTGAGATGAGAGGGAGAGGTTGAGAGAGAAGCCAGCCCTGCCCCTGAACTTCCAAACTCTTTGCCCATTTCCAGTCAATCAATCAATCATTCAATAAGTGCCCAATACATGCTACTAATACTCCTATCTACTATCATTCCTGTGGGAAACAATGTGGGCCTAGTGGATAGAGTATGGAACTGGGTTCTAATCCCAGCTCTGCCACTTGCCTGCGTGTGACCTTGGAGGAATCACAACTTCTCTGTTAATCAGTTTCCTCATCTGTACAATGGGGATGCAATACCTGTTCTTCCTTCCACTTAGACTGTGAGCACCAGGTGGGGCAGGGATTATGTTCAATCAGCATATACTGTATCTGCCCCAATGCTTAAGACTGTGCATGACACATAATGAGCCCTTAATAAATACCACAAAAATTAGTACTATCACTATTAAGACAGTGGATCTGGTGGGACATTTTGGTTTCTCATCATCAAGGCCCCAAAGCCCTCCTAACCAAACAGGAAGTGACTTTGAAATGAAGCTGCATCTTCATTTACACTTTGAGAGACATTTGCTCAAGGGGCGAATTTGGGCACCTATTTCATTTAGCACCTTTTATTTACACTCTGTTTTTGTGGAACCAATTAAGGGCGCTAACTAGATTACGGTTGAACTCGCCTCTGAGATAAGAGGTGGCTATATATTTACCAAGGCTGGTGAAATATTTTGTTATAAAATACCATGTGACCTTTGGAGATGAGAAGTGCTGTGGAAACAAAAGTTTGTAGTTCAGGATATTTTTCCTCATATTTTTAATGGAAATTCTGTAAATGGAAGAAGAATCCTATTTTCTCTTTTTAAAGCTGTAGGGCACCGAAACTGAATACTTTCAGCCTATGCAGCAGATAATTTAAAACTTTTTCACTTAATTGCAGTGGAAAATGTAAACTGTAATGATGATATTGCTATTTTCCTTTGAGTGTCATTGAGCATTTCATTGTAAGAAACCACACTAAATGTAAATTCTTTCTTACTTGGGAATCTGAGATATGCAAAAGGGAATCTGAGATGGGATAACCCACTATAAGTTTAATTACTTTTATTAAAGCCTGGTGCTCTGAAATAGATATTTATTTTCTTTGTTATTGGCATGATGCAAAAAGGACTACCCTTTTGAAAAATATCTACTTCAACTTTTCAACCTCTTAATTATTGGCTTAGTACCTCAAAATTGAGGAATTGAGGACATAACACTAGCATTTTTAATGGAAACATGAACCAATCCCTGAAATAAAGTAGAGGGAAAACATTTACTGAGACTATGAGTGAACTGTCATCTCAAAATGAAAAGACACTATCAGTACTCATTTGACTGGCAGGTCTTTTTCAATATTAAAATTATCTTGAAAACAGCTTAAAAGACAATTATGCTTTATTGCTCCATTTGCTAAACATAGCTAAATATAAAACCTGATCAAAAATTAACTGCTCTTCTCATTCCCATGAGTTTTGGTCATAACAACAAAACAGACACAACATGCATATGTGAAAAGTAAAAAATAATGTTCTCCTTTTAGTTTAAATAACTCTTTGGGTGCTGAAGAGTAGAGAATTCCATCTCTTTTAGTAACTGTCCTGGAGTCGAAAGGGTTTATTTATCCCTTCCCCTATATCACCTGCCTCTTGTTTTTGTACCCCACCATCTCATCACCATCTCATCACCATCTCATAAAGAGTCCCTCCCATCCAGGTTTGTCACACACCACCCCACAAATCTTTTTCAAAACACACACAGAAATACTTCCGCTGAGTTGTCCTTCCGGTTGAAGTGAGAGCGTTAGTATTTAACTCGGGATCCTGTGTACTATAGAGTCTTGCACCACATAGAATTCTGATTTCCCTAAACTGGGAGTGGAGGAAAGGTTTGCTCTTAATTATTTGGGAGGAATTTTGTTGTTCCTAGTTGGTTATTCTTAACTCTCAGTGACCTATAAAGACACCCCAGGAGGATAGTGTAATTTTTTAGGCTCGAGTGATCTGATCTGATCTGATCTGCCCAGCCCAAATAATGGATTCACTCTCCACTTTGCACTTGACCACGAAATTCTGGGCTAAGACTGGGCTACGACTAGTGTGATCACTAGCCCCGGTTTCATAAGCATCATCCTCCATGTTGGTGTAGATTGAGAATCTAAGGGTTCAGAGTACTGAACAAAGTGCTGAGAAACATAGAATAAATGCAGATTTACCTTATGCGTAGAAGCATGTTCCAAAAAGTAGGGAATCAAATCAATTATCAATCCATGGTATTTATCGAGCACCTACTATATACAGAACATTGTACTAAGCACTTGGGATAGGAAAATACAATAAAACTCTGACAATTTTTTCCTCCTTGGATCTTACAGATTAGTATATCTATCTCAATAGCACTATATTAGATACAACCTTTTCCTATACTACTAATAATTAATAGTATTTGCTAAGCAGTTACTATGGACTAAGCACTTGTACTAAGTACTGGGATAGATACAAGTTGATTGAATACAGACCCTATCTTACATGGTACTTATAGACTAAGTAGGAGGACAAACAGGTATTCCACTCCCATTTTATAAATGAGGAAACTGATGAATACAAAAGTTAAGTGTTTTGCCCAAGGTCTCACAGCAGGCAAGTGGTGAAGCTGGAATTAGAACCCACCACTGTGACTCTTAGGATTATGCTCTTTCCAGTAAGGCAGGCTACTTTTCATTATGTCTATATGCATATACACATTTCTTCAGAAAATATTGTTATTCATCTTTATAGCCAAGGAACCCAGGAAATGTGCCAAGGAAGCTGGATATGAATGAAGGGAACTGTAGACCTTGGTTTCAAACCCCAATGGGTCAAAGGAATCTAACTTTTGCTTTATCCTGGTGTTATCACCTCCAAGTTCTCCTTGAGATCTTTTTCTAAAGGATAAATGAATCCTGGTGGTATGTAGAGGGAAGGATAATGCTGTGTCCTTATTTTCTTTTCCTTTCAAATATCGAGAGCAAAGTCATACAAGGTGGAAATGCACATTTCCTGTCATATAGACAAGGCAGAGCAGCAACTTTACCCCTATGAATAGCATTGCCCTGATGATTCCCTACTGAATTAAATAAAGGTAAGGAAGACCCTGAAGGACTTTTTCTGATAAACCTTTTTCTTAAAGTATGATTTTATTTTAGGTTTTGATAAATCATTGAAAATGCTTGTCTTTTTGCCAGGCAGGTGTCTGGAAGAAGAGTAACTAAAAGAGCATTCACCTACACAATAATTTCTGTCTTGTATCATTAGTCCCAAATGAGTTTATGGGTTTTCTTGATGACTCACAAATAAATCTCACATACACTGTATATAATAAATGATATATGTAAGCCCCAAAAGGGATGGTACCTTATTATTCTTTAACTTAGCTGTCACTGAACAAATGATACTTGTGTTTGCATTGGGTAGGATAGGACTTGTTAGGAATAAATTGTTTATGCATCATTTAGCACTGTTACTGTTAAACACACAGGCATGATTGAAGGTACCTTTGAGATGGAAGAGAAAATGGTTCAGTATAAATCATATCTGACGGGTCCTAGACACACATTTAAACCAAAACATTGGATCTACTTCCAAATTTTAGGTATAACATTTTGTCTCTTGGGAAACTCATCAGGGATATATACTCATAGCTTGGGGACTGATAAGGGACAATACTTCTCAGAGAAGCAGCGTGGCGCAGTGGAAAGAGCACGGGCTTTGGAGTCAGGGCTCATGAGTTCGAATCCCAGCTCTGCCATTTGTCAGCTGTGTGACTGTGGGCAAGTCACTTAACTTATCTGTGCCTCAGTTCCCTCATCTGTAAAATGGGGATTAAGACTGTGAGCCCCACGTGGGACAACCTGATTCCCCTGTGTCTACCCCAGCGCTTAGAACAGTGCTCTGCACATAGTAAGCGCTTAACAAATACCAACATTATTATTATTATTATTCTCTTATGTCAACGCGTTGCATCCCATTAATAAATTCAGTGCAGGCAGAAATTGAGAGTTTACACAAGGCATGCACCGATTCAGGAGATGGCAGCCACAGTTCAGTCTTTTCCTCCGACCCTCTGCCACGGTCATGGATGAAACCCAACTAAGCAAAACTTAATTTGCCAAGATGGGATGAGATGACCTTTATTCCAGCTTTGGATGAAGGCTCATTTGCAGTAGGTAGTACTTAACTCAAATCCCAGACCTGCTGACATAACTGAGGCAATGACCTAGAATAAGAGCAGGAGGGAAAGGAAGAAGCGACATTTTCTCTATGCTTGGAGGTTAAAGGAAAAGCCACAGCAATTGAAATACAACAGCTTTGTAATCATTTTTAAAAGAAAAGGTGAGAAAAGACTGAAACAACTATTGTGCCTGTGGTGACCCCACAACAAGCCTGCCTTATTAGTGACTGTTTGTGATCCCTTGGACAATAACAAGGAAGAGACTTTGTGAAGGCACTGATGGGCCCTACCTGAGGCAGGTGATTGCTGGGGGCGGAGCATGGAGGGACAAGTGACTTTCTCTCCCTGTTCTACCCAGTAATGGGCCTGGACCAATCAATGATCGCCATGTAAAGCCACAGCTGCGATGCCTAAGGCAGATAAAGGGCAGTTGCTTTGAATCTTGAGGATGCAAGCATCCGCAGGGCAAATGGCAGCTGAAGGCACACAGAGGGCACACAGAGTGAAACACCCGAAGAAGAAACACGCTGGGAGCAGCAGAAGGCAGCAGCACTTGGAAGTGGCAAGAAGAAGCATTGGCAGAAGAGGCTCCTTTGACCACAGACTGGTATTGGACCCTTGGTGAAGTGGATTGAGTGAGATTGTGTAGGTGTCATTCTCTTGCACACTGGTAAAGCTCAGTAAAAAACCTTCTACAGTAACCTTGGTGATCAGAGGTGTGGTTTGACATTTATTATGTGTCACTGAGGCTCCCTCGGTCCACTGTTTTCCATAAATTGTACAGAGCCTACTCACATGGCTATTATACCACTCAGTTAATTGCAATGTGGTTTTAAGGCACGGCATGGACAGTGATTTTTTCAATGTATCAGAAGTTTCAAGAACTCTATCAAGACTCCTTTAGTCTATCAATTTAATCGGTGTTTGACATGGTCAGTTTGCTTAGATTCATCAAACTATTGAACATGTGTGGCACTAGAACTGTCAGCTTTAACAAACAAATACCATTTTTAAAATCACTCCTTCAGGACCAGAACGTAGCAGGTTTTAAGTCCCTTTAGACAACTGAACCAAAAAAAACATATAATTGTAAGCATCATCAGAAACTACTGAGACACACCAAAACCAATCAATTGATGGTTCTTATTGAACACTTACTGTATGCAGAACACTGTGCTAAGTGGTTGGGAGAATACAGAAAGTATGG
The DNA here is from genome assembly GCF_004115215.2 of Ornithorhynchus anatinus. Classification (NCBI taxonomy): domain Eukaryota; kingdom Metazoa; phylum Chordata; class Mammalia; order Monotremata; family Ornithorhynchidae; genus Ornithorhynchus; species Ornithorhynchus anatinus. Next base: position 11,610,648 of record NC_041739.1, read on the forward strand.
GATATAAACATATAAGTACAGGAAGCAGCGAGGATCAGTGTAAAGAGACCGGGCTCGGGAGTCAGAGGTCATGGGTTCGAATCTCAGCTCTGCCTCTTGTCAGCTGTGTGACTGTGTGCAAATCACTTCACTTCTCTGTGCCTCAGTTACCTCATCTGTAAAATGGGGATTAAGACTGTGAGCTTCAAGTGGGACAATCTGATTACCTCGTATCCACCCCAGCGCTTAGAACAGTGCTCTGCACATAGTAAGTGCTTAACAAATACCATTATTATTATTATTACAGTTCAACAGAGTTGGTAGATATGTTTCCTGCCCAAGAGGAGATCTATGGTGTTAACTTTATCTAAATGAATTACTGTCATTTACTAACTAGTTTCAAGGAAAATTTACATAGCATAAACATTTTATCCCAGAGACACAAAGCTGAAAGCCACCTCTAATTCTCTTAACTGCTATCACACTGACATCCAGAGTAGTAAGCTGGATCAAGAAAAGTGGCCTGTCTTTCAAAATATTGCAAACTGAATGTCATAAAATCGTGGCACTGAAACCAACTCTTCTCTTTGCATGGGCTCACTCTCCTTCATATCATTCTTACTCTGCCCAATCACACTCCTCCCTTTCTAAAATGCTCTTTTAAAAGTTTACATCCCTTGAATGTCCTAATTTCTCAGTCAGCCACTTTAGCACTTATATAGGTCTAGTCATTTTCTAATCAATCAATTAATCCATTAATAGCATTATTGAGCATTTTCTGTAGAATACTGTACTAAAGTCTTGGGAGAGTACAGTATTATTTGTAGACAATGCCTGCTTTCAGGGATTTTGCATTCTAGCTGGTGGTGATATGAACACTAAAATAAATTAAGTTTCAAGTAGGGAAAAGCAATAGAATTTAAATACATGTAAATAAGTGGGCAGGATGAATTTAAGGTTTATGTGTATGCAGATGCTTACTTGTTTTTATCATTTGTATCTATTCTCTTACTCTTTTAACCTACTGCTAAATAATGATAACAATAATTGTAATAATAATATTTGTTAAGCTCTTGCTATGTGTAAAGCACTAAAGTCAAGTTTGTTAAGTGCTGGGGTAGATACAAAATAATCAGTTCCCACCATAGGCAGCTATATATAAGCATAGAGGGCTTAGCAAATACGCTTATGTGAAGTCTCACCTCTTAATTCTTATAATTAACAAACTACCAGGCAGAGCATAGTGGCATTGAAAAAAATATCAGATATATGAATCCAAGAAAATATTAAACCCTTCAATAACTTCAAACAGTGGCACAGGAGGGAGGAGGGAGCACAGGTATTGAATCACCATTTTGAAGATGAGGGAGCTGGGGCACAGAGAAGTTGAGGGCTTTGACCAAGGTCCCACAGCAGACAAATGGGGGAGCTGTAATTAGAACCCAGGTCCTCCAGCTTCCAGTCCCATGCTCTTTCCATAGGGCCACACTTATTCAAGTGATTTCAACACGGCCTGACTCAAATTCTAGTCTTAAGATGTGACTTTGACAACACCCAATCGAACAAGATCAATGCTGTCGAAAGCACCAGAAAAGCATTCTTTTTTTTTTTGCACGGCCTGCCATGCGTAAGCAAAACAAATGCATTGTGTGTGGCGTTATTGCTACACCTTTACAATTCTGTTTGGTCAGGCACTTCATGATGTGCATAATTTAACTGTCCCCATCTGGTAAGGACATACTGTTACTCTTGTGACACTTTGCTATGCTTCATGCATTTCAGAGTAACTGGAATAATGGAAAACAGTAGCAGCAGGCAGCATTATTTGGCATGTGACATTCAGAAAAAGAATGGTAATGCGGGGGAAAAGATAACTAACTAGGTGCTAAACCATTAGCACTGCAAACAGTGGTAACTTTAAAGCTGAAAACCAGAGAATATTATTAGTATATTATTTATGAATAATATACTATGCAGAAATCTGTTAGTTATTCATAAGAATTTCTACTAACGTCATGGATAATAAACTTGATAGTGTTTTCTGGGTATGATGAGCAGAATAATACTCTGTATACGGATATGCAGGAATCAGAGAAGTAGTGTAAAAGCTGAAGACTAGAAGTCAGAAGACCTAGTTATACCAGTTGCCTGCTGTATAGTCTTGGACAAGCCACTAATTTACTTGTGCCTCATTTTCTTCATCTGTAAATTGGGATTTACATGCATCTTTTCCCTCTCTCTTAGATATTGAGCCCCATGTGGGAGAGACTGTGTCTGATCTGCTTGTATTTTAATAGTCCTCAGTGCTAAATACATATCAGACACACAAAACAATGGTTACCAAATATCACAATTATTACTAATGCTATTATTGTTATTATTAAAAAATATATGGAGTCAACAAATGTCGACTTAGTTCAATAGTCAAAGGAAAAATGTCCCTGTTTGATGCTTTTGGAGGGTTTGGTGTTCTCTTGGGTTCACTGATTGATATTTCATCTCAATATCAGTATGCTTCGACCTGGAGTTTGTTAGTTATAAGAATTAGGAGGTCAGACTTCTCACAAGTGTATTTGTTAAGCCCCCTACACTTACATATATATATATATATATATATATATATATATATATATATATATATATATATATCTGCCCTTTGTATTTGAAGATGATGCTATCGAAGTGTTATTTTATTTATGTGCATGGGAGTGGTTGAGGTTGATCAATCTCCACCTTCTGCCCACATAAAGATAATCCATTGCAGTACTGTTGCATTTGTTATTTTCAGTCTCTGGCACAGTTTTTGATTCTGCCTCTTGGTATCTCTATTATCCTGAAGCTTCTGCTCTAAAAACAGCACTCTTCTTATATGGTCTGTTTATGTATGTTTTTATGTGTTGCCATAGAAATGTACCCGGTTGCCCATTGATGCGTATTTGATTGTTTCTCATCCATTTGTAGATGATAAATCCTCAATTGTATTTGAACATCCTGTTCAGGGTTTATCATCTAATATAGGACCAAAAATGAATTCATATTTTAAAGTCAAAGGAGATCTGCTCAAGAATGAAGTGGCCAGCGCCTCTAGAATGGTATTGGTTCCCCATTAGATTCCTGTTTTGTTCTTGACCTTTCCAAACTCTCAAGGTCCTAATGAGCTATCTTGATATATCTTGGCCTGTTGTTTCAGCATGTTTATCAGAAACTAGACAGACTTAAAATAGCCACATCCATTAATAATTCAAAACTCTAGTTTTTTTAAAAAAATTAGCAATAAATAAATATTAGGTTTTCTATTCAATCAACAATAGTATTTATTGAGTGCTTCCTATATGCAGAATACTGTATTAAGCAAATGGGAGAGTACGGTATAACAGAATTAGCAGATATGTTCCCTGCCCATAATGAGCTTACACTCTAGAGGGCTAGACAGACATTAATGTGAATAAGTAAGTAATTTATAATATCTAATATCTAATAATATCTAAGATTTGTACATAAGTGCTGTGGGGCTGGGGGTGAGATGAATATCAAATGTCCAACGGTTACAGACCCAAGTGCAGGTATTCTGTGATGCTCCATTAAGCATACAGAGGATATCAACGAATGTAATTATAAAAATAAAGGAAAGACTGATTTCAAAGTCTGAGGCTCCTTAGTTTCTTAATCAAAAGCAATCTTGTAAATCATAGTTTTCTGTCATCGATCTGTAGAATAACTTCTCTATGTACTTTTAAGATAATCAGAAGAGTGGTTCAAGACCCTGAGGACTAAAATGGAATTTGTGGTTAACTTCTATTCCCAAAGGGTTACCTAGGAGTGTGAGTCTGCCCAAAGCTTTATTTATTTACTGAAGTTTATCAAAACTGACAAACAGGAACTCAGCAATATTGACTTGACCCTTATTAATGGACTGCCCCATTTAATTAGAAACTAAATAATTTAATTTTTATGAAACAAAAAAGTAAAAAAAAAAAAATCAAAGAAAAAAGAGTCGAATGGGCCTCTATAAGTGGAAGCTCATTTAGGCTGTCTACAATGCGTGACCATATTTTTACGTAATGCTGATGGAAATAGTATACTAAAATGGAAACATCTTATTATCACACACTATTCTTTAGAGATACATTTAGGGGATTCAGTGACTGTTGTGAATTATACCGCAAATCTGGTGAAGAAAAAAATGTGCCGTCACTGTGCTGAAGCCTCTCACACAGCAAGTACACAGGCAAACAGGGCAAATCTAGGAGTCTGTGCCATGATACTCCAACTAATTCATTCATCATTTGACACTCCACTGTGGAGTGGAGGTTGACGCTTTCAATGCAGGTCTTATCTCTGAATCTGTTTGTGACTGATGAGACCAATCTGGAATTGGCAGATTGTCACATCTTGGACATTTTTGCCCCATCAGAACAGGTGGCCTTGTGTTGTTAAGTTAATGAATGTGAGTCAATCCAACAATATGCAGATCTTCAGTCAATCGTGCAACCTATTCAGCCGTGAGAACTTTGAGCTCCTGTTACTGCAGTTCATGGCCCACTGGAGAAAACATAGGCCTGGGAGGCATCAAATGCAGGTTCTACTCCCCGTTTCACCACTGGCTTGCTTATGATCTTGGGTGAGTTGCTTAACCTCTTTGTGCCTCAGTTTCCTCATCTGTAAAATGAGATTTTCTCTTGCCCTTAGACTATGAACTACATGTGGTACAGGGTCTCTGTCTTATCTGATTGTATTTTATCTACACCAGGAGAATATAAGTGTTCAGTAGATACCAGTATTATCTACTAGATTGTAAGCTTCTTGGGAGCAGAGATCTCTTTTCTACCAACTTTTCTGTACTGTACTCTCCAAGAGCACATTCCAGCCCCTGAAAACAATAAGCACTCAATGAATGTCATTGATTAACTGAATTGACTGATTCTCAGTCACATTTGTACACATGCATATAACTCACCAGCAAGAGTATCCACCTTCAAATATAAGGACAGCAGTGCATAATGCTTTATATAAATAATATCACAGAATTTCAGGCTCCCCATTACCTCCCTGTTGAATTCCCTCATGCTATTGATGCCTCACTAAAATTCTAGAATGGAAATAAGAGTTTAGGGTTCAGCTCACCTCAAAATGTATCACATACTTTTCTCATTGATTTAATGAGCCTATTTTGTCAATGTGTCTACAAAGAGAATGACAGAGAAGAATCTGCACAGAAGCAGAGCAAAGATAGAGACACTCTAGCTTTTCCCCTGTAAGTCCCCTGAAGTGGTTGGGAAATGAGTTTCCAAAATCTAAATGCCTGAGATGACACACATATCTAACATAATTTTCAGGGCAAATACAATTCAAATTCCATGTGCAACATTGCAAAATAATCCATTTTGTACATTGCATTAATATGACTTATCAGTAAGAATTCATTAGATTAAAATATTTTTAGGTGTTTTTTTATGACTGTTTACCAGTGCACACATTGGACATTAAAAAAAAATCAACAACTTGAGAAATGAATTTAGCAATTTCTGAAGTTGGGGGTGCTATTGAATTTTGGAATTCACACTCTTGATTTGCACAGCATCCACTGTGAGACTGTCTCAAATAATAAAATGATTATTTGTCACTTTGTTTTCCTCAACGAGCTGAGTAGAAGATTCATCGGAAGACTTTCCTTATTTTTGCAATTATTCTCTTAAATACCACTAGATGTATGTCTTTTTCAGCTGCTATTTTAGACACATATTAATATAGATGATGTTTTCAGAATTGCTGTCTTTTCTGCTTATTAATTCATCCCAGTTTGCAATAGGAAATGCAGTTTTTATGTCAGGCTGCTTTTTTTCTTTTTTCCTTTGTTCAAAGACAGAAGGGAAACAATTGTTTAATAAATCTGTCATTTTCTTATCTTTATCTCCAATTCTCCATTTACATTTTTAGTGGCTTAATTTCCATGGCTGGCCAACTCGATAACCAAGCAGAGCTATAAAGATTAAAAAAAAAGGACATTTTGGTTCTTGGCTAAACTCTTTCTTAAGTAAAAAATTGTTTTGGAGTATTATGGTGATTGTAGTTGGTAAATATAAGGAAGGCCTAAGATAAATGTTGTGGTATTTTCCTTTTATGAAAATATGCAAACATTAGTAATTTCCATATATTTCAATTATTTCTTATCTCATAACTAAGAGAAACAAAACAAAACATGGATTTCCAGATCTTTAATTCTGAAAATTAATTTGGGCCCTCAAGTTGGAAAACTTAAGTTTGAACATTTTAAATGATGTGTGTTGAGTGATAGCTAAATAATGGTTTTGAGGTCTGGGGTATCATTAGGGAGTATTTCTACCAAATCTGTTATATCGTGCTCTCCCAAGAGTGTAATGCAGTGCTCTGCACACATAAAGTGCTCAACGGAGTCCACTGATTGATTGAATGAAACATAGCACTTTATGTAGATAAAATCCATCTTCATAAAGTACTATGTTACTGGCTTTCCTGGCACTGAGTATCCACCTTCAAATATAAAGACACCAATGTGTAACTCTTTATATGTAATAGGATCACAGAATTTCAGGCTCCTCATTACCTGCCTATTGAATTCCTTCATGCTATTGATGCCACACATTCTAGAATGGAAATAAGAGTCTAGGGTTTAGCTCACCTCAAAATGTATCACCTAATTTTCTCATTGATTTTAATGAGTCAATTTTGTCATATCTCTTCGTAGCTCTACGACCACTTCTTCTCAATCTCTTTTGCAGACTTCGACTCTGCCTCCCACTCTCGAACTGTGGGGGTCCCTAATGGCTCACTTCTTGTGCCTTCTATTCTCTATTCTATTCTATTATCTATCTACACCCACTCCCTTGGTGACTCATTTACTCCCATAGTTTCACCTACCATCTCTATGCAGATAATTCAAGCCTTCTGACTTCTCTCCCTTCCTGAGTCTCTCATTTCCTCCTGTAGTCAGAACATCTCTTCTTGAATGTCCTGCTGACACCTCAAACTTAACAAGTCCTAACCAGAATTCCTCATCTTCCCACCCAAACCTTCCTATCTTGGGGAAAGTCTCTGCCCTTCCCACCACTGTAGACAAAACCACTATCATTCCTGTTTCACAAGTTTGTAACCTCAGCATTATCCTCAACTCATCTCTTTCATTCAACTCATATATTCAGTATATTGCCAAATTCTGTCAGTTTTACAGCATCGCTAAGATGGGCCCTTTCAGGCCCATCCAAACTGCTGCCATGTTGATCCAAGCATTTATATCCTGCCTTGACTCTGCACTAACTTCTGTGTCTCCGTTTTCTCCACATTCAGTCCATAATTCACTCTGTTGTCCTGATCATTTTTTCTAAAAAAATGTAGTTATCTCCCATCTTACCCCATGACCTTTAAAGCATTCAATCAGTTCACCACCCCCATCTTATTTCACTGATTCCCTACTACAGCTCAGCTCACTTGGTTCAGTCCACCAACTCCAACTGATTCATTGAACTTCAATCTCATCTTTTCACCATTGATTCCTAGCCCATGTTTCCCCTCTGGCCTGGACTCCCTCCTTAAAAGGCTTATTAAAATCCCATCTCCTCCAAGAGGCCATCCCCATTTTAGCCCTCACTTCGCCTATACACTCTTCCTTTTGTATCACCTCTACACTTGGATCTATAGCCTTCGAGCATTTGATATTTACACTCCCTTTAGCCCCCCAGCACTTATGTTCATATCCATAATTTATTGTAATTTTTGTCTCCCCTCTAGACTGTAAACTCTCTGTGAGCAGGGAATGTGTCTACCACCAACTTTAGTCTCGTACTTTCCGAAGAATTTAGTAGGGGTCTGCACACAATAAGCACTCAATAAATACCATTGATCGGTTGATTTATTCTCTAGGCCTCGATTCTGGAATCCAGATTGTAAACTCCTTCAAGACAGGGATTATGTCTCATTTGTTGCTCTCGCCCAAATGTCTAGTATAGTTTTACACAGAAAAGCAATCAACAAATACCACTGACAGTCATTTCCCATCCTTCTTCTTATGCTTTATTCCTTGAAAATCCAACAGAGGCCCAAAGAATCTCTTTTCTCTTCTGCTCAACAGGACCAGAATTTAGGTTCACTGTAAGAGACATGGAGAAACATATGGGGTTGAACAAATAATAGCACCATAATCATTAAAGGTATAAGTATTATTCCTTCATTTGAGGAATCATATACCAGAAAACATCCTACCATTCAGGGAATTTATTTCAACATAGATTAAATGCAAAGCATTTTTTCTACTCATTTTCCCAATTATTTTTTAATCTGATACTGATTGCTTCATGGTTCTCCCAAACCTCCTTGTTCTTAACAGATGGTTTAATTTTTTTTTAATCTTTGCTTTTTGTTAATAATACTCTGATGTGATGATTTAATGACAGTGGTCTCTCTTGGCTACTCTTTGTTTAGGTTTAATTACAATGAATTTAAATGGTCAGCACTTCAGCTGTTATATTATTTTCCACGTTGCTTTCTTCCATTTTTTATACATGAGATCCCTCCACAGGGCATTTCTCACTCTCTTAAAAGCAGCTTTGTTAAAATCAAAGACTTTTATGTTGGCTCCAATAGTTCTCACTGTTAACAAGATCATGATGAGTCTGAGAGTAGGGTGAGATTTTTTTCTTCTTCTAATCCCCCAGCCCCAGGCTCATTGGGAATGTATTGGGATAAGGTTGCTTTTTGTCCGGTGGGGAGAAGCTCAACTCACCCTGCTGGAATTAAGTTGTGGGGAAGAAAGCAAAGCCTCCTGAGTGCAAGGTAAAGAAAAGCGAGGTAACTGAAGCCTTGAAATTGGTCAGTGACTGTCAGTTTCTGCTTTCTTTCCCAGGCCTCAGCCAATCAATTGTATTCACTAAGCACTTGGGAGAGTAGCAATGTGGCTTAGTGCAAAGAGCATGGTTTTAGGAGTCAGAGGACATGGGTTCTAATTCCGGCTCCGCCACTTGTCAGTCACAAAGCTGACAAGCTTTGGGCAAGCCACTTAACTTATCTTTGCCTCAGTTACCTCATCTGTAAAATGGAGATTAAGACTGTGAGCCCCACATGGGACAACCTGGTTACCTTGTACATACCCTAATGCTTAGCACAGTGCTTGGCACATAGTAAGTGCTTAAATACCATAATTATTATTATCATTATTATTGTTATTATTAATAGACATAGCAAAGAAGATCCCTGCATTCAAGAAGAAATGATGCTTCTTATGCCTCAACCTTTAGGCCAATCTCATGGTTCCATTTATTTCCAAGTTTCAAGCTAGGATAGTTCATAACCACAGTTTCGAAAACTGATTGAATGTCATAATCATTACTTTATATTACATACATAATCAACACTTCAAGACTTATATATCATACCTTAAGTTGTTTTTTGTTGGTTTTTTTTTTTACTTGACATTATGGTCTCAGAAATATCCAGCTTGGTTACAAATAGATAGTATATTTTAAGCATGTGACCTACAGAAGGCAAAATCATGCAGCAAAAAATTTTGTCCATAGTGGCCAGAGCCTTTAATCAAGTGATCAATCAACCAATCATAATTGTTAAAGTCTTACTGTGCACAGCACACTGTACTAAACACTTGAGAGAGCACATTATAACAGATTTGGTAGGCCATTCCCTACCCTCAACAAGCTTACAGTCTAGAGAAGAGATTTCCCCCTCAGTGTGAAAAGTATTACATGATCAGCCGTATTTATACACACACTTGTATTCTCTCAAAGTGTGGTCTGTTGTCTATCCTAATAACACCATCAATAATACACTTTTTCCATCATTCTTGTAATTCAAAAATAGCTTATCTGATTGGAGGGATGACTCTCCAAGCTTTCCCCTGGGATCCATATATGTTTTCACCCTTTCTGGCCATAGGGAACACTTTTTCTGGCATCACTGTTACTCCTCTCCCCACCCTTATTGACTGGCTATATTTTGTCAATCATTACGGTAAAGTTGGCATCTTGGTATTTGAACTTCCTAATAAATTTTCTACATCAGTCAACTCACTCTAGGTTTATAGCAATAGACCAAAGTAACAAGAACTTTTCAAGTCACTGTTAAAGCCAAAGTTTTTTAGCTTCCAAATGAAAGTTACCTCTCAAGTCTAACCGCAGAAGGTAAAGCACACATTATTTCACTTAATAAAGTCTCGAGGAACAGTTATTTTAATTGTAACCATTCTTCAATATGGTCACAGTAAAAGTCCAAACTTACTAACAATAAAGAAAACCAGCAAATTGAATCTCTGCTTTCAATTCAGTACCAAATCAAAACCTGGAAGATGAATCCATCTAAAAATGGCTATCGAGGCACATTTAGAGATGGATTGGAAAGGCATATTGGAAGTGACCAGACTTTAAAAAGAACTTTCAGACTGATTGGTTTTAATTTCACTATTATGATCTGCTCTGAAACTTTGAAATCCTTCACTTCGACAATAGTTTTCTTAATCCTTAGGGGTTTGATCTTTCAAATCAAATGTTTCACATCTAACGAACCCTGAAAAAGCCCATCCACTAGTCATCTGCCTAAGCTACCAAGCCAGATAAAGCCCTCATCTATTGACCTTTACCACTCACTTTCATAATGTAATTTTTTTAAGAGTACTAGAAGGCCATTAATGTTAACATTTGTGGCTTGATACATTGTAAATAGTTTATTTGGATAATTTTTTTATTGTTCTTTTGCATTCATACAGAAAGGGCACATTTTGAAAAGAATTGAAAGAGAAATGCATTTTTTATTTTTCCTAAAAAAGGAATTCAAATGATATTCAGTTATTCACTTTTGAGTAAAGCCATAAATAGCTAAAAAAATTGTGTAAGATGAAGAACTAGGTTTTTTTTAAGAATTCTTGGGCATCATAGCTAGTAAATTTGTCTTTCTCATTTAATAGTGGAGACACCAATATGGTTAGTATTGATGGGCTTTTTTCCTGCAATGTAAGCTTTTGAATATGATGGGGTACAGTTGCTTTTGTTTTAAAATTGCTTTGGCTCATTTTTATACAAGCTTCATGAGGTTTCACTATTTCTTTGGAATGCATATTTCAAAACATCCAATAAAAAATATTATGAATATTTGGATAGGTACGATTAATTCAGTCACTTGGTCTTCCCAGTCAAAGCAAAGAGAAGGACTGCCTTTTCAGAAGAACTTGGGTAGAACACAAACAAGATCAACCAGTATCTGATGTGAAAGTTTTGGTCTGAAAGCTCTAGTTTGCCAGACTATGCTACTTGTATTTAATAGCTAAATGCCAAGAGGAGCAGCGTGGCTTAGTGGCAAGAGCCCGGGCTTGGGAGTCAGAGGTCGCGTGGCTCAGTGGAAAGAGCATGGGCTTTGGAGTCAGGGCTCATGAGTTCGAATCCCAGCTCTGCCACTTGTCGGCTGTGTGACTGTGGGCAAGTCACTTAACTTCTCTGTGCCTCAGTTCCCTCATCTGTAAAATGGGGATTAAGACTGTGAGCCCCACGTGGGACAACCTGATTCCCCTATGTCTACCCCAGCGCTTAGAACAGTGCTCGGCACATAGTAAGCGCTTAACAAATACCAACATTATTATTATTATTAGGTCATGGGTTCTAATCCCAACTCCGCCACTTTGTCAGCTATGTGACTTTGGGCAAGTCACTTTGGAGAAGCAGCATATCTTAGTGGAAAAACCCCAGGCTTGGGAGTCAGAAGACATGGGTTCTAATCCCGGCTCTGCCACTTGTCTGCTGTGTGACCTTAGGCAAGCCACTTAACTTCTCTTGGCCTCAGTTACCTCATCTGAAAATGGGGATTAAGACTGTGAGCCCCATCTGGGACAACCTGTTTACTTTGTATCTATTCCAGTGCTTAGAATAGTGCTTGGCATATAGTAAGCACTTAAGTGTCATAATTATTATTATTATTACTAAATATCATAGTATTTGTACAACATACAATTGTATTTTATTTTCCCTGAACAGCTTAGCTATATAGAAGTGACTAACTGAGGTGAAGCCTTCCCTCTGAGTCTACCTCCAGGATCCCTGTCATTACAATGCTGACTTGGGTGAAAGCATTTCAAGTGTCTCATGCATAACCCAGAGCTGTTCTCAGGAACTCTAGGCCAGCCTCAGAAAAAGAGTGCAGAATTGCCAGAACCTCAGGGTATCAGCTGCCAGTCATCTGGCCCCCAGGGCTAATCAGGAAGATCATACAACAAAGCAAATCCATGGATTGGTCATGCCTCTCCTGACCAAAGAGGCTAATAAACCACTGAAAGGTATGGGTGAGAGATTTAGGAAATCTCAATCTACTGAATATCTTATCACCCATGAATCTATTTTAACCCTTCTTGAACCCTCTAGTCAGAAGAAAAAATTCTGGGAATAGCCAGTGTTCTGCACCCAGTAAGCGCTCAATAAATCGATTGACTGGCTGACTCATATCCTCCCACATGCCTCCAAAGCTTCCAAAGGAATGGATAGTGCTAGATAGGCAAGCTCCAAATAATACCTTGTATTTGTACAGTATTTCCTCATCAGTTATTTATTTCCTAGCAAAGTAGTAGAGTCAGGGATATTTTCCCCTTCTTACAAATGATGAAACTGAAGCACAGAGTGGTTAACTTGCCTCAGGTACATTTTGGTCAGGGCTAGTGGTCTTGGCCACTGTAATGAACAGTTTCACTTGCAACACTCAAGCACCATGATTGTGATCATCAATCTTACCCTAAGTGCACCTGTGGAATCAGTTCCTCGGCTCATCCCAACCATGATTTTTTCCTGGTTTTGCTGTCTGCCATGATTAGAAAGACAACCATGGCTTGATCTTTGAAAGGGAAGAGAAATTTGAGTCATTTTCCTGGCACTTTAATTACTGTAGATAGTTAGTGATTCTTCCCACTTGCCTACTGTGTGACATTGGGCATGTCACTGAACTTCTCTGTGTCTCTGTTTCCTTGTCTGTAAAATGGGGATTCAATATTGAAGCTTGTTTACTTGTTTTGATGTCTGTCTCTCCCCTTCTAGACTGTAAGCTCACTGTGGGCAGGGATTGCCTCTTTTGGTGAATCATACTTTCCAAGCGCTTAGTACAGTGCTCTGCACACAGTAAGCGCCCAATAAATACAATTGAATGAATGAATGAACCCCTCTCCTCCCTCCAGTTAAAACTGTCACCCCCATGTGGGACTGTGTCTGACCTGATTAACTTGTATCCACTCCAGAACTTAGTATAATATTTGGCACACAAGTGCCTAACAAGTACTATTATTCAAATTATTATTATGATTTATTACTCTAAATAATTCATGCCTAAAAATGTTTTTCTTTCAGGTTTATTGTGCACTTAGCTATATAATTGCTTCAATACTTATTTCTTTTCACCTGAGTAGATGGTTACGGTTTCCAGAATCACAGAAAATATCAAAATCATAAAAAACCCATAATAATTCCCAAGCTAGTCAGATGATTTTCATAGGCTCAGTTATGATAGTTTCAAAATAATCCATGAAAATTTGAAAAAGAGTTTGTGTCTTGCACATGTTCTCACCCATTTTTGTGAAAAAATGTCTCACTCTCTCCTGTAGCAACTTGAAAAAATGGAGGAAAAACTGAACTCCCATATAACCCTAATGAGAGTATTTCAACAAACATAGATTTTAAGCATTCTTTATAAGGACACAAAAAGCAAAACCTCAAACAATATTCCTTCTTGACTGAAAACTGGGAGACAGGTAAGGCAAGTGGAGGAGTGTAGTACTCTGCTAACAAGAAAGAACTCTTTTTAAGCAGGATCTTTGACAGGACTGTGAAACCAAGAGGGATTAGTGAAAATAATGCCAGTTGTTACAAACAGTGAACACAACAGCACAACAAAGTCCAAACATATGGTCCAAGCACATGACCTTGGCATTTTCAGTCAAATGGAAACTTTAGATGAACTTCACCATGGGCACAGTCTTCTTCTATTAGACTGAAAATGATGGCATTTGTTAAGCACGTACTATGTGCTACACATTATTCTGAGTCCTGGGGTAGATACAGGGTAATCAGGTTGTCCCACGTGGGGCTCACAGTCTTAGTCCCCATTGTACAGATGAGGTAACTGAGGCACCGAGAAGTTAAGTAGCTTGCTCAAAGTCACACAGCAGACAGGTGGCAGAACCGGGATTAGATTCCATGTTCTCTGACTCTGAAGCCTGTGCTCTTTCCACTAAGCCACGCTGCTACTCTTATGTATTAAGTGTATATATGTATGTGTGTAATTATATAGACATATATACATACATATATTTTTAAACATTTATTTTTGTAACCATTATTTATAACTCAGTGTGGCTCAGTGGAAAGAGCCCGGGCTTGGGAGTCAGAGGTCATGGGTTTGACTCCCAGCTCTGCCACTTGTCAACTGTGTGACTGTGGGCAAGTCACTTAACTTCTCTGTGCCTCAGTTACCTCATCTGTAAAATGGGGATTAACTGTGAGCCTCACGTGGGACAACCTGATTACCCTGTATCTGCCCCAGTGCTTAGAACAGTGCTCTGCATGTAGTAAGCGCTTAACAAATACCAACATTATTATTAATATAACTCATTTTTTCTTTGCTATTGTGACAATGGTAACTCACCTTTAACTTTTCCCAACATTACACATCATCATCATAATTTGATAATAATTGTGATATTTAAGTACTTATGATGTGCCAAATGAAGAAATTGGACCCAATTTCTGTCCTAGTGAGACTCACAGTATAATACAGTAGCACAGATATAGCTTATCCCCATTTTTACAGATGAGGAAATTGAGGCAAATTAAATGGCAGAGCTGGAATTAGAAATCAGATTTATACTTTTTTACTTAGTAAATAAAATAACTATGATAATACAAATACCTAAAATTGTCAGGACAAATTAATAGAAAATGTGCTAACATTCAATAAATCATGTTTAATAATTCCTTGTACGCCATATGGTTTAATGTAGATTCCCCCCAAAAGAAATAAAAAATCTATGTTGCTTAGGCCAAGTAGGAAATTGTATAGAAAGCCAATTATATTCAAGTTTGCAAAACCACAGCATAGCTGATTGAAACATCCTGCTGATTGAAACATATCCATACACTTGACAATAAAAAGACTGCACTAAAGATTAAAAATGATAACTTCTGACAATTATATAAATAACAATAAATGGATTTCTTTAGCAGGTGTGTGTAAATCTCTTTATATAGTTACCAAGAAAACAAGACTCAATTCTTCATCCCATCTTTCAGGCATAGACTCCACATGCCCCAATTAACATCACCCATAGTCTAAAAATAAGGCCAGGTGAAAAATTGACCCCTTGGTTTGAGTAATAAGATTCTATTTCTAATTCCAATATTCCAAGTCATTTCTTCAGAATTGACATTGACTCTATGCATTGCAGTAGACATATTATACATAGCATTCTTTAACAGAAAAAGTGTAAATTCCTAGTCATGAAAGACATCGGTTGTTTAGATTTTGCAATATCCACATTTACCAACATTTTAAAGTGCAACCAAAGACCAGTGAAAGAGCCTCTTCCCATTGCCCTGCTAATGAGCCTCAAAGCTGATCTAGATGGATCAGTTCACAGGTTAACAGTTAATTAAGGCCTTGAAGCAATGCTTTCCTCTGAATTTTCTTATGGCATCAAGATCTGGTGTCTGTCTCATGATATGAAAACCCACTTAAAATGAAAAACATACAATTTTTCATGAGCTCATATATAATTGTTCAGGGCAGATTCGGTTAACATTCATGATGTTGATGAGGAAGGGTAGAGCACTAAACCAGAAGCAAAAAAGAATGATACCAAAGAGAACAATCTCTATTAAAGCAGTGACTCTGATTCCGAAGATGAAGAACCAAAGAAGTTCTGCATCGAAATCAAACCAATGCATCCAAACAACTCCCATCATGACATGCCTTCTTTTGATGAATTAAAAGTATCGATAGGAAATATAACTCTTTTTCCAGCAGTATCTGTGAGACACATTGTTATGTTCAAACATTTTATGTAGTGAAAAATGAGAGCATTAGCCATTCTACTTTTTTGGTGGAAATTTAAACTATTTTTTAAGCCATTTTTAGTGGCTTGTTTAATTACAAGTATAGAAGTAGTAGTAATAGTATGTATCAAGCACTTACTGGGTGCTGAGCACAGTACTAAGTGTTGGGAGAAAACACACAGGTGGGAATTAAATAAGGTCCCTGTCCTTCTTGGGGTTCACAATCTAAATGTAGGATGAATCAAGGAAAAAACATTATTCCCTCTTAAGGAAAGTGAGATAATTTTTTTTTATTTAAATACATAAAACCCCTAATTTGGCCACAGCAAAAGTGAATTTGTGAGACTACTTCCAGTTAAACTAGAAATGACTTAAAGTTGTTAATAAAACAAAAAAATTATTTGATTTTTCTGGGGTTCTTTGGTATCACAGTATTTTTAACGAGAAAAAAAAATCCATATATGTTGGCTGCCTTCCCCGTTCCAGCTTTGTCTTTTACATGGGGGGAAAAACCCACTAAAACATCCAGTGGACCCATCACAGTTGTGATTGTTTTCTTGTAACCCACTTAACCAATTCCTGCAAAAATTCAAAACCAATGTCTTGAAGAAATCAGACTTACAGGGACACTGTGTTCTTCCCATCCCCTACTCCATATCTATCTATCTGTCTATCTATCTATCTATCTATCTATCTATCTATCTATCTATATCTATCTATCTATCAGCTTTCAGGGTTTATTGCTCCACTCCTTGGAAAAAGAGGCAAGTAATTTGAGTGAGGTCTCTTGGTCCAGAACTATTTGGGAATGTGCATACAATGGTGTTCGGTTAGGACTGGATTTAAATAACAAGGAATAACATCTTAGTATAAGAGATAAGGATTCCCACTTTATTTGATCTATAAAAGGTCTAGACTGTGAGCTCGTTGTGGGCAGGGATTTTCTCTCTTTATTGCTGTACTGTACTTTTCAAGCGCTTAATACAGTGCTCAGCACACAGTAAGCTCTCAATAAATACGATTGAATGAATGAATGACCCCAAAGAAAACAAAACCTAAAATCCACCACCTCATGAAGAGAAAGCAAAATCCAGGAAACATATAGAAATGTGGCATAATAAAAAAGGATTTTGAATTTGAAGTGAATAATCAAAGAGTGAAAAAGCCACAACTACATACATCTCTCTGCCAGCTTATGACCCCCGTGACTATGAGAGAAAAACAGCAACCCTGCCCAACTGCAAAAGGTCAGAGAGAGCAGACACAAAAGCCACATATATGGGCTCGAACCTGTGATTTGAGAAAAAGAGGGAGGGATAATCTTGTCACAGATGCTCAAACCAGTGAGTCATTAGGCTGCTTCATTAGACGCAGGCTGCAAGTGATGAAGAAACCCTATTGGAATCTTTATCAAGACGAAATTAGAATAACTGAGCCATGTGGGCCGATGAGACGAGTGGCAATTTTCAAGGTCAATCTGAAGGAAATATGGCCACAGTATGCACATGTTGACACAGCTGAAGCTTCGCTCTCAGTTTTTGTTTTCCTGGAATTGGGCTGTCCAAACCCCATCTTTATTAATAATGCTGGCATGTGCATGATAATTGGCATGGAGTGCCACCAGAGTTGTTTGTCTGAGTCACTGAACCATCCTAGTCCCATAGGTCTCTTAGTAAAACTATTAAAGGAAAACAGCACCAACGTGAAGCCCAAAAGATTCAGGTGCTAAATTAAAGAAAAAGACTAAGTGAGGAGAAGAAGGAGGTGGCAGGGAATAAAGAATTGTCTTTGAGAAAGGGATGGTGCCTCTCTTATTCTCACTGGAAGCCTGTGGAGAGCAAGCATATATTGTTCTTGTCTGTCCGTCTCCCCCGATTAGACTGTAAGCCCGTCAAACGGCAGGGACTGTCTCTATCTGTTGCCGACTTGTTCATCCCAAGCGCTTAGTACAGTGCTCTGCACATAGTAAGCACTCAATAAATACTATTGAATGAAAGCAAGGTTCTGGAATATTTTTAAGACAGGAATGGAGAGAGAGGAGGGAGAAGACTTGGTGGAGTGGGAAAGGAGGCTGTCCTAGAAGATATGCCTGAAATGAAGAATTATGGCAGTTACTATTATTATTATTGGTATTATGTTTTTGTTAAGCACTTACTATGTGCCAGGCACTGCCCTAAGAGCTGGGGTGGATACCAGCGAATAGGGTTGGACAAGTGTGGCTCACAGTCTCAATCCCATTCTACACATGAAGTAACTGAGGAAAAGAGAAGTGGTGTGACTTGTCCAAGGTCACACAGCAGATAAGTGGCGGAGCTGGGATTAGAACCCAAGACCTGACTCCCAGGCCTGTGCTCTATCCACTACGTCCTGCTGCTTTTCACTGCTCCTAGTACAGTGCCAGTGTATTTCAGCAAATACTTATTAATGAAATAGGGGGAGAGACACCAAAAAAATTAGTCATGAGAGACTCGAGAATTCATTCAATAATATTTATTGAACACATATTATGTGCAGTGCAATGTACTAAGCGCTTGGAATATACAATTCGGCAACAGAATGAAGTAAGATGGCCTGAAAAAATCAACAAACAGGAGACTGTGACTCATAGTAGTATACAAAATCAATCAATCATATTTATTGAGTGCTTATTTTGTACAGAGCATTGTATTAAGCTCCTGGGAAAGTACGATGTAACAGAATTAGCAGACATGTTCCTTGCTTTCTAGAGGGGGAGACAGATATTTATATAAATAAATAATTTGTAAAATATAATTTAAAGATATGTACATCAATGCCGGAGGGAGGGGCAAATATCAAATGTCCAAAGGTCACAGATTGAAGTGCACAGACAATGCAGAAGGGAGAGTGAGCTGGGGAAAAGAGGTCTTAATTGGGGAAGGTCTCTTGGAGAAGATGTGACCTTAATAATGCTTTGAAAGTAGGGAGGGTGGTGGTCTGGGGTATACAGAGGGGGAGGAAGAGTAGAGGCCTTTGGATTTGAGAAGAAGATCACTGGTGACCTTTGAGAAGGCAGTTTTGGTGGAGTGAAGGGGGCAGAAACCAGATAGGAGGGGGTATCAATGAGAGAAATGGTGATAGCAGATGTAAAACGAGTTTGGTGAGGAATAAGAAGGATAGGGGAAACATGAGCATGTTTGAAAACAGTGAGAAAAAAGACATTGGAGAGGGAACAGTTGAGGATAGAAGCCAGTGAGAGGAGAAGAGGGAGGGGAGTATTTTAGAAGATCGTATCTGATTATTTCATTTTCTCAATTACGTATGTGGCCAGCTCATCTGGGGCAAGGAATGGGTTGTGGGTGTGGGTGTTGCGGGGCAGGGGAGTTAAGGAGGGAGTTAAGTGTTTGAAAGAAGTGGTAACGACAATGGGCATGGAGTTAGTAAGGTTGGAGAAACAATATTTCTGGGTGGAGAAGAGGGTAGAGTTAAAGCAGGCAAGATTGGATTTGAGATGGAGGAAGTCAGCCTGTTATCTGGAATTCTGCCAGTAGAGCTCTGCAGTTCATGCACAGGAGCTAAGGAAGTGGACTGTTGAAGGTACTCTAGGGCTGCAGGTTAATGGTACGAAATGTACAAAGGGGTAGGGAAGGGAGTGAGTTTGGGAGAGAGATAGAGATAGAGAGAGAGAGAGAGAGAGGTGTGAGGGGCATTAATTTGGTCATCCAGGAAGGTAGTTTGGGTATGGAGACTAAATTGGACACGATGACTTTAGAAAATTTGTGTGTGTTGAAAAATTGAAAAATCTCTGTGCAGTAACAGGTCAGATTTGTGGGGTGGGGATGTGTGAGAGAAAAAACACGTGAGGAGATTCTGTTAGATTTCAAAGTGGATGAAGGTAGAGACTGTACAGTGATTAGAGATGATGCGATAGAGTGTGTGTTCAAGTTAGTGGGCAGAGGAAGTGAGGTGAAGGGAGGCTTTCTCATGATGGAGTGGGGGTTCCACAGGCCATATGTGGCTGAGGCAGTGGGGAGGTACAGGGGCTATATTTATACCTTACTTATGTAAGAAACAATTCCCCGTGGCATTCAATCATAATATCCCAGTTGAGAATTGCAATAGACAAGGTGAATCCTTATGGTTTTGTTTTTGCAACAAACAATTTTTTAAAACATTATCAAAGCCCCTCAGGTTTCAATACTAGCATTGCTTAGATGTCGGCATATCCTCTGAAAGTTTTATCTTTCTGTAAATAAAAAGGAAAACTGAACAACGAAAGGTTATGTTCCAAAAAATACATTGAAAGGCATTTGACCTCAGCATATGCTTTTTGACCTTGCATTAAAATGAACAGAAGAAATAATACCCTCGACTACTTTTGTAATCTAAGACCAAAGAAGCTAAATAGAGTAAGCCATGCTTCATCATTTTACAAAGAATTGAAAAGTGAAAAATATCATAAATGGGAAATGTTCAATATCAGACTGATATAAATTGTTTTGGCTGTATCCCTCACCGATCATACAGAAACTGTGGGACTTCTCAAATCATGAATATCAGTGTGGCAATAAATATGTCTGGAAAAATATGAAGGGAATTATTTACCTGAAGCCATTAAAGAGCGATTTGTGAATATCATCTCATCAGTATGGAAAAAAAGCACTCTGGTTTTGTAGTTATGATAATTAATGAATAGAACTATCAAGTTCAAGATTAAATTCCTCTTTGAGAAAAAGGATGTTTTAACAAAATAGTCTTGGAAGTGTCACAGCAGTAAATCAAGTAAGATCACTGTAATTGTTATAATGTTATTTTTAATGCAGAAAAGTCAAATGTAAACATTCAGTTTTGGGTAGCATGATGCCACCCAATATATATTTCTGTAAGGTTTCAATAGGCTAGGTCCATGACTGAGAGGTGGCCATTAGTTTATTTATTTGTCACTCCATCTTTCGGTCTGTTTGTGCCCTAGAAAGAATAGGCCACCAAGCTGCCATTAAGGATAAAGTACAAATAGATCAATACCTGCCACAATGTTACATCTAATGAATGGCAGGGACAGTAGGTGGTCTAACAGAGCAATGCATAAAGCAATAAAGAAAAAATGGACCTCTGGAGGGGAAGTCATAAATAATGGTGCTCCATTTGACGCTATCCTTTACTGCATGAAATGGTAATTTTTGAATATTTTAAAAAACACTCATTTACTTCTTGTGAAATCATGACCAGTATCTAATTGACTCTTTTTCAAAGGTCTAAACAGAGAACGAAGATGTCTTTTGAGAGGCCAATTCGCCCACAGAGATTGATGGTCTAGTGTTGACAATGACAAGACACAATTTTATTCATCTACAGCTCTGACAGCTAATTGCTCAGTCAAAACGTAGGCAAAAGCCAGCTTGTCTTTATACTTTGCACAGCTCAAAGCACATGATTGGCACTGATGTGCTCATTATTACAGGGAATTGATTTTAACAGATCCTGTATCATTATTCATCTCTCTGAATGCTGAGAGTGTACTAGCTAGGGGATGGACACGATATAACTGAAGGATTCCACCCTGTTCTCTAGGAGTTTACATAGGGAGAGAATCACCCATTAGATTGGGAAGCAACGTGGCCTACTGGAAAGAGTGAGGCCTAAGAGGTAGAGGACCTGGGTTCTATTCAGCTGTGTGACCTTGGGCAAGTCACTTAACTTCTTTATGCCTCAGTGACCTCATCTGTAAAATGGGGATGAAGCCTGTGAGCCCCACAAGGGACAACCTGATTACCTTGTATCTACCCCAGCGCTTAGAACAGTGCTTGGCACATAGTAAACGCTTAACAAATACCAACATTATTATTATTATTGTTTCCATCTCTACCACTTACCTGCTATTTGACTTTGAAAAAGTCACTTCACTTATCTGGGCTTCAGTTCTCTCATCTGTAAAAACGGCTACTTAATATCTTTATCCCTCCCACTTACTCTGTGAGCCCCAGGTAGGACCCAATTATCTTGTATGTACACCAGTGCTTAGATCAGTGCTTGGAACATAGTAAGCAATTTATCATTAGCATTATAAAAGTACTCCATGAGGGCAGACACTATGCTGGTTATTCTCACTGCATGCTCCCAAATGCTTAGTAAAATGTCCTGAGTGCAGAAACCCAATAAATTCAAATGAGTGAAAAGAAAAACACATTTCCCTGTATTTTTCCCCAGATGGCTCTGCTTTTCAGCTGGAGAAGAGTTCCCAGGAATAAATTTCCATGGAAAAAGACTTTATAAGACTTTTCCACCTCTAGACTGTAAGCTCACTGGAGGCAGGGACCATATCTACCATCTCTATTATATTGTATTCTCCCAAGCACTTAGTACAGTGCTCTGCACATAGTGTGTGCTTAGTAAATATGATTGATTGATTAAGAAGAGTAGGCTTTATTTCTCATCTAAACAAGTTGCCATTGGGATTCCTTGCTGAAGACAATGAAGATGTTTAATAGACTCTCCATCCAGAAAAATCCATAGGGGGTGGGAAATTTCCAAACCTCTGACCTGAGAAATCAAAGAATACGCTGAGCATCCCTACTCTAAATATCACACCTCGCTCTTCACAGATGGGATGGCACACAACAAATAGATGTCCTAGGGGAACAAATTCTCCACGGGCTCTAATTTTTTGCCTGCATGTCTTCCAAGCTCTTATTAAATTTCTCTTGACTTCAGAAACAAATATGAGTATATATGATCCGATTCTCCTGGGGAGGAATCAGAGTCTCATATTTGTTTACCAGGTATCATTGCAGTAGTGTCATTTCTGGTTTTATTGTTTGCATGTAAAAATAGTAACCACATCACCAGGTTATTTTCCCTAGAGTCATTCAAACCATGTTGTGAGCAATTAAATATACTTCTCCACGCTGTAGAGATAGGTGGTGGAGGGAGGAGAAAACAACCTCAAACCATACCAAATAACTCAGATAGAGCCCTAGAAAATAGAAAAACAAATCATGCTTGCATCAATCATGAGCAGTCTGGAGAAAATGTATTGGGCAGACAGAAAATGTGTAGTCCCTGGCGATAAACAACCATTAACTAATGTGCTCCTTTTCCCAAAATGGTTCTGGATGTTCATCAAGATTCATTGTTGGTATGATTGTGATATGACACCATTCACTAAAGATTATACAAAATTTACTGGGTTAATAAAAATCTCGCTTGAAAATGTTACAAAAGGGTTGTGTATACAGGAAGTATTTATAAGATTTTAATAAGAAAAAATAGCTATTCAAAGGATAAAAATTTGTTATTAAGTTGGCCAGATCTATCGTAGCAAATATAATTAACTAGACAATTTGAGAAAATGAAAAAGAAACTCTTTGGATGTCTGAATATTTTAGATAAAGGCTTGAACAATCTGAATAATTGGTTCAGATCTCCTTTTTTACTACCAGTGAAATCTTTGTCAACTCTGAAGACAGATTAAAATCCTAGAAAGACTGAGGACTGTTTGTCATGTTCTATGGACCCTGTGGATCTAGCCTATTGCTAGTTGTCCCACGGGGAACACAGCAAATTCTTGTTGACTGACTGACCAAAACACCACATTCCAAAAAGCATAGAGTGGTTGAATTCTTCAGGAGACTAAAAATGATATGAGAATGAAGAGTCTGAATTCATTTCAAATTGCTAAAGATGAAGCAGCTTCCTTAGTTTGATTTGTGCTCAGCTTCAGTGAGGGGAGAGAGATTTGCTATAAAAATGCCACCAGTCTTTTGGTTCCAATTTAAAATTCGACACGATATTTGTAACAGAAGTAGAGTTTAAAAAACTTGCTACTCTTCCACTGAACTAAATAAAATCCTTCTCATTTTCTAGAGCTCAATGTGCCTTATGCTTCTAAGCACAGAACATCTATAGAGTAGAGGCACTTAAGTGCTATATCCTTGTTTGATTATTTTGAATGAATCTTCCAAGAAAAGGGACATGGCCTAGTGAATTAACCACTGTCCAGGGAGTCAGAAGGACCTGGGTTCTAATCCTGGCTTTGCCACTTGTCAGCTGTGTGACTGTGGGCAAGTCACTTAACTTCCCTTTGCCTCAGTTACATCATCTGAAAATGGGGATTAAGAGTGTGATCCCCATGAGAGGCTCCCCCTCTAGACTGTAAACTCACTACGGGAAGGGAACATGTCTACCAACTCCGTTATATTGAACTCCCCTAAGTGCTTAGTACAGTGCTCTGCACACAGTAAGGGCTCAATTAATATGATTGATTGATTGCTGTGGGACATAGACTGTCTCCAACCTGATTAGCTTGTATTTACCCCAGTGATTAATACAGTGCCTGGCACAAAGTAAGTGCTTAACAAATTCCATTTTTAAAAATGAAGAAAATGATGTCTTGTGTGATAAGAAAATGTTGTGAATTCACTTATCCCTCTTTAGTCTGAAATTTGTGTTTTCCTATTCTAGGGCAGAAGGGCTCCCAACTTGGAGAAAAATGGACCATAGTGAAATGCTCTATCTCAGTTCTGCTCACTCAGTGCTCCCTTCTGTCACCCTTTTCCTGGAAGTCTGGAGCCTGGTGTGATTTTAAGGTCTCCTGGGAGCACGGGAACATGAGATGGAATTAGAGTTGGTTCTAGAGATTTGCTTAAATTCAGTGTGGTTCAATCAGTCAATTTTAACAATATATTTAGTGAGCATTTACTGTTTCAGAGCAATGTACTAAGTGCTTGGGAAGGTGCAGTATAACTGAGTGGATAAACAGGTTCCCTCCCCGCAAGGAGCTAACGGTCTAGTGGGATTCTCCAAGGTCCAGCTCTTTCTAGGCCATCACCCAAGAGGCAGTGTGGTCCTGGAGTCATCCCAAACAGGTGCATTGGCTCCCTTTCTAGAATGAATCCAGGGTGGCCATGGGCTCTGATTTGACCTGGACCCCTGAGTTCACTCTATCAATTAATAAATCATATTTATTGAGTGCTTATTATGTTCAAAGCACTGTACTAAGCCCTTGGGAGAGTTCAGCACAGCAGAATTAGCGGACAAATTTCCTGCCCATAAAGAGCTAGGAGTCTAGAAAAGATCCAGGTCTTTGGTGCTGGGCCTCTGGGAGACTGTGGATCAAGGATGACTTGGAGCCAGTTTAGATCTTGCCAAACCACTACAAATCAATGGCATCAATATGGAGACAGGATTAGATCATCCTCTTTGGGAGAGCAAGGCATGGCTCACCTGGGCTTTAGGGATGGGGCAGGGCATTTTTCTCCCTATCAGGCAACAGGGCCAAGATCACTTACTTACAAAGAGTAGGAATTCAAAAATAAAAGGGCTGCCCTGTGGAGACAGCTTTTAAGAAGGTCCAAAAGCCTTCCTCTCTAAATAGCACTTTTCACGATTCAAATACCTCAAACTTAAATATGTACAGGATAAATAGAAAGATAATAACAATAATATTGTTATGTGCCAGGCACTATTCTATGCATTGGGCTACATACAAGCAAATCAGGTTGGACCTGGTCCTTGCCCAACATGGGGTTCACAGACTTAATCCCTATTTTACAGCTGAGGTAACTGAGGCACAGAGAAGTTAAGTGACTTGCCTGAGATCACACAGCAGACAAGTAGAAGAGACGGGCTCTAATTTTGTACTTATAAATCTACTCTCATATATTTGTTTTAAAAAGTTCAGAGTTGATGCCAGCATATGTTTATTATTTGGAAAAAGCAAGCATTTTCATTTTTCTAGTAATATTACAGTGTATGCCGCATGCTAAGGCTAGGGTAGAAACAAGATAAGATCAACCAGTTTGTCCTCCATCATAATAATAATAATAATGTTGGCATTTGTTAAGCGCTTACTATGTGCAGAACACTGTTCTAAGTGCTGGGGTAGATACAGGGTAATCAGGTTGTCCCATGTGAGGCTCACAGTCTTAATCTCCATTTTCAGATGAGGTAATGAACTCACAATCTAAATGTTAAGGAATAGAATGTCATCCCCATTTCACAGATGAGGAACAGGGTGCTCAGAAAGGTTAAGTGAGTTACCCAAGGACACACAGCAGGGCAATAACAGAATTTGACTAGAGCTGGGCTCTCGTCGTTCTTAGTCCCAACGTCTATTCACTAGGCCATACTGCCTCCTTTCCGCTTGTACCCAGGATCATATTCTCCTGTGCTTTTTTGTTTTTTATACCATTCTTTGTCTCATCCTCTTGTTTAAAAGAGAACTGTACGTCTGTCACCCGAAGAGAGCCAGTTCTCCAATCACTACTCCCCAGCTGCTCAACAGTTCTTTGGTGGTATTTGTTAGGAGCATTCTCTGTGCTGAGCACTGTACTAAACACTGAGGTAGATATAAAATAATCATGTCCCACATGGGGTTCACAGTCCAAGTAGGAGGGAGAATAGGTACTGAATTCCCATTTTATTCATTCATTCATTCAATAGAACTTATTGAGAGCTTACTATGTGAAGAGCACTGTACTAAGTGCTTGAAATGTACAATAGATGAGGGGAACTGAGGCCCAGAGAAGTGAAATGACTTGCCCAAGGTCCACAACAGCTACTTTATGGAGCTGGGATTAGAATTTACATCCTCTGATTCCCAGGCCCATACTCTTTCCTTTATGCCACACTACCACAGTCAGATATAGCAGTGATGGTGATAAAGTAATTCCCTGTGGAAACGGCCACAGGGTTAAAATGTATCATCTAGGCTTTTCCCCACCAGGCTCCTGCAGTTGTTTTACAACGAGCTGCAGAGGCAACGTATAATATATTCCCTATAAAAACGATGCTGTCAACCAAAAGGAAATAAAAATGAATGAGTGATATGAAAGACAAAATAAAGTAGCTCTATATTTGGTAAAATGTGATCTGGTAGCTGTCCATTTCTCTTTGAGGTTCCTATCTTGTAAATAACAATCATAAATATAAATATGAAACCAAAGTAGAAACAAGGGTTCCATGTGAGGTAGTCAGGAGACTGAAAAAAATATACTGTACCAGAGCAAGCAAAAATCAGTGGAAGAGTCAGTTCCCTTCTGGGATCCTGGAATACAAGGTTTAAATTAAATGAACCAAATAGTGCCGTGTTATTTTTTATATTGCTGCAGGTAAGAAGGAGCTGGTCCCTCTAGTCTATAAGGTCTTTGTGGGCAGGGAACATGTCTACAAACTCTGTATTATTGTTCTCTTCCAATCGCATGGGTCAGTGTTCTGTATGCAGCAAGATCTCAAATGTTATTGCTTGATTGATTGATTGATTGGAAGTGTTCTTAGCTGGCTTAAAGGATAGTCTAGGATCTGGGAGCTCTCTCAGGGTCGCACTTGGAGAGTTTTCAGTACTCTCCCTGTCTTGGCTACAGTCTCGGCTGCAGGAGGGAGAGTCAAGCAGAGGCCTACCCATTCCATGCCTAGCTTGGCCAGTGACTAGCGAGTGGAAGACAATCGGCTAAAAGTCAAAACTCACCCATGCTGGACAGCAGCGTCATGGGAGAGACTCATGTTTACTGCACAGAAGGAAGCAATGGAAAACCATTCCGTATTTTTTCCAAGGAAACCCTATGGATCCACTAATAGAACGATCGCAGATGGAGCGCGGGGCGTTCTGGGAGAGATGTGCCCGTGGTGTTGCCATGGGTCTGAAATGACTTGATGACATAAGATGAGACAGGGATCTGGGATCATCCTATTATTAATAGTAAATGGTCCAAAGGTTCATCAGAAAAAGAAGCCTCAGATAAGATTGCAGTTTAAAAGCTGGAGGCAGAGTACCTTGGTCAGGCACAGCATCTTGAAATTAAGAAAGGGGCAGCTCATGAGATATGGAAACAAAAGTGAACACAGAACTGTGTGTTGCATATCACAAAGTCAATAGTATAACAGTGGAAGATCTTTGGGCACTTCCAGGGCAGCAAAATGTGGAGCCCACCTTGGCCTTCAAGTAAAACCTGCACCCGTAAGTGAACTTCACTGCTGGTAGTTTTAATTATGGTACCTGTTTAGTGCTTACTATGGTCTAAGCACCATTCTAAGCACTGGGGGAAATATAGGTTAATCAGATTGGACACAGTCCCTGTCCCACAAGGGATTTACACTCTTAATCCCTACTTTACAGATGAGTTAACTGAAGCCCAGAGAGGTTAAGTGACTTGCCCAAGATCACACAGCAGACACATCATGACGCCAGGATTAGAATACAGGTCCTTCAGACTCCCAGGTCCATGGTCTATCCACTAAACCATCAAATTTAACTCTAACCTTGCTGTGAAGGTTAGATAGTCATCCTTCGTCCTTCTCTCGAGGACGAAGGATGACTATCTAACCTTCACAGCAAGGTTAGAGTTAAATTTGATTTTTGGTGCCAGTGGATTTGGGCCGTTAACTAATACCTTGGTTTAAAAAAAGCTTAGATGAGGGGAGGATCTAGTTAGATATTAAAATTAGAGTCATATATCTATAGAATCACAGAGGCCAGACTTTTCATCTGCACCATAATTAACCACCCTGCTCCTGCTTCCCTTCCAATCCTCATTCACCTTTTTGATTGTAACATCTGGTGGCACCGTTATTCTCTTTCAGTCCCACCTGTAAATTACACCCTGGAGTGGTTGTGTGGACTTTTTAGAAACATCTCAACAAAAGGATATGGTATGATGGGGAGAACTTCTGTGTAGGGGAAGCAGCATGACCTAGTGAAAAAACAGAGACCAGGATTCTCAACCTAGGCTTTTCCCTTACTCTCTGTGTGTCCCTTGCACTTAATAATAATAATAGTAATAATTGTGATATTTGTTAAGCGCTACATGCCAGACACCGTACTATGCACTGGGGTAGATTCCAGCAAATCAGGTTAGATGCAGTTTCTATCCCGCATGGGGCTTACGGTCTTAATTCCCTTTTTACAGATGAGGGAACTGAAGCCCGGATAAGTACAGTGACTTGCCCATGATCACACAGCAGGCAAGTGGCTGAGGCAGGACTAGAATCCATGACCATTTGATTCCCAGGTCCCTGCTCTATCCACTACACCATGCTGCTACTCTACTACACCACACTTTATTCACCCCCTCCCTCAGTCCCACAGTTCTTAAATACATATCTATAATGTGTTATTTATATTAATGTCTGCTCCCCATCTAGACTCTAAGTTCACTGTGGGCAGGGAACAGCGTGGCTCAGTGGAAAGAGCATGGGCTTTGGAGTCAGGGCTCATGAGTTCGAATCCCAGCTCTGCCACTTGTCATCTGTGTGACTGTGGGCAAGTCACTTCACTTCTCTGGGCCTCAGTTCCCTCATCTGTAAAAATGGGGATGAAGACTGTGAGCCCCACGTGGGACAACCTGATTCCCCTGTGTCTACCCCAGCGCTTAGAACAGTGCTCGGCACATAGTAAGCACTTAACAAATACCAACATTATTATTAACATGTCTTCCAACTCTGTTATATTGTACTCTTCCAAATACCTAGTACAGTGTTCGGCACACACAGTAAGTGCTCAATAAATACCTTTCGTTGATTGATTAATTGACTCTCCTTGGGGAAGTCAATTGACTTCTTTGGGGTTGAGTTCTGTCATCTGCAAAATGGGCATTAAAACCTATTCCCTACGAGCCCCATGCTGGGCAGGCTCTGGGTCCTAACCTATTTATCTTGTATCTATGCCAGTGCTTAGTATGGTGATTAGCACATAGTAAGCACTTAACAAATCCTACTGTTATTTAGCTGTAGCAGGGTTGTATCTGTCAGCATAAGCACTTTTAGGTAACAGTGTATTATACTGTTTCGGTTTTTGTTTATTACTTTTGCTGACTTTCACAGACAGTTGAATATCCCAGACCTGACTACAAAATTCTGAGGTGATTAACTTTAAACAATTCATCCTGATTATTATCTTGAGGTAGAGCTGTGCAATATTCCATTCAAAATTGTCTTTTATATTTCTCTGTTAATGTCAGAAAAATTGGCAGAAATGGAAGAGTCCTTTCCATGCCCTTTTCAGTACAGTTGCTTTTCAATGACCACAATTTTATTTTTTTACAGAGAGGAAACTAGTATAAAATAAATAATTTACCTCTATGTTGAATTAGTGAAAATGACTCTGTGGCGATTATTGAGAGCCATAATTCTTCGTTTGGGTGATGAATTTTGCAAATACTGCAGAAACATATTAGTGAAGCTCAATGGATGTCCCACTGATTTCCATATTTTAATTGAAGAATTGCCAAGGTGGCAACAAGATAATAGAGCAGTTAACTGTGGAGAAAGTAAAATCCAGTATATACAGAGTAATCTAGTGAGATTCCTCTTGTTAATTGCATCTTTAAACTCACTGAGAGCAATAGTATTGACACTATTTTGGGGTTCTTTTTTTTCCCTTAGGAAGAACAAACCTGAGAAAGAAAATAGGGCACTCTGGAAAGACAACTAAAGCTCAGAGACAGAAAATAGAAACCAGCAGGGGTTCTAGATTGTCTTTTAAACCAAAGGATTATAGAGTGCTCCTGAAGAAAGGAGGTGGTAAATACAGTGTTTACCTTAACTATATGCCATTGAGGTAGGTTTGATCAATATTTACTTTTCTCAGCAAGGGGACTTCACAATTAACAGTGCAGCCTAATAGTGTTAGAGCAATTAGGCCAAACATGGGTGTTCTGTAAAACTGAAAACACAAAGTCTTTTTCTTTTTAGCCTCAGGATTTTTATAGTACAGAAATGCATCGCGCATCTTTCTTGACCTGGATTCACATTCAAGCAGTCCCCGTGGGTTTTCCACACAATTGGTTCCTGAAAATTGTGTCTAGTTGAAACTTATATTGAAATCAATTATCTCAAAGGAACAATAATCTGGATGATACTGCGGAGTGGAGTGTGGAGGATAACTGATCCAAGGTCAGACCCTATTTTTACCCAAATTGCCCAGAATTGTGTATTCGTCAATTATAAATGTGTAAGCTGCCTATTTGAGTGTGCTTATACTGTCAGAGAAGTTCCCTGATGTTAGCCTATTTCTACTTCATCTGAAGTAAAATTGAGGTATTCAGACTCCCTAGTGATTCCACCAGATAATCAGGTAATCCCACACCTCCAGACTCTCATCTTCTCCACCCTTAACTTTCTCCATTTCACCCTCATCAAGGCTCTAAAATTATTTCATCATTTTCCTGTGGCTCCCATGCCCCCAACAAATGGCTCACTCTCCTGGAGCCAGTACCCAGAAAGAGGGTAGTACTGAAGAGTCAAAACCGATGAGTTCATCATAACTCAAAATGTCTTATGTTGTATCTGTTTCTGGTTTAGAATGTAGCTGGGGTGCTTACAGCAATATTAGAGATGTAGTAGGAAGCAACATAAAGGAGCAGCTAAAGACATTCATGGGAGAGGGGAATGAAAACTCCTCTGTAACAGTCATTTCTAGACATTTTCCATCAGTGCGGTGTACGTCCGTCTGTCCGTGTGTGTGTATGTGTGTGTGTGTGGTGGATTGAGGGAGTGATTGTGAATACTTTTGGGATAGGAACTGTGGTTCCATTATACTCTTCCATGGTGCTTAATAAGTGCTCTGCACACAGTAGGTGTCCAATCCATGCTGGTGATGATGAGAGGAAAATGGAGTTGTTGGTGTCCATAGCCAAAAACACCAAATGATTCTGGGTTCAGGGTTTTATGTGTGACTGTATAAGGCTCATGAACTGGGGAGCCACAAACGAAAAAGATAATGTGGCAAAGAGCCTCGTATCTGTCTCCCAACCCCTAGCAACCTATAGCCAAAAAAATAAAAAAATTAAAAAATCCTCTAACCAGAACAATCCTGTAATCAGAAAGGCAAGCAGATGTTGTGGAGGGAAGAGTTGTTAATAATAATAATAATAATAATGTTGGTATTTGTTAAGTGCTTACTATGTGCTGAACACTGTTCTAAGTGCTGGGGTAGACACAGGGGAATCAGGATGTCCCACGTGGGGCTCACAGTCTTAATCCCCATTTTATAGATGAGGTAACTGAGGCACCAAGAAGTTAAGTGACTTGTCCAAAGTCACACAGCTGACAAGTGGCCAAGCCGGGATTCAAACCCATGACCTCCGACTCCAAAGCCCATGCTCTTTCCACTGAGCCATGCTGCTTCTCAATGTTAGCAATGAGCAGGGGACAGGAAACCAGAAAGAGCATGGGCTTGGAGTCAGAGGACATGGTTCTAATCCTGGCTCCGCCACTTGTCTGCTGGGTGACCTTGGGCTAGCTACTTCACTTCTCTGTGTCTCAATTACCTCATCTGTAAAAATGGGGATTAAGACTGTGAGCCCCACTTGGGACAACCTGATTACCTTGTACCCACCCCAGCGCTTAGAACACTGCTTTGCACACAGTAAGTGCTTAACAAATACCATAATGATAACTATAATGATAACTATAGTAATTATTAATAATAATAGTTATCATTATTATTAGGGATTCCTGGGGGTGCTATAGTGAGTGGCCACAAACTGACATTCCTTTAGCGGGAGTGTTGGTGAGAGGAGGTGGTAGGGTGGTCCTGAATGGCACTGGCAAACAAGGGTCAGCTGTGTCAGGGGTTAAAGGTTAACCTCTAGTCTCTCCCTGCCCTTCCCAGACCACAGTGGCTGGAGGAGAGGCTCACTGCTGCAGTGGGATAATGAATTATGGCACATAAGTGATCTGTACGGTGCACAGCACGGCAGAAGAGAGGCAGCTTACCCACCCTGGAATAACACTTCAACACTTTAACACTTGGCATAGGGAGTAGAGCACGGGTCTGGGAGTCAGAGAAGATCATGAATTCTAATCCCAGCTCCACCATTAGTCTACTGGGTGACCTTGGGCAAGTCACTGCATTTCTCTGGGCCTCAGTTCCTTCATTGGTAAAGTGGTGATTGAGACTGTAAGCCCCAAGTGGGACAGTGACTGTGTCCAACCCTATTTGTTTGTATCCACCCCAAAGCTTAGTATGGTGCCTCCAACATTGTGTTTAACAAATGACATAATAATTATTATTATCATTATTATTAATAACAGAGAGGAAGTGGGAGGTCTAGATTGTAAGCCATTGTGGGCAGGGAAAGTACCTGTTATATTGTGGTGGTGTACTTTCCCAAGCGATTATGCAGTGCTCTGCACTCTGTAAATGCTCAAAAAGTACATTTGATCGACTGGGGACTTAGCTTGCCGAGAGCTATGGCACATGTGAAGGAATCGGAGTCAGCTTAAATCCTGGTCCTTCGATCCAGAGGTGATCCCAGCTCTATGCTTTGGGCAATGGGTTCTATCAGCTGGAGATGCTAATCATACCAATTGTGGTATTTATCAGGCCCTTACTATTTGTCAAGCACTGTGTTAAGCCCTGGGGTGATAATAATTGATAATGATTGTGGTATTTGTTAAATACTTACCATGTGTCAAGCACGGTTCTAAATCCTGTGGTAGATACAAGTTAATCAGGTGGGACATGCCGCCTGTTACACCTGGGACTTATTTATTTATACTGAGGCCTGCCTCCCCCTCTAGACCTTAAAATCATTACCGGCAGGAAGCATGTATTGTTGTAGTATACTCTCCCAAGCGTTTAGCACAGTGCTCTGTGCATAGCACTCAATTAATGCCATTGATTGATTGATTAAGGGGCTCGGGAATGCAAGTTGGAGGTAGAACAGACATTGAATTCCCATTTTACAGATGAGGGAACTGAGGCACAGAGAGTGACTTGCCCAAGGTCACCCAGAAGGCAAATGGCAGAACTGGGAATTAAAGAGAAGCAGCGTGGCTCAGTGTAAAGAGCCCGGGCTTGGAAGTCAGAGGTCATAGGTTCGAATCCCAGATCTGCCACTTGTCAGCTGTGTGTCTGTAGGCAAGTCACTTCACTTCTCTGTGCCTCAGTTCCCTCGTCTATAAAATTGGGGATGAAGACTGAGCCTCACGTGGAACAACCTGATTACCCTATATCTACTCTAGCGCTTAGAACAGTGCTCTGCTCATAGTAAGTGCTTAACAAATACCAACATTATTAATTAAAGCCAGGTCTTCTGACTCCTGGGTCTGTGCTCATAAACAGTTCAGACACACCCCCTTGGGGTTGGGTTGGGTGGGATGGAGGATGGCTTAGTTTCCCCTACTGGGATGCATCACCCTCCCTTTATCTTCAGTCTGCACCATCGGGCAGTAGACATTGTCAGCCAAAAGGGATGTAATCCAGGTTCTAGGGCTTCGATTCTGTGACTCTAGCTAAGGCCTGATAGCAGTATATTCTTCACTGAAACGTTACAATAACAACCTTGTTTTTTGTCATAGGTAACTTTCTCAGTATAGTATGCTTGAGACAAACTGCGTAGAGTAAATGTTCTCTGAATTAATAAACTTGCAAATGGTTTCGGTTATAGCCTTGATTTACAATGTACGATTTCTTGAGTTTAGTTTTCTTTTTTTAGGTTGGAGGGTAATGTATTTCTTGAAGACTTCTGTTAAATAAGGCAGAAAAAGTGATTTTTAAAAATGATCCTGAATAGAAAGCGTGATATCCATCTAAGCAAGACATGTCGAAATGTTGTAGAATTGTGTTTTTAGAATGGATTTTATATTTATCTCCTTTAGCTTGCTTTTTAACAGCAGATATCGGCTGTGATTCAAAGGCCTCGGATTCAAATGTCATTAGGGCTGTAAATGTATGTTTGTGTTGATACATACCCAAATGGTCTCCATTCTATTAGCAATGCATATATTTACTATGTACAAATACTTTGAAAAGAGGTAGGAAAAATGCTAAAAATATAAATGACAGCATATTTAGAAAGAGGTTATCCAACTTAAATAACATGAGAATAAAATTAATCTTATCTTCCCATTTCAGAATTTCCCAGCTTAAACTTATAAATAATAGCACTAGAGGTGTCATGAGCCCTATTTGAACAATTCAATTGACTAATCTTCTTAGTGTAGATGGTTTATTTTTTGGTCAGTGGAGGACTTGGATGTAACAGTAGGCTGAAAAATTACAGAAGTTCACACATAGTAATAAATCTTATCCAACTTGAGCTGCGACTGTTAGCTATGCAACATCTAGAGCTGTTTGGGTTATCTCCTTCCAACAGGCCAGGCAGAGATTAGCAAAAAAAGGATGTATCATATGCTGTAGTTCTTTGCAGTGGAACGATTTAGGCATGGTGGGAGGTGTGGCGATATCATAAAGATGCAGTCCCTTCCCACAAGACACTTAGGCCTTAATGGAGATAGACGGCACATGCAGAAAAAAATACACATTCACAAAACCGTTGTGAACTGAATCCACCCATGGCCCCGTAGAAAGAGCTAAAGATCAGGAGTCAGGAAACCTAGGTTCTAATTCCACTTCTGCCCCTTTACTGCTATGCGACCCTGGGTAAATCATTCATTATCTGTGGGCTTTAGTCTTTTCATCTGTGAAAGGGGGAATAAATATCTCTTCTTTGTCCCCCTTTGACTCTGAGCCCTGTATGGGTCAGAGATCATGTCTGACTTGATTATCTTGTATCTACCTCAGCACTTAGGTGCTTGACACGCCTTAGCAAATACAACATTTATTATTAAGAGAATATAGAAACCAATCAATTGAATCTCATATCTAAATTGATTATTTAAGCCACAGAAAAGCAAGATGGCATTTCAGATTAAACAAGGGATTCTTCTGACTCAGGGCTCAGTTTCCCCAGTTTTTCCCAATAAACTGGAGGCATAACCTTGACTAAGCGTACCTTGGGGGCATCCTCAAAATACAGAGTGTACAGCCATGGTGAATTGTACAGACTCCTGAATTGCATTCATTCGTGCAGTCTTATTTATTGAGCGCTTACTATATGTGCAGAGCATCTTGCCGAGCTCCCGATAGACAGGTCTGGCTTCAGATGCTTGGCTGCAATGAGGCGGGAACTAAGCACCGTCCCTTCACCATTACACGGCCCTTGAAGTGGATTGCAGTGATATCATACAGATGGCAATTTGAGCCTCCCCCAAATTAAAATATTTCTCTGAGGAGACCCCAATGTCCCACCCACCCTTGTTCCAAAGCCATTGCAGTCCCTGTTGAGACAGGCTTCACTTCCAACTCAAGGAGTTGGCATTTTCTAATTGTCAGCATCTTCCCACCATCCCATCTACCTCTTCACCAAAAGGAAACTTCCTTCAATCAGCTTCTGATTTATTTTGTTGATCTACTACAACCCCGCCCACACACTTTGCTCCTTTTAAAGCCTACCTACTGCTGCGGTTCTGGAAGCCCATATCAGGAAAGAGAGCAGAAGGAGCAGTTTCTCTCTCCAACCAACGTGGGGAAGCAGCATGGCCTAGCAGAAAGAACGTGGGCCTGGGAGTCAGGGGATCTGGGTTCTAATCCCAGCTCTGCAAATTGCTTGCTGGATAGACAAGTGACTTAACTTCTCTATGCATCAGTTTCCTCAGATATAAAATGGATTAAATCCTACTTAGAATGTCAATCCCATGTGGGACAGATAGTTTGCTCAATCTACTAAATTTGTATCCAACCCAGTGCTCAGAACAGTGCTTGATATATAGTAAGCAATTAGCAAACATCATAAATACCCAGTGGAAAGCGCATGAACCTGGGAGTCAGGAGACTCAAGTTCGAATCCCATCTCCATCACCTGCCTGCACTATGACCTTGTGAAAGTTACCTAATTACTTAGTGCCTCAGTTTCTCATCTGTACAATGGGAGTAAAATACACATTCTCCCTCTGTCTTAAATTATGAGCAAACTGAGAGACAGGAACTGTGTCCAACTTGATTATATTGTTTCTACCCCAGTGATTAGAGAAGCAGCATGGCTCAGTGGAAAGAGCACAGGCTTTGGAGTCAGAGGTCATGGGTTCGAATCCCTGCTCGGCCACATAGCTGTGTGACTTTGGGCAAGTCACTTAACTTCTCGGTGCCTCAGTTACCTCATCTGTAAAATGGGGATTAAGACTGTGAGTCCCACGTGGGACAACCTGATTCCCCTCTGTCTATCCCAGTGCTTAGAACAGTGCTCGGCACATAGTAAGCGCTTAACAAATACCAACATCATTATTATTATTATTATTAGTTCTGTGCCTGGTTCACAGTAAGCGCTTATAATACCACAGTTGTCATTAGGAATTATTGTTCAATCTCAGATTGGCCACCAGCTTGCTTCGGTTTCCTCAATTGTAAAATGGGAAATGATGGCCACTCTCCCTGCCCATTAGATTGTGAGCCCCATAGGGTACCGAGGCTATGTGTGACAGGATCATCTTGAATCTCCTTCAGGGTTTAGTGTGGTGCTCAGTAAATAGTCATGACTTAATAAATATGAAAATGAACCACCGTGCTCCATCTGCTGCTGATCTACACCCTCAGTTCTCTTGCATATTTTTCTGACTATTTGAGGGAAGAAGAGGTGAGGAAAGGGGGGTGTTTTGTATGTTGTGAGTGAGAGAGAGAGAGAAAGCATTTGATTAGGGAAGGCTATGAGGGACTTACGGATACCCAGACATTTGAGCCACCTTTCTCGAAAGCATCAATGTGTGCATGTTCAAATGAAACCTTGAATATAGGGTTATGATTTCTAAAAGAGGTGGAAAACACATGATCTAAGCAGTTAGACAGTTGAAAAGACGCTGACCACCAGGCCTTTTCCAGTCCTGGGGGGGATGGTGGAGAAAAAGCACTGGAGAAGAAGAGCCGGGAGATAATTATTCATTCTATCGTATTTACTGAGCACTTATTGTGAGCAGAATACTGTATTAAGCACTTTAAAAATAGAAGTCAGCAACAAATAAAGACAATCCCTGCCCACAACAGGCTCACAGCCTAGAATAATTAGATGGGGAAACACGTTTTTCCTCTGGATGAAATTCAGAACTGCTGGTATTCTGGACTGCGTTATTGCAGAGGCTCTTCCTGCTTCCTACCCCATCTCTGCCCACAGATCCAGACCTGCTGTCTGTTATTTACATCAGAGGCTTGATTACAGGCCTAGATCTATGATTGTTTAAAGCCAAGGTTCTTGAATCCCAAGGTTGTTCTCCTGTACTTGGCTTGAAGCATCTCAGGAAAGGCAGGCAATAATCTTCTACTTTATTTAATGCACCCAGGATGTTAGTTCATTATCAAAACCTACAGGACATGGATTAGGAGTTTCTGATCAATCAAAACACTTGTCATGCTCCTTGGGAATGAAGAGAAAGCCACCTCAGTGGAGCTCTGGGGTTAATTACTAGAAGAAGCTATTAGAAGCCTGAGATAGGGTTTCTCCAAACATGGGAGAGAGGCTAAGATGGACAAGAAGACTTTGCTCATTGATAGGTCTCTTACTGCCTAAGACGGTCTTCACTAGTACCCTTCTTTCCTTTCTTATTCCACTCTGAGATCCCTGAAATCTGATCATTTGGGGCTAGTTTCACTATTCACTGTGGGATAACATATACATGCAGTTCTTCCTCCAAGATTGAACTAAAACCACTGTTAGGTTATATTTTTTAGAATTTTCTTCATTCTGAGCCTTGCCATCTTTTCTGGAACTCTTTTCCAAGTGTGAATGCTACTAGGGATGGCTGTAATTTGACTTGAATTTACACCAAACAAGTTTAAAAAAAGTGATCCATTTACGTAGTTATCTCTAAATATGTTCTGTTTTGCCATATCCTAGATCCATGGGAAGCAGTGTGGCTCAGTGGAAAGAGCACGGGCTTGGGAGTCAGAGGACATGGGTTTGAATCCCAGCTCTGCCACTTGTCAGCTGTGTGACTGTGGGCAAGTCACTTAACTTCTCTGTGCCTGTTACCTCATCTGTAAAACGGGGAGTAAGACTGTGAACCTCACATGGGACAACCTGATTACCCTGTATCTCCCCCAGAGCTCAGAACAGTGCTCTGCACATAGTAAGCACTTTAAAAATACCAGCATTATTATTATTATTGTTTTAACATCCTCTCTTTCTCTGTCTCTTTTATTTTCTCCTTCTGTCTCTACCCAGGTCCCAGTGATTTTTCTCTATGTGTCCATTTCTTACCTTTCCACATTATTATTGAGTTATTCCCCATCCACATCCTTCTTTTTTTATTTTGCATCACTAAAATGCCTCATCAATCCTCATTATTTCAACTATCATCACTGGGCAAATGACTCCCAACTTCCTCTTTAAGGATATTGACAGCTCAACTAGAAGCCTGAATTACTCATTTTTTTTCTCCTTTACTTACTCTTTTGATGGCTGAGCTGTAGTATTGCTCTCCCAAATTTTGAAATTTCTTCAATGAAATGAACTACCAAATAAATATGGCTGATATATATGGCTCCCACTAATAAGAGGGAACAGCAGAATATATGCCTGCCATTGAATTGTTCCCGAAAGTCCCCAAACAGACTGAGGTAAAAGAAGCAGAGTTGAAATATTAATCAAATCTCTAGCTACAAAAATTGTTGCACTAAGACTCCATAGGAAAAAACTGCACGTTCAGTGTTCACCTGCAAATGTTTTCTGGTTCACATGTTGCCAGCTACTTTTAATGAATAATCAATTAGTTATTTCAGTTCACCATATTAAATGTAAATTGTTTTGCTCCCCGGAGGTGAAAGAGGAATTGTGAGGAATTTTCTATTAGATTCCAACATGATTCCTATTCTTGGATGACTTGAGAATATGAATCACCTGCAACATTTTTGAATATTTGCCCCATTCAGGTTGTGACTGGGACAGGTTTGTCCCAGTAGGTTGTCCCATTCAACCTACTACAACTCAGGATGCACATTTCACTCTTCTAATGCCAACCAACTCACTGTACCTCAGCCTCATCTATCTCCCTGCCAACTCCTTGCCCATATCCTCCATCATGTCTGGAACTCCCTTCCCATTCATATCTAACAGACCACCACTCCCTCTACCTTACAAGCCATCCTAAAATCACACCTCCTCCAAGAGGCCTTTCCTGACTAAGCTCTCTTTTTCCCTACTACCTTTCCCTTCTGCATCTCCTCTGTACTTGGATCTTTACTCTTTAAGCACTTGATAGTTACCCCACCTTCAGCCCCTCAGCACTTATGTACATACCTATAATTGATTTTAATGTCTGTTTACCCCTCTAGACTGTACGTTCCTTCATATTTATTGAGTGCTCCCATTTCCAATTCCCTAAGATATTGGCAATAAATGTGTGTAAAGTATCCTCGAGACAGGGCAGAGAGCGACCCACTGGTGCCATTGGGAAATTGAGGAGGAACATAACCAGTCTGTAGGTGGAGTTGACCACCTGTAAACTGACCTGAGGCCTTAACTCTAGTGAACAAACGTGCATAGTGGTAAAGATGATTATCTTTACATACCAAGTGACTCATTTGAATGGTCATGCCAAGCACATGTAACATACAAGTGCTCATACAAGTCTATGAAGTATCTGTGTAAACTGATAGGGAAATGTTTGACATCGCTCTGCCCTCTGGCCACTCCACATGAGCTGCAGGAGATCAAAATGTGAGTCTGGGAAGGGATCTTTGGGTCTTCGATCTTCTCCATCTGTGGAGCTGGCAGCCATTTTGCAGAGAAGGCTCTTTCAACAGAGGTCTGACAAGGAACCCAAGCAATAAAGTCACCTCGGTTCACACAACACTTGAACTTGTCTCCTGGAGTTGGATAATTTAGCTTCACTCTAGGACAGGTCCATGAGACCAACAGCACCTTTTGAAAATGGGCAACAGATGGAGTAGCTGCTTGGGGTTCTGGCTAGGAAAGATCACAGTCAGAGGTGAAATTCTGGGTATTAAAGGACTGAAAAGAAGGATGCGAATAAAATCTCCAGCCACTCCCCTGGATATGTGTATGCACATAAATACAGAATTAAGTACAAAATTTGTACCTAATACAGGAAGCAGCTTGGTCTAGTGGAAAGAGCACAGGCCTGGATTCTAAATCCCACTTCCTCTACTTGCCTACTGTGTGATTTGGATAAGTCACTTAACATCTCAGTGGCTCCATTACCTCTCTGTAAAATGGGAATCTAAGGCCCATTCTCTCTCCCTTTTAGATTTAGAGCCCCCTGTGGGACAGGGACTGATAATTAGACTGTGTCTAATAATAACAATAATGTTGGTATTTGTTAAGGACTCTTCTAAGCGCTGGGTAGATACAAGGTGAAAGGGTTACCCCACCTGGGGCTCACAGTTCTATTCCCCATTTTCCAGATGAAGTAACTGAGGCACAGAGAGGTTAAGTGACTTGCCCAAGGTCCCACAGCAGATAAGTGGCAGAGCCGCGATTAGAACCCATAACCTCTGACTCCCAAGCCCGGGATCTTTCCACTGAGCCACACTGCTTCTCTGTCTAATTTACTTATATTATTTCAGCCCCAGTGCTTCATAAAATGCTCGGCATAGGGTACTTAATAAATGCCACAATTACTAGTACTATACAAGGTATCTATACATATCTAAAAATCAAGTTAGTTCCAACACATATCCAGTATTTCTGAAGGGTTTATGTTGGAATAGAGTTCTGGCCCTATTCCCATATTCTTTCATTTAGTTACATCAGGTTCCCAACTGTAGGAAACGGCCATCTGTATTTCAATCCATAGTCTAATTAAAATTATATCCACATCTGATTGCCATTCTATCTATCTACATCCACATCCGCATTCCCTTGGGAGCAGGGGAAATTGTGGCTAAACTCAGAAGATTGTGTATCAACCCATCTAGGTTTGGATATACACAGAAAAGTTCAGGAGTAAAGCAAAGTGGTAGACGTTTTGCTCTATTTGCATTTCCTTTGCGACTCCTGAAGTTAAAAAACCACAACTTACTGCATTTCCAATTTTCTCCAAAGCTTATTTCCAACCAAACAAAGCAAACGGAGACTCAAATGATCAGAGAACTCAATCAATCATATTTATTAAGCACTTACTGTGTGCAGAGCACTGAACTACCATTCTGTATTCTATACCTTTCAGACTATGAGATACACAATAGTTCAAAATGGCCTGAACTAGATATACCTGTCATATCTTGGCTTGACTTCTGTATCAGTTTCCACACTTAACTCCCTGTCTCTGAGTCCTCCTTTCTATAATATTAACAATCATATTGTTAATTAGCATTTACTGTATGCCAAGGAGCATATAAAATCTGGGGTAGATACACGATAATCAGGATAGGCAGAGTCCCTGCCCCTCATGGCCCTCAGCAAGGGAAGCAACATAGCCTAGTCGATAGTGGGAGTCAGAAGGAGCTTGGTTCTCATCCCTCCTCTGCCACGTGTCTGCTGTGGGACCTTGGACAAGTCACTTCACTTCTCTATGCCTCGGTTACCTCATCTGTAAAATGGGGATTAATTCCGTGAGCCCCACGTGGGACAGGGACTGTGTCCAAACCTGATTACCTTGTATCTACTCCAGCGCTTAGAAATCTAATTGACTCTTGACTGTGTTTTGTGCAGCTTAGGTTTGAACCAATATAGAGTGATTAAATATTGTCTTAATGAACTAGTTTCAGAGTGCTAGGAGACAGCAGGTGTGCCCAAATTCCATCAAACAAAATACTTTGTATTTATTGGTACAGTGTCCTCCTTAGGTAATAGATGCAATTCTGAATCTGATATAGTTCATCTGGTAACAAGATGGGGAAAGTTAATCACCATTTTCTGCAGGCTGTGTGCAATTCTGGGGATTTGCTGGTTTTAGCTCTCTTGGTTCAGTTGAAAACATCTGTCAGATGTGAGTCTTAAATAATATAATGAGTTGGGAAACTTAATTATTTTGTTCTTGTTAGAAAGTTTATCATTTGGTTTAGACCAAATCCCCCACTGGGTTCCTGCTTTTTTCTGCAAAGGTTGTTTCACCTGAGAGCATATTCATTCACTCATTCAATTGTATTTATTGAGAGCTTACTGTATGCAGAGCACTGTACTAAGCACTTGGAAAGTACAATTTAGCAATAGAGACAAACCCCACCCACACCAGGCTTACTGTCTAGAAGGGGAGATATCAAAACACATAAACAGGCATATAAATAAATAGAATTATAGATATATACACATCAAAACAAGTAAACAGGTATCAATATAAATAGAATTATACATATGTAATAATGTTGGTATTTGTTAAGCGCTTACTATGTGCTGAGCACTGTTCTAAGCGCTGGGGTAGACATAGGGGAATCAGGTTGTCCCACGTGGGGCTCACAGTCTTAATCCCCATTTTACAGATGAGGGAACTGAGGCACGGAGAAGTTAAGTGACTTGCCCACAGTCACACAGCCGACAAGTGGCAGAGCTGGGATTTGAACTCATGAGCCCTGACTCCAAAGCCCGTGCTCTTTCCACTGAGCCACGCTGCTTCTCTGAGCCTTCTCTGTATGTATATCTTACATACAGATATATATGTAAGTGCTTTGGGGTGGGGAGGTGGGGTAGAGCAAAGGCCATGAATTGGGTGACGTGGA
Source organism: Ornithorhynchus anatinus (assembly GCF_004115215.2). Classification (NCBI taxonomy): domain Eukaryota; kingdom Metazoa; phylum Chordata; class Mammalia; order Monotremata; family Ornithorhynchidae; genus Ornithorhynchus; species Ornithorhynchus anatinus. The sequence goes on from NC_041739.1 coordinate 11,654,082, forward strand.
GGGGAGGGGGAGCTGAGGAAAAGGGGACAGTCTGGGAAGGCCTTTCGGAGGAGGTGCTTCAGGAATCCTTCAATAGGACTTTGAAGGGGACAAGGGTGATCAAACTTGTCCTCTAGCTTCTATTCATCATCTTGTGAAGCTCTGCTTATTCACTGTCTCTGTCACATCATGAAGATCTGTCTCTCTGCTGATGGGCCTTAATGGGGAGATAGATTTGTAAGGGGGAGGAAGAGTATTCAGGGAGACCTGTGCTGCCTGTTATGTAAACAGAGAAACAGCATGGCTCAGTGGAAAGAGCACGGGCTTTGGAGTCAGGGCTCATGAGTTCGAATCCCAGCTCTGCCACTTGTCAGCTGTGTGACTGTGGGCAAGTCACTTAACTTCTCTGTGCCTCAGTTCCCTCATCTGTAAAATGGGGATTAAGACTGTGAGCCCCACATGGGACAACCTGATTCCCCTATGTCTACCCCAGTGCTTAGAACAGTGCTCGGCACATAGTAAGTGCTTAACAAATACCAACATTATTGGAGAAGCAGCGTGGCTCGGTGGAAAGACCATGGGCTTTGGAGTCAGGGCTCATGAGTTCGAATCCCAGCTCTGCCACTTGTCGGCTGTGTGACTGTGGGCAAGTCACTTAACTTCTCTGTACCTCAGTTCCCTCATCTGTAAAATGGGGATGAAGACTGTGAGCCCCACGTGGGACAACCTGATTCCCCTATGTCTACCCCAGCGCTTAGAACAGTGCTCGGCACATAGTAAGCGCTTAACAAATACCAACATTATTATTATTATTATTAAACAACAAAGCAGTTTGAAAGCAATCATTTGCTAAGCACTTTTTCTGCAGCAAGCACTGTAATAATGATAATAATAATGATGATGGTAATAATTTTGGTACTTGTTAAGCACTTACTATGTGCCAAACACTGTATTAGCCCTGGGGTAGATACAAGCTAATCTGGTTGAACACAGCTCCTGTCCCACATAGGACTCAAAGTCTTAATCTCCATTTTACAGATGAGGTAACTGAGGCCCAGGGAAGGGAAGTGACTTTCCCAAGGTCACACAGCAGAGAAATGGCAGAGGGGGATTAGAACCCAAGTCTTTCTGACTCCCAGACCCAAGATCTATCCACTCGATCAGGCCTTTGGCTCACAGTCTGAGTAATCTAATAAATACAATTGAATGAGTAAACAGGAGGGAGAACAGATATTTAATCCCCATTTTACAGATGAAAAACTGAAAGAGAGAGAAGTGATTAGCCCAAGGTCAAAAAGCAAGTAAGTAAGAGAGTACGGGCATTTTGATTTCCAGGACTGTGCTTTTTTCACTAAATCGTGCTGCTTCTCTAATAGTATTTACTAAGCGTGCAGTGTATTAAGTGTTGGGAAAAAGTATTCGGGTGGGAATTAGACATGGATCCTGTCCCTTGAGGGGCTCTGGGTTCACAATCCTTCTAAGGATTTGACTTTACTCTTTAATGTATTGAATGCTGAGCAGTTACAATAGCACCAGTGGCTGTTAACCGACATTCTAAAATAGCTTGATAGTTGATAAAAACTTCCCTGAGTGAGAAAAAGGGAACACACAGACTCAATGAAAGAGAGACTATTTTATATGTGGGGTTAAATCCTCTATATACTTTTATGGAGCCACATGTTCTCTTGCTCTTGTTTAACCAGATAGGGTTTAAAGTCATAGTTTAAAGTTTTTATTTTTTTATTTATTTATACTGTAATTATATGTATTAGAGTTTTTCCTTTGTTCAAGTTCTTGCATATTCCAAACTCTAAGGTGTTGGTATAGCTGGGTTGAGGTTCTTATTGGAAACAGAATTGTTTCCAAGGAGGTTGGAGGCTTCAAATCTTCTCCTTCTTTCAAACAGTTAATCAGTGGTATTTGCATTTCCCAGAACCCTTTGGAATTCTGAAATGGAAGCAAACAATTGGGCTTTAACAGGAATTCAGCCAATTAGCAGAATAGGTAGAGGTTTTGAATTCAAGAGAGGGATACGTGTGACTCACTTTTTCTTCCCTCCATTTGGTGGGCTGTAAGTACATCTGCTTAGTCCTAAAATACCTACCTGCATCTTTAGGCTTTGTGTGCTTTTTGAAGCTCTCTTCATTAAGACTGTTTCAGTATCTAAGTCTTTTGCAGTGGATTAAGATAGGTTGGAGTTGACATGCATTTTTTTTCTAGTTCCTCTAACATTAACCCTAATTTGTAGGGTTTTACAAATGCAATATATTTGAAGAATTTGGAATCTAACAGAAGGTAAAACATAGCAAGCAGAGAATCTTGGGAAGGGTGGAGAAATGACCCAAATGCACATTAAGAATCTGGGATATGATTAAAACAAATATTTTCAATTTTTTTAACCTCAAGAGATTGTATTATCCCAATATATACTGACAATTTGTGCATAAAAGCTGGGTTTAAATATAATGTGTTAGTGTGATTAGAGCCTGAAGATGTTTTAATATAGCTATTACAACACAAAATGGCTCCTGACCTGTTTTTCCATGTTCTTGTTCCAAAATATTTGCAAAACACCTCTATCAATTGTTTAGTTCAACAAATATACAAGGAAATTTTTTTCTTTGTACAACTGCAATGAATATTCTCTCAGCAACAAAAAGAAAAAAAATATGGGCAAAGAATGTTAACCTCATGACTGAAAAAAATCTGACTTGGAAGGTTTTATTTTCCTGCTTGAACTTTCTGGGATTCATACAGATCTTCTTCTCCCTGATTCCTGACAGCAACTGAAATGACTTTAAGAGGGATTAGTGGTGGGGTTATTTTCGTGTGTCTTTCCCCTGCACTGCTAGTTTCTTAATGGCAGGAATCATGTCTACTAATTTTATACTTTCCCAAGTGCATAGTACAGTGCTCTGCAAATAGGTGTCAAATACTTTTGATTGATAAAGGTGCCGTGCCTCTGAAGTAAATGAGCCATGGGAGAGGGTTTATTCATAAGCCATCACTGTACAATAGATTGATTAAAAAATGCATATCATACCCACAGTAGTATGTGTAGGCATTTCCCCACCTTTAAGAAGGGGCCTGATTTTAATTGTTAATGTCTTTTTTCTTAAAATTAAGAACACCTGTGTGATTGCATTTTAGTGGACACACCTGACAATATCCCTCTCTTCATTAGAAGGCTTTAATAGCACTTCCTTGGATGGAATTAAATCATTTGGTTTACCTTCCTGAGAAGCTCTAAAGTGAGTTTACCTCCCTCATAGCTGGAGGTTGGCTGTGAAACCACCCTCTCTCTGCTCCGACAATCCTCTCCCCTTTGGTAAACCCCCTGGGGTTGCTAGAGTAATCACCAGTTCAGGAAACCTCACTCTCTTCTTAAAGAAAATATGAAAAAGCAGGCTATCAGGAGGGAGAGAGAAACCAGTTGGGTTTCTTCAACTTTCCCTAGTAGCACACAAACAAACCTGGCTGTCTTTTGACCTCTCCTGCTGAATTAGGGAGCTAAGGGAGAAGCTCACAGTTTGACAGAGGATAGGGCCTCTGTGGGCTTGAATGGGTATATTCAGGGAGATTTATCTTTCAAAAAGCATTTTGAATGTCGGGCTGTTTTGGAACAAATGTGGTATTTCTCCCTGGTCACTTAAAGCAACCTTTTAGGCAGGGTGAAAATTATTGCTCTGTCCACTTTTCATTTGGCACATTATAAAATTTTCAGCAGTTCTTCCCTACCAAACACGATAGCTCCAAAGATGTAGAGAAGCAGTGTGGCTCAGTGGAAAGAGCACGGGCTTTGGAGTCAGAGGTCATGGGTTTGAATCCTGGCTCGGCCACTTGTCAGCTGTGTGATTGTGGGCAAGTCACTTAACTTCTCTGTGCCTCAGTTATTTCATCTGCAAAATGGGGATTAAGACTGTGAGCCCCACGTGGGACAACCTGATCCCCCTGTGTCTACCCCAGCGCTTAGAACAGTGCTCTGCACATAGTAATCGCTTAACAAATACCAACATTATTAATATTAATTAATTGCAGAAGGTTGAAATGGAGAAGCTGGATAACCCATTTTTAGTTCCATTTTTAATTTCTTCCAGCCCCACAGCAACAGGCTCTCCTAGATGATTGGGCCAGGATTTGGATGAGTCTCTCTAAGCCTGTGTCTGCCCAGCCCAGAGAAACCCTTTTTTATGATGGTTGTTAAGCACTTATGTGTCAAACCCTGTTCTAAGCCTCAGAGTGGAGACAGGTTGATAGGTTGGAAACAGTCCCTGTCCATAGGGGGCTCACAATCCATAGGAGGGAAGACAGGAGAATGGAAGTATAGAGAAATTAAATGACTTGCGCAAGGTCACACAGCAAGCATTTATCAGGACTGGGATTAGAAGACAAGCTCTCTGATTCCCAGGCCTGTGCTCTTTCCACTAGGCCATGCTACTTCTCCTGTGTTCATACCCTCCTCAGCACAGCCACAGAGGCAAAGGGGGATGAGCTGTCTCTCTCATGCTGTCTCTCTCATGCTCTTTCCCTCTCTCCCTCCTCATCTCTCTCCCCACTAGCCTGAACCCGATCCCACTCCTGACCATAGAGAACAAGTTGGAATGCAAATGGCAGCTAAAATAATATTCAGTCAATCGTCTTTATTGAATGCTAACTACATGCAGAGCCCATAACGACTTACAGTCTAGAAGAAGAAAAGGAACTTTGACTCTTCTAGCTCTCCTTTTTCCCCAGGCTTGACAGCACTTCCTTTTGCAGGGGCATTCCATTAAATTGTTGGAGCCAATCTGGCTCTGCCCCAGGCTTGGGCAACATCTCCAGCTATACATAACCAGACAGACAGGGACTAGGGTCATCATCTCCTTACTGGTTTAACTTCTCTCCTATTTTCCATCTTAAATACAGCTGCAAGGCTCATCATCCGTGAACTGATGTCAGACTTATTGAGCACTGACTGTGTGCAGAGTACAGTATAACAGAGTTGGTAGACATGATCCCTGACCACAATGAGCTTACAGTCTAGTCTATACCACTCCTCTGTTCCTAGACAAAGAGTTGGCCTTTTCTTCTCACAGAAAACACAACCCCGTGACCATTGGCTACAAAACAGTCTAGTGACTGGCTCTCTGTTACCAATTACTGTTGTGTTTTCACTTCCTCAAGCAAACCTCCTACCCATGCTCATTTCATAATTGAAAGAAAACCCTTAATAAAGACATCTCCTCCAGGAGGCATTCCATGATTAATCCCAAAACAAGCTCCAGGAAATATCACCCCCTCTATTGATCTCACACTATACTGAACTTTACTGCTTATTTACTGGTAATGATTTTAACCTCTCCACTGTTGATCTTTTCCCTCCTCCTTTTGCTGATGCATGGGAATGACAATAAAACTTCTTGAGCTTCAGGTAACCAGTACAGATGTATCCACAATACAACTACATACCTCTAGAGTGTAAGCTCCTTGTAGGCAGGAAACATGCCTACCAACTCTGTTATATTGTGCTTTCCCAAATGCTCAGTACAGTACTTGGCACACAGTAAATGCTCAATACATATAATTGATTAATATGTTCCTCATACTTCCTCAACCACTTCATTGAGCTCCTTGCCTGCTGTCTCTCCCCACTCCAGTCCATACTTCATTCTGCTGCCTGGATCATTTTTCTAAAAAAAGTTCAGTTCACCTCTCCCCATTCTTCAAGAACCTGTAATAGCTGTCCATCCATCTCTGCATCAAAGAGTAGCTCTTTTACTACCAGCTTTAAAGCACTCAATGAGATCACCCCCTCCTACCTTACCTTGCTGACTTCCTATTACAATCTAGTTCATGCATTTTGCTCCTCTCCACCAACCTATTCATGGTCTCTCAATCTCATCTATCCCTCTACTGACTCCTTGCTTATGTCCTCCCTCTGGCATGTTTTTTCCTCCTCTCTCATATATGACAGACACCACTTTTCCCCACCTTCAAAGCCTTATTAAAATCGCATCTCCTCCAAGATAACTTTTTGATGGTATTTATTAAGTGCTTACTATGTGCAAAACACTGTTCTAAGCACTGGGGGGATATAAGGTGATCAGGTTGTTATTCATTCATTCATTCAATAGTATTTATTGAGCGCTTACTATGTGCAGAGCACTGTACTAAGCGCTTGGAATGAACAAGTTGGCAACAGAGAGACAGTCCCTGCCATTTGACGGGCTTACAGTTTAATCGGGGGAGACAGACAGACAAGAATAATGGCAATAAATAGAGTCAAGGGGAAGAACATCTCATAAAAACAATGGCAACTAAATAGAATCAAGGTGATGTACATTTCATTAACAAAATAAATAGGGTAATGTTAACAAAATAAATAGGGTAATGACAAAATAAATGGGGCTCACAGTCTTCACCCCCAGTTTACAGATAGGGTGAGTGAGGCACAGAGAAGTGAAGTGTCTTACTCAAAGTCACACAGCAGGCAAGTGGCGGAGCTGGGAATGGAACCCATGACCTCTGACTCCCAAGCCCAGGCTCTTTCCACTGAGCCATGCTGTTTCTCTAACTTTCCTAACCTCTCATTCCCCCTCCTCACTCTATCCCTCCTGAGTCACCTATGCACTAAGATCTGTATGCACTCTTTATGCTCTTGACATTCTCCCCACAGCACTTATGTACATATGCATAATTATATTAATGCCTGTTTCCCCCTCTAGACTGTAAGTTCCTTTTGGGAATGGAATGTACTTATCAACTCTGTTGTATTGTACTCTGCCAAGAACTTCATACATTGCTGTGCCCAATATATACCACTGATTGATGGATGTAAACATCTTTAACATAGAATACGTTTTCCCAGTAGTCTTGCATGCAATTTCTTATGTTACTATCTAACAGCAAGATGCTGGATCTTGTGGGGGCGTAAAAATTATAGTGTAAATCTCATTTTTTCTGACAGAAAAAAATGGTGTAGCCTGACAGTGGGCCACAAAATTCTCTAGTTGCTGGCTCCCTTTTACCAATTACTGTCGTGTTGTGGGAAAACATGCCCTATGTTGTAGTTGTTCACAATATAGCAATCGGTGGTATTTAGTGAGCACTTACTGTGTGCAGACCATTCTACTAAGCCCTTGGAAGAATACAATACATACATCTCTTCCCCTTCTTTGTTCTCTTTCCTTGTTCCTAGGGGCTTTCATATTCTTTTGTACTATGAACTTGACATCCTCCTCCTTCCCTGCCTCCCCACACCTAAGATCCAGGGCGGTAGGTATTCTGCTCCTGGTAGAAATCCAATAAAAACTGTTGAAGCTGATAAGGAGGCCATCACCATTCAGGGGCCTGGGGCCACTGGCTTCCTGCCCTGGATGGGCTCCTGACCACTGCAGTGGGACAACCAGGCATCTATCAGCTGTCACTGCCGTAGAAAGGTGCAGTACAGGAGATTGTCACATTGATTGTGTGCTCCTAGGTCTCTGACAGCCATTGCCTCCTTCTCCCCTTCCCTGTCCCAATCAATCAATCAATGGTGTGTATTGAGTGTTTACTATATGCAGAGCACTGTACTAAGTGTTTGGGAGGTACCATACAGCTGCGTGGCTTAGTGGAAACAATACGGGTTTGGGAATAAGAGATCGTGGGTTCTAATGCTGGCTCCGCCACCTGTCTGCTGTGTGACTTTGGGCAAGCCACTCAACTTCTCTTTGCCTCAGTGACTTCATCTGTAAAATGAGGATTAAGACTGTGAGCCCCATGTGGGACAACCTGATTACCTTGTATCTACCCTAGTGCTTAGAACAGTGCTTGGCACATAGTAAGTGTTTAACAAATACCATCATCATCATCATACAGCGGAGTTAGTAGAAATGTACCCCTGACAATCTGGGAACCTGCCTCCAGAAGAGGACCTAGATTAACAACAATTCATTCACTTCATTCATGCAATCATATTTATTGAGTGCTTACTGTGTGCAGAGCACTGTACTAAACCCTAGGGAGAGTACAATACCACAATCATCAGACACATTCCCTGCCCACAATGAGGTTACAGTCTAGAGATAATTGTGGTATTCATTAAGCGCTTACTATGTGCCAGACACCGTACTAAGCACTGGGATGGGTACTGGCAAATCAGTTGGGACACAGTCCTTGTCCTGCATGTGACTCACAGTCTCAATCCCCATTTTATACATGAAGTAACTGAGGCCCAGAGAATTGAAATGACTTGTCCAAGGTCACCCCTGCAGACAAGTGGAAGAGCTGGGATTAGATTGTAGTAGTGTATGTTAAACACTTGCTTAACGTTGGGGTAGATAAAATACAGTAAGGTCAGACAGTGTCCTGGTCTCACATAGAATTCCAGTCTAACAGAGAACAGCACAGAAATCTTTTTGGGATGCATCAGGGAAGGTCAGGGCAGGGAGGAGGAGGCTCTCCAGAGACAGACAAAAAGTCACTCAGGATATTTTGCAGTGTCCCATCATCTGTAGTTGAGAGGACAGCTGCCCCATCCACTTTCCCTTCCCTTTCTTTCATAGCTCCCAAACGGCACCTATCTCTGTAGGTCCCAGTCTGACTGAGTAGTGGCACTCAGACTTCATGCTGTTGAACTAGCATGAAGAAGGTAATGCTCTTCCAGAAAGTGAGTACTTGATGGAGGAAGATTCAAAACCTCTAATTTGCACCAGTTGGATTTTGGGACTGTAGTCTTTCTGCTCAGACACTACTTCCTTTAAGCCTAGGAAATGGAAGACAGGGGCTTCTTAAAGGGGTGAGGGTAAGGATATCTCTGAAATTCCTGTTTCAAAAGAAGCCATTTCATTTTTTGGTGATTAAGTGCAATTTTGTCCTTCTGAAGGAGTTGAACAAGCTATGCATTTCTCATCAGTTTAAACAGTTGCATCACTAGGCAATATCACCTGCCAATATAGTGGTGAAATTAATCAAGTAATTCTGCATAAAACCACTAGGTACTTTATGTGCCATTAACTAACTTTACACCATGTCTCTAATGGATAAAGCATTCAGCTTTACGCTAAACTGTTCTCGAGTTTCAAATGTGCATGTGAGCCTTGTTGTTTCTAACCTTAAGACTTGTGTTATCCTCTCTATAATGCTTGATAGCAGAAAGTTCCACCAAAATCTGAAGACTCCATATGGCCTTTACTACCATTCCCCTGTTAGATCCAAAATGAAGACGGATGACACATGTCAGAATCATGCCAAATTGGGAGATAGATTCAAATTTCAGAAAGCCCAGTAGCTTTAGCATCTGGAAACAGTGCTTGGACTCTAAAGAGAAGTTTACATTGGGCAATAGAGAGAACAGGACTGAGTGTTTGCTCTCCGTAAGTCTGAGGTCTTGAACGTTAAAAGCGTTGTAATTGAATCTCCTTGACAATCAGTCCCAGTAAAACTCAGTCCAGTTCTCTTATGCCAGATGACATCCTTTTTAAAAATTAAAGTTTATGAATAAAATACACTTTAAGAGTTTGAGTAATTGTACTTTGAAGTTAGTGCGATGATGATAGGTAAAAATTATTTTCCCCCAAATGGAAAACTCTTGCTGTTTTTATGTGGTTTTAGAAATCACAAGGGGGCAGTCTTTTACTAAGTACTTTAGCAAAAGGGCAGAGACAGAAAATGGTGTAATTAGAAATTTAGAATTGAATTCTTATAGGGATGATAATGTCTATTAATAAGTAACCCCTAATTGCAAAACAAAAACAGATTTAAATATGTGTACTATCAACAAGAGTTTAATTTATATCAATATGATGCTCTGTTTTCACCTTATTTAATGAAATGCTCTGAAAATTTAAGTAGATTTCCAGCAGGATGAAAATTTTAGTTGAGACCATTGGTATGATTGTTATGAAATACCTTATTACTACTCTGACCGACAAAATGTGCTTGCGGTGTGGCTTTTTTTAAATTTGTTGTCAAATTGCAATACTGATCTTAATCTTTCCTTTCATTTTTAGATCACTACTACATAATTAAATTGATACTTGAGTTTAAAACTTTCAGATAAACATGTATTTTCCCCAGCCTACCGAACATATTTTATTCCATTGATCGTCACAATGTTAAACTTTGATTCCAAGTGGGATTTTAAGTTGCAGATGAAATTTTCCCACAAGGTTTTATCTTCCTCTTGGTGATTTCCTTTTGCCAACTCTGGTCCACCCCCATAAAATTATCAGTTTATAATTGTACTTTATCATACTTATCTGCCAGGTGTTTTGAGCTGCAAGAAGTTACAAAGACCTGTCCCTGTTCATCAAAAAATTAACAATCTCAGGAGAAAAAGGGAAGAACAAATAAGCATTACAAAAGAGATAAAATGCCACAAATGACAGGAACATATGAACTTACTAAGAGATGCAAACTTGGGCTGATAATACTTTTGAGTGCCTATAGCCAGGCAGGGTTTAAACTAGGAACACTGTCAGGAAGGATTCCAGTCAGGATTTAGTGACCTCTGAGGATGTTATGGGATTGTTGGGTGTATCTGGAGCAAATTGTATTCTTTATGCACTTGGTGACCGTGTCTCTGTCTTTATTCTGTCTATCATATTTATTGAGTGCTTACTGAGTGCAGAACACTATACTAAATGCTTGGGAGAGTATACCAGAGTGAGTAGCTTGTTCCCTGCCCACAGTGAATTTACAAGTCTAGAGGATTAGCTTGAAAAGTGGATAATCACCATGAACTAGAATATTTGCTCTGGTGCAATCTTGGTAAAAGTTAAAACCAAAGAAAGAGACATTTAATAAATGCCATTACTATTATTATCAAGCACCTACTATGTACCAAACACTTTTTAAAATGTGGACTAGATACAAGACAATCAGTTGACACAGTCTCTGTCCCATATGGGGCTCACAGTAAGTAGGAGGAAGAACAGGTATTTTTAAAATTCCCATTTTAAAAATGAAACAACTGAGTTGGAGTGTTTTAAAATTATTTAACTTTTTTGACCCTTTTTTCCCATCCACAAAATGCCAATGTTTGAAATTAGCAGTATACTTTTTTATTCCCTGAGGTATAATTTATTACACACTTGGACTGGCTAAAATCTGCATCATTATCTTCTTGGTCTTTGATCAGTAAAATCTTCTTGTGGCACATATTGACATTTTTAATACATGAAAACATTGAGGAAGCAAGTAGAGAAGTCTGAAAGTCTGAAAGTCATTAGCAAGTCAGTGGCATATCTAGGAAAACAATCCTATCTTCTGACTCTCTCTGGTCTTTACTGGATCTATTCCAACCTACTTTTTAAACTTTAATATTCCTAAGTGGTCAGTAGCTATTAATGATAGATATTTTCATATTTTCTAATCATATTCTTCCTCTAAGCTCTTTTTTCCCTGACTCCAACTCCCTTCCACGTCATCTGTGCACTAGATGCTCTTTGGGCATTTGTCAGTCCCACCCTCAGTCCCACAGCACTTATACAAATATCTGTAAATTATTTGTTTGTATTCATGTCTGTCTCCACCTCTAGACCGAATGCTCACTGTGGGCAGAGAGCGTATCTACCAGTTCTGATGTAATGCACTCTCCCAAGTACTTAGACCAATGCTCTGCAGACAATGAGCTCTCAGTAAGTACCATAAATTGATTTAGGTGTCCTCAATTCATTTACATAGTAGGAGTTTGACATTGTTTTATAAAATTTTTTTTAGAATTATAATTATTGTCAAGCCAGTCACATGTACATTGAAATCTTCCACCTCTAGAACTTGTCTGGTAATATTCAACAGTCCTATGTTCCCAGTTCTAAATGCAACAGGATGTCCTATTTTAATCAGGATGGTCTCTAATGGAGCTGCTTAGTCAACTCTTGTCCTTCAAGGTTGCTGCAGGGGGAAGAAAACTTCAGCAAAGAAAAGGGGGGGTGGGCAATCCAGTGAAGTTTGAATTTGGTAGATATTTTAAAGATTCTGTGATCACATATTGCAGGAATGTGTACTGGCCAGAGACATTTACAGGTTTAAACAAGGATTTGGATAAATTTATGGACCGGTCCAAAATGAGATATTAGACAGAATTATTTATACACACTCGATAGAGGAAAAATTAGAGATGTTAGAATGATAATAATACCATCTAAATGCTTACTATTTGAAAACACTGTACTAAGAGCTGGAATAGATACAAGGTAATTTGGTCCCACAGGGAGCTCATAGTCCAAGTAGGAGGGAGAATGGGTATTGAATTCCCATTTTCCTGATGAGGGAACAGAGGCACAGAGAAGTAAAGTGATTTGCCCAAGTCACACAGCAGATGAGTTGCAGAGGCAGAATTAGAACCCAGGTCCTCTGATTCCCAGGCCCATGCTCTTTCCAAAAGGCTGTGCTGCTTCTGTGAAGACAGGGAAAGAGTTTAAATGATAGGTTATTAGGGGGACGATTTAGGGATGTTACTATCGCCGTGAGGATGGATGTCCAGGATGACAACCTCACACTACTTTTTAAACAGTTTTTCTCACCACCTTTGGAGACCCAATGTAAATGTATCAGTTGCCTTGGCCAGTTAATGCCATTTCTTATATCCTATTGAAGGATGAAAATGGATGTTTTGAGAGAGACGTCAGAAGATTCAATTATTTATAAAGAATCATAGATCATCCTAAATTAGATTTTATAAAACTTGTAACTAATAAGTGAATCATAATTAATGTGAAAGTGAGTGTGGTAGGCAAATTGATGTCCTGTCTAGAATCCCAGAATGTCTAATTATAGACATTAGGAACATTAGGTCAGTTCAATAGCTTATAAGGGAAAAAACACAATTGGAAAAGCATCTTGCCCTGGGGGAAAAGCATCTTGCCCTGGGAGTCAGAGAACCTGGATAATAATCTCCGTTTTGCCAGTTGCCTGCCATGTGATCTTAGGTAAGCGACTTAACTCTGTGCCTCAGTACCCTCATTTATAAAATGGGGTTCTCATTGCCTGTTATCCCCCCAAGTTTGACTGTGCGCCCTATGTGGGCCAGGAGACAGGGTCTGTCAGTGAACTCACATGTACTTCAGCACTAAGAACAGTGCTTGATGCATAGTTAGCACTTAATAAATAGCCTAATATTAATAGTGATAATTAAAACTTCCCTACCTTTGGAAAGTAGTCAAATGTTTGAGGGAAAGTAGAAGTCATGGAAACAAACTTCCACAACTTTCTCTTATCAAAGTCAAGGTTTGTGGGATATACCTACTATTGCTCTGTGTATTACTGAATTGCCCTCATAGTTTAATGATTTGAGAAGATGGAAGGAGTAGGTTAGTTGATTCAGAGCTAGGAATACTTCCTTTTCGGAAACTGAGCACTGGTTTTCAAACTGAGTGAACTGAAAAGAAAATAGACTTGGTAGTTAATTTTTTTTTTCTCCTGATTTTCCCAAATTATTCTTTTTGACCATTGTGATCCTTCTAATATCTGCATTTTATCAAAAAATCATATGCTCTGAGCATCTGGGGGAGAACTCAGACCCATTAAGTGTTTCCCAGTTTCAGAAAGTTACACATAGCTGTCTTAAATGCATTTTTTTTGTTCATTATTCATCGACTATCTCTTGATGCTAAAATGAATGCAATGCCTATAAAACATTCACTAAGAAACAAGGTTAGTTAAAATGTCTAAGAAGCACCAGAAAGTTAAAGTCTTTTGAATTTTATAAATCCCCCACAGTCAGGAAGTTATCTAAATAATTTACTGAATGTATGTAATATATAAAAAATATAAGAAGCTAATCTAATAGAATAATGATGAAGATACAAACTAAATCCTTATTTTACTGTGTGGCCCAATTAAAACATTTAAAGGGAAACAGCAATGGCTTCATGGAAAAAACACAGGCCTGGGAGTCAGAAGTCCAAAGGTTCTAATCCCAACTCTGTCACTTGCCTGCCATATGACATTGGGCAAGTCACTTGTCTTCTCTGTGCCTCATTTCTTCATCTGTAAAATGGAGATTAAATTCCTGTTATCCCTTCTCCTTACTGTGATTTCCATGTAGGACAAGGTCTGTATCTCCCCCTCTAGACTGTAAACTCATTGTGGGTAGGGAATGTAACTGTTCATTGTTATATTGTGCTCTCCAAGCACTTAGTACAGTGCTTTACACACAGTAAGTGCTCAATAAATATGATTGAATGAATGAATATCCATCCCAGTCCAGTACTTGGTGCAGTCAGTGCATAAGTATTTTTTTATTATCTTTATTCTTAATAGTGTTAGTAGCATTTTTGCTACAGTGCAATAAATAGCATTGGTTTTACCAGCCACATAATATTTTGAACCTATTATTCTGAAGCCCAAATTTAGCTACTGGGGACATTTAAATTTCTACTTGCTTGATTATTTTATGTTACAGATATTATGCACATATTACAAAAGATAATCATTTTTATGACAATATCTCAAGTTTGTGTACCTTCTATTTCTTTTGATTCCACTGAGAGTAGGTGTTTAGGGTTGAGTGATGATGAGGTAGTATAGGTACCTGAACATTCTGGGACATTTACTTTCTATGTACCCGAGTGCTGTGGAACTTAAACTGAGCATGTTCCATCCTGGATGTAAAAATCCAAATCATCAGAATTTAAAAAAATTGCAGTGAACTTGTACAAAAAACAGTGAGTTAATCAGAATAATCTCAATTCATTTTTTTTCCCTAAAGTTGTTCAGGACAATATTAAAATTCCAGGCTATTCTCGTTAAACCAGGGTATACGGTCAGCCTAATGCCAAATATGACTCTTCAGAGTGATATCTAAATTACAGTCCATTGAAAGAACTCACTGAGACATTTTAGCATATGTCTAAGTAAAGCATAGGGGATGGGGCCAAACCCCCCCACCCCACCCCACACTTCAATGTCCCCACCCCATGCCCTGCAGAATGAATTTGTTCTTCTGGTCCCAACCTCAATATCAAATCCTTAGAAGTAAGAGAATTTTCCAGTTAGGCAGATGGGACACAGTGGAATCTCTTAGAAATTTTCTCTGTTCTGCCCTGATGACTAGGTTTCATTTTGTCATTATGACACTGTCACTTGCCATACCAACACACAATCTCTAAATTTCTCTGTCCATAAAATAGGGAAGTTCATGCTTGCCCCTCAACCTCATAAGGGTGTTGTGAAGATTAGTTGGATCAATAACCTTGATTCATCCAAATAACATTAGAGAAAAAAGTGTTAGGTAAATCCCTTCCCCGATCTCATGTTTCATGGTTCTGTGTAGACATGTTCAAGGTCTGAGCTCACATTTTTAATAGGAAAAACAAATCATGGCATCAGTTACTTCAAGGCTTAGAGAAAGTTGTTCTTCTCGTCACAGTAGAGATCAGAATGTTGAAATTATTTGGATGAAAGGCCAGGTCCAGCCATTGATCACCTGGGATTTGCTTTATTGGGTAATAATACAGATTTTTAATTGTATTTTTTCATATTTTATTGGGTATTACATTACAGGATTCAATTTGCCCCCAATATACATAATTTCCATACTTTTTAAAACTTTACCACCTGGGGGGTTGAATTAACATTATCTCCAACCACTATCAGGGCTTTAGGATATTTAAAGAAACTGTTATCTTCTAAGGAAGCATGTAGTCACTGCCCAAGGGTAACTGGAGGAATCATTCTTCTTTGAAATTCCATTGATGATGAAGCCACTATCACTCCACATCAGTAACTATCAATCAGGCACGCACACACGAACACATCCCCACTAGCATTTTGGGCAAAAACATGCCATTTTTCAACTGAACTACCAATCAATCACATTTATTATTCAATAGTATTTATTGAGCGCTTACTATGTGCAGAGCACTGTACTAAGCACTTGGAATGAACAAGTCGGCAACAGATAGAGACAGTCCCTGCCGTTTGACAGGCTTACGGTCTAATCGGGGGAGACGGACAGACAAGAACAATGGCAATAAATAGAGTCAAGGGGAAGAACATCTCGTAAAAACAATGGCAACTAAGTAGAATCAAGGCGATGTACATTTCATTAACAAAATAAATAGGGTAATGGAAATATATACAGTTGAGCGGACGAGTACAGTGCTGAGGGGATGGGAAGGGATAGGGGGAGGAGCAGAGGGAAAGAGGGAAAAGAGGGTTTAGCTGCAGAGAGGTGAAGGGGGGGTGGTAGAGGGAGTAGAGGGAGAAGAGGAGCTCAGTCTGGGAAGGCCTCTGGGAGGAGGTGAGTTTTAAGTAGGGTTTTGAAGAGGGGAAGAGAATCAGTTTGGCGGAGGTGAGGAGGGAGGGCGTTCCAGGACCGCGGGAGACATGGCCCAGGGGTCGACGGCGGGATAGGCGAGACCGAGGGACGGTGAGGAGGTGGGTGGCAGAGGAGCGGAGCGTGCGGGGTGGGCGGTAAAAAGAGAGAAGGGAGGAGAGGTAGGAAGGGGCAAGGTGATGTAGAGCCTTGAAGCCTAGAGTGAGGAGTTTTTGTTTGGAGCGGAGGTTGATAGGCAACCACTGGAGTTGTTTAAGAAGGGGAGTGACATGCCCAGATCGTTTCTGCAGGAAGATGAGCCGGGCAGCGGAGTGAAGAATAGACTGGAGTGGGGCGAGAGAGGAGGAAGGGAGGTCAGAGAGAAGGCCGACACAGTAGTCTAGCTGGGATATAACGAGAGCCCGTAGCAGTAAGGTAGCCGTTTGGCTGGAGAGGAAAGGGCGGATCTTGGCGATATTGTAAAGGTGAAACCGGCAGGTCTTGGTAACGGATAGGATGTGTGGGGTGAACGAGAGAGACGAGTCAAGGATGACACCGAGATTGCGGGCCCGAGAGACGGGAAGGATGGTCGTGCCATCCACGGTGATAGAGAAGTCTGGGAGAGGACCGGGTTTGGGAGGGAAGATGAGGAGCTCAGTCTTGCTCATGTTGAGTTTCAGGTGGCGGGCCAACATCCAGGTGGAGACGTCCTGGAGGCAGGAGGAGATGCGAGCCTGAAGGGAGGGGGAGAGGACAGGGGCGGAGAATGAGTGTAAATTTATGAGCACTCACTGTGTGCAGAGCACTGTACTAAGTCACTGGGAGAGTAAAGTATAGCAGAGTTGGTAGACATTCCTTGCCATGCTGGATAACAACCCAGAGTACTAAATGAATCCCCCTGTTATTAGCTGGGTAGCTAGTCAGGTACTGTAAAAGCCATTAAACACAAGGCGATTCTATGAAGATTTTTCAGCTTGCTTCTGCTTTAGGAATTCATTGGAAACTGCTTCTGGAATCTTTTAAGTTGTTGCACAGAATAGAAACTGGGGTATATCCTTGAAAAGAAGGCACCGACTAGTGCTGTGAGTCAGCTTGGAGATGTTGACTTTGATTCTCTAGCTCCTGAGCATTACAGGAGAGACACGGCCCCACCTAAGATGAAAGGTCTTCAGAGTAAAGAGTAGCTGCCTATCAGTTCGGAAACTCGGTAGTCACTAAGAATAGCTCAAAGGAGGAGGTGGGGGGAAGCAGCTAAGAGCTGCAGAGTCCGGTGGATCTGAACCATAGTCATGGGTATCAATTCTGACTGCCATCCTCTGCATCCATTTAATAACTTTCCAAAAGTTGGATCATACTGTGGTTGATTTCAAGTACTGTAAACGAAGTTTCTGTGTCCACCATTGATGTTGTAGTGCTTCACTTTGCATTAAGCTCATATGCAATTCTTTGGGAGCCCAAAAAAGGTCACAATTGCACGTTTTGTGTGGTCTGCTTGTGGTGCTTCTGATTGCCCACAATTGCCCATTTACTAAGTACTCCTGTGTATAATAACCACTGCTCTCTACTTTGTGTTGTTTTAAATTCATCACTTATTTGTTTTGAAGCACCCTAGCTAGATCAACAAAATAGCTAGGAACCCTACCTAGTTATTTACAAAATAACACAATTTCTCCTTTGAGCCACCCTCCAAGGAACCCAGATAGAAATCGGTTAGATTTTAGCATGAGTTCTCTCAATCCCTCATAACACTGATATACATATTTTACATACCCTTTCACTTAAGGGCAAATTCATGCATATCTCCTTTCCATTTTTTATCATATCTGTAACTTATGTGTCTATCTCTGCTTCTGGATAGTAAGCTCCTTGAAGAGGGGGATCCTGACTAATAAGCAGCATGGTGTAATGGAAAGAGGTTCTAATCCCAGTTCTGCTGCTTGCCTGAGGTGTGAAGTGGGGCAAGTCCCTTAAATTTTCAGGGGCTTTTTTCCTCACCTATAAAATAGAGATTAAATACCTGTTCTCCGTCCTATTAGTCTGTGTGACCCATGTTCAGAAACTTTGTCCAACCTGATTATCTCATATCTATCCCACTACTTAATACAGTGCTTGGCACATAAGAAGCTCTTAAATAAAGTGCTTGGGAAAGTATGATAATAGTATTTGTTAAGCTCTCATTATTTGGCAAGCACTAGACTATTTTCTCAAGTACTCAGCTTTTGTTTGTTTGTTTTTTATAGTATTTAAGCACTTTCTATATGTCAGAAAATGTACTAAGGGGTAGATGTAAGCAAATTAGGTTTAGGACAGCGTGCCTGACCCGTGTGGGGTTCGCAGTCTTAATCATTTTCCAGATGAGGTAAACTGAGGTACAGAGAAGTGAAGTGAATTATCCTAGGTAAAAGAGCAGACAAGTAGCAGGGCTGGGATTAGAACCTAGGTCTTTATGACTCATAGGCCTGTGCTCTATCCACTAGGCCATCCTTCTCTGGTATTTAAGTACCTCTAGACTGTAAGCTCCAAGTGGGCAGCTTACCTGTCTACTATCTCTGTTTTATTGTAATCTCCCAAGCACTTAGTTCTCACAGAGCTGCTGAAGAATCTGAAGGAGCAAATCTAGCCTTCCTCACCTATGTTCATGCAAGAGCTCAGCAATACACTACATGGTACTAGGTAAATTTTAACTGGGGAATAAATCAATTCCCATGGGACTGTTTCTTCTCCCAAAGGAATGTATGGGTGGTTAAAAGAATTGCTGTACTTACTGATGCTTTTCCAAGTTGATTGCATTGTTTCTGGTATTTTTTTTTCTATTCCTTAAATTAAGAGTGATTAGGTCTACAGGTAAATCAGAGGTTGGGCTTTTAATAAAGTCCTTGAAATGAAATATAAACTTCTGAACCTCTATTTAGACAAACATCCTGAAGAGTTGTTTGGGTACATTTTCCCCCATCTTAAAGCTCAAACTGAAATGTGAATGCCAAAACTAGTACCTAGAGATTTTAGGTAGTTATGAAATGTTCTCTGGGGAACTGTGAGTCATTCTCTGCCCATAAACTAACGAATTCTTTGCAGTGCTCTATAAATGTTAAAACTCAACATACAGAAGTATACACCTGAGGCATTTTTAGTCAAAGCCCAATTTCTCTGTGTTCACCTGATGTAGTTTACTGAACTGACATTATTTATGATATATTGGGTGGATGCTGATCAAGTTTTTCCACTTTGAGGAATTCATTGACTGCATTACTTTTTTTTTTAAGCAGCTATATTTCAGAAAAAATTGTTAGGAGCTCCAAGGCCTTTGGGACTAACTACTTCTAATTAAAAATACATTTTTATTCATTTAGTAATTGATAATCACTTAGATCCATTAATGAGTCAGTTTAATAATTTTGAGTATGTCCCTTCTCAAGTGCCTGAATGTAAATTATGCCTAAGTAAAATGGGATCTGACCCAAATTGAGGATTTTTTTTTCCCTTCTTCTTCTGGATTGCACTAATCAAATGATTGCTGAGGGAAATCCTGGGTTAGCAGAAGAAGGTGGGTGGCAGGAGTAGCTCCTTTACGAGTTGCTAAGCTCCCACACAATGATGGAATATCATCAGGATCAAAATAGGAAATTATCTATACCACCAGTGGGCTCTACTGAGATTGGTCAACCGTCCATGATATCCACTCAGCATCATATTAGGTGATCATCCATCCAGTTGTAAACCAGACAGTATGTTTCTCAGCTGTCTGGTTTTGGATTCAGCCCAGTCACTTGATCCCTGATATTTGTTTCTTCAGCATCCAGTCTTCTTCCCCTTGGATTCTGGTGCCAGTTTCCATTGACTGGAAGCACTGGCAGGTTCCAAAAGATCTTGTAGGGAATGCAGTGGTTCAGAAGCAATTGTAAAACCGAAGGGACACCCTGGAGAAATGCTCTATGCTCAGGCAGCCTACTGTAAAAATTATTATTATTAAATTCTGCAGCTTGTTGGTCTCACATGTATGACCTTGTGAACAGCCTGGAGTATAGTTCTTTATGGTATTTGTTCAAGCACTTACTAGGCACTGCTAAGTTGCCTAGCTTCCTTAGGCACTGGTCTAAGCACTGGGGTAGGTACAGGGTAATCAGGTTGGACACAGTTCATGTCCTACATGGGGCTCACAAGTCTTAATCTCCATTTTACAGAGGCACAGAGAAGTTGTGACTTTCCCAAGATCACACAGCAGACAAGTGGCAGAGACAAGATTAGAACCCAGGTCCTTCTGACTCCCAGGCCAGTGCTCTATCCTTTCAGAAAGAGTGCATATTGGTACAGTTAATATCATATGACCTGACTGCTTCAGAAGTGACCCTGAAGCCACTTCCCAGGAAAGCTCATTAAAAAACTCAGGGCTTTCTTCTTTTAGTGGTAATTGTGGTGATCGTTTTATACTAGTTTTGAATATGTTCTGCAAAATACAAATTGAATAACATAAAAATGACTTCACATTTTCAGTGAATAAAACTTTAGACAATAAGAATGTGAACTTTGCTTACGTGACACAATTTTATGATGGTGTCAGCAGGTCTTTAGTGTGCTGGATTTGCAATGACCAGGGATTACTTTTTTGTGTGTGTCTGAATGCTACTGAACAGATGAATCTAGCATACAGCATTTTCCCAGAGTGCTGACTCTTATACAGATCAGAATTTGTGCCTTAGATAAAGTATACATACCATGGATAAGGAAAAAAAATCAGTATCTCTAAATCAGATATTTTCCTAATAACACATCCAGCTATAAAATAGGAAGACTATCCTAAACAAAAATTACGAATATTTCTGGTCTCTGAAAACAAAAATCACTGTAGGTTGCGTACAACCCTCCATGTCTTGCCAAATTTTTGGACCCCAAGCTGAACAATTTCATATCCTTGACAATTTGATTTTGGGAGGGCAGGGGAAATGTCTCACTATATTTTAAACTTTCTCATTGAGATCATTAACAAGTGAGTAAACTTTAATGTTACACCTTCATAATATTGAGGAAAACAGAGGATTTGTATTTGAATAAATAAGTTCCACCTATGATAAAGTTCTAGATCTCATTGAGATTCAGAAAATATTGTAGAACTCAATCTGCTTAAAATTCTGAGCCACACAATACAAATAAAATATTCAGAAATCATTATTTTGGCTAGAATCCCAAAGTCGTGTAGAGAAACCGTCAGTAACCCAACCCGAAATGGGTGTGGGTTTCTTTCAAACCAATTAATAATAGTGAGGGCCTCCTGTGCGCAGAGCACTATATTAAATGCTTGGGAGGGTACACTAGAGTTTAGTAGACATGATCCCCATCCTCAAGGGTCTATCTGTGGAGACAGACCATAAAATAATTTACAAGTAGGAGAAATTTACAGCTGGTTGGAAAAACAATTTCAGACTAGGTTCTGCATTCGGGGTGCTTTATTCCAGTTAGATCTTTCCAAGTAAAGCATTCCTTGGTGACTTCTTTTGCTGAAAGAATGTCTTTGGTTCTAGTTTTCAAGTTTGCCAATATTGCCTAATTTAAAAGCAACTTTGCCCTTGCTACTGCTGAAGATGATCAGAATTCCTCCCCAGCAGGTTCATTGCTTAAGTATTTGAGAAGCAATGTGGCCCATTGTGGCCTCTCACAGGCCGGGGAATGAAAGGACCTGGGCTCAAATCCTAAACTCTTCCACTTGTCTGCTGTGTGATATTGGGCAAATCACTTGGCATTTCTGTTCCTTTTAACTCCTCTGCTATCAATTGTATTTGAGTGCTCACTGTATGCAGAGTGCTGTACTAAGTGTTCGGGAGACGACAATATAACAGAATTTGTGGACACCTTCCCTTCCCTTGACGACTTTAAAGTCTAGAAGACTACATCCTCATCTGTGAAATGGAGATTGAAGCTCTGAGGCCCAAGTGGGACATGAACTGTGTCCAACCTGATTTGTTTCTATCTACTCCAGTATTCCGTACAGTGCTTGGCACATAGTAAATGCTTAACACATGCCATAAAAAAAAAGAATAGAAAAGCGGATTAGTGATTGTGTTGGGGTCTGTTTTAAGGCAGATTACCTGTTGATGACTGCTCCTTCCCCCTTCCTTTCCCCTGGGAAGTGGCTTCATACTCCTTCACCCTCCTTGCTGTGGAACAGATTCACTTTCTGATTCTAGAGTTGAGTTTGGAGGGTCGCGGGGGGTGGGGGGTGGGGGGTTTCTAACTTCCCCTATACTCCCTCCCCCCTGGCTCTTTTCTGAGACCATCTCCTGGATTGAGGTGTTTTATTCTGCTTCGGGCCACTCACGCCATCTGGAAAATGTGATTCCGGAGAATATCTCTGGTTCTATTTTCCAGGGATGCAACTCCTTTTCCTTATTCATAGCATCCACCTCCCTCCCCCGCGTCTAAAGCTTCCCTATTTTCCTGGAAAATTACGTTGCTAGCCTATTTTTTGATAGCAATTTTGAAAGAATACATTTTGTTCCAGGGCTAAATAAAGGGCTCAAAATGCAAAGATGTCACGTGAATCGCCTAAAAATAGAAAAAAAAGAGCTTGGTTTAATGGGAAGGGAGATAAGGCCTCCGGAGTTGAGGCGGGTGGGGATAGGGTGGAGGGTTTCCAGAATCTGCAACTGTAGTTGGTGGGGATTTGCGCTTAACTGCTCTGGACCTCAGTGATCTCATCTGTAAAATGGGGCTGAAGACTGTGATTCCCCACCGGTTACCTTGGAACTACCCCAGCGCTTAGCACCGTCCTTGGCCCATAGTCAGCGCTTAACACATACCATTATTATTATTATTTTACTAGGGAAGCTCCCTCCCCGGACAGCCGCACTTCTCAGGCTGCTTGTCGAGGGGGGTGGGGGGCAGAACATTTAGAGGAGTGTGCAAATGGGGGGACATTTTTCCGGACTGTCCAGCTCCAGGACAAGGTTGGGACGTCCTTCTGGGTCTGGGGAGCAGGAGGAGAGAGGCCCTCTGGGGCAGAAAAGTTTTTTTCCCCATGCCCTTATTCCCAGAATCGGCCTTTCTACCCATCCAGAGCCAGGGGGACAAGATGAGGAGCCCCGGGTGCGGCTTGGCAGTCCAATCCTGATTGCGGGAGGGGGTGTGGGATGCGGGAGGGGGATGCCCCGGGCGTGGGAAGGAGCTCCCTTATTTTGCAGAGTGGAGAGGGCCGCGCAGGGAGGCGGGGAGGGGGAGAGTGGGTGTCTTGCAAAATCCTCCTCGGAGCCGGGCTCCCTGGTGGGTCGGAGGAGGAGGAGGAGGAGGAGGGAGGAGAGAAGAGGGGAGGGGAGGGGGTGGAGATGGGGAGGTTGGGTGGGGGGGGGACTGAGTGGAGCTGAGTGGACGGCTGGAGCCGGCGGAGCGTGCACCAGCTCCTCAAACGGACAGAGTTGGCAGCGTCGAGCTGCATTTCCCACCCGGAGCCGAGAATACAGTGCGGAGCTTTACAGCAAGGTGATGCGCTAGGCAGTATATATATGTATATATATATAAATATATTTGCAGTATATATATTTATATATAAATCCATTTGCAGTATATATATATATATATATATATACATGCATATATATATTTGCAAGCTGGGGCTCCCTTGGCTACCCTCTTTCTCACCCTCCCCACCTCTTGCTCTCTTTATTTTTGTTCAAGAGGGATGCTTGTTTGTGCATGTGTGAATGTAGGTAAGAGGGGGGGATGGAGGCGTCCCTGACCCTAAACCCCTTCCCCTCGGGTTTGAGCCTGCTTCTGACCCCCTCCCTCTCCTTTTCCCTCCCTCCCTCCCCACCCCCTCCCCGCCTGTATCTCCCTCCTCTCTCCCAGATGCTAAAGGCACCGGCTTTATGGTGCATGTGTGCAGTGGCCTGGTGCAGTCAGGTCCTCGCAGCGGCGGCAGCATCGGCGGCCAGGTCGGACAGCGGTAATTTTCTGGATGATAAGCAGTGGCTCACCACCATCTCCCAGTATGACAAGGAAGTCGGACAGTGGAACAAATTCCGAGACGTAAGTGCCTGGGAATCCTCCTCCCTCTCCCCACCCCCCTTCTGTGTTGGAGAAGAGAAAGGGGGGGTTCGGGCTGGAGATGGCGGGGGGCAGGAGAGGGGAGGAGAAGTTCCCTGCTCAGATGCTTTCCTCCTCCGGGCTGCTGCGGGATCTAGTTCGTTCATTCAGCCAGTCGTATCTATTGAGCGAGCGCTTACTATGTGTCGAGCGCTGGACTTCAGCGCTCATGTAGTTCGGGAGGAAATAATAATGATTTGCATTTGGTAAGCGCTTACTATGTGCAAAGCACTGTTCTGAGCGCTGGAAAGGTTTTTGCCCCGCTGGGCCCCCTCCCTTTACCCGTCAATTCCCTCCCCTTGCACCCCAGCCTCCTCTTGCCCCCCAATCCCCTCGCCCCCCAATCCCCTCCCCTTGCACCCCAGTCTCCTCTTGCACCCCAATCTTATCTGCTTGCCCCCCAATCTTCTCTCCTTGCACCCCAGCCTCCTCCTCTTGCACCCCAATTTCCTCCCCTTGCACCCCACTCCCCTTTCCTTGTACCCCACTCTCCTCCCCTTGCACCCCAGTCTCCTCCCCTTACACCCCACTCCCTTTCCCCACCATCCCAAACGTGCTGATGGAAAACAGCCCGGGGAGCGCGGCCTTTTGGTGCTCAACTTTTCGAAACGATGTTTTCTGGCGCTAGGGTACTACGCGGCGGAGGTGCATTTGCCGGGTGCTGCTCCTAAGTAGCCGGAATCGATCTGGCTCCTAATGGACCATTAAAGAATTTTAAGGCAGGAGAGGGGAAGATGCAACATTTATAAATGCCGTTGGTCTGGGGGGAGGGACAGAGAAGGAGAGAGACTGTGTGTGTGGGTGTGTATTAAGTGTTCAAACTGCAGGGGGTCAAAGGTCAAGGATTATTGGGGTGGTGGGCGTCGGGGGGAAGAGACCCGATGCCTTGGCACCGTTAGGGGTGCCACGTTTGGCATTGTTTTTCCACCTGATTGGACAACGTGAGGAATTGCAGGTCCCTTCCATCCGCAGCATCAGGATGTCAGGTGGGCAGGGAGCCGGAGGCATTCAGGCCCCGGTCCCCGGGATGGAGAGGACACCGCCTGACATCCCCCCCTCTTTCCCCTCCCCATGCACCCCATAACATACCCCTTCCCTCCAGCCGTCGCCCATCTCTGCCTCCTCCTCTTGAGGCCTGGTTGAAATGGGAGGGCTGGAAAGGACCGGCAGCCCCGGGGGGATTCGCCCCCTTTCCAACCTTGGCAGGTGGGGACGATTGCCCCCTCTGCCAGCAAGACAATTCCGGTTCAACTTGACCAGATCAGTGACCCACTTGGCCAAACCCTGACCAACTGTGATGGGGGGAGGGAAATGTGCAAATAATATTAATAATGTTGGTATTTGTTAAATGCTTACTGTGTGCCGAGCATTGTTCTAAGTGCTGGGGTAGGTACGGGGTAGTCCGGTCGTCTCCACGTGAGGTTCACAGTCTTACTCCGCATTTAACAGATGAGGTAACTGAGGCACCGAGAAGTCAAGTGACTTGCCTAAAATCACACAGCTGACAGGTGGCAGAGCTGGGATTAGAACCCATGACCTCTGACTCCTAAACCCATCTCTTTCCACTGAGTCACGCAGTTTCACTACCCACCTGCTTCTTCTCCCCACGCACATCCCCAGTGGGTTTAGCTTTTATCGGTGCTACTCTGTTTGAAGAATTGCAGGCTCTTCTGAATTTCCAAAGTGGGAAGCCAGGAACTTGCCGCCCTGTGGAGGTGGGTGGCTGAGAGGCATAGCAAGTAGCCGGGCTTGCTGGCCACTAGTAGTTGGCGGCTGGCTCCTGCTGTGGGGGTCCCGATAGGAACCCCCCCCCCATTCCTCTAGTGTTCTCTGGGTCCATCTGATAGAGGGGAGCAAAGTCCAAGGATTGCTGGGAGGCGAGGACAGGACAGAAGTCCTGTTCTCCATTCCAGGCTGGGGTCCCGATTTCCCCAGTTGATGGGAAGCATTCGTCTAACGGAGCTGTGCGTACACCAAGAGATCTGCCTGCCTAGCCTTGATCTGCAGCCCCAAGCCAGACTGGCGGTGAGTCTGGCCTGAACTAAAAGTAGGCTTGAACTCCCTTGCCAGAGTCCGACTCCTCTTCCCCCGTGGCCCCCTTCCTCAGAAAATGAGGCCTGCACTTGTCCTGGGTCAGTGGTATCCCAAAGTCTATGTTGCGGCCTCCCTGCCCAAAATAGGATGACTGAAGTCGGTAGGGGTGAGAGGGACCGTCCAAACGTCGCTCGAGTCTGGCCTGGGAATTTCACTCTGGACTGACCCCACGGTTTCTAAGCTTTCAGGCTGAACTTGACTCATGCAAGATTTTAATGTTAGTGGAGTATTAAAATTCCTGGAAGCCTATCCTCCCGGGAAACCCCAATTTACGCTCACTGTAGTCACGGCAGCAAGCGCCCGTGGCCGCTACCATAGCCATGCTCTCCTCACTCTGTCTTCGCTCTCCCCTTCACTGAAGGCCACAACCAAGCTGAAAGCGATTTGGTGCCCTTTGCCACTTAGAAGCTGCTTTCTTGCTGCTGCCTCCAAGCTAGTGGGAAGTCGTTACTTCTCTTTCAGTGTCCTAGGTAATAACTCTTCTTTCTCCTGCCTTATATTAGGCTCCCCAGCAGCAGTAGTGGACAGTCCACTTGCCCCCAGGGACCATAGCCCCTCATCCCAACACACACACACATACCCCTGGCCTTGGGACCCCTTTTCCTCCTTCACTGTCCCTGTGACTTTTTAGACTTTGTCCCCACTTCTGGATTCTAGAGATCCCCTATCATCTCTTCATATCTCTGCTTGACCCCCTCCCCTCCTTTCTCCTTCCTCTGCTGCCTCCTGGGAAATATTTGTCTACTTTTTAGTTCTCTAAAGGAGGTTTGTACTTGTAGAATGCAGCTTTTCCCCGCTTTTCATGATGCGAGTTTCCTTAACTCATTTCTAAGTGTCACAGAAAAACCAACTAACGAGGAGAAAGAAACACAGACTCCGGTGCTTGGGGCTTACTTACATTCCTCTCTCCCCCACCTGGGATCCGGAGTTGCAGATTTAAAGAAAAGGTGTCAGGTTTCCTCTCCTGGAGCTTCAGGAATAGCCGCAGCTGGCAAACAGCAAAAAGAAAGGGTGAGGGGTGAGTTGGGGGCTGGGGTGAGGGAGGAGGGGGTCTCCTCCCCTTATCCCATATCACTATTGTCTTAATGAGGTTTGGTTCAGAAGGTGGGAGCAAGGAGGCAGGGAGAGCAATGCTTGTTTAAACAAATTACATATTGTATCTTACTGCAGTCATTCAGTAAGGTTGAATGTCCTCTTTATAAACACCCAACAAATAAAGTCCAACTCCATGAAAGCATAATGCTCAAGGGAAAGAGAGCAGAAGGCAGTGCGGAGTGGGGCCGGGGGGAGAGGGAGAAAGTCTAAGAGGGGCAGAGAGAACAGTACAAACAAGGAACAGAATGGGAAAGGAAAGGAGAGAGTACAAGATGCATCACATTGAAAAAGAGCTGCTAGTTCTGCTAGCATGGATCAATCAGTGGTTTGCATTGAACGTTTAGGATTTAGCATACGCAGAAACATGCACAAGCACATACCCACTGAGGCATGGTGCTCTAGTTCTTTTCTGCCTCACTGCCTTTATGGATATCACTGTCTATCAATAAGAAAAACAGCTTGGGTATAATCCTCTTCCAGTTTGCAGATTCATATACACAAGCCTACTGCTACACATATGTGCACACCTAGATATGTGTCTACATCTTCACATTTATATTCACATAATAATAATAATGTTGGTATTTGTTAAGCGCTTACTATTTGCCAAGCACTGTTCTAAGCACTGGGGTAGACATAGAGGAATCAGCTTGTCCCACGTGGGGCTCACAGTCTTAATCCCCATTTTACAGATGAGGGAACTGAGGCACAGAGAAGTTAAGTGACTTGCCCACAGTCACACAGCCAACAAGTGGCAGAGCTGGGATTCGAACTCATGAGCCCTGACTCCAAAGCCCGTGCTCTTTCCACTGAGCCACGCTGCTTCTCTAATAGAAGCATAGATTCGTATAACCTTATACAAACCTTATTGAGCACTTACTGTGCTTGAGATAGTGCAAAGCAATAGAGTTGGTAGATGCGATCCATAAGGAGCCTAGAGGTTACGGCAGGAGATGGAAAACAAAGTAAATTACACAGAGGACAAAGAGAATATAAAGATACTGACAAAAGCTCTGTAGGGCTCAGTTGCGTATCGAACTGTTTAAGGGGCCACAGCCAAGTGCAGAATGGATGCAGAGGGGAGGGTGGATATGATGGCTTAATCTGGGAAGGCTTCTTGGAGGAGATGTACTTTAGAAGGGTTTTGAAGGAGAGGAGAGTGTTTGGACTCTTGGAGTTGTAGACCTCTCTAGCTAATCTATATCCATATATGTAATATGTATTTATTCAGATATTATTTATTCAGATATATATGCATGGCCAAGAAGGGAAGAAAATGCGAGAAGAGGGATTCTAAGCAGATGGGAGGTCTCACTGGGAAAGTTGTGTAGGTCAAAACTAGCAGGTTCATGAGGGGAATTAGAGGGGAAGTTGGAGATGTAGAGGGGAAATCTTAAGGATGTTTCGATGATGCATCCCTTACATTAGAGTGGATTTTGGGGGTCGCCATCACGTGGTTCCTTCAAGCATTTGTAACAGCTCTGAGGGAGAATACTTTTGTACTTATTGAGAGTTTACTGTGTGTAGAGCACGGCACTAAGTGTTTGGATGAGTACAATAAAACTATCATCAGACACATTCCCTGCTTACAACCTTGGACCCTGATCTGACCCAGTAAAGATGTGACTATGTCCTTATGAGTGTATGAAGTGAGAATCAATCAGTGAGACACTTACTGGGTGCAGAGCACTGTACTAAGTGCTCGGAAGGGTACAGTACATCAGCAGAGACGAGAAAACCTTAGCAGAATTATGGTCTCGTTTAGGAATTGAGACCACATGGGAGTGGGATGCCTGGTTAAGAGATGTGAGCACATAATGGAACTTGAAAAAATACTAGTGCATTTTTTTGAACCCATTTTAGCTTTGAGTGTTCTTGAAGTCATAGTAAACTCAATAGACCATCTTCATATTAGAATGTAAAAAGACTTGAAATGAATAAAAGAATGTGGGAAGCAACATGCCTAGTGGATAAAGCACCGGCCTGAGAGTCAGAGGGCCTGGGTTTGAGCCAGAGGGCCTGGGTTCTAATCCCTACTCTGCCACTTGACTAAGTGAATTGGGCAAGTCACTTAACTTCTTTGGGCCTCAGTTACCTCATATATAAAATGGGGATTAAGACTGTGAGCCCCATGTGGGACATGTGACTGTGTCTAGCCTTTAGTAATTTGAATCTACCCCAGCCCTTAGTACAGTGCCTTGCACATTATAAGCATGTAAAAAATACCAGGAAACAAATTCATACCCAGGTGGGTAAGAGGAAATATGGGGCCTTATATTGATTACAGTATGATGTTGTGTGTTTTATAAAAATGCAATTCTTCCAGCAGAGGGGATTGGGTTTAGCAGAGAAGCAGCATGGCCTACCCGATAAAGCACAGCCCTGGGAGTCAGGAGGACCTGCGTCCTAATCCTGCCTCTGCCATGAGTCTGCTACAGGACCTCGGGCGAGTCACTTCCCTTCTCTGGGCCTCAGTTACCTCACCTGTAAAATAGGGATTAAGACTGTGAAACCCATGTGGGAAAAGGACTGTGTCAAACCTGATTAGCTTGTGTCCACCCCAGTGTTAGTACAGTGCCTGGCCCATAGTAAGAACTAAACAAATGTTATAACTCTAATTATTACTAGGGCCTTTCTTGAGTGTGGGTGGGTTG
This sequence comes from Ornithorhynchus anatinus, assembly GCF_004115215.2. Classification (NCBI taxonomy): domain Eukaryota; kingdom Metazoa; phylum Chordata; class Mammalia; order Monotremata; family Ornithorhynchidae; genus Ornithorhynchus; species Ornithorhynchus anatinus. Next base: position 11,684,196 of record NC_041739.1, read on the forward strand.
CACACACCACTTCCACCCTTCTTCTGTGAAGACATGAAAGCACGTATTCTTGCGTGAAGGACAGAGGAAGGCCTGTGGCCCGAGGAAGTGGGAGTTGGGAGAAGTAGAGATACTGAGATAGAGGCAGTTCCTTAGGTTATCTCATGACTCATCTTTGCCTCCACTTCTTTATCTATTACCATAATTATGGCATATACTAAAGTTTTTTTTTAATCGTATTTGTTAATCACTTACTAAGTGTTCTAAGCACTGAGGTAGATACAAGTTAATCAGGCCGGATATAATCCCTATCCCACATGGGGCTCTCATCCTAAGTAGCAGGGAGAACAGGTATTGAATCTACATTTTGCAGTTGAGGACATTAAGGCCAGGAGAAGTTAAATGACTTATCCAAGGTGACACAGCAGGCAAGTGGCAGATCAGGATTAGAACCCAGGCCCTTTGGCTCTCAGGCTGATGCTCTATCCACTAGGACACGCTGTTCTCCAAGTGGTTGCTATATGCTAGATGCCCAGATTAGACTGTGAACCTGTCATTGGGCCGGGATTGTCTCTATCTGTTGCCCAATTGTACATTCCAAGCACTTAGTACAGTGCTCTGCACATAGTAAGCACTCAATAAATGCTATTGAATGAATGATTATAAGGTTATCAGATTGGACGCAGTCGCTCTCCCATAGGGAGACACAACCAAGGTTTACAATCTGTCTCCTCCCCATTTTACAGATGAGGAAACAGAGGCCCAGAGAGAGGAAGTGACTTGTCTAAGATCCCATAGAAGGCCAGTGGTGGGGTTGGAGATCAAAATCAGGTGTACTGACTCGTAGCCCTGTGGTCTTTCCACTAGACTAATGCTATCACCCACAATTTTTCCATCAGAGTGATACATGCTGGATGGCTTTGTGATTTGAACTATCAGTAAATTTCCCCTCAACATTTTTGTTAATTATTATATTCGATACAGAATATTGAGGGCAATTTGGGTAAAGCAATCCTACTATGTCCTGTTGAACTCAATGATAAGGGGTAAATGTAGAATTAAATTGCAGGATCCAGTCTGTCAGAGAAACCAAGTTCAGTTATATTAATAGGAAGAAAAATGATCTTATTGCCATAAATTTAATTTGATCCTTTTTTCAGAATCTTTTGCAGAAAAGTATGTAATTGATATTTCACTTTAAAGCAAATTCTTATGATTTAAGATGAGATATTTTGATCCAGTATATATTTTAAATGTTCTCAGATCCTGCTCTCTCAATCCTGTGTCCTTGGACCAGGACACACTACTAAATATGATTTTTAATAAAATGTGCATTTTAAACTATTTTAGAATTCTAGTTGGAAAATTTAGTTTGGCAAGAACAGCCTTCTAAAACCTGGTGAAGATAAATCTTTGTCATTTTTATAATCAGCTGTTGGTGTATAATATTGTTCATATACTAGAAAGTTTGCCCATTGAGTAAAAATCGAAGGAGTTTTGCCAGCAGTAATTCTGAGTGTTTAGGCAAGAAAATGTTTCTGTTGACCATTCAGACAAATTCATTCATTCACATTTCTTACATATTTAGGAATTACTGCCTAAATGACTAGGACTTCCAATTTATAATTGCTGTATGATTCATGTTCCAATTCTGTCCTGTAGAAGCTGGAGGTTTTGGTATGATGATTTTAGTATAGGGCATTTCTTGGCTTATGACACACTGGTTTTTGTAAACTGTGTTTTAAGTTGAAAAACCGTCAGAACCGATTTTTGCCCTTCTCCTACCACCTCAAAGCATAGTTTTATACTGTTTCTCCATTCCCCTTGGGCTCCTAGCATATGGACCCTGGAACTGAACCAGTGTGTAAATTTAGAAATCAAGGACCCTTTATCGTAACTCGAAATGTCCAAACTTTCCATTCAAAATCGATTCTTCCAAGCTTTATCTTAAGATTTCAATTGACGGTATTGAACACTTTGTGCTGAAGAATGTAAAAAGTGCTCGGAAGAATGCAATTCATTCAATAGTATTTATTGAGCACTTACTATGTGCAGAGCACTGTACTAAGCGATTGGAATGTACAATTCGGCAACAGATGGAGACAGTCCTGCCCAATGACGTGCTCACAGTCTAATCGATGGGCTCACAGTCTAATGCACATGCACACACATACAAATACACACACTTAATAAAAGTGGTAATAAGAGCCTGGGAGCTCTTGAAGGGACAGGTTCCACGTCTAATTCTCACTTGCATCATCTTTCCCAATGCAGTAGAAGTAGTATATGTGATCCCAGCCCACAAGGATCTTATAATTATTTAGTTTAAATATATTAACATTTATGTCTTTAAAGTCTCTTTTGGATTTATGCCTGCTGCTTTAAGGCAGAGTTTCTCCCAAGTTTATAAATTTTCTTACTGAATTTTACGAGTACATTTTTTTAGTGGTATTTAGTAATTATGGTATTTTTTAAGCACTTACTTTGTGGCAAGCACTGTTCTAAGCGCTGGATTTGCTAAGTATTTACTCTGGGCCAGGCAGTGTATTAAGTTCTGGGACAGATACAAGTTAATCAGGATGGACGTGGTCTGTGTCCAAGATGGGCTCATGGTTTTAATCCCCATTTTGCAGATGAGGTAATTTAAGGCATAGAGAAGTTAAGTGACTTGCCCAAAGGATACACAGCAGACAAATGTTGGAGCTGTTATTAGAAACCAGGTGCTTCTGACTCCCAGGCTCATGCAAATGCATATCTTTCTTTCTCCTCTCCTCCCCCGAACCTCCTTGAGGAAATAAAGTTGGCTTCTATGTTTTCTGATCTCAGTTTAATAATTAATTCTTCTCTTAGTAACTCTTCCCTCCCATATTTTTGTCTTTCTTCTTCCAGGATTAAATACTGAAAGGTTACTAGTTTTCAAGTGTATATTCTAATGTGAACTTGAAAAACAAACTTCAGTATTATTAAAATTCTACAGACTTTACCATAAAAACTCAGTGATCGTGAATGCATGAAACTGAGGCCAGTCCAGTTAGGTGGATAGCCTACATAATTAAGCTTTCTCTTTCTAATAGAAATTATTGTATTAATTATATACTGTATCTATTGCAATTTAAAGGACCTAAAGCACTTTAGTTAGCATATAATAATGTTTGAAATTAAAAATACTAAGTAACTGAGTTTTCGGGTTAAATGAGTTTTCCAGCTAATTGAGGAGTCCATATTTGAGAGTTTTAACTCTAATAGTGGAATATTTGTGTGTAAGGAGCTTGGACAAAGTAGCTTAGCCTAGGCAGAGTATTCTTCCCCCTCTCCCCTCCTTCAAGCCTTATTGAAGACACATCTCCTCCAAGAGACCTTTCCAGACTAAGTCCCTCTTTTCCTCATCTCTCACTTCCTTCTGCGTCACCCTGACTTTTTCCTTTTGCTCTTCCAGCCCCACAGCACTTATGTCATATCTGTAATTTTATTTATTTGTATTGATGTCTGTCTCTCCCACTCTAGACTTTAAGCTTGTTGTGGGCAGGGAATGTGACTGTTTCTTGTATTGTAATAATAATAATAATGTTGGCATTTATTAAGCGCTTACTATATGCTGAGCACTGTTCTAAGTGCTGGGGTAGACACGGGAATCGGGTTGTCCCACGTGGGGCTCACAGTCTTAATCCCCATTTTACAGATGAGGTGTACTCTCCCAAGTGCTTAGTACAGTGCTCTGCATGCAGTAAGCACTCAATAAAAACAATGGAATGAATTAATGACTCATCATCAGTGGTATCTGAGTGCTGTAAGCAAAGCACTGTATTAAACGCTTGGGAGAGTACAATACAGCAGAGTTGGAAGATTCGTTTCCTGCCCACAATGAGTTTATAGTCTAGAAGATGAGCTTGCAGTATAGAAGACACCATTTTCAACACATTATGAGGGATCTAAATTCACCCTTCCCTCAGTCCCAAGGCACTTTATTTTTATTAATGTCTATCTCCCCCTCCACACTCTAAGCTCCTAGTGGTCATGGAATGTGTCTACCAACTCTATTAAATTGTACACCCGGAAGTGCTTAGTACAGTGCTTTGCACACAGGAAGTACTCAATAAATACAATTGATTGATTGGTTTACCCACCTCCTAACAGGACACCAGTTCCAGCATTGTTACCATTCCCACATCTACCCATCCCTAGTACTTTTAAAGGAGTAGATGGTATAGGTGATTCTGGCTTCACATACTGGTTGTCACCTGGTATTGGAGGGGTGTTGGTGGAGGGGAACCGTTGCTGACCATCTGGAAGCTCCGAAGCAGGTAAGGCACCTCTCTAAGGAGCATGTCTATTGCCCACCTGTGTATTCTCGCAGCATGGCTTAGTGGAAAGAGCCCAGGCTTGGGAGTCAGAGACTGTGGGTTTGAATCCCGGCTCTACCACTTGTCAGCTGTGTGACTTTGGGCAAGGTACTTCACTTCTCTGTGCCTCAGTTACCTCATCTGTAAAATGGGGACTAAGACTGTGAGTTCCTCGTGGGACAACCTGATGTCCTTGTATCTACGCCAGTGCTTAGAACAATGCTTGGCACATAGTAAGCGCTACCTCATCTGTAAAATTGGGCCTAAGACAGTGAGTCCCACATGGGACAACCTGATGACTTCCCAGTGCTTAGAACAGTGCTTGGCACATAGTAAGTGCTTAACAAATACCAACATTATTATTCTTATTACAGTGCTCTGCACACAATAATTGTCTAATAAAAACACTTACTATTACTGAGTCTGAGTCTGGGAGAGAGGACCGAAGGCCAAATCCTCTCTCTCTTAAAGAGGGGCCTGGGACACAGTTTGTTTCATGGAGAAAGGGAGGTGGAGGTTTTCAAAACTTCGAAAAACTCTAACTACATTTTCTTCTGTGCTATAAAATCTTACAATTCTTTGATTTCTCTTTCAGAGTTAAAACTTTTAGAATGGGTAGTAGAAATAGAAGCAGTAGAAGAAGAACAAAAGCAGTAGGAAGCAGTGAGGCCTAAAGGAAAGAGCATGGGCCTGGAAGTCAGAGGAACTGGGTTGTAATCCCGGATCTGCCATTTGTCTATTGCGTGATGTTGGACAAGTAACTTAATTTCTCTGTGTCCCAGTTACCTCATCTGTAAAATGGAAATTAAATCCTACTCCCTACTTAAGACTGTGAACCCCATGTGGAAGAGGGACTGTGTTCAACCTGATTACCTTATATCTACTCCAGGACATAGAAAAGTGCTTGACAGATAGCACTTAATAAATGCCACAAAAAAGCTGTTTTACCCTAGAGAAACTGGAGATATTTTTCTTGTAATGTACTATTCAGGAAATGATAATGGAAGACATGAGCTTTGTGAAAAGATATGGGTCATAATTATTAAGTCGTCTTCTTCCCCAATTCCCTCTCTTTTCTGCATTGGCTACATATTTGGATTTGTACCCTTTAGGCACTTACTATTCACCCCGTCTCAGCTCACCAACATTTATGTGTCTATTTACAATTTATTTACCTTTAAGTTCATCTCCCCCATAGGCTCTGCATTGCTTGTTGGAAGGGAATGTGTCTATCAAATCTGTTGTATTGTACTCTTCCAAGTCATTAATAAACAACTATGTACTAAGCACTTAAGGAATACATTGATTAGGGGCCTAGGAGCTGAAAAACTTTAGGAGATTACAGAGAATTTTTAGAATTTCTTCATATGCTGCCTGGTTATTATCCTTTGAAAGCCTGGCCCACATACTTCACTCCTCTAATGCTAACCTTCTCACTGTGCCTCGATCTCTATCTCACCGTCGACCCCTAGTCCATGTCCTGCCTGGAGCACCCTCCCTTCCCAAATCGAACAGTTACTCTACCCCCTTCAAAGCCTTGAAAGCACATCTCCTCCATGAGACCTTCCCAGACTAAGTCCCTCCTTTCTTCTTCTCCCACTCCCTTCTGCCTCACCCTGACCTGCTCCCTTGATTCTTGCCCCCTCCCAGCCCCACAACACTTAAGTACTTATCTGTATCTAATTTATTTGTATTGATGTCTGTTTCCCCCGTTTTAGACTGCAAGCTCATGGTTGGCAGAGACCTTGTCTTTAATGTTGTATTGTACTCTCCCAAGTGCTTAGTACAGTGTTCTTACACACAGTAAGCGCTCAATAAATACAGTTGAATGAATGAATATGTCTTTGTGGAACCTGATCATTTGTTCAAGTTCTTCTATCCTAGGATTTCAACTCTTCTATTGTTCACATTTTCTATCAAATCGATTTTGCCATCCAGTAAACTGGTGAGACGTAGTTTCTGGTGAGTCATATCATGAAATTAATGATCCCTTGGACATCATATTCCTTATTTTGCAAGTTCCACTACCCCAGATGTGATAAATCAGGAATGACAGAAAAGAAAAATGTAGGATAGTTTCAAAAGTAGAGCATTGAAAGCAGTGTCATAGAGAGTAATAGTTTATTCTTCCAGTTGTGTGCAAAGCACAGTACTATGTACTGTGAAGAGAATACATGGATGACAATTAGGCATGGTTCTGTGCCATCAAGGGCTCCTATTCAAGGTCTTTGGGGCAATGAGCATAAAAGGAAAGACAAAACAAAATGCAGAGTTAATAAAATCAGTCCTTGAGGTCCATATAGATACTAGATTCATTGTCTTTATATCTGAAGTCAGGATTGCTGCCAAAAATGTAAATTTGAGTAGCCTAATTTAGATTTTTAGAATAAAGTTCATAAGGTATAGTCTAGATTGACTGTTCAGAGATTATGATCATTGGTGAAAAGTTTTCTACTGTACACCTTGTAAGTGATTGAAGTCGATGTTTCATCTGCCCTTCTGTAAGGTAAGTAAGAGTATTAAGACTTCATCATTTATCTTTGAATACTGTAAATTTCACCCTAGAGTAGGTGAAATGTAATGAGAAGCAGTGTGGCTCAGTGGAAAGAGGCCGGGCGTGGGAGTCAGAAGTCATGGGTTGGAGAAGCAGCGTGGCTCAGTGGAAAGAGCACGGGCTTTGGAGTCAGGGCTCATGAGTTCCAATCCCAGCTCTGCCACTTGTCGGCTGTGTGACTGTGGGCAAGTCACTTAACTTCTCTGTGCCTCAGTTCCCTCATCTGTAAAATGGGGATTAAGACTGTGAGCCCCATGTGGGACAACCTGATTCCCCTATGTCTACCCCAGCGCTTAGAACAGTGTTCGGCACATAGTAAGCGCTTAACAAATACCAACATTATTAATCCTAGATCCGCCGCTTGTCAACCTGATCACCTTGTATCCCCCCAGCGCTTAGAACGGTGCTGTGCACATAGTAAGCACTTAACAAATAATGTCATTATTATTATAAAAATACAGAAATGAATCAATGAATTTTTCTTAGGCACTGAAGAAATCCATTTATTCTTAAGAAACTACGTTTTCTGAAATTGGTTAAAAAATGATCCCTTCTACCTGCACATTGCGAATCTATTTTCTAACTGAAACAAGTTGTTTTGGGTTGTGCATTATGAAAGAAAGAATTGCTTTCCATTAGTTATTTCTTGTATAATAATCAACTACAGAAATTTAGGTCACTAGGAGACAAAAAAAAATCTCCTTTTTTTTTTTACTATTAAGAAACAAATAAAAGCAAATTCGTTCCTTGTTCACGTTGCTTTGAAAGACTTTTTTAAAAATAGCCAATGTTAATCTCTTCCTTGTAGTTAATGATTACTATAGGAAGCAAAGGTGGAGGAGGGAAACGATCCCGTTTTGAATGTTCTTTGAGGTTTATGATCTATAATTGTGCCTTCTGAAAGGTAACAAGAGATGGAAAAGACCTCCTGCTTTGCAGGCTTTTAAGCTCTGCACACAGTAAGCGCTCAATAAATACGATTGAATGAATGAATGAGTAATGGTGCAATAAAGTTATGCTTTATTGTTCAAATCATATGAAGAAAGTACTTTTCCCAACTGAGTAGTGTTTTGTGACAACCCGAGTCGCCACATAAATTGTATATTTCCAGTATAATATGGTGCTCTGCAAATAGTAAACACTCAATAAGTACCACTGATTGAATGATTACTCCAAGTAATATACCGTTTTCAAATTTTCCAACAGCCACCGTTCTCTTTGCACTTGGAACGCAGATTTTCCATTTGGGATCTAATAGACTATACTCCCTTCTGAGGCATTTACTTGGGACATGCTCATGAGGAACTTTCTTTATTAATGGAAACAGATTTATAGCAAAGATTTACCATATGGATCATTATTGGGATTTGGCAGCACTTTTAATTTAAAAGTACATTCTAGCTATTCTGGTTTCCATGACTTTCCATTTTTGAAAATAGAGAAAATGTTATCTGCATCATTCTTGGTGTCCTCACTTTGGCAAGACCCCATGACAGCCAAGAACCTTTTTTTAAAAAAGAATCTAGGACTCTTTGCCTTTTTTTTTTCCATTGCTGGAAAGGAGCAAAAATTGCTGTTTAGGAATTTGCAGTCTCTTGCTCTTTCTGTCTCTCTGTTTCTCTCTTTCTCTTCACCTGCTCCCACTCCCCCACCCCCCCACCCCCAACACAGAGGAGGCTTATACATCCAGGGTCAGGTAGATAAGGTTTCAAAAATTGTCTTCATAGATATGTGAGATCTTCATAAATGGATATTCAGGATATAACTGGACTCTGTGGGACAATGTGGAACAGTGGGACTGTGTGGGACTGTGTAGGACAGGGACTGTGTCCAACCCAGCACTTAGAACAGTGCTTGACATATAGTAACACACTTAACCAATACCACACCTAATATGATTATGTAATTAGTAGAACACTCCAATCCGTATAGTCAATAGATTAAGCCAGTTGAATGAAGAAAGCTTATCAAATCCAGGAGTACTTTGGGGTTTTACCCATTTATAAGTTCTAATCAAAATCGAAGGGAAAAATAAGTACAAAAATTTTATTTTTCACAGTCCTGTACTTCTTTATCTTGTTTAACTTAGTTTTTTTTGAGCTTTTTGTTTTAGTTGTTTGTCACTTTTACACATCCCCCAAGATTTCCTTCTGGAGAGAATGATTTACTAATGCAAGTTTTTTGTCTTATTTTTCTAATATTCTAGATTGGAAAAAAGTTTTCAAGACATCATTTTGCCATTGGAAAAGTTTTAAGTTGATAGCCCTCTGGCTACTTGCTAGGTGCATTTTGCATTTTGATGAACCTAGTTCCTTGCATTAGAAATTTAAAAGGATATTATATTTTCCCTAAAATTCCTTATTATTTATATTGAAATTACCCTCTCTCCTAGGAGTCTCCTAAGCCTGCTAAAATGGCATCCCTTTGAATTGTGTGACAACTTTTGATGGCTTTTCATTCATCACTATCGTATTTATTGAGTGCTTACTATATTCAGAGCAGTGTACTATGTACTTGGAAAGAACAATACAGCAATAAAGAGAGGCAGTCCCTGCCCACAACAAGCTTACAGTCTGGAGGGGAGAGACAGACATCAAAACCAGTAAACAGGCATCAAATATAAATAAATAGAATTATAGATATATGCATATATACATAAGTGCTTTGGGGTGGGGTGGGGGGGAAGAGCAAAGGGAGCGAATCAGGGTGACATGGAAGAGAGGGAAGGCTGAGGAAAAGGGAATTAGTCTGGGAAGGCCTCTTGGAGGAAGTTCACCTTCAGTAGGGCTTTGAAGGGGGGAAGAGGGATTGGCGGATTTGAGGAGGGCGGGCTTTCCAGGCCAGAGGTAGGAGGTGGGCCAGGGCTCGGTGGTGAGACAGGAGAGATTGAGGCACAGTGAGAAGGTTAGCACCAGAGGAGTGGAGTTTGCGGGCTGGGATGTAGGGGAGAAGGGAAGTGAGGTAAGGGGCAAAGTGATGGAGAGCTTTAAAGCTAATAGTGAAGAGTTTTTGTTTGATACAGAGGTTGATAGGCAACCACTGGAGATTTTTGAGGAGGGGGTGACATTCCCAGAACGTTTCTGTAGAAAGATAATCCAGGCAATGGAGTGAAGTATAGACTGATGTAGGGAGAGGCAGGAGGTTGGGATGTCAGTAAGGAGGCTGATGCAGAAATCCTGTCAGGATAGGATGAGTGATTGTACTAAAGTTTGTGTCATCCAAGTTCCTAAAGGTGTGACGTGGCAGTCAGACAAAATCATACTATATCCTTCCATCATTTATTTTATGTGGTTATATGCTGTTGTTCTTCAGCTTAGAATGTTTAGTTTATGCATTAAATACTTTTAACCTAAATAGTTTGAACAGAGAAATAATTGAATGTGGATGATGTCAAATTGAAAGCGATGCATTTGCATAGGTTAGGTACTCTGACAGTAATAATTTGCCAAATAATTTTCACTCTTGAGCTTTATTTCATCAGAAGACATAACTTCATAGTTCTTTGGGCAGCTTTTAGCTTTTTTTACTGATATTTGAAGGTATAGTAATAATAATGATAATTGTGGTGTTCCTCAAATCAACACAGTCCTGTTCAACAAAGAGCTCAGATTCTACTAGGGAGGGAGAACAGTTCTTTAATCTTCATTTTAAAAGGTGAGGAAACTGAGGCACAGAGAAGTCAGGTTACTGTCCAAAGTCACACTGCAGGCAAGTGGTGCAGCAGGAATTAGAATCCATGTCCCACAACCTCAGGCCCATTCGCTTTCTACTAGCCCATGGTGGTAGAGTCCATACTTATTTTGTTCCAATATGACTTCTGTTATATTTATACTCATTTATAGCCACTCCTCATTTTAATACTCTTATTTTAGTGCCCTTTTACAAATAGCTTTATTAAATTTTAATGCTGGCATTTATTTGTCCACTCACATTGAGATAACACTGAAAAAAATATCTTAAACACCTCCCTTCTTCTTCCCCTTGTCCTCTGAAATATTTTAACCGACCTGAAAAGTGAGTGGAGCCCATTTCATTTTGTAATTGGTAATGGCAAATCTGTTTAGCAAATTAATGATGGATCTTGATCTGCTAGCATATTGCTAAATAGGATATTAAAGATATCACTTTGAAAATCAAATATTTATGTGTATAAATTCACCTTTCTCTTTGAGCATGAACCTATAATTGTCCTTTATTGTATTTTAAATATATTTACATTGTTTGTAAATTTTTTTGATATTCTGAATTCACCTTCATAATTTCCTATGGGAAACTATGATTTGTTAGGTGTCTTTTCCTTAACATTACTTTCATAATCCAATTAAGAGTGCTAAACAAGGTATAGCAGCATATTACTTATGTATTAGCCATTTTGGTAGTGTATTGTATCTTTTTAAAACAGTGCCCTTAGGAACTCTTTACATGGATGCTATCTAGGAATTGAATGGATTATAATTTGGTCTTCTTCAAAGGACACCATAATCCAAGTAAAGCAGATAATGTACTGTGTAATCTTGCCTTGATCTCCTTTCTGTGAAAAATAATCTTTATTTTACCTGCTCTAGGTAATTTCGTGTTATACATACCCATTATTTGCCTTGTCTTCTTACCTATATCTTGTGATTGAGATTGACTCCTGCCATCTGTACCAATTACACTGTGGTATAAATAGCTTTATCTGAAGTAAGTAGTAGATGTCACAGAGTATTTAGTCTTCAAAAAGTTGAAGTCAGGAAACAAAAGAATCAAATTGCTAGGAACTGAAGGATCTGGTATTGCTTACCAAGTATAAGATGAATTCCTGAAGTTTTTATGTGTACTTGAGTATTACTTAGGTCCTTCTATGAAATCAGTTCATAACACACATCTTTTAGAATAACTCTGAGAACATATCCCCCTTTTTTTTTTTACTGATTTAACTTTATTCATATTTTATGCCTTAGCAAAGTCCAGTTTTGCAAGTTGACTTGTGAATGAAAACAATTTAAGCAGAAAAATAAAGAATAACGTTTGTCTCGTACTTTCAGTATGCATACCAGGTTTAATTAAGAGAGGAGGAACAGTTGGGATCCGGTGTGGCCTGGTGGCAAGAAACTGGGCCTGGGATTCAGAGGATTTGGGTTCATGCATTCCTTCATTCAATCATATTCTATTCATTCATTCATTCAATAGTATTTATTGAGCACTTACTATGTGCAGAACACTGTACTGAGAGCTTGGAATGTACAAATCAGCAACTGAACTACCAATCAATCGTATTTATTATTCAATAGTATTTATTGAGCGCTTACTATGTGCAGAGCACTGTACTAAGCGCTTGGAATGAACAAGTCGGCAACAGATACAGTCCCTGCCCTTTGACGGGCTTACAGTCTAATCGGGGGAGACAAGAACAATGGCAATAAATAGAGTCAAGGGGAAGAACATCTCATAAAAACAATGGCAGCTACATAGAGTCAGGGTGATGTACATCTCATTAAACAAAATAAACAAAATAAATAGGGTGATGAAGATATATACAGTTGAGCGGACGAGTACAGTGCTGAGGGGGTGGGACGGAAGATGGGGAGGAGGAGAGGGAAAGGGGGGAGAAGAGGGTTTAGCTGCGGAGAGGTGAAGGGGGGGTAGAGGGAGCAGAGGGAAAAAGTGGGGAGCTCACTCTGGCAAGGTCTCTTGGAGGAGGTGAGCTTTAAGTAGGGATTTGAAGAGGGGAAGAGAATTAGATTGTCGGAGGTGAGGAGGAGGGCATTCCAGGACTGCGGGAGGACGTGGCCTAGGGGTCGACGGTGGGATAGGCGAGACCAAGGGGCGGTGAGGAGGTGGGCGGCAGAGGAGCGGAGCGTGCGGGGTGGGCAGTAGAAAGAAGGGAGGAGAGGTAGGAAGGGGCAAGGTGATGGAGAGCCTTGAAGCCTAGAGTGAGGAGCTTTTGTTTTGAACAGAGGTTGATAGGCAACCACTGGAGGTTTTAAGAAGGAGAGTGACAGGCCCAGAACGTTTCTGCAGGAAGATGAGCCAGGCAGCGGAGTGAAGAATAGACTGGAGCGGGGCGAGAGAGGAGGAAGGGAGATCAGAGAGAAGGCTGACACGGTAGTCTAGCCGGGATATTACGAGAGCCTGTAGCAGTAAGGTAGCCGTTTGGGTGGAGAGGAAAGGGCAGATCTTGCTCTGCCACTTGTTGGCTGAGTGATGTTGGGCCAGTCACCTTACTTCTCTGTACCTCAGTTTCCTCATCTGTAAAATAGGGATTAAATCTTACTCCCTCCTAGTTAGACTGTGAGTCCCATGTGGGACAGGGACTGGGACCACCCTGATAATCTTGTATTTACCCCAGAACATAGTACAGTGTTTTGTATATAGTAAGCACCTCAAGGTTACTATAATTTTCTGTTTCAGGAAGTCAGAATTTGGTTAACATAAGTTCTGGTACTTATAGTAAGAACTCTACTTGGTACTGGAAAGGAGTATCCAGATTTGATGTTGACAAGGTAATCACTGGTATAAAGTGTTTCTGTGCTGAGGACTGGGGTAGATTCAGAATGATCAGATTGGACACTGTCCCTGTGCCACATAGGCTCACAATATAAAGAGGAGGGGAACAAACATTTCATGCCTATTTTATAGATACACAGTCCCTAGCCCCTAAAGGCTTACAATCTATGAATAGATAGAACTGGGGGTTGACTTAGACGAAATACAAATATGAAAGACTGATGATGATAAACACAGAAGAAGCAGCAAGATTTCAGGCTCCTCATGACTCCGACCAACAGTCACAGAAGTCACTACTCTGACTTCTGCAGTGACCTTCTCATTGTGCTAAAAATAGCAAACAAACCTCAAACCCAGGTAGTAATAATAGTTATGATTATTACTATTAAGTGCCGAGTCATTTCCCATTCATAGCGACTCTGTGGATATACTCTACCCAGAACATCCTGTCCTCTGCCATAACCTGTTACCTTTCTAATGGTGATTCCGTTATCAGTGTTATAGTCTCTATCCTTCTAGCTGCTGGTCTGTCTCTTCCACGATTTCCCTGGACTTTTCCCACCATTAGTGTCTTCTCCAGAGAATTAGTCCTCCTGATTATGTGTCCAAAATATGCTAAGTCGAGTGATTTGGCCTTCCAAAGACCACTTTGGTTTAATGTGCTCTAAAATCATTGTTTTCGTTTTTTGAGCAGTCCATGATATTCGCAAAAACCTTCTCCAACATCACATTTCAAAGGAATCGATGATCTTTCTACCCTGTTTTTTCACTGTCCGGCTTTCAGATCCACGCATTGTCACTGGAAACACAATAGAGTTGACAATGTGTATTTTCGTGGCAATTGCTACATCAGCACATTTTGTGACTTTTTCCAGGCTCTTCATAACAATGTCTTCCTAACATTAATCTTCGGCATATTTCCTGGCTACTAGTTCCTTTATTATTGATTATGGATCCCAGGAGGGAAAAATCATCAACTATTTCAGTCTTCTCTCCATGCACTGCAAATGCGTTAAAACTTCGAGTCGTCATGATCTTTGTTTTCTTGATATTCAGATATAGCCCCATCTTTTTGCTCTGTTCCTAACTTTTAATAATAAGTCTTTCAGATCTTCACTTTCAGCTAGAAGGGTTGTATCATCAGCATAATGAAGGTACTTTATATTCCTTCCTCCATTCTTTACTCCCTGTCATCTTCATCCAATCTGGCTTCTCTTATTAGGTATTAGGTGTAAAGGAAGAACAGATAAGGCAATAATTTTACATCCTTGTCTTACACAGGCTAGTGTTAGTAATGATATTTATTCAGGATATACTTTGTGCAGAGCCCTGTACTAAGAGCCAGGAGAGAATGCACAGGTGGAAATTTGACATGGATCCCTGTCCCTCGGGTAACTAACAATCGAAGGTAAAGTTGAATGAGGATGGCTGATACCAGTCCAGTCCAGTGTTCTAATTTAGTATTTTGTTTTGGGGTTCAGGTTCCAAAGCGTTTGGAAAACTGCTAAGGGATGGTCGTGGGCTCCCACATTTCCTGTAGGGTACATGAGGAGTAGCAGCAGACTCACTGCCTCTTCACCACTGCTTTGGTCCTACCCCAACCAAATAGCCACTTGTCTGATGTTTGACCTTGGGCAAGTCACTTCACTTCTCTGTGCCTCAGTTACCTCATTTGGAAAATGGGATTAAGACTGTGAGCCCCATATAGGACAGGGACTGTGTCCAACCAGTGTGGCGTAGTGGAAAGAGCATGGGCTTGGGAGTCAGCAGACGTGGGTTCTAATCTGGAGCTGCCACTTGTCTGCTGCGTGACCTTGGGCAAGCCATTTAACTTCTCTCTGCCTCAGTTACCGCATCTGTAAAATGGGGATTAAGACTGTGAGCCCTGTGTGGGACAAGATGATTACCTTGTATCTACCCCAGCACTTAGAACAGTGCTTGGCAAATAGTAAGCGCTTAATAAATACCATCAATATTATTTTTATTATTACTGCTTGTATCCACCCCAGTGCTTAGTATAGTGCCTGGCACATAGTAAGCACTTAACAAATGCCATTATTATTATTATTATTATTACTAGCCATCTTCTCCCTCAGTCCTCTAGTCTTTAAGCTTGTTATGAGCAGGGAACCTGTCTGCTAATTCTGTTGAATTGTACCCTCTCAAGCGCTAAGAACAGTGGTCTGCACAAAGTCAAGTGCTCAGTAAATAGCACTGATTGATTGATTGACCTGACCATCCCTTAATCTGGAAACCATTACTGTGCCTCAGTAAACCCATATCCTGTAAAATGAGAATTAAGACTGTGACCCCCATGTGAAACAGGGAATGTGTCCAACCCGATTTGCCCACTTTCATCCCAGTGGTTAGTTCAAATACTAAATACTAAAATTATTACTAAAATTATTAGTAATTACTAATACTAAAATACTAAACGAAATACTTAAATTATTATTATTATTATTACTGAAGCTCTCCAGTTGCCCCTCTTCCTCTAGAGGACCAAGTCTAGGAAATTCCCAAGGCCCTGCTTTGTGAACCATTTGAGTTGAGTCTTGGGACTGTCTTAACTTGCGGCACTGAACAGTGTGTCTGAGGACTTTTCAAACTATTTCCAAAGGGGAAGTGGGATTTTTTTTGAGCTCTCAGTGAGGTTTAATCCCCTCTAATCTTCCTCCACCTGCTCTCTTTTCACTTCCATCATTCTTTTAGCTGCCCTGGATCATTTTTTCTCTTTTATGGGCGAGAACCTTTGAGATTCTTACCTTGATTAAAAGATTGTAAATCCCTTCCTTCTCTAATATGTGCAATTACCCAAACAAGTCAGTTACTCAACCACCTTTTAAAGCCCCAGATTGTGATGCATTGGGGAACATTATTTTAGCAATCATTTTAATGAGATATAATTCATGATGGTCTACCTCTTGTATACTGTGCAAATGTGGAGTATGCACAGTTTGTAAAGGTAATTGTGGGAAGAGACTGCCAGCATGCTGGCAAGGGATGCTTGCTTTGCCTTTACTGGGAAGAAAGTTTAGATGATATTCTGCTGTCATCTTACTCGGTGTACTGGGCACAGCACAGAAACACAACAGAAGGCTGAGAGTTTCCGTATCTTTTTTAAGTTTGGCAATAAAATAGGTTATAGGAAAATGTTAGCACAACACTGTTGCTATTTAGAAAGATACAAATTTTCTGACATGTCTTTTATACAATCATATATATATGTGGCACTATCCCTTTAGTATTTAAAATTTCTTAGTAATTCTGGCTGCCCATTTACCGTGAATCTTTGAAAATTGTCACAGCTTTCAAAGGTGCCTAACTTTGAAATCGAAAGAGCAGCAGAGGCCTAGGAAGATCTGGTTCAACAAAAGAAAATGAGAGAGGGATAAGATGAATTCCTGATATCTTAGTATTCCTGATATCTCACATCCTTCCTAAGGCCTGGAACTATATCCCTCTTCATATCTAACAGAAGATCACTCTCACCACCTTCAAAGCCATTTTTTATGGGATTTGTTATGCATCTGCTAGGTACCGGGCACTCTGTACTGGGGTGGTTACAAGCTAATCAGGTTGGACACAGTCTCTGTCCACATGGGGCTCACAGTCTTAATCTCCATTTTACAGATGAGGTAACTAGGTCCAGAGAAGTGAAGTGACTTGCCCATGGTCAAACAATAGAAGTGGCAGAGCTGGTATTCTGACTCTCAGGTCTGTGCTCTATCCACTGGGCCCTCTGCTTTTTATAAAATGCACATCACCAAGAGGTGTTCCTTGAGTAAGGCCTCATTTTCTCATCTCCCACTCCCTCTTTGTCACCTTTGAATTTGGATTTCCACCCTTTATTCATCCCTCTTTCAGCTGTGCAGCAGTTATGTAGATATCTCTAATTTTTTTATATTGATGTCTAAGCTCTTAATAAACGTTGGTTGAATGATTGATCCTAAGATTTGGTACTACTGAAATTCCCAACATAATTAGCCTTTGGTGTAGCCTGGTCACTTATCCAGTGTTCACTTGGTGTGTCCACCAGGCACCTTTATCTCCAGTATTTTTAAACACTTAACCTCCCTCAGCTTCTGCCGCTAAGGCATTATAGCTCAGAAGTAGCATCCTCGATATTAAGTACCTTTTCACCTACATCATTCTCTTGGTCTAGTTGTCTCCTTCAATACCATATCCTCTATCTGGGCTCTGTATATCCTGGAGTCACGCAGAGTAAGTGATCTGATTATATGTAATCCCTTTTAAATTTCCTAAATAGTAAGTGCCACTGTGTCCCCTCAAGAGTCAGATTCAGATTAGTTACCTAAAACATTTCAGGCCCAGTTTACTCTCCCCTCCTTCAAAGCCTTATTGAAGGCACATTTCCAGGAGGCTTTCCCTGACTAAGCCCCCTTTCCTCTTTCCCACTCCCTTTTGTGTCACTCTAACTTGCTCCATTTATTCTTCACAGTCCTCCCAAGCCTCCCACACTTATGAACATATCTGTAATTTATTGATAATAATGTCGATCTCCTCTTCTACCCTGTAAGCTCACTGTAGGCAGGGAATGTGTATATTTATTGTACTCTTGTTCTCTCCCAAGTGCTTAGTACAGTTCTCTGTACACAGTAAACACTCAATAAATATGATTGAATGAATGAATGAAGATGAAATTTGACAGGAGACATAGGAATAGGGAAATGCTCCAGGAATGTTGTCTGTGATCAACTTTTGAAATCTGACTGCTCTTAGAGTCCTTGGGAACTAATTTTATTGATTGGAACCACAACGTCAGGAAATTATCATGATACCACAGTTATCGAGAATGCTCAAGTGAGCTGTATTCTGAATTGAGTTTGCCCATTTAATCAAAATAATGTCACATAAATAAGAAGGTGATTCTAAGGTCTTCTATTTGGTGTTTATTACTACTGTATTCTAAAAGCAGATTTGGATACAGTGTCATTGTAACTTCTTAATGTTTTAAAGAATGTGCAGCATGCCTAGTGGATAGAACACGGGTCTATAAGTCATAAGGTCGTGGGTTCTAATCCAGGCTCTGCCACTCTTCTGTTGTGTGACTTTGGACAAGTCATTTAACTTCTCTGTGCCTCAGTTACTTCATCTGTAAAATGACGATTCACTTGTACACTCTCCTACTTAGACTGCGAGCCCCATTTAGGACAGGGACTATGTCCAACTTGATTGACTTGTATATATCCCAGTGCCTAGAACAGTGTTGGGTACATAGTAACCAAGTACAGATAAAAAGTCAACAAGCTAAAAATCACAGTTTTTTATTCAATTATTTCTTAGATAGTGAGCAATGGTCTCCATTTTATTTTATTAGACCACACAGCTTCACCTTCTTTGTTCTTATTTGCATCTAGGCTTTTCAAACATTTTACCTTTTTCAGTTACATACGGGCAGACCTACAACATGCAAATGTCCAGTTGTGCGAGACAAGTATGAGTGTCCAGGGAAGTTTTGAAAATTAAGTTTTGTGCATATGCAAATCTGAGTCTGTCAGTTATTTAATATTGACAAGGAAAGAGATAATTGAAGATGGAAATTTGGGGAGAGTGGAAGACTCCTAGCAATTTGCGAGTTGATACATGCTTAGTAATTGAGAATATATGCTTTGAAAGAAATTGTGCATTCCTAGACACTAGAAATGTCAATCAATTCATGTATTCATGTTTGTATTGGTTTGCTCTCTTACAGTAAATTAGCCAATTTTCTATCTGAGATTGCATGATTGACATTACATTTGTGAACTCTTCCTTATTGTAATGGTAGATGAGATAAAAGGTTTCTAGTCACATTTTGAAAGGAGTTTCTTTAGATAATAGTGATTATAGATCACATATTGAGTTAATCTATTTTTTAAATGGTATTTAAGTGCTTACTTCATATCAGGCACTGTTCTAAGCACTGGGGTAGGTACAAGTCAATCAAGTTGGCCATAATCCCTATCTCAGGTGGGATTCCCAGTCTTAATATCTATTTTACAGATGAGGCAACTGAGACACAGAGAAGTTAAGTGACTTCCCCAAGGTCACAGAGCAGACAAGTGGTGGAGCTGGGATTAGAACTCAAGTTCTTTGGACTCTCAAGCCCATGTGCCTTCCACTAGGCCACACTGTTTCTTAATTGTAATGGTTATCCTTTAAAACATTAACAAGTTACACTGACACATGGTTGAATTTGCTTTTGGAGTACTTTAGTAATGAACCCCAAACTGAAGGCCTCAGAGAATTGCTAGCACATAAAAACATCATTGGATTAAATCAGATTGGTAGTAGTGCAGTAGTGTAATGGACCGATTGACTTTGTGACAAGAAAGATGACTGAGGGTAGTCCTCCTACTTAACTTCTGAGTTTTTTCCAAACTTCAGAAATCATTTTTGGACTGGATTTTCTCAGGCAGCCCTAATGGTTTCATCTTATTCTAAATGCTTCCTTAGTCTATCACAAACATACCAAAAAAAAAAAAGAATGATCTTATAAGAAAATCTCTTTGAGGAAGGGAATCATGAGTCATTTTCCAAGCAAGATTTCATCAGGTTGTGGTGCCAAATACACTTGCAAGAAGCCAGGTGCATGAAGGAAGTGGTGTAATCGTTAAGTCTCAATGGTTGGGTAAGATAATCGCTTCCAAACTATGTATGTTACAGGATCACATAAAGCCCAAATATGAGTTTAACAGTTGCCTTGGCTCATCAGCGTCTGCTGGAGGATGATCCTTAGAAATATCTAGAGAATATCTGTGGGCCTCTTCTTAGTGTCTGATATAAAATTACCCCCACAGCACGTTGAACTCTAATATGGCTGCATAAGGTGCCCTTGGCAACATCTGATACATTCTGAAAATGTTCCTGAGGCAGGAAGATTCATTTATTATAAGCATTCCCACAGGGAAAGCCTTTCTACAAGAAGTATCAACAAGCATTAACCCAGCATTACATGAGGAATTGTGCTTTGACCTTGTAGCATTCATTCTTAGTGATACTAATACACCACTGAGCGAGGATACTTATGAAAGTGATGGTTTTCCAGAGCCATTTAAGCTGACAAAAAAAGCTTATCCAAACTGTGCAGAAGAAAGATGTTCCCTTGAACATAACTTACTGGAAATAGTCTTGGTTGGAAATTGTAAAATTTGAGAGCATCAGTGGGAAATGTAATGTGCCTTGCTAATGTGAACGAATTTGGCAAGTTTTTATTGGCCTTCCTGTGGATTAACAAGGTATTTAATGCACATGTTGGCCTTTCTTCCAGAATTTATCTTAAATCCTCTTAAGCACTAAATAAGTTACAATTGTTGTTTTCTAACTTTGCAAAATGGAGGAAATGAGGCAGAAAGATAAGTGAATTTGCAGGAAAGCCAAGAAATGATGTCTTGACTATCTCAGCAGGCCGAGGACTGGTTGGGTTTCTCTGGAATAAAGGCAGTAACATTCTCCCACTAATCGGGAACCCTAATCTGCGAGTTGGGAGAATATTGCTGAAGCGGGCTGACTCTCTGGACCTGGGACATCCTACCCAGATCTTGAGGTCGGGGGTAATTTAAATGGGAACAGTGTGTGTGCGCCCCTTCTGCTTAGCATTCTGTCTGTCTTTTCTCAGGAACCCTGAGATGGGAGATGGGTTATCTCCTAAGGGACCAACCTAGCTAAGAATAACATCAGTATCCTGCTGATACTTTACCTCCCACTTCACCATAGACTCACTACAAGTAGCAGAAAATCTCTTCTGGCACTATATCAAGTGTCCATGTATATTTTGTGGTTGTCGTTTTCTCATCTGAATGTATTTTGGGGACTGGAAGTATGTCAGCTTTGTTTGGTCACTGTATTGTTCCTTATTTGCCAAAGGAGTTGCTCTGTTATTGTGGAATTTAAATGAAAGATTGCCTGTCACTAGCAAGTTGTAGGCCATTCTATTTCCACTCCAACAATATTTGTGCGTTTGCTATTTTACAAGATCAAGAAGTGCTTCAGCATCTGGGATTCTTTGTTCTTTGAAGCGAGGGGACATGCTGTGGGATTCTGCCGCTTTAAATGTGGTTAAATAGCTAAGGTATTATATAATGGTCTCTGAAGCCCTTGGAACAACTTCGTACCTAATTCTAAATTTAAATGGCTTTCCTTCTAGGGCAAAGCTGTTCTTTCACATATGAGGCAATCTTTACAGGGGTAAAAGTAGGGGAGGAAAGATCTCTCAACCAAGAAATTCAAAATTCACATTACTGCTTCACCAGTTTTCAAAACCTATTTAGACTCTATATGTTGGAGTTCAAGAAAGCAGAAATTGGAGTTTGAAGAGCAATTTGCAATAAGCACTTTTAGAGATCCACCCTGAGATGGGATTTTATGTTTCTAAATGCACTGATAAATATTACAATCATAAAAAATCCACACCTCAGTTCTTATGTAATTGCTAACCATTCCTCCAGACAGTCAATTAAACCAAAGCCCTATATGATTAGCTGTAAAGAAGCAGAAATAATAATCTGCATTTAATTACAAGCAACAAAGGTTCTTGCTAAATCTTCAGCTTTAAGGGGATTTGACTATTCTCTATTTCTCCCACTAATTCCCAGAAATCTAAGGTGTAAGTAGTCCTCTTCATGGATGCTAATGACTGGTGACAGGACTCAAAGTTCTGGTTATAAATCCATGGGTCTACTTTCACGTTACTGCTTCACAATAAAGCAAAAAAAAAGAGTCTTACTGAACATTTAGTTTCTGTGAAAGATTAAAATACTATTCCCAATCTTTTATAAACATCTATTTCTTCTCTTCTTGAATTGTTGAATCTCTGTTGGTGCAACAGTTAATGAATATGAGTAAAAGGGGACTATTCCAGACTGCCATGTAACATCTTTGTCATCCTTTCCATCCCTCCATCCTCATCCTCTCCATCCACTTTCAAATAGCCTGTTCCTAAAGGTGTAATTACATAGAAAACATATGTAAGTGCTTAGTACAGTGCTCTGCACATAGTAAGCACTCAATAACTACTATTGAATGATTAGAAAGCACCGATGGTAAACTCTTTTCAGTCAGTGGTATTTACTGAGCATTCATTGTGTGCAGAGCACTGTACTGAGCATTTGGAAGAATAAAGTAAAATAGAGTTGGTAGACATGTTCCCTGCCCACAAGGAATTCTCAGTCTAGTGGAGGAGCTGGTGAGTGTATTTCTTCGGTAATTCATCATTTTAGACACAACCAGGTCAAGGCAGTATTTTAATGAAACAAAAAAAAATCTGGAGTCCACTTTTCAGTGTGCCTGACTGGGAAGCTACAGAATTACTCTGGGGAAACCTATGACGTAGTGGTGCACATATCAGAGAAGCAGCATGGCCTCATGGAAAAAAACATGGGCCTGGGATTCAGAGTACTTGGGTTCTAATGCTGGCTCTGATACTTGTCTGCTCTGTGACCTTGGGCAAATTGCTTAACTTCTCTATGCCTCAGTCCCCTCATTTGTAAAATAGGTATTAGGACTGTGAGCCCCCCAGTTTATCTTGTAACTACCCCAGTATTCAGTATAATGCTTAACACATAGTAAGTGCTTAACAAATATTAGAATTATCATTATTGTGATAGCATAATCTTGCAGTATTGGCTCTTCCATCTTCTGCTTAGTGTATGCTGATCAAGTATAAAGACCTTGGTGGTGGGAGTCAGAAGACCTGGATTTCAGTTCCACTTTTGCCCCTGCAGCTGCCATGCTGCCAACTGTATAATTTTGGGAAAGCCATTTAACCTCCCTTTGCCTCAGTTTTCCCATCCGTTAAACAGGATTAATAATGTAAACTTATCCTTACTTCACAGGTGTACGTTGAGATATTTGACATGAATATACTTTGGGGGAAAAGCCGTATAAATATTAAAGATAATAGTTAATCTGTTTCCCCCTAGAATAAGCTTTTTGTGGGCAGGGTATTTGCCTACCAACCCTGTTGCATTGTGCTCTCCCAAGTGCTTAGTCCAGTGCTCTGCACACAGTGTTCATTAAATACAATTGATTGATAATGGCCGCCAAAATATTATAAAGGCCTAAAATAGAAAAGCAAGTAATATTTCACTCCCTCTATTTACTAGCTATATCCGTCTGATATAGAAAACAATGATTTAAGGAGGTAGAATTTTGGTACAAAGTGAGGGTGAGTTTAAAAATGATGAGTGATAATTTCTAATCTCATTTCTATTAAGAACTGTTGTGTCACCTTGGGCAATTAGCTAGTATTTGTGCCTCAGTTTCCTCTTTTGTAAGCCTGGGATATTAAACTCTGCCTCTCTAGTTCACAGATGTGTTGTGAAAACAAGAGATTAGTCAAAGTATTTTGAAGAATGAGAAACACATCGAAATTAAAGGAATTTTAGGAGAGCTCTTCACCTCCTAAGATAAACAACTTTTTCCAATGAGAAGGCCATATAAGAGAGCACAGGGAAAACTGTGGAACAACCACTATGTTTTGTACAATGAACTAGTCTGTCAGTTCTAGAATGGCAGTTCTAGTTTCCTTGCTCTTTTGACTGGAGAACCCCCTTGCTGGGGCTTCCAGACTCCATCTGTCGTAGTATTTTCCAACAAAATGAAATTTCCCACCACTAAAGTACTTTGTCATTGTGATTTAATATGGTTTATGGTAATCACCACTGCCATTTTCCTTAAGCATAAAATAGATATATTTAAACTACAGTAGGTGTCAGTTACATGCTAGGTAAATGCCTATATTTCTACAGAAGCTGTTCTGAGTTGGTACTGGGTGGCCACAGGAGGATGACAGAATTGTTAGCCTCAGCAGGGAGGGGAGGGCCTCCTGAACACTCTTGCCGTTTGTTTCTCCCATCACTGAGCAGAGGTACTGGCAGTAACTAATGTTACACAAAAGTGTTGGAATTCAAACACATGCCCCTGAGAGTCTTAAAGTTACTCTTGTTGAAAAGCTGGTGAGTGATCAAGAGTTAGTTTTTCTCTAATAGCTCCCGGAGAAGATGCTTAGAGATTCTGGATTCACTTGTATCTGCTGTATAGTATTGTACCCTCCCAAGTGCTAACACGGTATGTTGCACATAGTAAGCACTCAATAAATACCACTGATCTGGTGTTGTGATTGTCTTAAGTCTGTTGAACAGTTCAGCCTGATGATTGAACTAAAGATCAGGGATAGTCTTAATTGATAATTTAGTCATGTATAGTCCAGTACAGTAGTGAAGTTAGTATGAACAGATTCATTTTATTCTTCCAAGAAGAGCTTTATATTAATAATGTCAAGTCGACAAAATGTTTTAACTTAGGTAAAAATGATCATATCTAAACAAACAGACCATTGTACTTTTAAGCTAATTAGAAAAATGTCACCAAAGTCTTCAAGATTGATTTTTTAAATTCATTCTCCTGAAATATCTATTTTAAAATAGTACTGGTTACATTAGAAAGGAATACATTAAGTACCCAACTCCTACCTTTCTTACCTAATCTCAGAGCTAAATTGACCATCCTTGGAAAAAAAGATAATTGTGAAGAAAAATAGCTTTTCATTTTACAGCTAAAGTGCTGCCTTTCTCTGCAATCAATCAGTGTTGTATTTGTTGAGCACTTACTGTATGCAAAATATTGCACTAACTCCTCGGGAGAGTACAACATAATGGAGTTTGTAGACATGTTTCCTGCCCACAACGAGCTCTCATTCTAGAAGAAACTGTAAATCTATCAATACTATCAAAACTATCAATAAATCATTAGCGTATATTAAGCACTGTGCTAAGCTCTAGAGTTAAGAGTTTACAATCTAGTGGATGAGGCAGACACTAAAACTGTGCCACTGTTTGTGTTCATTTAAGTTGCTAATGCGTTTACATTTTAAAAACAGGAAAGAATTCAGAGAGCTTCTCTGAAAAGCTTGAAGAAAGGAAAATTGAAGGATTAGTTGTGGATTTTGGATTTGTTAATTAGCGTAGACAAGGATTGAATTTGGTTTCTTGAAAAATCGATTTGGAATTGAATTCAAAAACATGGTTTAGAAAAATGCATGATATGCACTTTTGCCTGACCAGTGATTTGCCTCATAAGTACTAATGATTGAAAAAGTCCATTACCTCTCAGCTTTAAATATTTGACATTATTGTGCAAGCAACCTTTTAGGTCTATAGGATGGTAGGATTTGTTAAAACATGTTTTTAAAAGTGTCAGTTCCTTTATATCTTGAAAAGATATAAAAGTATCAGAAAGAGGGACCAAGTTTACGTTGCGATCTCGAATCTCCGACAGAAAGATTGAGCAAGATGAGAACATTGGTGATCAGATTGGAATTATTAAAGAAGTCCTGGTACTACTAATAGCAGTCTCTCCTAAATAGAAAATATTTCCACTGTAGGTGCCTTTCCTGCGTTGCTTATCGTGAATGCTGAATCTTTAGAAAAGAGCTAGATCCTGCTGGAAGACCGATTAGATCCCCTCTACAGCCAAAGAAAGGGTTGAGTAGTGGACATTACAGTAAACATTCTTTTAGGGTAGCCACTGGTGAATCAATTAATCAATTGTATTTATTGAGTTTACTGTGTGCCCAACACTGTACTAAGCACTTGGGAGAGTACAGTATACAGAGTTGGCTATGCTGGTCGCTGATTGAATTTGTGCAAGATGTGAAATTTCACACTTGACTGAGTTTATTCAGCTTTATGATTTGATTGTCTAATATTGCAAGATTGTCCTTTTCGCTATCAATAGCTCCAGAAACTGTCTGCCACTACAATCTGGTGGTGGTGATGATAACTATTGTGGTATTTAAGTGATAGTTTAGATACAGTATAATCACATCAGAAAGAGTACCTGTCCTGCTTGGGGCTTACAATCTAAGGGGGATAGGGAGCAGGAAAATGATGTGACTTGGCCAGATTCAATCAACAGGCCAAAGGCAAAGCTGAGATTAATTTTTTGCTCTTTCTACTAAACCACCCGGCTTCTCAAATCAATGAATGGTATCGTATCATGGAGCTGCAAGGATCCTCAAAGGATCATCTTGGTCAGCCTCCTTCATTGGTCAGCAATGCTGGAGAACTCTGAGGTGAGTCTGTATTATGCAGAAGGCAAGCCATGAGCTGGATTTCTAAAATATACCATCCTTGAAGATTAGTCTTGTCTTTTGGTAAAAAATCCATATTGACCGAAGAGGATAATTCTTTGGTTTTTTAGCATGGTCAGCAAAACACTATTATCAACATTCATTTTGCCCAAAAATATATACATTTTCTTCCCACTGTAGGTACAGCTGTATAGATTTATTATCATTATCCTTTATTATCCCCTCTAGACAGTAAGCTTGTCGTGAGCTTGTATTATACTTTCTCAGGTTCATAGTACAGTGCTCTGTACATGGTAAGTGCTCAGTAAATACCTTTACTGATGAATGGAAACCAATATTTAAAAAATGTATTCTAGCATACAGGGCATTTAAAATCTTGCAGTGGTTGTAGGGGCCAATTAAGTGAAGCCCTAAAAGAATCACTTCGTTAGTAAAAAAATGTTAAATTTTAGAATTTTTTTGCCAATACAGAAAAACTTCATTAAATTAATCTCACTATTCAAGTTAGACTAATTTGAAACAACCGCTGTGAAGCAACCATTTTGTTTTTTAATTAGAACCTGTCAAAATGAGTCTAGTAAATTAAAAGTCCATTTTTATCAGTTTCCTGTCTCTCAGATTAACACATTTTAAGTTAATTTTCAGATGTCAGGAAGAAATCATTGGGTATTTAATTTAGCTTCTCTAGGAATTTGCATATGGATAGTAGAATTTCTTAGGAGAAACTTCTATAAGAAAAAGCATATCACTTTTAAAACTATTTCCTGTTCGGTTTACAACCATAAAACAATATGTGATTTACAGTAAAGAAAATCATCTCTAGTTTCAAGAAGGTGAAAGAGTTATCCTGTCAAAATGGAATGTGTAATGTATAGGTTGCTTTAGTTTTTAGTAATATATGATCCTATCAACTAAAAAGAGTTTTTTTCCCTAGGGTAAGCATTGTGGAAGAATGTTTGGAAGGACATTTTCAAATGCCTCTAAAATATGAAAAGGATTTTAAAAAGTCATGCCAGATGTTATTTGAAATCTAAAAACACATAAAACTTGACAGAATATAACTCAATTGGGTAAAAATGAATGCTCCTGTACAGTATATTTAACATGCTAAAAATAACACTTGGATAATAAACCTTGAATTCCCTTTATGAATCATACCTAGGTGGTTTTTTATTTGTTTTTGTTTTAATTTCTTGTAGGAGAAAAGGAATGAAATTCTGATTGTTTAATGGGTGAGATGATTAGTAATCTGTAGCCAAGTTAGGATGGGGCAAAGCTAACTCTTTTGGATTCAAGCCTTTTTTCAGAAAGATTTAATGGGACACACAGAATTGGCCTCATTTTCAGCCTAACAAGAAAGGGATTTACAGCTTGTTCTGTACAATGTTGAGCTTTTCTGCAGTCATTGTTGTCTTTGGCCTTGAAAATATGAGTTTCTGCGTGACTCATTTGTTCAGGGGTCAAACCATTTGCCGACTGAGGCCCAGTGGAAGAGAGGGCTCTTCATTTTGAAATGGGTGGATGGCACTGGGGCTCCATAGGGGAGTCAGTCAGTCCAATGGTACTGGTGCTGAACTCAGAGTTCCTGGAGTTGGTTCTTGGATGGACTCTTGGGAAGTGGTAAATGGAAATAAAAAATTGGAATTCATTCATTCAGATGTATTTATTGATCACTTACTGTTTGCTAAACACTGCACTAAGCACTTGGGAGAGTACAGTACAACAACAGACACATTTTCTGCCCCAAACGAGCTCAGGGTCTAGAGGGGTAGATGCGATGCAAAAAATATTACCTTAGGTCCCACAGAATTATTCCATAAATCTTGTCTTTGGGGTAAGTATCGGATTTTTCCCGAGTAAATTTCTGATCAAAAATTCCACCTCCCACTGGGAAAAATCTTCTCTATGGGACTAGCAAGAGGATAAGGAGAGTAAACCCTTAGACTAGTACACTATAAACCCTGGAAGAGATTTTTTTTTTTGATTAGTCATGGACTCCCTGCCAGTGGAAAACAAGTGTTTTCACACCACGTAGCTCCCCTCTCCATAACCAACATTACTGAATAATACAATTCCTCATGTAACACTCCAGATCCTGTTCCCTATTTCTCACAGGCAAAATCTTAAGGGCAGAATGCTGGGATTGTGATTTGAAGTTTTATCTAAAATTCTGAAGTCTTTCTTTGAAACTACATTTAATAAGCACATAAGGCAATTCCTCATTTAATATTTACCTCTTGAGTTACCTTGGGCAAATCACTTGACTTTTCTCCGTCTCCGTTTCCTCATCTGTAAAAATGGGAATTAAACACCTCTTCTCCATTCCTTGAGAATGTGGTCTCCATGTGAACCATGGATTGTGTCTGAGCAAATTGTTGCAGGTACCCTAGTTTTTAGAAAATAGTAAGGGTTTAAATAATACCACAATTATTATTTTTTAAAATGTGGATGGGATTCAAATATATTTGAAATAGTTTTAGGGATGTTCATTATCAGTGTTTTAATGACAGAAGACTCAAATACTTTTAAACATAAAAATCATCATTCATTTCCAATTTCCTGGAAATACTTTCACAGCTTCATTTGGAAAGCAGGAGAATGAGATTAGAGTGGATTGTTTCTATTGCATATTTGAGAGCAAATTATAATTGCTGATACTGATAAGGTGTTAAGATTTGAATGTTCACTTACTGTCATAATCAGGTCTTAATTTCTTTTGTCAAGGCACCAGTGCTAATTTATTGTTAAGGTTCGTAATTGAATTGCAGTACAAATCTTAATCGTAATTCAGCATATCTGTCAACATTCATCATCTATGTATTAGCATGCACTTTTATTTTAGATAAAATGAAAACAACTTGAAGACATAATGCAGTGTTGTATTTCCAGAATTGACAGCTGGCCTCTCAGTCACTTAATTTAGCTATTTTTCAGGCAGGCAACTTCCTCATTATATTAAGAAAACTGCCAAGAGTAGTCAAGCATGGAAAGAAACAAAAGACATAGTGATTTGCTATTTTATTGTTGGCATCTGTCAAAAGATTGCAAAAATCAAATAAAAAAACCCAAACCCAAGCTTTTTCGTAATGATGAATTGATTCATTGCATGAAAGTATAATCTCCCAACTCCTGGTCAAGATATTGGATTTACAGTGACCTGTATCAAGGCTTATGGTAAAAGTAGGTTATCTTGGCTGAATTATTTTCTTAATTGCCTTAATTTCTCTTTAATTAGTATAATCACTAGATGTTAAATGTTTCAAAAATGCAATAAATTGCATGACATTTGTCATTAACAAATTTTGGAAACTTGTGTGACTTTCATTATCATTTTCTGTTAATTACTGTTAAGGTCTTGGGCTTTTTTGACAAGAACTAACAAGTAATCCTGCCAGTGATGTGTCTTGATATGGTCAGTGCATTTCAGAAAAACGGGAGACTCCAGGAAGGATCACAGGAATGGAGAAGGGCCATATGAAAAAGGTGGAAGTTGAGGTTGTTTAAAGCAAGTGAAGAGAAGGCAAAGGTAGTGGCGGGTCAAGGAGGACTTAGTAACCGACATCAAGTCTATTCAGAGAACGGGTAGTTATAGGCCAAGTTTGCAGAGGATTGGTCTAAAAGCAATAGGCTTAAATTACAGACTGAGCAGAAGAAAGAACTTCTCGACTGCCAGGGTTACAGGACACCAGAATGAGCTACTGAAGGAAGTGTGCAGTCTTCTTTGGTATCTTTAAGAAAATAGATTAACACGTCTGCCAGGATGGATTATGCAACGGACGTGCTGTTTGCATAAAGGGCACTTGGGTAACGAATGTGTCTAGGTTTTCTATCAAATCGACCAGTCCTCAGTAGAAGGGGTTGAACTACAACCCAACATAGTGCCGTGTCCCCTCTGATAGATATTTGTCAGTCATATGGTGCAGTCTGATGGTGACTTGGCTGGTGGCCCCGTTCTGGCAAAGGAATCCATGAGCCAGAGACTCTCTCCACCTCTGCCAGAGAAGCCTCTCTTCCTCCACCCACACAGCTACAATTTATTCAATTGTATTTATTAAACTTTAACTTTGTGCAGAGCACTGTACTAAGCCCTTGTGAAAGTACTATACAACAATAAAGAGGGTCAGTCCCTGCCCACAACAAGCTCTGTCTCCCGGTGAACTGGCGGGTCTGGGAGCCAGGGAATGCGGAAGGGAATATCCCGGGTGGGCACAGTCCTTCCAGGGAAGCTGGGTGAGAGCCCCTTCAGTTGTTCCTCTTCCTCCAGTAGCCTGGTAGGGAGAGTGTAGCATGCGTCTACACCATGCAGTAGTGGTGACAGCAGGCCAGGAGAGCCCCGGCTCCAGCTCGTTCCACAGAGGCCTCTCCGTTCCCTTCTGCAGTTTTGCTCCCTGAGGAGCTGGGTCAGAACTGCTTTTATCTTTCCTATGCCTCCTCTCTATGTGAGTTGTATGTGGCCACCCGGAAAGAGGGATTGAGACATGGATGTGGTTCGTTGTAGCGGCAGTAGGTCTCTGCACCCAGCCAGGTGAGGCCCAGCTTCCGCTTCTCCTGCAGACCTCTATGTTCTGAAGCTTCTGAAGCTCTGCTCCCTGATGAGCCGGGGTAGCCGCGGTCTGAGTTTTTCATCCTCTTCCTCCTGTTTTTCTCTCACCCAGGCTTCTCCCCACCCTGAAAATCCCCAAGCGACTCCCACGGTGGAAACCATGTACCCCAGACTCTCTCTCTCTCTCTCTCTCTCTCTCTCTCTTGCCCCTGCCTTGTGGGTCAGCTCTGGAGGAAATCCCAACTTCTGGTGCTGGCTGCCCCCTGATTGGGTGATTAGGAGACTTTATAATTTAAACAATGAAGACCATCCTTCAGGAGCCAAAATAAATTTGAGGGATTTCACCTGATTAATGTGTCATAGCACAAAATCCATTGTGGAACCCTAATTTCACTCTCTAATAATAATGTTGGTATTTGTTAAGTGCTTACTATGTGCAGGACACTGTTCAAAGTGCTGGGGTAGATAGAGTGTAATCAGGTTGTCCCACGTGAGGCTATCAGTCTTACTCTTCATTTTACAGATGAGGTAGCAGGCTCAGAGAAGTTAAGTGACTTGCCCACAGTCACACAGCTGACAAGTGGCAGAGCTGGGATTCGAACCCATGACCCCTGACTCCCAAGCCCGTGCTCTTTTCACTGAGCTACGCTGCTTCTCCAGTGAAGACACGATGGTGGTACAGAGTATGGTGTGTGTTTATATATGTGCATGCATACCCCAAAACACACCTCCCCCAAAAAAGTCCAAAAAGGGAAGAGTTGCCAATTTGTAGTGTTAACTTCCTACAGGAAAGGGGCAATTGAATATTGGAAATGAAATAGGATAATATTTTTCTACTTCATTGGTTTTTCTTAGAAATCTTTCACAGAACAGATTTGTGGTGGAAATATACCACTAAAGGTTTCATTTATTCGGCTTGTTATGCAGAGCTTTTGCATCTTACACCTTTTTTCTCCAAAATAAATATTTCTCTTTGCTTTATTAATTTCCTTATTGCTATATTCACACTTTTCCTGGTAGCTAACTCATGAACAACTTAAAAGACCATGTCTAAATGATAACAAATACTTGGAGAAGAAATGAATAGTAGTTCTCAGGGTTTGAACCAGGGAGGACTCTGGGCATGCACTATAATCCTGGTAAGTATTAAGCACTTATTGGATGTCAAAGAATCAAGCTAAGGATTGGTGTAGATAAAAACAATAATTTCAGACGTAGTCCTTGTCCTCTCCAGCACTCACAGTTTGTGAGTTAGGGAAAGGCATTATTATGGTGGTTGTATGGTATTTAAGTGTATTTACTGTGTGTCGGGCACTAGGTATTTACTGTGTGTCAGGCACTAGGTTCTGGGGTAGATATAAGTTGCACAGCCCCTTTCCTCCATGGGACTCAGTCTAAGTTTGAGGAAAAATAGGCATCAAATTCCTCATTTTACAGATGAGGAAACTGAGGCACAGAGAAGTTAAGTAATTTGTCCCCTTGATACACACAGCAGGCAAGTGGCAGATTAGAACTTAGGTTCTCTGACTCCCAGTCCCATACTCTTTCCACTAGGCCTTGCTGGCCCCCTTCTTTTATAGATGAAGAAACTGAGGCACAGAAATGTTACGAGTTACAGCAGACCAGTGACAGAGCTGGGATTAAATCTTTTGGCTTCCAATCCTGTGCACAGTTTACCACTAAACGTCTGATAAAAGAGGTTGGGTCAGATGCATTCTGCTATGCAGCTTCTGGGGAATGAGTTCTCCTGGGGGACGAGTTGTTTCCTTGTATGACAGAGTGTATGATTAGTATTTACTAACCTGGTGGTAGTGTCCAGTGCTGGACTGTACTAAATGTGTGGAAGACTACAGAAGTAACATGACCCATGGCCCTTCCCAAAAGGAGTCTCCAAGTTAATGGTGGAGACAGACATAGACTGCAAATAGTGAGAATAGGACAAAAATAAGGATTGAGCAGCTATTAATCAGGATAAAATAGCCAGATAAATAATTGAAAGTTGAAATAAGTAAAGGAAGAGAACATACCCTCATGTTCACCTATTGAGGAAGAGAATCAAATACAGCAGTACTAAAGATGAGTTTTGGCTTGATATGACTTGGAGTTGTGAATTACTTAGTGATAGCAAATTCATTTTTATTTCTCAAGATAATCTGTTATTCACATTATACATTATTGCCAGTAGCCAGAATATTATAATTAGCTATCATTAAGATCTCAAAATAAAAAAGCCCTCCAGGTTCTGTGGCAGGTATCAAGAATTACTTTCTGAATTGAGACTTGCAGATCAGCTTATAATGGACTGGCTTCCAGTCACTATATATTTTACTAAAGAATGTAAAATGACCCCAGTCACCAAGATAATTTTTTTTTTAATATGTACTTTTATATCCACATTAATCTTTCCTGCATATGTTCTTGGACTGTGGCTGTAAAAGAAAAAGCCGTATCAACAAACTGTTCTTGTTTAATAACGTTGTCAAACTGAGAATATCCAGCCTAAAAGGTAGAATTTGTTGATTGGTTATCACACCTCTGTCTTATTGCAACTGCTTTTCATCATTTTCCAGATTCATATGCAATGTCAATCCGTGCTGTAATTGAAGATAAGGCAGATATGCCATCTTAGTATTATTATTTTTTTCATCAATGATTTTGAGTCTAATTCTCCTCCCTGAGTTCTTGGGGAAGCATCCTGCCAAATTCTGGTTGAATAGAAAAATGACATTAGAGGAACAGGAATAATACCTTGAATTTGATAAGCTCTTTTTTTCCAGAGAGTTTTCATATTATCCTTGTATCCTCAGCCCTGTGATGTACGGGAAAGTTATTATTCCCATTTTGCAAATGAGAAAATTGAGGCAACTAGCAGTTAAATAACTTGCCCAATTTCTCTCTGCTGGCCAGTGACAGAGTTGAGATTGGAAGCCAAATTTTCTGACTGGTGCCAAGATCTTTTAACTAGTCCTCCACAATCCTTTGATACATGTCACCTTCAGAGGATGTTCCCAAGATGGAGAAATGGATGTTTGATCCTGGGGATTCTGCCATTCATTGCATCCTCAGCACTGCAGGAAATTGAAAAACTTCTTGGAGGTAGTGTAATGAGTAAGCACCATTTTGAGGTAAGCTCCTTGTGAGCAGGGAACCTGTCTACCAACTCTGTTTGTTGTATTCTACTCTCCCAAGTGCTTAGTAAAATGTTCTATACTCAGTAAGCACTCAGTAAATACCATTGAATATGTATATATAATTCAAATGGCCAATGTTGGTGGTGATGATGAAAAGGAAGATGAGGAAATAGGGGCTACATAACAAGTCTAGAGAGATTTCTTTTTTTTTTCTTTTTGGTTCTTGTTGGTGTGTTGCTGCCCCTCTAAGACCCTTGAGCAGGCAAGTTGGACTCAAATTACTAATATTTGGGAAAACATTAATCCCCTGTACCAATTACCTTAATTTGAAAGGCTCCAAAACCCTTCCAAGAAAATGCTATGATATAAATTTGATTCTAGACTAACATGTTATGGGTAAGAGGTTTCCCTAGGACTTTGATGCTCTGCTCATGTCTTCTCTGCATTCCTTCTTTCTCTCTCCTCTCACTCACTGATTGACTCTGACCCTGTTGGCCCCCACAATCTGTTGGTAATGGCAAGGTACCATCTTTCAAGGGACACATCGTTCAGTTTAGTAGCCTCAGTTTTATAGTGAGTACAATAGACCTTAGCTGCACATTTCAAATTAAGTTGTCTAATTCTAGCTGGCAAATCTGAACATCATGTTGACAAGTGGAGCTCCAGCTAAGAGGAGATGGTCTGGGGGGGCGGGCGGGGGAGCGGGGGAGGGAAAATGGAACATTGATTGGTGTATATTTATGGAAATTTAAAATGCAACTTAATGTCCTTTGACATTGAATTCGATTTTATGTGAATATCTAATATTTTCTACATGCAGTTGAAAATAGATTAGACTGAAATTTTCATTTCACTGGCTTCCTCGGCTACCTAGTTAATGGATTCTGGGTATAGTCAGAATTATTGTGGTGGACTCCTGCTCCACATCTGCAAATAGCATCCTGTGACCTTATGGGTTCTCCCAATTAATATGGTTTTGCAATCACTTTTTATTCACAGCTGTCATAGTACTCCATGAATGTTAAAGTAACAAAGAGGCTAATAGTATGAACTTTATTAAAAACCTATGGAAAACATTCATTTGTGAAATCAGTATCTTTCATCCACAAGTAAGGCCCATTTTATGTAAAAGTCTTTTGGGTTAAAATTTCATCTCTTGCAGCCTCAGCCTTACTTTGAGAGAAAACAGAAATATGTTCAAATGAACAGTTTTATCTGAACAAATTGCATCATGGTTATGACTGAATATGTCTGTCACAGTTAAGGCTAATAATTTTCATCTTGGGGTCCTTTAATGTAAACTGCTTTTCCTTAGTGTATTTGGATATCAATGTTTGTACTTATTATAAGTTGTCTCCTTCCCTTAAGTACCCTCCTGTTAATTCTGTTTGTCACCGTCACTTACTCTGTCAATCAATAGTGTTTATTGAGTGTCTGTTGAATGCAGAGCTCCGTAGTAAGAGCTTGAGAGAATAAAATATAGTTAGTAGACATGATCTCTGTCTGCCCTCAAGGAGATTACCCTAGTAGATAGCCTGTCTTTTTCTTTTTCTTTTATTAAGTACATTACTGCCAAGGTTGTTCATTGTATTTTCTTATCTAAGATTTTTGCTTCAAGTGAGAAGCCCAGAGAATTCACCCGTTGACCTAACAGAAACTGTAGACAATATTGAAAAGAATATTTATTCAGTTTTACTAAATTTATAGTGAAAATTCATGGTGACAGTGAAGTGCATGATTCAACCATGAAGGCGGTTTGGACCCGACTGTAGTTTCTACTTGTGACACTCACTTGTCTTGGCCCAAGCAAGCAGTGTTTTTGGCACCTGGCAGTGGTGTCTCAGAGCCAGAAGAAAGCTAGGAATGAGATCATTCTCACCTACTCAGGAACAAATGTAGGATCCCATCATGACACTGGACTTTTGTGACATTCTGATCCAGCCCATCTTCTCTCTTCATATATGAATTTGGTGATGCCTATTCTCCATTTTACACAAAACTGTGCAATCTCAGAAATTAAATTAATTTTTTAACATTTCAGAGGTTACTGTGTGCAGAGCATTGTACTAAATTCTTGGTGAGTACAGTACTTAATAGAAATTATTTCTGTCCTCAAAGATCTTGCAGTCTATTGGAGGATATGGGCAGAGATGATTATGGCCATTAGTAAATCATGAGTGGAATTTAGCTAATTATGAAACTCCATGCTATATTTTCCACTGATAGTGGTAGAAATCAATCAATGGTATCTATTGAGTGCTTACTTTATGCAGAGCACTATGTTAAGTGCTTGGGAGAGTCCAGTATATCAGACACTTTGTCAGACACATTCCCTCCTCATAATGACTTTCTTTCCTTTCTTCAGAGAAATAGCCTTAGAAGGAATGCCATTTAATAATCCTAGCTGTTTGGGATCCTTCAGCTGGTTTAGACCACCCAACAACTTCTGATTTTTTTTTGGATGCTAGATGTAAACTTACTGCACTGAGGAGACAGATCTGAGTCCTATGAATGGTAGTTGTCCACTTAGAAAGGGTCTGGAGATAAGGTCGACCTCTTCACAAACAACTTGTCTGTCACAGCTGTGGTTTAGAGGTATATCATTTAAATGTAGATGATATCAAATATTATCTGTTAAGGGACCCGGGCTGGACATGATAGGGAAAGTGTTAATGTGACTGAAAGAATGGAGGGCTGTTGGAGAGACAGTTGCATAAAACAAGTCCCCAGGAGCTTGGGAAAGAGAGGGAGAGATAAGAGTTCATGGAATCCCATCTGATAGGTCTCGCTACTACCCAAGGCTGTTCAACCATCTCGCTCTTTGATCCTACTCATTATTGAACCATCTGCTAGTTCCTTAGGGATAAACTCTGGATTATCCCTGGCTAGTTTGTAAGATCTTTATCACCTGAAATCATATCTATAATCTCCCTCCTCATTCATATCTGACCAACACCTCTTACCTTCAAAGCCCTACTCGATCACATCTCTTCCCATCTCTTCCGAGAGGCCTTCCCTGACCAAGATTAATTACCATCCTTTCCACATTACTTCCCCTACTTGGCCTCCCTTCAACATCATCTGTGTTGAACATCATCATCATCATCATCTTGGATCAGTAACCTTTATGAACTTTGATTTTTGACCACCCCACAGCACTTTTGTACATAGTCATCTGTAATGTCTGTCTCTCCAACTTCAGTTTGTAAGTTCCCTCTGGGCAGGGATTGGGTCTCCCAACATTATTGTTTTTTCCTTTCCTCAGTACTTAGTATAGGGCTCTTCAGGGCTCTTCACATGGTAAGTGCTCAGTATATGCTTCTTATACATGGGTAGGGGATTCTAATAATTAACTGATCGTAGTATTGAATCTAATGGGAAAAAGAATCGTTCTTTGTTCTGTAGTGTCCATTTCTTTGCTGATATTAGTACTGTAATTAAAGCAGAATAAATTATCCTTTCCTGACAGATGAGAAACTGAAGCTTAGAAAAATAAAGTAACTAGTGAACAGTTCACAGCAATCAGTGAATGGATGAGAGACAGCCAAGTCTTCTACCTTTCACGCCAGAATTCTACTCCTATTTAATCAATCAGTAGTATTCATTGAGAACCTATTTTGTGCAATCACTCTTTCTCATAAGAAGGGAATAGTAATATAATTTGGGATAAAATTAAATTTATTATCGAGTGAGCTAATAGTCTCTGAGAATTAATGATAATGATCATTATCATCAACATATTAAGCACTTATTGTGTGTCAAGCACTGTACTAAGTGTTAGGGTAGATACAAGATATTCAGGTCAGATACAGGATATTCAGGTCAGACAGTCTCTAACCCACATGATGCTCATAATTCTAGAAGGAGGGATAAAAATATAGATTTTCCATTTTGCAAGTAAGGTAACTGAGGCATAGAAGTTGTGACTTGTCCAAGGTCATCCATCAGTCAAGTGACAACTGGGATTAGAACCCAGGTCTTCTGACTCACCGGTCCATGCTCTTTCCACTTTGCCAAGTGTGTCCTGACCAAGTCATGGAAACATTCTTCCTGTGCCTAAGTATATTTTTCCCTCCGGAAATTAGGTGTTTTAGGAAAGTATAACACACAATCAGACTCTAGGGACTGTTTAATGTCTTTAGCCAGGCACAGCAAATTAAATTGTGACTAGTGGCCTGAAAATGTGAATGGGCCCCCCATCCCTGATTGATTGCTAGGGAGGGATTTAGCTTTTATTTTGAATTTTATATATACATATATATATATATCAAACATTTTATCATCAAAAAATATGCAATAGATATATATACCCTGCTTATTTTGTAAGTGGGGGTGATTTTCTTTGTGAGCAGATTTATGGAGCTATATATCTTTAACAAAATCTCTAGAGGTTTTAAATGTATTTGATTTCCATTTTGGAAAAATAAAAATGTAAGGACAGTTAC
The DNA here is from genome assembly GCF_004115215.2 of Ornithorhynchus anatinus. Classification (NCBI taxonomy): domain Eukaryota; kingdom Metazoa; phylum Chordata; class Mammalia; order Monotremata; family Ornithorhynchidae; genus Ornithorhynchus; species Ornithorhynchus anatinus. Next base: position 11,722,770 of record NC_041739.1, read on the forward strand.
GTGTCAAAAGAATTCAAGAGCAGTAATTATGTTCCAATTTTTAATTAAAACAAGGTTTAGTGATTTTAAGTTATTTCAGGTATATAAGGTTCTGGCTAGTAATTGGGTGCTTCAGTGCATTCATTAGCACAGAAAACATTTGCAACATAAGCTTATTATAGCTTGAAAAGTTTAATCTCTGTATTTCCTAGTTGTCACAGCCACAAACTTTTTCTTGGGCCCCAAGATAGGTTCGTTAGAAATATCGATGTGAATGCCTTGATTTCTGCCAGCGTGGCTTAGTGGAAAGAGTCTGGGCTTGGGAGTCAGAGGTCATGGGTTCTAATCCTGACTCTGCCACTTGTCAGCTGTGTGACTTAGGGCAAGTCACTTCACTTCTCTGTGCCTCAGTTACCTCACCTGTAAAATGGGGATTAAGATTGTGAGTCCCCTGTGGAGCAACCTGCTTACTTTGTATCTACCCCAGCGCTTAGAACAGTGTTTGGCACATAGTAAGCGCTTAACAAATACCAACATTATTATTATTATTATTGCTAAAAGACCTTGCAAAACCAGGAGAGTCTTTGACTGGACAAATCATTATTTTGTCACTCTGTAAAATCCTGCGGATCCATACTGGAAATATTGCCCACCAATCAGGTTAGGAGAGCTACAGTGCTGCTGAATAAGGTACCAAGAAGGACATGATAATAATAATTGCCATATTATTTGTTAAATGTTCACTATGTGTCAAGCATTGTACCATGCAGTGGGGTAGATATAAGTTAATAATCAGGTGCCATATGAGGCTCCTAGTCTAAGTAGGAGGGAGAACAGGTATTGAATCATCATTTTGCAGATGAGGGAACTGAGGCACAAAGAAGTTCAGTGATTTATCTCAGCAAGCAAGTGGGGGAACCAGGATTAGAACCCTGGTCCTCTTGACACCCAGGCCAATGGTTTCTATGAGGCCACACTACTTCACGGCATGGTTGAGGTGAACAAAATTATGAAGGGGGAGGACTGGGCGATTATGGATTTCTTCAGCAAATTATTCTTTCATTCAATCATATTTATTGAGCACTCACTCTGTGCAGAGCACTGTAATAAGCGCTTGGGAAAATCTCACAAACCCAGAAAGAAACCTGGAGGTGGCACATACATATTGATGTCTGTCTCCTCCTCTCTAGACCATGAGCCTGTTGTGGGCAGGGAAAACAGCATAGCTTAGTGGCAAGAGCACAGGTTTGGGAGTCAGAGGTCATGGGTTTGTATCCCAGCATTGCTGCTTATCAGCTATGTGACTTTATGCAAATCACTTAACTTCTCTGTGCCTTAGTTACCCTATCTGTAAAATGGGGTTTAAGACTGTGAGCTCCACGTGGGACAACCTGCTTACCTTATATCCACCCCAGCACTTAGATCAGTGCTTAGCACATAGTAAGCACTTTACAAATACCATAATTATTACTATTGTCTCTCTTTATTTCCAAGCGCTTAATACAGTGCTTTTTACACAATAAGTGCTCAATAAATACGATTGAATGAATGAATGAGAGCAAACAAATGGAAACTCTTTAATTACAGGTGGAAAATGGGGTCCAGAAACAGCAGGGGTTACTGAGTCCATTGTTTTTGCCTGTACAGTCTTGCAGACTGGTCTCCTAGCATGTCTCACCCCAAATCTTGATAAGTGATAGGAGTTTTCAAGGACTGGAGAGGCCCCAGATCAAGTCTTCCTGGAATGTTAGTTTTCAATGTGTCTATCCCATTTGCTTCTCACTTAAAATCCCCACCTCCTTTTTACACTTCACTCACAATGAAACTTTAGAACCCCTGTGCATTCTAGTGGCTGAATCACCTTTTTTATGCCAAAATTAATTTCACTTCTCTAATCAATTCTGGACTCTTTTCCCACTTTATCATCAGAGTTTCTCTATCCCTTTCCCCACTTAAAATTTAGCTGAATATCTGTTATCTCAGTTATAGAAACTGTGCCCATAGCCCTTTGGTGAACATCAATTTTTTTGACTATTTCAGGACTTTGTTTATTAAGCTACTCATCTTTCCCGTGTTAGGTTAGAAAGTCCTGCAAACAGGGATCGTGTCTCTTACCTTTAATAACCTCTACCACGCATGTGCACAGTGGTTTGTAGACACAGAACGTAATCAATCAATCATATTTATTGAATTCTTACTGTACTAAGCACTTGGGAAAGAACACTACAACAGTGTTGATAGACAGATTTCCTGCCCAGCTTACAATATAGAGGGTCGTGTACTATTGATTGATTGGAGAGTGATAAGTCAGCTGGAGTTGCCTGATTAACTTCCAAGAAAGAAGGTGTAGATGACTAGTAGTTATTTCTGTTTGAGAGCAAATGTGTCCATTTTCAGAATTCTGGTTGCCAGATTTTCCCTTCCATTTAATTGGTTTCTTATTTTTTCCTCAAGTTCCAGCTTGAGACTAAGACATTAATCACCATGGACAGCGATCTCCCTTTCTTAGCTGTGTAATGATTCTTAGTAGCAAGTATGATCAATTGAATCTAAAGATGAACCCTTCTCGGAGTTTTTTTAAACAATATCTAAGCCATTCATTATCTTCTGAGTATCAAATCAAACCCAGATATTGGTTAACTGCTATTTCCAAATAAATGCACTTAAGAGCAGGATTCGGAAACAAATCTAAGTATTGTTTCAAATGATGGGACTAACATAAAAAGAGCTTGATAAAGTGCTTACATTTTTAGTTTTTTCTGGCTCCAATCTTGTATAACAAGGCAAAAATGTGTAGAAAAGCATTTTGAAACATTATAAATAATAGCTTTCTTAGAGTATTCATAGGGGCTGAAGCTGGGCTCTGGGCAGATTTGTAAGGAAGCATGATTGAAAATAAAATCTGTCAGAAGGATCCAAGACCAATTCTTTATTCACACCAGCTGCATCAGCACTCTAACCAGAGATGCCACCAAGAGATTTGCAAAAGAATCATTCACAGCTGCTTGAGTAGTCTGCTTCGCAGCCAGGTGTCAGCAATCGAAATATATCTCCTGCTTTTCATAATATCTCCTGAGGATGATAATGAGGAAGGATGATGTATATTTCAGCAGGATGCTTCATTTCAAGTATTGTTTTTAGACTTCATTTCATTAGAAAATACTTTTCTCATTTGAAAATTTCATGTATTTCATTTGATCTATTGGGGAGTGGAGGAAGTTAATTTATAGTCTATGCTTAAATTTTCCTTATTATAATTTTCTCTTTTCAAATTACTAATTAGTTGTCCTCCCTCTGCCTGCTTTTTTATTTGTTTTCTATTGGAATCATAGAATAGTTCAAAAGAAAGATGTGGTATTTTAATTTGAGGAGGAAATGCTCTACCTGTATAAGGCAACAAATGCAGTCAATCAATTAATTGTATTTATTGAGGTCTTACTCCCTGCAGAGAACTCTAAGTGACTGGAGAGTGCAATATAACAGCTTTGGTAAACACATTCCTTACTCACAATGAGACCTTACATTCTAGAGGGGGAGACAAAAATGAATATACATAAATTACATATATGTATGTAAGTGTTGTGGGGCTGAGAGTGGAGTGCGTAAAGGGTGAAAATGCATAGGATTTGGAGTTACATTTCTTTTATTTTGTTTGAAAATCATTGTTCTAACAGGCCAATGATTATAAGAAGGATCTAAAGTGTGGCAAGTTGAGAGGTTAAATAAAAGATACCAGGTTGCACATTTTCCTTTTAATTGTTTTGGATAAATGGCTATTAATATTGACAAATTAAAATTTATAGGTTTGGAAGCCAGGAAGTTTTTTTAAAAGCCATCAGATTACCCAAATAGTTTATCTTCAAAGCTTGTGAACAGACATCTAGCTTTTGTAAACAGTGTGCCATAGTGGACAGAGCATGGGCCTGGGAGTCAGAAGGTCATGGTTTCTAAACACAGCTCTGCCACTTGTCTACTGTGTGATGTTGGGCAAGTCACTTAACTTCTCTGTGCCTCAGTTACCTCATCTGTAAAATGGGGATTAAGGCTGTGAACCCTATGCAGGACATGTACTGTATCCAACCTGATTTCCATATATATATGTATATGTATATAAATTACATATATGTACATGTGTTGTGGGGCTGAGAGTGGAGTGTGTAAAGGGTGAAAATGCATATGATTTGGAGTTACATGTATTTTATGTACCCCAGTGCTGAGCGCAGTGCCTGGCACATTGTAAGCACATAATAAATACCAGAATTATTATTAACACAAGGCTGCATCATTTTGTGTCAATTTATGCTCATTTCTAACATTTGTAAAGAAGATCGCTTGATACATTTGACAATCCTAGGCTGTAGATTGGAGAGGCTAGTTTGTCAGAATATCAGGTTTACTTGATCACTTTGTAATTTTCCATTCTTACAGGCCCAATTGGTGACTTCATTTGATTTTTTTAAGGAGTGTGTGTGATTAGTGGCAAAGAAGCAGAGAAATATAGCTCCCATCTGTTGCATCCCAGTGGTGCTCCTTTCATGAGGAGTTTTACTTTAACTGTTTTACTGAAGTAGAGAGAAAACTTCAGGAAAACTAGGATTATGTCTTTGTTTTCTGTATATTTTGGAAGACTGTAGCTAGGGAAATCCGATTCTTCTCACACTTGTTTTTACCATAACTCTGCAGAGTTCTTCTTGGTATTCAGAGATGTACTGTAAAATGGGAAGTAGCCAGGGATTGTTCTTTACTCTCACCTTTTCTCTGCATTCCAGTTAATACCTTTAAATGTCACTTGTTAAAACCAATTAGATCTGTGACAGAGTTCTTGGGAATATAACAATACTGATAAAAATGCTATAGACTTTTAGCACGTACTATGTGCCACACACTGAGGTGAATGCAACACAGTCATATAGGACACAATTTTACCTGCTGTGTGAACTTGGGTAATAATTCCTGTCCCACATGGAGCTCACATTCTAAAAGGGAGGGAAATTGAGTTATATAGAAATTGTGACTTGCCCAAGACCACATAACAGGACAGTGGTGGAGCCAAGATTGGACTCTCAGTCCTGTGTTATTTCCACTAGGCCATCCTGCCTCTCCTGGATGCTGACATTTCTCTGCTTTCCTATTTGTCCTCTTGCCCTCTATGCATCTTGAGAAGCAATGTGGCTCAGTGGAAAGAGCTCGGGCTTGGGAGTCAGAGGTCATGAGTTTGAATGCCGACTCTGCCACATGTCAGCTGTGTGACTGTGGGCAAGTCACTGATCTTCTCTGTGCCTCAGTTACCTCATCTGTAAAATGGGGATTAAGACTGTGAGCCCCACATGGGACTACCTGATTACCCTGTATCTACCCCAGCGCTCTGCACATAGTAAGTAAGTGCTTAACAAATTCCACCATTATTGTTATTATTGACCAGCTGTATCCATTCCACATAGCTCCTCCGCTTGGTAAGCCCTCCACAGGGGCATGGATTACAGTGGAAGTTGAGTCATAAACCACTTTAGGAAACTGAGAGACCCCTGTGAAACTCATCTGCTTCCCAAGTGTCATTGGTGGCTTCAATTCCTGACCCCCACCTCCATCACCGTCCATTTCTACTTTTTCCTGTAGCATCCCAAAAGTCTGAAAAAATATCTTGTGTAGTGACCCTGCTTCTTGGTCTTCTCTCTACTCCACTTCCCACCCTTGGGAAGAAAAAGGAAGAGCTGATTACATTCCTCCCCTCCCCTCGCCAGATACTCCTTCATGTGGATCAGTGGAAAGAGCACAGGCTTGGGAGTCAGAGGTCATGGGTTTGAATCCCGGCTCTGCCACTTGTCAGGTATGTGACTGTGGGCAAGTCACTTCACTTCTCTGGGCCTCAGTTACCTCATCTGTAAAAGGGGGATTAAGACTGTGAGCCTCACGTGGGACAACCTGATTACCCTGTATCTACCCCAGTGCTTAGAACAGTGCTCTGCACATAGTAAGCACTAAACAAATGCCAACATTATTATTATTATTCACAAACCCTCCAAACAGGCTAAACGGCCCCTTTTGGAGTCAGGAGTCTATTGGGGATTCCAAGCCTCTTCCATCATGGGGAGGATTACTGTGACATTCTTCAGAGGTGGTGCTAAGTTGTCACACCTTGCTCATTGTTAGGCTAATCAGGAAATATGCATGCAGGCAGGCTAATGATATTTATCTATGACAGGTTCTTTATCTTAGATTGTTGCTTTCTTTTACCTAATTCAGAACATAGTGAGTCGGATGCTCTGGAAGTACCAGATGTATAGCCCTAAATCTGTCATTCAGTGGTATTGCTGTGTGCAGAACACTGTACTAAGTACTGGGAGAGTATAGTGCATTAGAGTAGATGCAGCGTGCAGAGAGAAGCAGCGTGGCTCAGTGGAAAGAGCACGGGCTTTGGAGTCAGAGGTCATGGGTTCGAATCCCAGCTCGACCACTTGTCAGCTGTGTGACTCTGGGCAAGTCACTTAACTTCTCGGTGCCTCAGTTACCTCATCTGTAAAATGGGGATTAAGACTGTGAGCCCCACGTGGGACAACCTGATTCCCCTGTGTCTACCCCAGTGCTTAGAACAGTGCTCGGCACATAGTAAGCGCTTAACAAATACCAACATTATTATTATTATTAGATAGACATGATCCCTGCCCACAGGGGACTTACAAATCAGAGGAGGAGGCAGACATGCAAATAATGAATCAACTGTACTCTGAGCAGTTAGTGTGCAGAGCATTGTCCTAAGCACTTGAATGAATACATTAATAATAATAAATTACAGATTGATATGTACATAAGAGCTGTTGGGGTGGGATGAAAAGTGTTTAAGAGATATAGATGAAATATATAGATGATAAAGAAAGGAGGGCTAATAGGTGAAATCAGGAATTAGTCAGTAAGTGCCTGAAATCCTGATGAACTTAAGTATTCTATAGAGCTTTGGCTTATTTGACATATTTTCACTATAGTGATATTACTTAAAACTGATTCTTTAAAATGTTGATAATTATTGTCTTAAGGCAAGGATTCATTCTTTCAGAACACCAGATTAAGAAAAACTCACTTTGTGGCACTCCTATATGACACTTAGAGCACCGAGACATCATGGCTTAGAGGAAAGAGCGCAGGACTGGAAGTCAGGAGACCCAGGCTCGAATCCTGGCTCCCAGGTTTGCTTGCTGTGTGACCTTAGTCCAATCATTTAAATTCTTTATGCTTCAGTTTCCTCATCTGTTCTCCTTTTTAAACTGTAAGTCCTGTTTAGGGGAGGTACTGTGTCCTAACGAATTTCCTCGAATCTATCCCAGGGCTTAATGCACTGCTTAACTTATAGTAAGTACCTTTAAAATAGCATGATCATCTTTGTATTAATTTTATCTTTAAATTATTATCATTACTACTATCATTATCATAATCACTATCATCATCCTACAATGAAACAGTTTCTTCTAACATCATTTTGCCCTGTATCCAAAACAGGCTTTTGCTATTATCAGATGTATTCTTTATTTCCTTAGCAGTTTTCTAACCAACACATATAATGAAATATGTCCTGTTGGCAGAATGTGTACAAGAAGAAAGGAATTCCCAAAGCTCCAAATTATGGAAGAAGAGCTGCCTACTGTTTTCAATTTAGATTCAAAAATTTAAAATTTACTTCACCTGACATGTTTCAACAAGTGAGCAGAAAATGTAGTCACCGTCCATGTATATTAGTACAGAATTATCTTTCAAAAAGAATTCCCTTAGGAAGTAATTTTATCTAAGGGCCAGATGAGGTGCTATACATTTTGCTTCTTAAGCAAGAAACAGGCTTCTACTTGGAAAACAAAAACATTTACTGATATCTGAAATGTCTTGATGTGCAGACATCTAAAAAAGTTCCTAGGGAAGACAAGCCATTAGTCTCTTCACAGGTACAGCTAAAAAAGCTGATGATGAGAATTGGGCATGGAGTGAAATTGGGCATGGAGAATTGAATGGAGTGAAATTTGACTATCCCTATTGTGGAACCTCTGTGAACCTCTGTGATGCAATGTAAAACATTAATGTAGCCTAATTACTAATATATAATTGATTGAATTGACAATTGAGTGGCTTCCGTCACAGTTGGAACTGTGTGCCCTTTGCACCCTCATCCCTCCCACCATGGCCAAGGACATCTCTGCCTGTCCCCAGCATTCTCTTTGAACACTAAGCCTGGTATCAAACCACCCTTGAGTCTCCTTCGCTGCCCTTCCACTGCAGCCACATGAAGCATCCTATAATTGCAGGTCGCAGCCTTCCTCATCATGACCGAGCAAGCTCCTTTCCCTCCCCGCCACTCAGCGTTGGAACCAATTCCCTTCTGCATCATTGTGGAGACCTATCCGATCCTGCTTTCCTCTGCTCCAATGATAGTGAGAACATTTCCTGGAGTATGAGTCCTCAAGTAACCTCAGGAAGTCTAGTGTCTGTGGTAGCCATTGCTGTGGACTCCAAATCATGAGGGGCTACTGTGCTTCTCTAGCTACAGCAGAGGATTTTTTTGGGGTGTGTATTTGTCCTGTCCCTTTTCCTGCTTCAGTATTTGTTTCACTGCTCCTAAAATGTCTTTCTCCAGACCCTCTCCAACATGCCCAAGTTTGTGTACACATGTATATATTATACAAATACTATGTGCATACTATGTATCAAGCACTGTTCTTAGTGTTGGGGTATAGTTAAGTTAATCATATTGGACACAATCCATGTCTCATGTGGCTTACCACCCATGCAGAAGCTAGAACAGGTATTTAATCCTTCTTTTACATGTGAGGAAACAGAGGTACAGAGAAGTTAAGTGCCTCGCTCAAGATCATACAGCAGGCAGCTGGCAAAGTTGGGATTAGAAGCCAGATACCCTGATTCCCAAGCCCATGTTTCTTCCACAAGAGCATGCTTCATTTCAATATTCACCTATTGTGAGCCTCTTGAGGGATGGGGTCCAAGTCTAATTCCCATCTGTATAGTCTTTCTCAAGGCTTACTTAGTACAGTGCTCTGCACACAGTGAGCCCTTAATAGATATTACTACTACTATTCTGGGTAATTTTGTTAAAAATATGTGCTCTGACCTTGGTTCAGAAGCCAATGTCCCTATTTATGACACAGCTTCATGGAGAAAATTGGTTATGTCATAAAATGTTCTGATTTAAGACCCAGTTTAAGGGACTTCATACCCTGAAGTGTACAGGAAGTCCTTGAAGTTACAACTTCAAAGGCCTGCTCCACCCTAAGAGACTAGTTGAATTTTGGAAATGCATTGACCCTTTAGGGTGTATTTCAGTGCCCAGAGAGTTTTGCTAGTACATAAATAGAAAAAGGTAATGTGGTTCCAAGTTTAGGGTACTATTTCCTTCCTGCCTTTTACCTTTGTTTGTTCATTTTTATTTACCCATCAAAATTAATAAATATAATGATATATTTCGTGACATTAACTTTGCATGAATGCCCTCAATACAATATTATTAGGCTTAGATTTGTTCGGTCAACAATCTGGTAATGATGGCTGAACAATCTATAAATCAGGCATCCTCGGAGCTGCTGGTATTTAATTTTGCATGATAATATCTTTTAGTGTGCACATAGGACTTAGATATTCCCTTTTGCATCTTCATAAAGAAAGTATATAAATCTTTTATGTTCAGCATAAAATTGTTATTGCTTTTGCCTTAGAAGAAGAGTTCCAAATAGCAGGTAGTGCATGTTTGAAATAGAATGATGGAAATCTGCAGAGAAAAGTAACAAATACTACTGAAACTCAGAGGCTTTTCACATGGCAGTTGCAAGATTTGAAATGTTGATTGCTCTGAGGTCCTTTTGTACTGTCATCACTGAACATTCTTACAATGAAGGATTTTCAGTTGGAGGTAATTCCACTCAGATTACAGCAAACTTTGTTTGAGAACTTGAGTGCTTAGAACACTGCTCAGCATTCAGAACAGTGCTTGGCACATAGTAAGTGCTTAACAAATACCATCATTATTATTAAGAAAGATATCGAGCATCTCATTGCTCTATTGAATAGGAAGTCAGTTTCAAAATAGTACTTGAATATGCTGTCCACACCTTCTCTGCTTCCTGAAAGTGAACAACTCTGGAATGCCTTAAGAATTGGGGCCTAGAACCTTAAAACATGGGACTTGTAACATAGGTGGCAAGCTTATTCTTCCTTCCAGGCTTTTAGTACATCATTTCAATGTAAATAGATTTTGAAAAGGAACCTATGCATGCCTGACTTTATAGAATAATTTTTCCGTGGCCAGGGCACTTGAAAAATTGGTAAAAAAAAAAACCCAAAAAACAGGTTTCCCTTACTATCTGGCTTTTTCCAAATAGGTTGTTCATGTCCTGTGTATTGGAGAAATTGTTAAAGAATAGTTTGTTCTTTTGAAAGCAGGAACTCTGAAATTGTCAATTTTTTTGAAACTTATGGTAATCTGTCTACTGAGGATCTATCCCAGTGTTAAATTTCTAAACCTGTCTAGATGTTCAGAAATACTGGTTATCTTTGTTCTTTCTTCCTGACATAATAGTTCCCGAGAAGGGCCCGAGATTCCAACTCTGTGAAAGGTAGCTTTTTGAATTTGCATTCCAGAGAGGTACGTTGGGATTTTCTGGTTCCCTCAGTGTGATTTAAAGTCTGGTTCAGAGCACTCTATGTGCTCCTATATGCTGAGCACTTTCTAAGTGCTTGGGAGAGTGCTGACATATGAGTAGAATTAGCAGTATATATTAAGCATTTACTGAATGCAGAGTAATGCTGTCTTTCCTCAAGGATTTTATAGTCTAGGTAGGAACAGGGAAAATAAAAGCATTTATAGGTATGAGCAAGAAGAAACAGTTAGTGCCTAAGGAGTAGCTGTATAATTTTTTTAGGTATAAAAAGTAGATGTGTTTAAGGCCATAGCATCATTTAGTATTAGGCTAGTATAAGCCCTGCCACTTGTCTGCTCTGTGACCTTGGGCAAGCCACTTAACTTCTCTGTGCTTCGGTTACCTCAGCTGAAAAATGGGGATTAATAATAATAATAATAATAATAATAATAATGATGGTATTTGTTAAGCGCTTACTATGTGCGGAGCACTGTTCTAAGCACTGGGGTAGATACAGGGTAATCAGATTGTCCCACGTGGGACATTTTTTAATCCCCATTTTTACAGATGAGGTAACTGAGGCACAGAGAAGTTAAGTGACTTGCCCAAGATCACACGGCAGCCAAGTGGCGGAGTCGGGATTAGAACCTATGACCTCTGACTCCCATGCCCGGGCACTTTTCACTGAGCCACGCTACTGTGAGCCCATGTGTTACAACCTGATGACCTTGTATCTACTCCCCAGCGCTTAGAAAAGAGCTTAGAACATAGTAAGCGTTTAACAAATACCATAATTATTATTATTAGTAGTAGTAGTAGTATTATCCTTGACTTTTCTCTCCCATTCATCAGTAGTTCAACTCTAATGAACTACAACCAGTCACAGCAGCGATCACTCATTTCCTACTTGGCCTCAAGTCAATCCATTATTCTTAGTTCCTGAAGGTTTGGACAGTCTGTAGTCCTCATTTGGTACTGTACCAAAGGTAAACTGATTCATCAGTGACACCGGACCTAAAATTAATCCCTCAAGAGTGGATCATTTTTTAGCTAAGCTGACAAGAGTTCTGGTGCTGTTATCTTGTATGACATGTTATCTTTCTTGTGGGAAGTGAAATACGCCCCTCCTCTGATTTCCCCATGTTTCTTATTGTTCACCTGCCTACAGATATGTCTCTTGATCACAACTCTAATCAGCATCCAGAAGCATCTTTCACTTCCCTTCTCTCCTTCTCCATCCCAGCCCGCACACTCCGATCCTCTGGTGCTGATCTTCTCACTGTTCCTCGTTCTCACCTGTCCCGATGTCGACCCCTGGCTCACATCCTACCTCTGGCCTGGAACTCCCTCCCTCCTCATATCTGCCAAACTAGCACACTTCCCCCCTTCAAAGCCCTCCTGAAGGCTCACCTCCTCCAGAGGCCCTCCCAGACTAAGCCTCCCCTTTCCTCTGCTCCTCCTCCCTTCCCCATCTCCCCGACTCCCATCCCTCCCTTTGCTCTACCCCTCACCCCCGTCACGGCACTTGTGTATTATTTAGAAGTCTATTGATATTAATGATGTGTATATATCAATAATTCTCTTTATCGATATTGATGCTGTTGATGCCTGTTTGCTTGTTTATGATGCCCTTCTCCCCCCTTCTAGACTGTGAGTCTGTTCTGGGTGGAGATTGTCTCTATTTGTTGCTGAGTTGTACTTTCCAAGAGCTTAGTACAGTGATCTGCACACAGTTAAGCACTCAATAAATACAGTTGAACGAATGAATGAATCTTCAGCGAGGTAGATAATCTAGAGCACATATTCTGGCCACTGAGAGCAAATCCTCTCTCGCAGAAAATGTCTTGTGCTCCTTCCCAACTTCTTCATATCCTTCTAGGCTGAACACACTCCCCCCACCCTTTGATACTCTTAGCAGAATGTTCAGGATGTGTTGAGCTTTGATCTCCTCTTGTTCTCCAGCTCTGACAGTTGAATCACTCAATAAATGGTGTTTATTGAGCACTTACTGTGTGTGAGAATACTCTACTAAGCGCTTGGGAAAGTATAATTCAGCAAAGGGTGTAAGACTTATCCCTGCCCTCCTAGAGCTTACAGCGTATAATTGAAGGCAGTCCTAATAGCTGTTGCAGGTCACATCTGGGTAATTTGGGTTGATGTAATGTGAGTTTTCTTGATAACGAGATAACCTGCTCAGATCTTTTGTTCTTCAATTAGAGTAGATTCTTAATAAAGATTCAATTAAGGAACATTTCTCTTATTAACACTTTAACACCTCCAGCATGGAAGGAACAATTCAAAGATAAGCTCAATACTAGATGATCCAAGGAACTTTTGTTTCCTAGGCTCTGTCTTAGTAAACAGCAGATTCCTGAAGGAAACCAGAAATGAATGAATCCAACTCAATCCTGAGGTCACAGATTTTTGTTTTTTCAGTTAAATTTCCTAGTTTATACCTATCCAAATTACATAGTGACTAAGGAACAACAATAATAGTAATAATGACGTATCTGGGCATCAAGGAAATCTTTTAATCAAGTTTTTAGATGATTTCACTGGGGCTGTTACAAATTACAAGTGAAGTGCTAATAGACACGTATTAATATAGAAATGATTTGCAAATATGATAGTTTTTAGGAGATTATCTAGAGGGCAAAGGAATCATTATCAGGTTTTAAAACATTGCAGTTTCTTTTTCTAGGCTATGACATATTTTCCCTCTAGAGCTGAAAAAAATCAACTTGACTCCACAAATTAAATAATTTACACTAATACATTTGAATTAATTGTCCACTTCTGCTTTCACAGAGGCGCTACTTTTAGGGACGAGGTGGCATTTATTTGACCAGAACTGTGAAGAGTTGTATGTTCTTAGAGTTGTAATAATAACTGTTAGACATCACCTTCTTGAGGAAAATCACCTGAGATATGGTATGTTCATGAAAAACTCTCAGAGGTTACTGATTTAATTCAAAATAGAGATGTGGTCTGGGAATGAGAGAGATTTCCAGATAAAATAATAGGTTTCTCAAAAAAACAACAACCAACAACTCCCTTAAATAACTGATAAATACTCAGAATGAAAATGAGAAGCATGCTACATTTTTGTGACTACTGGGTGGTGACAAGCACTTCATGTCTGTTGCAGGACATTTATCTAGTTTAAACTGGATGCTTTTCTTACTTTATTTCCCCACTTCTATTGAAACATTTACAAATTAGTTTGGTAGTGGAATTTATGGGAATTCTTACAAACTAATGCTTTAGGGGTAGCATGGTCTAGTATAAGCTCACTAGTCTGGGAGTCAGAAGATCTGGGTTCTAATCCCACCACCTCCACCCTTTGCCTGCTGGGTGACCTTGGGCTAGTTACTTAACTTTGCTATGCCTCAGTTTCCTCATCTGTAAAATGAGAATTCAGTACCTCTTCTCCCACCCAAGACTGTGAACTCAATGTGGATAGGGACTGTGTCCCGACTTGACTAACTTGTGTCTACCCCAATGCTTTGAACAGAGCTTGACACGTACATATGAGGCACTTAACAAATACTATAATGAATAATAATAACAAAGTTATAACAAGGATGAACTTTACTGATTTGAGCAACAGAATCATGTAGTAGTTCATCAATTCTGATGGAGGAAAAACTATAATAATGTATGACATTAAGCACTTTGTGCTAACAACTGAGATTGATGCAAGGTTTTGAGATGATCACAACCACCTTCTCACGTGGAACTCTGAATACATCATATCCCCATTTTACAGTTGAGGAAACTAAGGCCTCAAAGTTAAATGACTTACCCAAGGTCACAGAATAGATCTGTGGAAGAACTGGGACCGGAACTTGGGTCTCCTGATTTTCAGTCTTGTGCTCCTTCCACTAGGCCACAGCATAGTCTTTAATGTCCAAACAGAACAATTTATGAATAATCTTGTAAAAAACATAGAGCTGTAAGCTTTTTGTTGCATTTTTAGTTCAACTTGGGTAGAAATATGAGTGTAGTGGGATGGGTAGATAAGGTTTGTGAAGAAGTACAGAAGGTCCTCATCATGGTGGTAGTAATTGGAGGAATCATTGATTCCTTTATAGCACTGCCCTTTTTTCACCCCTTTGCTCACATCCTTCTGTGTCTAGAATTTTACCTTCAAATTTGCCCAACCGGGTTTTCCCCAAATAAAACAAATAACACCTATCTGAGTCTTGTAATCTGAAACACCATCTATAGCCCTCACGTACACAGAAGCACATGTTTTGGGCCCACATTTTGGCAGAAATTAGATTACAGAATTTGGGAGGCAGTCCTTCCAACAATCTAAGCCTGTCTAACTGGATGCAGTGTGACATGAAAGTAACAAGTGTGCATGCTTACACAGGACTGGCTGTTGTACATTTATCTGATCTGTTGAATCAGATATGGTAAATATTACTATGAGGGTTATTTCCTTAATGTGAGTTCTGCAAGAACACAGCCCCTGCAGTTATATTGATTTTTATTTATCTAGTCAGCATTTTTCTTTGACTTCATTTCAATGCTTTTGCTGTTTCTAGCTGAACCTCTTCCTTCATCCTCTTGCCCTCAACCATTAACTTCCCCATGTATATATAAAATACTACATCTGCCTATCTTTGCCATTTGATTGTTAGGTCATTGAAGACAGGAAATATATACTTTATTGAATTATTTCAAGGGCCTAGCACAGTGCTCTGCACCCAACATTGCTTATTAAATACTAATGAATGAATGGATTAATTAGTGTTAAAACTGCGTGTGACTTTGAAATTGATGCTGCTTTCTGTAGAATACAAGCAGGAGTCCAGATGAATTACTGCTTTTTCTTGAAGTGCTTTCTTGGTTCTGATGCAATTTTCTTACTAGAGATATAAACTACAAGGAAGAGGTGCTTTGGGTATCGAAGTCTCAAAATACAATACACAATGGATGTTTTGTACGCGCAGTATATTGCAAAATCTATAGTTTCACTAAAGGGAACCAGTGAGGTGGGAACAATGTGAAGAACAGAAAAGGGCAAAATGAACTGGTGATTTTTATATGTTTTGGGAAATTCAATATGAAAAAGCCCCAAATTCTTCTCTCAGCTGTTCAATAGCAATGATCTTCTTAGTGTTTTCTCTCTTGGTTGGCACACAGCTATAATTACTAAAATGGTGAGTTATCCCTGACATTTTATAGTGCTTGTGTTGTACTAAACATATTGGGATTTTTCTTCCTAAGACTAGAATGAAAGATTAGAAATAAGGTTCCATTTCCTTCAGCAAAATTGAGTCTCTTAGTAGAGCGAATACCTCAAATGAGTGGGTTTAAACTATTTGGATTTCTTTGACAAGCATCCGAACAAGTCCTGTGTGTGAACAAAGATACAAAGAGACTTTCATCATGATCAGGTTATAATGATCTGAAAAATACAAAGCTGGTAACAGAGGGAAAGAAGTAATTCATTAGGTTCATTGTTTCCATAACAAATAGAAACTGTGTAAGGAATTACTCTATAGGGTTTCATGCAAAACTGTGAATCAAACCTCAGAAACTAAAATCCAAAACCACTATAAACCTCTTGTTTATTGGTCATCTGGGAGGATTTTGCCTCATTAATGTGCTGTAGTGCAAAATGTGCTAATCCGTCGTGGAACCATAACAACTGTGCTCCAGAAGATTCCAGCAGCGGTTTATGTGATGACAGTGTGATGTTACTCAAGGTTCTTTGCCCAAAAGACCCCTAGAGTCACTTTAAGAGTGCTGGATCCTGGTTAGCTTCTGCTGGATCCCAAAGCCCTCCAGTTCATTTGTTCTAGGTTTGGAGATGTTCCCAAGTCTCTGCAATTCTGTCCCTGCCACCACTCTTCGACTGAAGCCCAAGTATCTACCCAAATGTAAAGGGGTTATCAGGACTAGCCTTCCACCCCTTCCTGGAGCTGGCTACATGGAGCTTTTGGAGAAAGAACTCCCCTGTGCCCACAGCTTCCCACATTCACACATCTCCCTGGCACCTGGAGATTCTCCTCCAGCCCCCACCGCGGCAAATCCCCAAATCATATATCTCAGTGATATATAATGGTTTCAACATTCAGCAACAACAAAACAATTCCTGCCCAACCTGCCTTTAATAAATCTAATTCCATTTACTCCAAGACCCTCTCTACTTTCCTGAAAGTGTCCCATTCCTTCCCTTCTTTCAGTCCTTCCCCTCTTCAGGACATCATGGATTCCAGTCTCACACTCCCTTAGTGCTTTAGAAGCAGGGTCTCATGTGTTCTTTCACCCATTCAGAGGCAGAAGCTTAATTCCCCTGGAGTCCTAATCCTGGATCCCAAACCTCCAGGATACCCTTGCTCTCAGACACAGTTCTCTTTGATCCTGCCCTGTGCTCTGTGTCCATCCAGACTCATAGCACAAGCTCTCCCTGTGTCCTGCTCTCCCAGGTACATGGCCTTCAACCCCTCTCCTTCAAGATGGCTGAGGTTCTTCCTCACCTAAGTCTTGGCCCCCCATTTCTTCTCCTATCCTTTTATATGAAAGGCCCAGCAAAGTATTTTCACTTCCCTCATTGGGTGGCACCTTGGAGGATTCTCCTGGCTTCCTCTCCCCACCCCTAGTGCAAGGTCCAGCTGAACCAGCCATTGCAGACAGGTGATTTGTTTATTTATTTATCTATTTATATTAATGTCTGTGTCCCCCTCTAGACTGTGAGCTCGTTATGGGCAGGGAATATGTCCGCTTATTATTACATTCCACTCTCCAAAGCACTTAGTAATAATAATAATGATGGCATTTGTTAAGTGCTTACTATGTGCCAAGCACTGTTTTAAACACTCCTGCTTTGCACCCAGTAAGTGCTCAATAAATATGATTGAATGAATGAATGTTTTGGTAAAAGTTGAATCATTTACAAATGGTTGTGCCCTGAAATTTCTTCTGCAATTTCAGGAAGGACCGTTCTGGCTAAATCATTTTATGGCAGTTGTGTCAACACCCAAAATGGTGCCTGTCTGCAGTTTTACCTAGCATTCCCTAACTAGCCATCTGCAGGAAGAATGGAGACCCTCTAGACTGTAAGCTTCTTGTGGGCAGGGAATGCCAGTTTATTGTTGTATTTTACTTCATCAAGTGCTTAGGGCAGTGTTCTGCATATAATAAGTGCTCAATAAGTATGATTGAATGAATGAATAAATGACCTGTACTCTTTCTATGACTTCTGGGATGAAGTCCTGAGTTGATCGCTGGCCAGAACTGTATTTGCACTACTCCTACCATTCTTGCCAGGTGCAGGTCTCAGAACAAAGCTGAAGGGATTCTGGGCCACTGACCCAGCATTCTCAGGTGATCCAGGGGCCAAGTTAGATCACAACTGGGGTCTCCCCAATGATTGTAGCACCCCATCCTAGATTTCCTGAAATCACTTGTACAGATTAGACATGAAACTTAATGGAATGGCAAGCATCTCTGAAGTTAATCCAGATTGTTACTTTGTGAAATCCTATGTCTTGGGACCCATGTCACTTTCAGTGCTTTCCCAATCATTCCCTCTCAGGTGAACCACCAACTCGTTGGATTATTGGGCAAGCTTGTGCACCAGCATCCTAAGTCACTTCCAATTCCTGATGTGAAATGTTCTATCAAAGAAGGCTGAGAAGCAGCATGGCATAGTGCATAGAGCAAGGGCCGGAAGTCAGAAGGTCATGGATTCTAATCCTGCCTCCGCCACTTGTGTGCTTTGTGGCCTTGAACAAGTCACTTCACGTCTCTGTTTCTCAGTTACCTCATCTGTAAAATGGGGATTAATACTTTGAGTTCCATATGGGACAGGGATTGTGTCCAACCTGATTTGCTTGTTTCCACTCCAGTGCTTAGGAGAGTACTTGGCACATAGAAAGTGCTTAGCAAATACCACAGTTATTGTTATTATTAAGGCACAAGGAGCCTGGATGTTGTTAGCCTGATATTTCTAGTTTCAGGAAGGGACTAGAAATCCATTTATACCCCATGCCCTAGGAGAATGGGGCAAACAACCTTAGGTAGGAGCTTCAAATCTAACCTTGGCTAGTATAGTGGAGCCTTGGGAAGGCAAGGGTACTCTCTGGTGACCAAGGAAGGCAGGTAGTCAGAGCAGAGTTAGATAGGGCTGGACCATATTAGACGTCTCAGGCCCATGAAGCCACTACAAACTCTCCTGGGTAGGTAAAAACTGATCTGCTTTCCTTGGGTACTGACCCGGTCATATCCAAGCACCAATATGGAGTCTCAGATGTTGTCACTAAGAATACTTGTGGTATTTGTTAAGCGCTTACTGTGTGCCAAGCACTGTACTAAGTGTACTAAGCACTGGGGTAGATACAAGCTAATCAGGTCCCACATGAAGCTCAAAGTCTGAGTTGGAGGGAAAACAGGTATTGAATCTCCATTTTGCAGATGAGGGAACTGAGGCACAGAGAAGTGAAGTAGCTTGCTCATGATTACACAGCAGACAGATAATGGAGCCAGGATTGGAACTCTTGCCTTCCCAGGGCTCCACTTCACCACAGAAGAGTCAAGAATCAGTTTGGTTCTCGACCTGACCTAAGACATTTAGACAGGATCGTGGAGTGGTAAATAGTGAGCTTTTGCTTTGTTGGCTTGATGCCATAATTTTGGGAACTACGTTTCCTCAGTCACCTGTACGATTTAGAGAGTTTTGTAATAGATTGAGCCCTCTGAGATCATTCAAAACACTTCCCACTCTGACTTTCTGTTTACCAGGTAACCAAGGTTTACCAGTTGGCGGAGGAAATGTGTAGGGTGGAAAAAGAAAGTTTTGTTGGAAAACTTTCCTGGTTGAAGATCTTACCCCTGGGAAATTGTATATTATTTGAATTTTCCACCCATTTAGAATTGATCTCTAGAGTTTCATGATTTTGCATTTTAATGCTCTAGGAAATCTTTGGAAATGTATAATTCAGCCTTTGTTTTATTGCTTTATGTGAAACCACCTTAAAGTTATTCATTTTTAACAATGTTTCAATCTTTCATGGATCCTCTGTTTTTATATTCTGCTGAGATTTGTGCCAATATATGGATTGAAGTTCTATCCAAGAATCATTAAGGTGCCTTTAACTATTGAATATGTAACACTTCTCTTGCGTTTTTGGGTTACTCTGTTGGTAAGACAAATATTCAGCTTTAGCACTAGTAAATATAAGTAGGGCTGAATGAAGAAACTGACTCTGGGGTAAAGCTACATTTGTGGCTGTTAACTGAAATTTTAGCTTTAATCAACCAGTGGTATTTACTGGGAGAGTATAATACAAAAGAATTAGCAGACACAATCCCTGCCTATAACGAGCTAACTGTCTACAGGGGCTTTGACATTGTCAAACTTTAGGAATATGAATTTGGAGGAGGATTCCAAAGTACAAATTCATAGTGGCATAGGGTAGGTTTGCTTTTTGGAATACTGACTGCTTTAATGTCAGGATTGTGAGTGATGGGCCAGTAGATCAGGGGCCTGGGAGTCAGAAAGACCTGGGTTCTAATCCTACCTCTGCCACGTGTCTGCTACGTGACCTTGGGGAAGTCACTTAACTTCTCTATGCCCGGTTCCCTCATCTGTAAAATGGGGATTAAGAGTGTGAGGCCTATATAGGGTAGGGACTGTGTCCAATCTGATTAGCTTGTATCCACCCTAGCACTTAGTACAGTACCTGACACATAGTAAGTGCTTAACAAATAAAGCAATTATTATTATTGTTTCTGAATTTTCAATTCAAAGTCTTAGTGAGAAATTTGAAGTATCTTCACTTCACAGGGCCCAATTAAGGTGAATGCTTGAAATTATCCTTCTGAAGACCTGTTCCTTCAGGTTGATAATTGCCGCCTACGTGTAACGTTTTTTAGAACTGGATAAAGAAACTTTAAGCTGGACACTTTGGCCAGGAGGTGCATATAACTGGCCTCAAAGGACACTATTAACCTGATATTTCTCATCACCTGCCCATGAATTGGAACTTTCCCTGGTCTTTAAATTTGCTTCTTGCCTGATACTTCAAGGCTCCCCTGTAGCTGCCTTTTGTTGCTGAGTTTTTGTCTTCAGACTCCCTGGGTTTTAATTTTAATTTTATGAAATAGATCAGTCCTTTATCCAAGATTGTTAAACTTTGAGCACTCAGACATATCGGTAGTATTTATTGAACATCTGTTGTGGGCAGGAACTTTTGCCTTGTGCTTGGAAGAGTACAAAAAAGATGGGCATGATGGACTTGGATATGTTAAAAATTGAATGAATTTTTGTTAGGTTGCATCATATTATCTTTAGGCAGAAAGAGAGGCTCATGGAGCTTTTGTGAACTGTTCTGAGTTTTAAAATGAAATGCCTGTTGCCTTTTTATTCACTTTACTGTTATGTTAGGGAATTAGAGAAGAAGTCAAGCTTGTGACAGGAAAATATGCAGCACTAATAGACTTGACTTGTGTGCCTACTCCCCCAAGGGGGAAGCAGGACTTATTTGGATGGAAGATCTGCTACAGGAGTTTGCTCAAACAGGCGGGTCCAAGCCTAAGTGCCTCGTTGCCTGGTTACCATATTCTGACACTTCCCTTGAGCCTGACAAGAAGTGAGTCAGGAGAGGTGTTTAGAGAGAAGTGTTGAAGGGCATAGAGTGAAACAAAGGGACATTTTTGCTGCCACTCTCATGGAAACTAGTGTTCTCTTGAGACGTATTCCTGGGCAGGTCCACATTTGCAGTCTGTATCATTCCCAACCACCTTAGGATGCGCCTTCTGAAATGGTTGGGAATGATGAATTCTCCCACCTTGCAACACTGTTCCCTTTTCCAACAGAAACTTCCTATTTCTCGACTCCCACTTGTAAGCTTATTGTGGACAGGGAATATGTCTACCAATTCTGTTGTATTCTCCCAAGAGCTTAGGACAGTGCTCTTTATATAGTAATTGCTCAGTAAATACCATCAATTGTTTGATTGATTGATCATAAGTCATTATTTCCCACCATCATCACTCCTCATACCCCATCATGATGCCCCATCATCACTCCCATCCCGTGAAGCACAAGTTCATGCCTTCACACCACCTTCTCCCTCAGTTTGAAATTCTTCCCTGTCCTACTAGTTCCACCACCAACTGCGAGCCTTGTGTCACCTCCATGGTGTGTTTCCTCCATTCCCTCATGGGAGGTGAGCAGTAGCTAAGCATCTAGAAAAGTCGAATGTTTATTGAGAGTTTACTAAATGCAGAGAAGTGCACTGGCACTTGGGTGAGTATAGTAATCAGTGGTATTTATTGAATGCTCACTGTGTGCAGAGTACTGTAACAAGCACTTAACGTAGATGGGTTTGAGTGCAATCCTTGCACACGAGAAACCTACCGTCTACAGAAGGAGCTTAGTGTAGGAGATGGCTGCCCTCAAGGAGCTTCCAGGCTAGGAGGGATTAGTCCTTCATGAGCACTAGCTCACCCTATTCCCTGTCCCTTCTGAGCTGCCTACTGTAGATACTTGTACTGTATCTCGCTCCTTAATCTCACACCTATCACAAGGGGATGTTTGTCCCTCTTGAGTAAGATAAAATGGGGTTCACTCTCCACCCCCTGTACCTACTTCAACTTGTTTATCTTGGAGAGCACAATACAACAGAGTTGGTAGACATGTTCCCTGTCCACAACAAGCTTACAATTGGAAGTCTAGAAATAGGAGGTTTTTGTTGGAAAAGGGAACAGTGTTGCAAGGTGGAGAATTTATCATTCCCAACCATTTTAGAAGGCATATCCTAAGATGGTTGGGAATGATATAGACTGCAAACATGGACTTGATTGAGGGCATCGTGGTATCATCCTTCTAGACTGTGAGCATGTTGTGGACCAGGATTGTCTCTCTGTGTTGCTGAATTGTACATTCCTGAACACTTAATACAGTGCTCTGCACACAGTAAGTGCTCCATAAATATGACTGAATGAATGAATCCTTGAGACTGGAAGCCCATTATGAGGGTTTACCAAGTCTAATACATTGTACTCTCCCAAGTGCTTAGTAAAGTGCTATGCACATAGTGAGTGTTTAGTAAATACACTTGATTAATTGTTTGGCCATGTAGGTAGCATTTGAGCAGCTGAAGACACCCCCTTCAGTACCAGTGTTCAAACCGGGCCCTCTCCCTGGGCCTTGCCCCTAATAGCTTGTCAGATGACTTTTAGTTGATTGTAGGTCTTCCTTCTGAACATTGCCTGTACACCTGAGCTAACATAATCATAACGGTGGTATTTATTGAAGCACTTACTATGTGCCAAGCATTCCACTAAGTACCGGGTTAGGTTGAAGATGTTCAGGTTACAGAATCCCTGTTGCACCTGGGGTTCACAGTCTAAGAGGGAGGGAAAGTAGGTACTCAATTCCCACATATGAGGGAACTGAGGCTCAGAGAAGCTGAGTAATTTACCCAAATTCACAAGTGACAAAGCAGGGATTAGAATCCAGGACTTCTGACTCCCAGACCCATTTTTGTTCCACTAGATTACACCCCTAAAATCCATGTTAACTAGAAGCAGAGGAAAACCAGGAGAAAACACAGTGCGAACACAAAGATCACTTCATGTTAGGCCAGGAGACATAGGGTGGGGGAATCACATTTTCCCAGAGTCCCCCATACTGGGCTAACCTAATGAAAGAATAAAGAGGTTGAAGGAAAAGATAAACAAGAAAGGAGCAATGGCTTACTCTGCTTGTTTTGTTCCTGATGTCTGGTTTTGCTTCTGGGAACATGTACATTCTTTCCCACTTTTTACATTTTTCGGAACAACTGCTCCACAAAGCCATTTTCTAGGACAGATATATTAGGCACATTCAGTAGTACAACTTGATATTTTTAGTTGTGATATTATTTAAGGATTCTTTTTGAGATAATTATTCACATTGGGTACACGGTGTTCTATTCTGCTATGATGCAAGGCATTGCTCTCTTAACTCAGCTCCCAGGACAGCTTTTTCCAGTACGTTTTGATTTGGCTGAGTTTCCTGTCCGCAGCACTGCTAGATGGGGATGGGACTTCTTTGATCATGGTTTTTTGACTGGATGGGGATAATATGAAAATGAACAATATTTTCAGCCACCAAGAGGTTAGTGTTTGCTGTCAGGTGCTGAAATGACCCAGAAGAGGGAAAGAGGAATGTTCCCCATTTCCATTTTTTTCCCCTTTGTTCTTTTAACTTTCCACTTCCTCTTCATGGTAGTTGAAAGAGGATGGCAAATTTGAGTGACTTTTGGTGCCAAAGAGAAGACAAAGTAGTTCAGCAAGGTAGAAGACAGACTCCAAAGGACTCATCTGAATAATGGCCATCCCACTTCTTCCTCCCTTTGTGCTACTGTTGTAGTGTTTTTGTTCCCTTCATTTCCTCACCCAGTCCTAACCAAGATCAAAGAAGGTCTACCTATCTTCTCTTCTAGTGCTGCAACTCTTAATAATAATAATTATGGTATTTTTAAGTGCTTACTATCTGCAAAACGCTGTTCTAATCACTGGGGAAGATACAGGGTAATCACGTGGGGCTCACAATTTTAATCCCCATTTTACAGATGAGGTAACTAAGGTACAGAGAAGTTAATTGACTTGCCCAGGGTCACAGCAGACAAGTGGCGGAGCCAGGATTAGAACCCACGACCTCTGACTCCCAAACCCGTGCTCATTTCCATTAAGAAAGCAGCGTGGCTCAGTGGAAAGAGCCTGGGCTTGGGAGTCAGAGGTCGTGGGTTCTAATCCCGGCTCTGCCACTTGCCAGCTGTGTGACTTTGGGCAAGTCATTTAACTTCTCTGTGCCTCAGTTACCTCATATGTAAAATGGGTATTAAAACTGTGAGCTCTTCGTGGGACAACCTGATCACCTTGTATCCCCCAGCGCTTAGAACAGTGCTTTGCACATAGTAAGCACTTAACAAATACCACCATTTTATTGATTTATTTATTTTTATATTATTAAGCCATGCTGCTTCTCTTCTTGGATCATGGCTAGTTTTCTCATGGTGAAGTCTCCTGTGCCAGACTGTTGCCACTAGCCAATCAATCCAAAGTATTTATTGAGTGTTGGGGAAAATGTGATAGAGATAGGAGACATGATCATCCTGCCCTCAAGGATCTTATATTTTATCTGGGAAAAACGCTGACATCATCCATTACTGGTATTTATTGAGTGCTTGCTGTATACAGAACACTGGACTAAGTTCTTGGGAGGTTACAATAAAGTATGGTTGGTGGATATTTCACTGCCCACATCATCTACAGATAAGTGGAACAAGTGGGTAAGTGTATGAGTTTGTGCTTAAACAGTAGGATATGTGTGTCGATATGTACGGAAGTGTACATATCGTGGCTGGTGAATACACAAGGGCCAGTTTGGGGTTTAAGTGCTGAAGTAGTGGTTGGGGGAGAAGGTAAATATAGGCTTCTTGGAAGCAATACGATTTCAGAAGTGCTCTAAAGATGTGGTTAAGTGTGGTCTGGAGGATTTCATTCATTCATTCAGTAGTATTTATTGAACGCTTACTCTGTGCAGAGCACTGTACTAAGCACTTGGAATGTACAATTCGGCAACAGATAGAGACAGTCCCTGCCCATTGACGGGCTTACAGTCTAATCGGGGGAGAAGGACAAAAACAATAGCTGTAAATAGAATCAAGGGGATGTACATCTCATTAACAAAATAAACAGGGTAATAAAAATATATACAG
Source organism: Ornithorhynchus anatinus (assembly GCF_004115215.2). NCBI lineage: Eukaryota > Metazoa > Chordata > Mammalia > Monotremata > Ornithorhynchidae > Ornithorhynchus > Ornithorhynchus anatinus. The sequence goes on from NC_041739.1 coordinate 11,748,103, forward strand.
ATGAGCAGATGAGCACAGGGCTGAGGGGAGGGGAAGGGAGAGGGGGAGGAGCAGAGGGAAAGGGGAGAAAGGGGGCTTAGCTGAGGGGAGGTGAAGGGGGGGACAGAGAGGCAGCAGAGGGAGCAGAGGGAAAAGGGAACTCCAAGTGGGATATGGCTGTGACTTTGGGTAAATCACTTAATTTCTTTGTGCCTCAGCTTCTGCAATTGCAAAATAGAGAATTAATACTTGTCCTCCCTCTTAGACTGTGAGCCCCTGTATCTGTAGCTGTATCTGGCCCAATTAGCTTGGATCGATGCCAGTGCTTAGAACATTGTTTGGTGTATATTAAGTCCTTACAAATACGATTTAAAAAAGCAAGAAGTCAAAAGTAGAAGAGAGAAAAATAAGGTACGAGTGTGTTAGCTAGAGAGGACCAAAGAATGCAACCATTGATGTAGCGGGACAGCCTCTTTGTTTACTGTCAATTTACTATGTTGGATGGCAGTTTAGCTTTGCACAGAGACGGAATTTTAAGGAATGTGCTGAACTCTCTTATCCAGGAACCTAGGTTATAGTAAACTAGTGTCTCAACAACACAGGGACCCCACATGGACAATAATTAAAATGTCTTTTACGAGATTAGGTCTAAATATCCCCAAATGAATAGCTATAGGCACTTATTCACAAACGCAAAGTAGTGTGCTGAAGAAACACATGTTGTTTGCATCATTATGAAGACTGAAAACCAATTCCCTAGGGAAGCTTAGTGAGCCAATTGTATACTAATGATTATTTTCTATTTCTCACACTGACACACTTATCTGGATTGATGTGAAGCTATGTCATAAGCGGAATGAAAATATTATTACTTTACATTAATTAGTTTCAACTGTGTGCCAGTTGATTTATAGCCATAGAGACAGCTATGATGTCTGCCTAGTGCCCCTGCTATGTAATTAGATGATTATTAGGGTTAGTGAAAAATACACTCAGGGGAGAGAGAGAGCTTGTGGTGTTCTGCAAATAGAAAGTGGGATCATTTCTCTGAAGTTTAAGGTCTACTAGACAAAGTCACAGGGTAAAGGCAGGTGCAGGAGCAGGGGAAAATATCTGATCGGCTGTAGGGATACCCAAAGAGTGCATCCTTCATCAGTTGAGGATTAGGGCTAGCAACTTGGGAAATCAATCTACCAGTAGGACTTATTGAGTGCATAATTTGTGCAAAATTCTGTAAGGAAGCATTTAGAAGAAAGAGTACCATAGAGTTGGAGGATACAATCCCTGAAGTCAAAGAGCTTACAGCTAGTGGGGGAGATGGACACTAAAATGAATTAGAGGTGAGAGAAAGTAACAGAGTTTGAAAGATGAAGAAACTCCTAAAGTCCCTCTCCTCCCCTCAACTCTATACAGAAACATGGCTGTCTGGCAGAAACAATATAGCCACGTAGTTGACTAGGAAGGCTGACTTCCCCTCTAAGTTTGGGCATGTGATGTTGCCTTTAATGTCAGTCAGTCAGTCATATTTCTTGAGCACTTACTGGGTACGAGCACTTTGGAGAATAATATAACAATAAGCAGACACATTCTCTGCCCACAGCGAACTTGCAGCGTAGAGAGGAGATAGACATTAATAGAAATAAATAAATGACGGATATGTATATAAATGCTGCGGGGCTGGGAGCGGGGATGAATACAAGTCAGGGTGACGCAGAAGGGAGTGGGAGAAGATGAAAGGGGGCTTAGGGAAGGCCTCTTGGAGGAGATATGCCTTCAATAAGGCACATGTCTGCGATGTTGCCCAGTGGAGTCAGCTTCCAGAGTTAGCTTCATTCAAAAAAATCTGGATGAGATTTGTGGAAATTGACTAGAGGTGATAGAGTATGTACATTACCTTTATTCAGGCCTCAAGTTCTTGTGCAAACCACACTTCTTTTAGGATCAATACAATACTCTAACCTGAAGAGCTTTAATAGTTTTATGAATGTATTCGGGTATTGAAAATCTAGGAAAGAGATGGCCTAACTCAGAAACGGTCCCCAAACATGGTGTTTATATCTGCTGGAGCCAACGTCCTATGTGGTTGAAACCATTTACAGAATGCAGCTATTTCCAAATGGCTCTAATTATCTCAGATTAATCAGCTTAACATTGGGAAATTTTGCTCACTAGTATATTCAATTTGAATGGATGGACTAATTGTATAGACAGAGACAGGGCGTCTCTGACACCCAGGGCGACACTTTGATACTTACCCCATTCCTCAGCCCCACAGCACTTATGTACACATTGAACTGTAAGTTATTCTAGTGTCAGTCGGTCAGCCTGTAAATCATATTTATTGTTAGCTGTGTCAGAGCACTGTACTTACAAAGCGCTGGGTAGAGTACACCATAACAGACACAATCCATGCCCACATCGAGTTTACAGTCTGCCTCGTCTTCTCCCTGTGGATGAATAATGTGCAGTGGTGGGTGAAGAGATGACAATCATTTTACTACTGTCTGCCAGAAAATTGCCTAATGCAGTCATATCTTTGGTTTCACACACTCAGCTTTTTATTTCCTTTCCTATTGTGATTTTAAATGGATCACTGGATAAATGAAGCGATTAGTATATTTGTGTATTTGATCTTGTAAATTCTGCAGGGTCATAGGGTTTATGGACATCTGCAGGAAAAAAAAATCTCTTGCCTAGTGGGTGAGGCTTTTCATCTTTATGCACTTTCAAAGTGGATACCAGAAGGGATGTCTTTCAGGGTGGTTTCTCCTAGTGTAATAGGTAATGGGTTTTTGCATAAGGATTTAAAAAACTACATTCAGGTTTGTCACAGTACTTTAATATAAATCTGAAATCTAGAAAGGATAGTGTATTAACAAAAGGTGTTCCAGATTAGTTTAACAAATTTGAGAGAACTAGTTTGTGTGTTTTCTGATGCACAGATTTAAATTTTATTGACTTTATTGGGATTTTTTGTTCTAAAATGTATATGTAATATTCTATCGAGTATATACTTTTGTAATAGTTTGAAGTATCATTTTCCCTATTAGGAATATTCCTGTTTATTGAACTAATAATTTTCATGATTTAATTATATTCAACATAACAAAATGCTCATTAGGACTATTAAAAGTGGGGGATTAATTTCAAGCAGTTCTTTATAGAATGAAAATTGTACCTTTTTACTCATGGACTAATTGAAAATAGATTTATTTATCATTAATGCAATGAAAATGAAAATAAGTATGAACTACATAACTCAAGTATATTACTCACAAATTGTTTGAATACATGTTTTTTGGCACTGAAGTTTAGTATTATTTGAAAGCCAGCAACACAGAAACAAAATGTTGGAGAAAAAGTACTTCATTTTTCACCATCTTTTCAAGATCTTTTATTATATTTGTGGTAAGATAGATCACGTGCATTCGTCAGAGGAAGTCAGTATCAAGATTTTTCCTTAAATCTTCCTATTGCATGGTGGTGGTGATGAGAGTGCATTAATCAGGAGAATGAGAAACTAAATTTGAAAGTGAGTCTGTTGGTGTGATTTTTTTATTATACTTTCAATGCTGACTACAGTAAGGGCAGAGTTTTAGCACTTGAGGATGAATTGGCCCTGTGTTTGGATTTCCATCAGGAGTGTTCCACAGTTCAAGTATTAAAGTGGAGAAAGCATACTGTGGAGGAGAACTAGGGCTGGGGGTTGGCAGTGAGAGGGTGGAGTCGGCGGTGTAGATCTGTTTGTCGTTGGTTGTGGGTATGGGAATGGCAGAGACAAGGCAAAGTGAAGAGGTTGCGTTTGGAGAGTAGAATTTTGGTTTCATATTTTGATCTCAGGACACAGGACAGAGTCCTTGGATTCCAGGCTGAATGGGTGGCAGTTGCATCTCATGTTTGCTGTGAGAGGTGGTAAAGGATCCACAGGGTTCTGTCTTTTCTAATCCTGGATGGTCTGGGCGATTGTTTGATCCTTGTTTTGCTGCCTAACTTAGACAGTGCTGGTCTCATTGCAGATTCTGGAAAACCCCAACTCCTGCAATTTTCCAGCTCTGGCTAGAGCCCTTTCATTTCAGAAGTGCTGATTTGGAAGAGAACAGAAAGTTGCTTTTGGGGTGAGAGTTTAAGCCCACTATCTAACCTCCTCATATGTGACACTTTTCCTTGTGAGAACTCCATCAAATTTCCACAGAAGTGAAAATAGTGAAAAAGGGTATTTTGTTGTTTGGGCCAAGACACAAGATAATTCTGATAAATTTTCTCCCCAGCCCCAACTACAGTTTTTTTCTCTCATTTTAGGAAGAGAGTGGCAGAGCAGTGGCTAATGCAAGGACCCAGCTGAACTCCTTGATGGGGATTCACTGAGCTCCACTGGACACCCTAGAGAAATGTCTCTACCTAGCAGCTACAGATTGTCCAAATGTGATATATAGGGTGGAAAGAGAAGAAAAGATCATTTGAAATGACAGCTTATACATTCCCTCATATTTTTATTCACAAGTAGAAAGTCAAGAATCAATGTGGGGATCAAACTCTTGCTTTTCTGTTACAGCTCTGTGAACCCATTAAAAGAACAAGGTATTCAATTTTGCTGATAACAATAATGTCAAGGTAGTGGAGTCAAGGGAGTTGAGTGGGAGGAATTTAAATGAGTTGACAAATTTGTGACTAAGAATTTTGGAGGTGAACCTAGGGTCGGAATCCTTGAAAACAGACTCACTCCTCCGTGCTCACATGCTACAAAATAGCATAGGAAAAGGAGCTGTAATAGTGGTGGGTCTGACCCTTAAAGACTTTGTAACTATGTCCCGGAGCATTTCAAGCATCAAACATTTGATAATGCAAACTACTCATAAAGCCTGCAAAAGTTTTTTTACATTGTAAAATAAAATGCTTAAGCTTCAATTAGAATAATTTTACAGGTTCATTCTTCACATTATAAAAAGAATATTAGAGAAATGGAGTGGTTACCAGTGGGAGCAATAAAATAGACCAAGGAACTCAAGGACAGTAGTTATTTCAGAAGGTTAGGAAAGTTAGGTTATTCCTTTTGTGAAAATGTAGATACAAGTTCCACAGTATCTTTTCAAAGTCAGAAGCCGACAAGAATAGATGCCCTATCTATCGGGTTCTCAGTTCAGGAGTATCAAGTTTAAAAGTTTTCTTAATCTTTGGGAAGAGGAAGTTTTAAAAGGTGAATTTAAGTAAACCTTTCAAGCCATCTTTAAGTCGGAGGCAAGGGTCAATATTTTCTTCAGCAAAGTTTTCATTGGTCTCAAAATCTGATTTCTAGTAAGTTCTCATCACTGGAATGGAGGGGCAAAGGTGATTCCCTTCTCTTCTCTCTCACTTAAACCCATTCTCTATCACCACTGAAACCATCTTGGCTTCTTCGTCATGATAAGGGAGACTTATTGAGCATTCTAGTAATTTCGCTACAGAGTCAAATAGAAGCAAAATAGAGGTGGTTAGCAACCTAGACTAGAGTGTAATATATGAGTGGTAGCCCCTAGTTCTCAGCCTGAATATCTTTAAGGTTCCAGTCACAAACAGTCAGCTCTTGAATGAAACACACAAGCTTTGGTGATATAGCTCAGCAAAACAGCTGTTTTTCAGTTTTTATTGAAAGTTTATACAGAGCGTATGATAAAGATTTGCATTGTTAATTGAAACATTATCCACAGACAAATTGTCTAGTACTGATCACTTTTTTAGATCTAATGAAAGGGGCTTGGGAAAGTTATGTGCACTTTATAAACACTGTTGACTTTCAGTTTTATCAATAGACCTTTTAGCTTCATATTTTCATTTATCAAGATGTTGTGTTCTTGGAAAGTGTGAGATGCCCTAAGATAGCATGGGAGTCTTTTGAGGATTGCAGGCCTAGATTATTGGCCCTTTGCCCCACAATTATTAAACCAGTTCCCTTTATGAGGGAGGCAGGGTTTTTTTTTAAGGCAAATGTATGTTAGCCATCTTGGGGAATTTTTTGTTGTTTTTCTGAGCAATTCAGTTTTCATCTGGTTGGTCCCCTTGCAGTAAGGATAGCTACTGGGTGTATTTGTCAAGTGTTTTTATTTCCTTATCTCAACTCCTGCAGCTGGATTAAAGCACTCAATAACCCCCTTTTTACCTCACCTCACTGCTCTCCTACTAGAACCCAGCTTGCACACTTCACACGCTGCCAACCTTCTCAGTGTGCCTCAATGTTGCCTATCTTGCAACTGACCCCTAGGCCACATCCCCCTACTGGCCTGGAACACCCTCCCTCTTCATATCCTACAGACAATTACTCTCCCTCACGTCAAAGACTTATTGAAACAAGAGGCCTTCCCTGACCAAGCCCTCTTTTCCTTTTCTTCCTCTACCTTCTGTGCTCCTCTGACTTGCTTCATTTTTTATTTCTCCCCAACCCCACTTATGTACACATCCATAATTTATTCATTTATTTTACTATTTGTCTCCCCCTCTAAACTGGAAGCTCACTGTGTGCAGGGAATGTGTCTGTTACATTGTTATATTGTACTCTCTGAAGTGCTTAGAACAGTGTTCTGCACACAGTAAGTGCTCAATAAATAGGATTGATTGATTCCATGTTCCATCTTCACAGCTTTGGAGCAAGTGAGAGGGTCAGGCATCCCCCACAAGACAAAGCTCTAGATCTGGGTGAACTCAGCATATTTTTCACAAAATGCCACTTGTGATATCATTATGTTATATTGCATACCTATCCTATAGCTTATGAGTTGCCCTCATAGGAGTGGAAGAAGCGAAAGTTAGGAATCTTATCAGATTCTGATGGTTTGAAAATAGATCAGAGAATTTATTTTATAACTACTACTTCTACTTCTCTGACTCAATCCACACAATTACTTTCTCTAATATGAATTTACTGTACTTCAGTCTCATCTATCTTGCCACTGACCCCTTGCCCACAACCTCCCTTTGTTCTGGGCCTTCTCCTCTTCATTATCCAGCATACCACATTTCACCCACCTTCGAAGCCTTATTAATATTGCATCTCCTCCTAGAAAATTTCACATCTCCCTTCTGTATTGTCTGTGAACTTGGTTCTCTTTCTGTTAAGTACTTGGTATCCACTCCATCCTCAGCCCTACAGCATTTATATCCATATTTGAAATTCATTTATTTTAGTGTCTGTTTCACTCTCTCGATTCTGAGCTCCCTCTTGGGAGAGAATGTGTCTACCAACATTATTGTATTGTACTCTTCCAAGTCTTAGTGCAGTGTTCTGCACACAGTGAGTCCTCAATAAATACTAATGATGGGCTTTAGAGCAGAAGTATCTGTTCGGGTTTAACTCATGCTTCCTGTTTGACCATTTAATGAATGCAAAATGATTTAAACAGATTTTATTTGAGGCTGCAATTTTCTTTTACCAATGGAAATTTCACTGTTATTTTATACAGTCTGCATTGTTCTAATTTTCTTCTTTAATGCAGTCATTGTTCTGTAAAAGAGCAATGATATTACTAAGGCTAATTACTACATTTGGTTGCTAATTGCCTTTGGACAGATGACTTTTTACTTCAGGTATAAATTAGACCTAAATTTCTTATTAAAAAAGTGTTCACAAGAGAGTCATCAGGTTAAATTTTTGATACTGAAGCTAAATGATGGTTCCATTTCTCAGACATTTTGTAGATGTTATTTTAACATTATCTTTATTGTCTTACTATTTTCCAACGTTTTGTAAATAAATTGCCACTCAAAAAATGCCCAATGAATATATTTCCATTTCCTTGAAAACTTTAATATTTTCTTTCATTCATTCAATCATATTTATTGAGCCTTTATCGTAGGCAGAGCACTATTCTAAGCGCTTGGGAGAGTACAATACAACAGACACGTGAACGTTGATCATCTCCAAATTAATCATAATAATATATGTTATATCTTAGTAAAAATTTTGTATTTGTTCAGTGCTTACTATTTGCCAGGCACGGTACTAAGCTCTGGAGCAAATACAAGCAAATAAGATTGGACACAGTCCCTGTGTCACATGGGGCTCACAGTTCAATTCTCATGGGCTTGAGAGACAGGGTGGATAGTCATGCTGTCTACACTGATGGGAAAGTCAGGGGGAAGACATGGTTTGGGTGGGAATAAGAGGAGTTCTGTTTTGAACATGTTAAGTTTGAGGTGTCAGCAGGGCATCAGTAGTATTTATTGAGCACTTACAGTGTGCAGAACACTGTACTAAGCATTTGGGAGAGTACAGTAAAACTGAAATGGTAGACATATTCTCTGCCCACAACAAGATCACAGTCTAGAGGGGAAGACAGACATTCATATGACTAAATAAATTACAGAGATGTACATAAGTGTTGTGGGGCTGAGGGATGAATAAAGGGAACAAATCAGAGAGCCTAGAAGGGAGTGGCAAAAGAAGAAATGAGAGCTTAGTCAGGATGTCTTGGAGGAGATGTCCCTTCAGTAAGGCTTTGAAGATGGGAAGGGTTTTCCAGGCTAGATATGGGACGTGGGCAGTGAGATAGACAGATAGATGGAGACAGGTCGGTGGACATTCAAGCAGAGATGTCCTGGAGGCAGGAGAAAATACGAGACTGAATTGAAGCAGAGAGATTAGGGCTGGAGATGTAAATTTAGAAATCATCTGTCTAGAAATAATAGTTGAAACCGTGAGACTGAATGAGTATTCCGAGGGAGTGGTTGTAGATGAAGGTTAGAAGGGGACCTAGAACTGAGCCTTGAGGGATTCCCACAGTTAGGCGTAGAAGGCCGAGGAGGAGTCCATGAAATAGACTGAGAATGAGCAGCCATGGCGATGAGGAGAATCTGGAAAGGACCGTGTTAGTGAAGCCAAGGTTGCATGATGTTTCCAAGAAGGGGGGTGGTTGATGGTGTCAAAGGCAGCTGAGAGATTGGGAAAGATCAGGGTGGAGTAAAGGCCTTTGGATTTGGCAAGAAGGAGACCACTGGTCACTTTTGAGAGGGCAGTTTCTGTGGAGTGAAGAGGATAGAAGCCAGATTGGAAGGGGTCAAGGAGGGAATTGGAGGAGAAGAAGTGGAGACAGCGGAAGTAGATTACTCACTTGAGGGAGTAATTGAAGATAGGAGGCGAATCATGTGAGGACAGTGGTGGTGAAGCCAGGAAAGGGGGGTGGTCCACAGTTTTGAAGACAGCAGAAAGATTGAAGAGAATTTGGATGGAGTAGTTGCCCACTGGATTTGGAAGAGAAGAGATCTACTTCCAGAGAGGTTTCTCAGGTGATGTGCTGTTTTTGAGTTCAAGGCTAGTTAGAAGTTGGAATGACAACTGTGGCTTTGGATGTATGAGAGAGAGAAAGAGGAAGTGAGTATATATAGGCTGAAGTTTTTTGATTTTTCGTTTCTCGCTTTTGTTTCTCCAATTATTTTCATTAAGTAAATGAATCTCCTCTCTTCCCATGCATGGTCACATATTGATTGAAAAACAGAGAGCTTACTCAGAAATTGCTGTGTAGTCACTTCTGAACTCCACAAAAGAATTCAGATTACTTTTTTTTAAGGTTAGAAACTTCCTTTATAAAGCTCTGGGTTTCATCTGCCTAAACATGAAGCATGTTGATGTTATTTCAGTTCATTATATAAGGTAACTGACCTATTTCTTTCAGATTTATTATAATAAAACTTTGAAGTTGAAGTGCCTCGCATCTGAGGAGAGGAAAGTGCTTTCCAAACATTAATTCAGTAGTCCTCCCAACACCCTTGTGAGACAGGTTTTAGATATAATTATTCTAGCATTTGAGTAGCAAAGGTAAATTGTGTTACCTATAATGACTCAGAGAGTTAGTAGTAGACTTACATATAAAAACCAAGTTTTTTTGACACATTGGGTGAGTAGACTAGAGACATACCTTTCAATTTAGTAATCTAGCTACTGTAATATTTAAGATATACCATTTTCAGATTAAAGTTATATTTAACTTCTCAACTGCTAGAGGAAGCATCATAATCCAGCTAAGTATTTTTAATGAATAATAATAATTTCAAGAAACACCTTATAAAAGCGTGGCTCAGTGGAAAGAGCACGGGCTTTGGAGTCAGGGCTCATGAGTTCGAATCCCAGCTCTGCCACTTGTCAGCTGTGTGACTGTGGGCAAGTCACTTAACTTCTCTGTGCCTCAGTTCCCTCATCTGTAAAATGGGGATGAAAACTGTGAGCCCCACGTGGGACAACCTGATTCCCCTGTGTCTACCCCAGCGCTTAGAACAGTGCTCGGCACATAGTAAGCGCTTAACAAATACCAACATTATTATTATTAAAACTGTCAGCTGTTTTTAACAATGGACAAAGAGCATTGATGCAATTTTTTAACTGTCATATTTATTTATTGAGCGCAGAACACTGTGTGCAGAACACTGTACTGAATGCTTAGGAGAGTACAATTTCAGAGAAACATTCCCTGACCACAGTGAACTTACTGTCTAGAGGGGGAGACAGACATTAATATAAATAAATAAATTACAGATATGAACATAAGTGTGGAACTGGGGGTGGGGAATGGGTGAATAAAGTGAGCATAGCAGGCCAACCCAGGATGGAGTGTTAGAAAATGAATAATATTTGTGATCCGATATAAGGTATCATTCTAAAATAAATTTTTAATTATTACTCCGAATTTTAGAGCTGTTAACATTTCCTCTTGGTCTCATCACACATCCTGATTGAGCAGTCCACTCTGAACATTTATAGACTGTTTTTGGCAATGTCACTACTATTCTCGAATGGAAAAATATCAGAGGTCATGGGTTCGACTCCCAGTTCTGCCACTTGTCAGCTGTGTGACTGTGGGCAAATCACTTAACTTCTCTGTGCCTCAGGTACCTCATCTGTATAATGGGGATTAACTATGAGCCTCATGTGGGACAACCTGATTACCCTGTATCTACCCCAGTGCTTAGAACAGTGCTCTGCACATAGTAAGCACTTAATAAATACCAACATTATGAGAAGCAGCATGGCTCAGTGGAAAGAGCACGGGCTTTGGAATCAGAGGTCATGGGTTTGAATTCCGGCTCTGCCACTTGTCAGCTGTGTGACTGTGGGCAAGTCACTTAACTTCTCTGTGCCTCATTTACCTCTTCTGTAAAATTGGGATTAAAACTGTGAGCCCCACATGGGACAACCTGATTCCCCTGTGTCTACCCCAGTGCTTAGAACCGTGCTCTGCACATAGTAAGCGCTTAACAAATACCAACATTATTACTATAAATCCTGGTTGTTGGATTACAAACCTGCCCATATACTTCTTATTTCTAGGCTAGTGAGTGCATGCTAAGAGCTGAGGAAAGGATTGTAGAGTTCTGGTTCTTCATCACTAGAGATTCATGATTTTAAAAAAAAAAAATCTACTAGAAAATCAGGCTCCTCTCCACCAAATGGTACCAGTTTGCTTAATCATCAAGCAAAAACTCATTGACTTCCAGTCTCTCCATCAGCTCTCTCCTTCTTACCTACCTGCCCACATCATCTGCTGTTCTCCAGCTTGAAACCAAGATCCATTCAAAACACAGTTCATACTGCCCCTTCTGTCAATTCTCCAACATCCAGCACCTCTCTTATGACTTTTCCAATGTCTAGAACTCACTTCGCCTTTGAATCCGCCTGGAAATAGCTTCACTATCTTCATGTCCCTTCTGACATCCCACCTTTTCCAGAAAGCTTTCATCGATTAATTTTTTTCTCCCCAGATGTATCTTTCCAACTACAACATCTACATTTTCATTTTAATAGCTACTTTTTTCATACTGCTTTACATAAGCTTAAGCACTTATTCATTTATTTATCCAACATCACATTCTTTCTCCTCCTAAGTGGAAATTAATTTTGAGACTCTCTACTCTAATGTGTCATAACTTCTTTTAAGTAAGGACTTGTGTCTTTACTGCCTCTCCTAGAGTCATATCTGGTCTCTCTTAGTAGCGGGAAAGTAGTCACCTAGAACTGTAGGAATATACTATGAGTTATAAATTGTGCACAGCAGGAGTTGAGTCAGTCAAATTAAGAACAATAAAATAAGTAGGAGTTGCTCTAGACAAACAGTTCTAGTTATGAATTACTGCAGTCTTCTCAGTTTCTAAAAGCTGAGATGGGGAGGATTCAGTGCCATCTTGTCTATCTGGGGGAGGGAGCCTGGGCTAGTGATAGGGCAGTTCCATCAGTTACATGTGGAAATCTCATATAAGCAACCTATAGAACCTTTTGTGAAAAGATCATTCTACCTGTAAGCTCATTCTGGGCAGGGAATCTGTTTGTTATTGTACTGTACTCTCCCAAGCACTTATTACAGTGTTCTGCATACAGTAAGCACTCAATAAATATGATTGACTGGCAGAGTATCTATTTGTAAAAATCCAAGAAGGGATTGTCGAAATCCTAATTTAGTGGTAAATGGATTCATTCAACAGTTGGTTGAAAAGCATTTCAGTTCCACCTGTGTCTTAATGGTTCCTATTGATTTGCTAGAGGGACTCATAAGTAAGGTTTTTTGTTGTAATTCAACAAATCTGGGCTAAAAATTACCTTTTGGTCTCATGCAATGGAGTACATTTGCTGAGAATTTGTGAGAGTCCCCTTCCTTGGCTGGAAGTCTGTTACTGATTAGTTTTGGAAGCATCATCTGGCCTCAGTCCCTGGTCTCAGGAACTGATCAAGGTCTGAGAAGACTTGCAGGGCAGTATTTAGGAGGAAAGAAAACATGAACTGCAGCTTTTTTGATTCGGGTCATGGAGGTTGCACTGTACTATTAGTGATGTAAAACCTCCAGAAATTGTGATTGTACTTGTATAATGCATTGCATGCTAGCATTAGGTTAGCACTAAATGGAAACGAGCTCGGTGCCAATTAAGGTCAAAAATGGATGGGACAGTAATGATTTAGAGTTCATTGTTTTATGAAAGCGTATTCTTTAGCAATACAGTGAAAACATTAGGAGTTAAGAAAGATAAGATTAAGAAAAATATGTTTGGCTTTATCTAATCGTAATTCTCTTTTACAGAAGCTAGAGTTGCACATTTACTACATCTTGATCTTATTTTCCTTCCACAGATTGGACAAGTTTACATGTTTGTTGTCTATCCTATGGGTCTCAGTGGCATTGAGTAACTTGAAATGATATGTTTGTTTGAATTTTGGCGATCAGTCAAATCTTTACTGCAGTTTACTACCCACAAACAAGCTATTCAAGCTTGAATTTATATGTGCCCTGAGTTAATTCTCTTACCCATTTCCCAGAGTCTGTCATCTGCGCAGTCATCTAGATCCAGCATTAGTTTTAGGAGGAAAAACATAACAACCTTATCATGAGGATGTGATGCCTTGAAATTCCTCCAGTGTAGGAAAATGTATTCCCGGATGGTAGCACAGTCATTTAGCAGTTTACAGGCCCTTGAGCATAAGATAATTGTGGTGGTATTTTTTTAAGAGTAGTTACAAAGATGCTAATGAATCTATATGAGAAAGAGGAAAAAAGCAGTTTTTTGCTTTAAAAACTTTAGTTCAGTTCTCCCGTCCTTCAAGGATAAAGGGTTACAGTTAGACAAACAAGCATGTGCTTTTAATTTAAAAAAGGGTGTGGAGTGGAGAAGGGTTTTTTTTTCATTTTTCATTGTCACTTGTTTTAGTTAAAAAAAAAAATAGGGTTTCCTGAGGGCTTAGTATAGTGTTCTGCACACAGTAAGCTCATAATAAATACGATTGAATGAATGAATGAATGAATGAAGTTCTCATTTCAACTGACAAGTGGGCTCATCACTAAAATCAATCAGTCAATCAGTTCTATTTATCGAGTGCATAGTTTTGCAGAACTCTGTTCTAAGCATTTGGAAGAATACAACAAAGTAGACATGATCTCTGCCCTCAAGGAGCTTACAAATTGGCAGGATGGACAGAGTGAGATAACTTATAGTGAGAAGAAAGCAACAGATAATCAGCAGGATTTACTGAGGTGTTACTGTGTGCAGAGACATGCTCGAAGAGCTTCGGAAGATACTAACAAAGACATGAACCCTGTGCTCAAGGAATTTATAATGTATTAGTAGAGATAAATAGTCTTAAATTGATTTAATATAACAGAACATATACATAGATTCTGCTCAAACAGTAAACACAAGGGACTAAATGAACAGCTAGATATATGAATGCTGAGGTGACTGAGACAAGTCCAGGAAGAGGGAAGGATTAGTTGGGATTCTTCTTTGGAGAAGGCTTTTTTTGTCAGGATTTTGGAAGAGCCAAGGGATATGTATGGCAAAGGTATAAGGTAATAGGAAGGCCTACACAGAGGGTAAAGGAGTAAGCCGTGAGTTGAAAGTGGGTGAGTTGGAAGGTTTATTTGAATAGGGCAAAGGGCATAAACTGGATGGTAGCAGAAGAAATGCGGAAGAACCACCTCCATATTTCTTACCAAGGAAAACTCTATGGATATACATTCCAAAATGACTGCAGATAGAGATAGGACGTTCTGGAGAAAATACATCTATAAAGTTGCCATGAATCTGAAACGACTTGACGGCATTTGTCAACAGCAGAAGAAGGCCACATGTATGTACATGACATGAGCCTGTCTCTCACGAGCTACTTTCTGGCACTCAAATCCTAAACGAAAACTTTACTCGTTGCCCTTTTGTGTCATGAGCCCTGACTCAGCCATTCAAGACAAGTCCTAAGTGAAAACCTTCCTCGTGGCCAATTTATGTGTCATAGGCCTGAGCCCTGTTGTGTAGGTTCAAGAGCAGCCCCTCCTCTCAGAGCTCCAGAGCTGGTTTGTGGAGGCCACGCCACTTCACGATGGCAACTTGTGTCTTGTGGCAGGGGCAGCAGGATGGCGATGGTAGAAGCAGCGTGGCTTAGTGGAAAGAGCCCGGACTTGGGAGTCAGAGGTCATGGGTTTGAATCCCAGCTCTGCTACTTAGCTGTGTGTCTGTGGGCAAGTCACTTAACTGCTATGTGCCTCAGGTACCTCATCTGTAAAATGGGGATTAAGACTCTGAGCTTAACATGGGACAACCTGATTACCCTGTATCTACCCCAGCACTTAGAACAGTGCTCTGCACATAAAAAGCGCTTAACAAATGCCAACATTATTATTATTTAGGTGGCAGCTGAGGCCACCCAACTCAAGGCGACTGCTTTAGTCTGCCTCTGTCCTAAGTGGCGGCCGTTCCTTATTTGCTGCTTCGGGCATCATGGTGGTTGTTGATTCTCTCCAAGCCCGTTACTGGGCAAAGCAGGGAAGGAAGACTACTTTTCCTTCCATGCCCACCCCTTGGGCTACTTTTTTCACTCTACGATCTGCCCTGCAGTAAAAAAGCCTAGGTCTTTCTCAAATCCTTCCTCAGTGTTGTTGTTCACGGGTTCAAAAACAGTTGCTCACAAAATGGATTCCTAGCCAACAAATTGGCTCTGGCAGTGTGACCATAATACCTAGTTACATACATAAGAGGAAGCAAACTTTGAAACTGTTGGGTATTTTAATTTAATATGAGGAGTAACACACTGGGCATTTGGAAATGAAGAGGAGAGAAGTGCTCCTGCTGTTTTAGAAAGATGATGTAGAGTTGTATCTCATTAGATTATAAACCCCTTGAGGGCTGGAATATTGTCTACCAGCTCTTTTGGGCTCTCCCAAGAACTCAGTATAATGCTCTGCACAAGGTAAACACCCAATCCCACCAGTTGATTGCATATAAAATAGATTCTATCCTTCAGTAGTATTTGAGCTGCCAACTGTGTGCAGGGCGTTGTATTAAGCGCTTGGGAGAGTATAATAGATTTAGTATTTTACTGCTGACTTCAAGGATCTTAAGATGGGAGAGATGGAGGGAGTGAAAGAGGAAAGAGGTCATCCCCAAGGATGAGGGCTTGTACCAGGGTGATTGCTGTGGAAGCAGATGAATCCATCAAAAACTATGGGTGAAAGACCAGCTGGCTTAGCAACAAACTGACTGCAAGAGAAGCAGTGCATTAACGGAGAATCATTCTTAACTTTGATAGAATTTAGATCAAATACAGTTCAGAATCATTAACTGTGAATCTTAAGATCTTTCATTAGGCTGTGTTTCGCAGCACATTATACTGGTATCTAAAAAGTCAAGGGTGGGTGGCTGGAAGTTTGAAAAAAAATACTGCAGAGAGTAATTTCTTCTGATAAGATTTTACCAGTATAAGAATTTAGGAACATTGAAGGATATGAATAAGATGCTTCTTTCGCCCGCTTGTTCTTGGGAAGTTACAGCCTGCAAGGAACTAGATTGATTTAGTTTCTTTTAGCAATTTCATTTAAGCACATTTGAATTCTATCCCCTCCTGTTTTTATAATGTAGAGCTAGAAGTTTAAAAGGAATCTTATCAAAACATTTAATACAGTGCTCTGCACACAGTAAGTGCTCAATGATACAACTAATCAAAAAAAAAATTGCTCTTGATATAGCCTTTACTGTGACTGTTTAATCCAGTGTAATCTGCCTTGGACCCAAGAAGTTTATGTCAAAAGGTATATAAACTCAATTCTAAAAGCTACATGATTTTTGGTTTTTAGTTTTTAAAAATGAGTTGAGATTGGCAAATCCTTTCATTTTTTCTTAGTTCATTCTCATGATTACCATAATTGTCATTTATCATAGTTTAGTTTTTTCAGAGCATAGTTAATGAACTCAGCATGGCATAGTGGATAGAGCGCGGGCCTCAGAGTCAGGAGGTCATGGGTTCTAATCCCAGCTCGGCCACTTGTTTGTCATGTGACCTTGGATAATTCACTTCACTTCTCTGGGCCTCAGTAACCTCATCTGTAAAATGGGGATTGAGATTGTGATCCCCATGTGGGACAGGGATTTATCTAACGCAATTTTCTTATATCCACCCTAATGCTTAGTAAGTGGCTGACACATAGTAAGCACTTAACAAATACCATAATTATTATTATTGTTGTTGGTCACCTACTGAATTTATTTGCACTTTTTTCCAATGCTTTAGGTAAGGTTTTGCTGGTTTCCTACTCACTTTGCTATTCAGCTTATGATGACCTAGAATGAAAAGTTTATTGTAGGGGGGAAATGTGTCTACCATCTCTGTTATATTGTTCTCTCCTAAGCACTTAGTAGCGTGCTGTGCATGCAGTAAATGCTCAATAAATATGATTGATTGATTAAGAAGCAAGGAGGCCTGCAAAGTGGCTGTTGTAGAACCTCAGATGGGGGTTAAGGATATTTGCTATGATTGGAAGCAGCGTGGCTCAGTGGAAAGAGCCCGGCCTTGGGAGTCAGAAGTGATGAGTTCGAATCCCGACTCTGCCACTTGTCAGCTGTCTGACCGTGGGCAAGTCACTTCTCTGGGCCTCAGTTACCTCATCTGTAAAATGGGGATGAAGACTGTGAGCCCCACGTGGGACAACCTGATTACCCTCTATCTACCGAGCGCTTAAAACAGTGCTTTGCACATAGTAAGCGCTTAACAAATACCCACATTATTATTATTATTATTGTGCCTGTAGGAATGGAGAAAGAGAAATGAACTTGTAGTACACTGTTGAGGAAGTATTGTTATAACATGGGGGCAGTTTAGAGGAATGGAACAAGAGAGAGATGTTGAAGATGGCACTAATATTAAAGTGTCCGATCATGTATGATAGAGGTGCTGATTTTGAGAGTGATAATTTTCTAACCCATGCAAGTGTGTGAGCCTTCCAAGAGAGTCAATTCATATCAAGAAAAGCACCAAAGATAGGCAGGACAGTTGGGCTCAGTGGAAAGAGCACGGGCTTTGGAGTCAGGGCTCATGAGTTCGAATCCCAGCTCTGCCACTTGTCGGCTGTGTGACTGTGGGCGAGTCACTTCACTTCTCTGTGCCTCAGTTCTCTCATCTGTAAAATGGGGATTAAGATTGTGAGCCCCACGTGGGACAACCTGATTCCCCTGTGTCTACCCCAGCGCTTAGAACAGTGCTCGGCACATAGTAAGCGCTTAACAAATACCAACATTATTATTATTATTATTACTAAGCAGCCAGTGCTAGAGATAATTATTTGAATTCATTTTAGATTTTTGATGGTATCAAATTCTAGGACCCATGCCTTTCAACTTTAAGCGAGCACTTGAGAATAATGCTATCATAGATTTGATATATTTCTTCCATGAGCCCCCTCTTATTCCATTGTATTAAGAAATGGCACTATCCAGTTTCCACTCCCTATTGGTGATATAATTGTTACCTAATTATTATCCCTGGAACTATCACTGATGTGCTAATAGTTTTCTGAATTACTACAGTTAACCATTGACAAATTAAAGTGAAAATGACATCTCAAAAATGACCATGGCTTTTTAAGGAAGTATATCAAATCACTGGTAATTTATGATGGCTTGGTAAACCACTCGTGTGGAAATTTTGAGAATCATGCATGAACTGCCCATACTCCCCAACAGTGTTGTTGTACCGAACTACTTTTATTCAGCTACTCAAAAGGGAAGCATCCTAATGAGTGATCTTGCTCCAGATGCTCTAGGTATCCACCATATGGATTGGTGGCAATACCAGGACCACCAAAGATCTTATCTGACTTGGCACAGACTGAGACAGTAACCTTCCCCTTCTGGAATTCCAGTTGTGGGTCTGTGTGTGGTCAGGCTGGGAAGAAACAGAAGGAGCTGGCCAGCTTTATTTGGCTTCTGTAAATTTTTCCAACTGCCTTTCGAGGTTTAGTTGAGGCAATCTTCTTGCATTTATCAAATTCATTATGGAAGTTTAATTTTAGTGTTTAACGTAATCGCATAGATCTTTGTTCCTCAAAAGTCAATATTCAAACCAGCCATGTAATGAGAAATACCAATAATCGTAATGTGATGTTAAGCCTAAGGAAATGCTATTACTATTTCATAGAAAATTAACTTTTAGTCAAACCAATATGCTATCCAATAATATTTAAATTGTCCTCGAAGACATGATTATTGGCAACTGTTCTTATTTCCAAGAACAGATAGGCTTACTGGATATAGGTTCCAAGTGCAAGAAGTACTTGTCTTTAAGATAGGCACTAGTTGTGGATATTGAATACATATAATGTTGTGTACGTATAAATATACACTCTATAGGTTTTATAGCTGTTTAGATGTTCACAACAATATGAACCACTAAATTTAGGCATTTTAGTCATAAACTACCGAATTGCTCTTCCAGACAGACTTGTACCTGGAAAAAATGCTTTAGTAACGATATTGTGTTAAATATTTTCACAATATTATATTCAGGATTGCAAAATCTGGCCTACACTTTCTGAATGTGTATACTTATGCATATTTTGTGCAGAATTGCCTGCACTCTTGTTTGTTCATTTTTTATTTGATAACAAAATATCAAATGCTGGCAAGTGAAGTGTGAGCGTAATGGACTTTATTTCACCATCGGGACTTTATTATCTCAGTTATCATTCACATGACATAAGGTCAAGCTCATTGTTTGCCCAAGAAGGCGGCAGTCATTAGTGATGATGTTTGTATCATATTTGTGTTGAATCATTTCTTAACAAAGGCTAGCATTCACTTCAGCAGATTGCAAACCAATATGGCAACAGAACTCACAATTCAAACTGTGCTGAAGTTCCCTATTTAAAAACTTGAGAAACAGCATGGCCTAGTGGAAGGCTCACGGGCCTGGAAGTCAGAAGACCTGTTTTCTAAACCCGGGTCTGCTACTGTTTCACACTGTGACCTTGGACAAGTCATTTAACTTTTCTGTGCCTCACTTCCATCATCTGCAAAATGAAGATTCGATACCTATTCTCCCTTCTACTTAGGCTGTAGACCGGATGTGGGACCCCAATTGTCCGATCTACCCCAGTGCTTAGTGCATAGTAAGCATTTCACAAATTGATCAAATGATGGTACTTATTGAGAACTTACTGTATGCAGGACAAATACCATGAGTGGTAGTATTATTATTATTGCACGGCTGTGTGTGAAAAAGACACACCTTGCTCCTAGAGCAATTATGAATCATACTAACCAAAACCAGAAAATATTAACAAGAATAAGATCCCAGGAAGCGGTTAGCTTACCAGTATTGCAGCGATGCTCGCAGCAACCCTGTTCTGCTGGGCAAGACTTGATAGAAGAGTGGACAAAAACTAGTATCCCAAGCAGGTGTTATTTGGTGAACTAAAAGGGGTCACACAAAATGGTAGAATAAATGAAGCCATCTCAACTTTTAAAGAATGCATGAGGGAAGTAATTGGAAATATGCTTCCTTGAGCAACAGCAGAGTGCTGGAATTAAAACATATGAATCAAAAACACTGATAATTTTGAGGAATCCCTTTATGTTTTAACTCACACTGTTTCACAAAACCTGCTGTCTTGGACTTGGTTAGATAGTAAACATTGACTCGGGGACCTTAAACTACGTGGAGCCCATGTCCGTGTCTTTCTAATGAAGTCCAGAAGGATTTTCCTGGTGTTTTGAAGCTGTTAGATTTAAAAGGTTATTTTTCTCCCTGTAGTTGCCCTAGATGCTGGAATTCTAAGGTGGTGATATTTGTTCAGGCCTTGATTCAGCTGGGCTTCTTAGTAATCATACCTCCTGAAATTGGATGAGAAGTAGCACAGCCTTATGGAAAGAACACCAAGAGTCAGAGGACCTGAATTCTAATTCCTGTTCTGCTGCTTATTTGCTGTTTGATTCCAACTTCTCTGGACCCCAATTTCCACATCTGTAAAATGAGAATTAAATCCTACTCACCTTATCTAGACTGTCAGCCATGAGGCCCATGAGGTATAGGGACTGTGTCCCCAACATTCAGAATGGTGTGTGCCACATTATTACTACTGAACAAAGACCATTAGGAAACAAAACAAAACAAAAAAACTGCATATATTCATAAAGCCAAGTAAAATGACTGGGTTCTTAATGAACCTTTTTGGGTACAGTTCAAAACTAACATCAAAATATAAACTTTAGGCATTGTGCTTAATAGATAGAAATGGAAACCAAGGTCAAATCAGCCTGTCCTTACCTCATCATATCTCTTCATGCTTAGAAAAGAATGTGAGTATGGCAGAGTAGTAGGGAAGAATGAGATGATGGGGGCATCTAGGTATTCCAGAATAGTGCAAATCAATCAATAGTGTCTGAGTACAGTAAGCACGGAGTAGAGTTGAGTGCTTATTTTGTTCAGAGCACTGGTAAAGTGCAGTGGAGTGGTAGATCAGATATTGGCCCTCCGGGAATTTCACAGTCTATCAGGGGATTCAGGCACTAAAGTAAATTTAAAGTAGTGTGGTATAACAGAGTTTAAAGATATGCACACAAGGGTTTGGGGGAGAGAAGGAGGCAAGGCATATCTAAATGCTTAGGGGGGATCAGTCATGAAGTAGTTAAAGCACCAAGAGTTTTAAAAAGAACCCAGAAACTTGAGACTTAAGAATAAGAACCAGGATAACAAGATCCCCTTCTCTTCAAAGAATAAAAGAATGGAATGTACTTTTAAAGGAGGAAATCATGTCATTTTAATGAGGCTTTTTCAAGAATAGCTAGAACATGAAATATGAGCAATTTGTCTGTTTAAGATTTCACTAGAATGACAGCTGGTATTCAGAAGAATTCATTGACATGAATTTTGGGGATTAAAATGCTGCAGAATAGCAGCACTCATAAAAATACAAATACTACAAAAATAATGGAAAAACTTCACCTCACCATTGAAATAGCATGTCTTTTGAAAATGAGAAATATTTGTCATTCATGTCATTGGGATTAATTTATTCAGTGAAGGATGAACATTAAAGATAAAACTTTTTTAACCTAAGGGAGTACTAAGGAGAAGAAAGGAGAGCATTATCTTCAATTTGTAAGTGACTGTTAGAATCTGCCCTGGAAGAACAGATTTCAAGTAGATGTGATTCATTTCTGGATTCAAATGCTTAATTCAAGTGCTAGATATGATAAATGAAAAGAAAATGCTTTTTATTCAAAAATATCAAATGATACAGTTGTGTTACAGATGGTAGGGGGCACAGTAACTATTAAAATCTCATTATTAATCATTTGAGTTTATATGAACAGAGAACCTTTTAATTAAACTATCTCAATAAAGAAGCCTCCTTTCTTTACTGCCTCCTAGAAAGATTCCATCTGATCCTCATATTGATCAGTACATTCAGTAACATATCATTTTTGTCTACCCTGTATCATACCCTTCATCAGTTTGAATGGACAATGAGAGTCCTGATTTCCCTAGGTATTTAGTAACCGTTTTGTGCCAGAGAAAGGTAACTGTGGAAGGGCAATGGAAATACTATAACCTCAATATATTTTAGCAAAACTCTGTGGATCAGCCAGCCACCCCATACGACTCAAGGAAACAGGAGCCCGAAAATGTGCAATTTGGCAGGAAGAGAAGTTAAATAAGAGATAAGCTAACAAGTCAATATAGAGGCAGTGGACAATAAAGATGGAGTGAAATACTTAGGGGACTAGGGGGCTATCTCAACAAGATTTAGTTTGTGGTCTGTCAGTAACTTGGAGTATTTTCCATTACTAGAACAATTGTTCTAAAATTTGCAGCTATTCATCAGACACTCTGACCTTTATAGACTGAGTCTCTCTAACTGCTTTCAAGATATAAGATCAATACTATCAGACAGGGAGAACACTTGACAGTGAATGAAATAGGTTTGTTGGGGCAAATCTAATTAGGTGAGTCCTTGTCCTGATTTGGTCAGTATGTTAAAAAGTGTAATTGTATATCATATGTATATATTTAATTCAAAGACATATGGACCTTTGATTAAGTATAGATGGGCTACAGGCCCTATGCTCTATGATGTCTTTATGAACTGCTAGCAGAATAATTTCACATTGACATTTTCATGATTGCTATTTTTACAGGGGTGAAATGTTTTGGGTGATGACAAATGAGCAAGTTTGTGCTATCGCATGAGAAACAGCATGGCCTAGTGGATAGCCCATGGGCCTGGGAGTCATAAAGACCTGGGTGCTGATCCCAGCTCTGCCGCTTGTCTGCTGGACAACCTTGGGCAAATTGCTTAACTTCTCTGTGCCCCAGTCACCTCATCTGTAAAATGGGGATTGAGATTGTGAGCTCCATGTGGGACATGGACTTTGTCCAGTCTGATTACCTTATATCTACCCTAGTGCTTAGTACAGTTCCTGGCACATAATAATCACTTAGCTTAAAAAAACAAAAAAAAACCCTAAAAAACAAAGGCTATATTTGTCTACAAAACCAAATATGACCAAATACTGAGAAAGCTGAGGACTCTGACCACCATAAAGTGTTAGAGAGATCCCCAGTGTTACATATAATATTAAAGCGCATTGTGTCCTTCTGCTCCAGCTGTCAAAAAGAAACCCCTACAGAGAAGAGCCCCATCATGTATTATATAAACAATTTAGTGGAAGATAACATTTTAAAAATGTTTATAGCCTCCTTGCCTGGGGCAACAAGTTCTTATTAGAAATGAATTTTCTAGTGGAAAATATCTCTTGTAACCTGAATCTGTGTAGGAAAATCCAGCTCCTGGAGGAAAACCAACATTTTCATGGTGATTGTCACATGGACAGGACTATCATTTTTGTTGCTGTAGAGTCAGCAACTAGTCACACCCCGTGGCCTGCTCTGGGAGCCCTGATGTGAACAGGTGGGTCTAATCTATAGCTGAAATGTTGGAGCTTAGTCCCTCTAGAATTTCAGAACAGTACCCATAGTGCAGGGTGGCTGACAAGGGATAGGAAGAGATTGTATAATAAAAAATAAAAAATAAATAAATGGTAGTATTTGTTAAGCGCTTACTATGTGCAAAGCACAGTTCTAAGCACTGGGGGATACAAGGTGTTCAGGTTGTCCCACGTGGGGCTCACAGTTTTAATCCCCATTTTACAGATGAGGTAACCGAGGCACAGAGAAGTTAAGTGACTTGCCCAAAGTCACACAGCTGGCAAGCTTCATAATACTTCTGCTCTTCCTGTACAGTAGTTGTCAATGGGACAGGATCTTGGGATACTGGAATCATTCAGTCAGGGGTATTCATTGAGCACTTATGCAATATAACAGAGTTATTTAACAGGTAGGTGCATTCCCTGCCCATAATAATAATAATAATGATATTTGTTAAGCACTTACTTTGTGCCAAGCACTGTTCTAAGCACTGGGTTAGACACAGGTGATCAGGTTGTCCCATGTGGGACTCACAGTCTTACTCCCCATTTTACAGAGGAGATACCTGAGACTCAGAGAAGTTAAGTGACTTGTCCAAAGTCACACAGCTGACAAGTGGCAGAACTGGGATTAGAACCCTTGACCTCTGACTCCCAAGCCTGTGCTCTTTCCACTAAGCCACAAGGAACTTACAGTCTAAAGGGGGAAACAGATATTAGTATAAATGAATAAGTCATGGATGTGTACAGAAGTGGGGCTGTGGTGGTGATCATATTAATAGAGTGAGCAAATGCTTGTGCATGGGTGATGCAGAAGGGAGTGGGAGAAGATGAAAGCAAGGATTTAGTCATGGAAGGCCTTTTGGAGAAACTGTGATTTTAGTAAAGCTCTGAAGTAGGAAAAGTGATAGACTGATATGAAGGAGGAAGGAGTTCAGGCTACAGGCAAGGCAAAGGTGAGGGGTTATTGGCGAGATGATAGGTTAGAGGTACAGTGGTTAGGTTGGCATTAGAGGAGTGAAGTATGTAGGAAATCATAAAGGTAAGGTAGGAAGGGGCAAATAAATTAAGTGCTTTAAAGCCAATGATAAGTTTTTTTGATTCAGAGGTGGATGGTTTTTGAAAAGTGAGAAAATGTGGCCTGGATTTTTCTTTCTTTTCTTTTTATTTTTGGACTTGGAGGAGGGGCAGAGAGGTCAGTGAAGAGGTAGACGCAGTAGTTAAGGTGGGATATGATGTATTTGGATCAACATAGTAGCAGTTTGCATGGAGAGGAAAGTAGGAGTTTCAGCAATGTTGTGAAGGGTGAACCAACAGGATTTGGTGACAGATTGGATGTGTGGGTTGAATGGCAGAGATGAGTTGAGGATAATGCCAAAATCAGGGCAAGGACAGGATTTGGATGGGACGATGAGTACTCTGTAGGATGTGTTAAGTTCGAGATGTTGGTGGGATATCCCAGTAGAGGAAATAAATACCAGACTGCAGAGAAGGAGTGAGATCAGGGGTGGAGAGGTGGGTTTGGGAATGATCCTCACAGTAGAAGCCGTGATAGAGGGTTCGTTTTCCAAGGGAGTTGGTGTAGATGGAGGTGGGAGGCAGAGGAGGAGCCCATGAAAGAAACTTAGTGGACAGAGAATAGGAGTAGAATCAAGAGAGTACAGTATCAGTGAAGTCTAGGTTGGATAATTTTTCCAGGAGAAGGTGGTAGTAGACTGTGTCAAAGTCAGAGGTCAAGGAGGATTAGGATGAGGAGTAGAGGCTATTTGACAAGTTGGAGGTAATTGGTGACCTTAGAGAGATCAGTTTCAGTGGATTGAGGAAGCCAGATTGCAGCGGGTCAAGGAGCAAGATGGAGGAGAGGAAGTGGAGGCAGCAGTTGTAGACAGCTCACTTAAGGAGCTTGGAGGAATGATTGAAGAGGGATGGAGCAATAACAGAGGGAGTTGCACAGTCAAGGGAGGGCTTTTTTTAGGATAGGGGGCTTGCAAGTCTGTTTGGTAGTGAGGAAGAAGCCATACTTGAAATACCTACGGTAGAAAGCAATACATCATCAGTCTCAAATCAGTGCTTGTCCCGTCAGAATCCAGTTTGCTCTTTGATTATCCCTGTTGCCTGTGATTAAAAAAGGAACAAAGTAAAGTTGAGATAAATACAGTTTTTTGGGGAGAAGAACCCCATAGATTCATTCAGGGCTTAAGTTTTTCATGGGAAGTAAGTTAGGTGCATTCAGAAGTGTCCTATCTCTTTCATACTGGCAGGACACCATTTAGTACATTGTTGCAAGCACCAAGAATAGAGTTCCGTTAATTTATTGTAAGTGTTGAATTTTGCAGATTATAAAGCTTTCGCAGAGCATTATAAAGAGACTCGGAGGAATTCATCTTACTATAGTTATGAGACTCTCTACTGCACAATTCTTCAAAGAAGCAGTCCGGTTCTCTCAGAGCGTAAATTACTCTATGAAAGTAAGTTGGACAGATCTGGATATGCAATAATTATTTCAGGCCATTAGGGTAACATGTAGCACAGCATAAATAGGCTAAATCATTGGTTTTGGGTGAAATTTTCGCAAGGAATGAAGGTTTGCAGTCTGTTCTTGGACTATTGTAAAGTTATTATTGCCCTCCTTAAGTCTCAGTTCTTGATTTGTTTTTTTTTTCACTCTTGTTTTGACCACTATCCTCAGTGCACACTACCTGTATTCATTCAATCATATTTATTGAGTGCTTACTGTGTACAGAACACTGTACTAAGTGCTTAGAGAGTACAATATGGTAATAAGAGACAATACCTGCCCATAACGGGTTTACAATCTAGAGGGATGTTTGACAGGGATGGAGACAGAACCCCTACATCCTTATCCATATACAGAGATAGGGAATGGGGAAATAGTTCATAAGCAGCCAGACTACAAAAGATATGGAGTTGTGCAGCAGAAACCAACTATGGAAGGGTGGAGACAGAGTTGCCTACATCCTTAATGGCAGATAAGGAAAATTCCTACCCTCAGTACAGCTGGTGCTAGATCACTGAATTAGCATAGCCATGTGGCCTCAAATATACTAACACCCAAGTGGTTCTTGGTTTGGGAAAGATTACAAGGCCAATAAAATTTTTGTCAGGTCACCAATAGTCTCCAAGCCACCAGTCATGTCCTGAAATGGCTTTTGTGAACAGTGTACAGTGGAATTTTTAGGGCTATTACTCTGCCAGGAAGTTTTTTTCATATAAAAACTGAAAAGAAATACTCTTTAAGGAGCCTACTTATCATTTTCAATAAACATTTACTAGAATTGATGTTTGTAAGGCAAATTTGTAAACTCAGGCAAGGTAAATGCCTGAAATTTGTAGCTGCATTCCGAGATAACCTGTTTGAGATGAGAGCACATTTATTTCCTAAGTAAGCAGGGTAGGCTAATAATTGAGGCTTTAGTCCCATATACTTTTATTGGCCCTGAACATGTCTTCTTGGTACGGTACATTTCTCCAAACAGACTTTCACAGGGTCTGGATCTAATTCCACCCGTGTAGTCTTTCCCAGTGCATAGCACAGTGTTCTGCACTAGGTGTTGATAACTATTATTACTATTTCAGCCCCCAACAAGCCCAGTGGTGCATCTTTTGGTATTGCCAGTTTCAGCAGCCCAGGGAAACCGTGCATGAGACCCACAGAGAATAGTTGAAGCACTTTTTAAAATGATTCCCATCTCTTTAGCTGGATTCCACTAGTTACAGGATTAGTTCTCAGCTCAGTTGAGCCCATTTTTTGCTTGGGCCTAGGCTGGAGTAGGTTAAATTGAGCGCAATTATTTTGGCCCCATGCATGTATCTACCAAAGACATTCATTGTAGAATTAGTTTATTTTAACTAATATAAGTTAAAATAATGTGTAAAGTAATAATCCTATTCCCACAGTCACTTGAAGCCTCATAAATACTAATGAATATGTGATATTAATTGACTGTGGTCTTAGGCTCTGTTCATAGACTAAATTTGATCCTTAAAACTGGGACTGCTTCTTCCAGGATTTTTTTCCTCTATAGAGCGTTATAGC
Source organism: Ornithorhynchus anatinus (assembly GCF_004115215.2). Lineage (NCBI taxonomy): Eukaryota > Metazoa > Chordata > Mammalia > Monotremata > Ornithorhynchidae > Ornithorhynchus > Ornithorhynchus anatinus. The sequence continues at coordinate 11,775,830 of NC_041739.1, forward strand.
ACTGGACCTTTTCTATCGATGCATTGGAAGATTTCAGTGTGATTCAATTCATTACCTGGCAGAGGGTGCTAGAGGTACCCGAACGACAACCTGACAAACACAAACACCATTTCTCTAAGTGCCTTTTTTGAATGCTTGAAAGTGGTTTTTTTACGTGATAGAAAAAGCAACAGAAAAATCGTCTTGCGGCCAAGAAACTTTATTTCCTTAAATCTTTTGAATAAATAGTGGCAATGTGTTTATACTTTCAGAATTAGTATATACTGGCAAAAGAGTAACAATTGTTTTTAGCTATTTAAAATATCTCTAAATTTGTTATATAGAGTACATTTTAGGCACACTCATTCATTCATTCATTAAATAGTATTTATTGAGCGCTTACTATGTGCAGAGCACTGTACTAAGTGCTTGGAATGAACAAGTCGGCAACAGATAGAGACATTCCCTGCCGTTTGACGGGCTTACAGTCTAATCGGGGGAGACAGACAAGAACAATGGCAATAAATAGAGTCAAGGGGAAGAACATCTCGTAAAAACAATGGCAACTAAATAGAATCAAGACTCAAGAAAAGGTGGCATTTTCTGGGACTCGGGAATGTTATTTTAGAAGTGATAAATACAGTTTTATTTAGAAAATGTGAATGTTTTCACCAGATTTAACGTGATGACAAAAATATTTGAGTACGTTAATCACCCTAATGAAGAATGCTTTTGATTTTCCTTGTTAGGATGCTTGGTTGTCCTATGATTTATTATTAAAAATGTAGAGGTTTTTTTTACCACAACTGTCATCTAATGATGGAAAATAAGAACCTGAAGTACTACTGATACAAGAATGTAAAGGGAAACAGTTCGTCAAAGCCATGTAATAGCTATATTTTATAGAAATAAGAATACATTTTAGAGGAAAAATACCCTACAGCTAATATATTTTTATTTAAGGATATTCTACTTGCATTAATAATAATAATAATAATGTTGGTATTTGTTAAGCGCTTACTATGTGCCGAGCACTGTTCTAAGCGCTGGGGTAGATACAGGGTAATCGGGTCGTCCTACGTGGGGCTCACAGTTAATCCCCATTTTACAGATGAGGTAACTGAGGCACAGAGAAGTGAAGTGACTTGCCCACAGTCACACAGCTGACAAGTGGCAGAGCTGGGATTCGAACTCATGACCTCTGACTCCCAAGCCCGTGCTCTTTCCACTGAGCCACGCTGCTTCTCTAGGAATGTCCATGCATGTAACATTTTGTTTTAAATGTAAAGCAAACTCTTAAACATCAAAAATGAGCTTAAATCATTATACCTCTGTGGCAATATTTAGGAGGATCTTTGCAGAAGGAATACAAATACTAAAGATTAAAATTCATGAGAATATACCTTTTGAGAGCTAGATTGCATGTTCAGTTCGGAAGAGTTAGTTATCCAGTTTGTAGTTTATCCAGACTTGACAATGGATAAATGAAATCAGTGAGCTTCTCAAATCTTATATCAGTGTCAATCAATCAGTGGTATTTATTGATCACTTACTATGTGCTCAGCACTGTACTAAACACTTGGGAGAATATAATACAACAAAATTAGCAGACATGTTCCTTACCCATAAGAAATTTATAGTTTAATTTTGACCTCCTTTGCCACTGTATCTTTTTCCAGGTAGATTGACAAGTGTTTAGTACAGCATCAGACGCACTACAAGGAGCAAATAAATGACTGATGCTACTATTAATAGTAGTGAAGCTGTTGGTGATAAAAGAAATGATCCACCCTTTCCCCTTTGTTATTCTAATATCAAAAATGCAGACAGCTGGGGGAAGAGGAGCAGCTATCTGGCTGATACACAAAATGGATCATCTGTCACTGAGTAATTGAACATTATTTGTATTCAGTATATCTTAGATTCAGGAACAGGTGACACAGTTTATCGTGGAGAATCTAGAATTTGTTCACAGGGGCACAGATCTGTCATGTATTTTATTTTCATTCTTTACTCTTTCAGATCATGTCTTTGCAAGGAGAAGATAAAACTCTGAGTTGTATAAATCAGTGTACATTTTGGGAAAAAACTGGAAATATCTGGTGGGAGGGGAGAAATGGAAGTTTGGATTAGCCTCTCCAAGTGTGCATTCTACTTCCTTTGAAGCGTGAACATTGGATATGCATTGACTTAAACAGCAAGACTTTTCTTGGCCCAGAGCATGTCTTCTTGATACGGTACATTTCTCCAAACAGACTTTCGTGAAATTTAGCACTGATATCTTCTGAGGTAACTGAAAATGTGGGTTATAGTTAAGGTAGGCATTTACCTGATTAAACTAGATTTCTGTTTCCCAAAGTCTTGTTTTAAAAGTTAAGTTAAATTTGAAATACATCTGAAATTTTATAATTTTTTCCCAATTGTTCTTAGTCTTTTTCCTGCCAAAATGAATTTTTAAAGTTATGAATCTCTCCCATTTCTGAAAAGTTAAGGCCAATTTACCACATTTATGCAATGAGTTGCCCATCCTTTCACTGTTGTCAATGGAACTGAAAAGTACTATGGAGTGTGATATTTGGAAGATCTGACAATAAAAAAGAAATATTCATTCAATTGTATTTTATTGAACACTTACTTTGTGCCACACTGTTTCTCTTTGGAAATTTTTGGGAATACAAATATAAATTTGGGGAGTACAAGCCTAACTCTGAGTACAACTTCACATTATGTCCTTTTTCTGTTTTTTCCTCTCTGGCATAGGTAATAGTGGAAAACTGTAGAGTTATTGGATGGTCTCTGTTCCTAGGGTCAATTATTCAGTAGTACTGTTGAGTAGCTATTATATGCAGAACACTATACTAATCTTATGTATAATGTATAATAATACGTAATCTTATATAATAGAATCAGTAAACATGATGTCTTTTTTCAAGATCCTACACTCTAGGCTAAGAAACAGATACACAAAGGTAAATCACAGATAAGAGAAAGAAGGGAATATGTATGCGATTTAGTTGGTGAAAGCATTTTTTCACCTGAATGATTTGGGTGAACATATTTTCTCCATCTGTTTCTGAGTGAGGACAGTTACTACAAACGTGCTAATTAGGACTCTAAGAAATTAGGTTTGATCTTTGCTTCAGGCAAGTAAAAACAACAACAAAAACTCTGAATGTAGAAACCCTCAGAACTGGTAATGTATTTCTTTGGGTTACTGATTTTTCAGTCCTATCATATGCATCGTTGCTGCAGCATTGGAATGTGGAGAAAACATGGCTGACATTTTTCCAGCTCATGAAACATATTGATGTCTAGGAAGTTCCATAAAAATCAATGTGTAATATATATGCATATTTTAGATAAAATGCATCCAAGTAGGGCACATTACACAAGAAGATTTGGCAGGTTTCCATCACTAGACTATTTTTCCTTAAACCTATATAGTGATTTGAAAAAGCTCATGGTACGTTCTCTTCCAATATTTTTATCAAGTATTGTTTATCCTCACTTAAATTGCTTACCTAAATGTTATCACACTCTGATGGTAATATCCCAGTCCAATATGTGAAAAGAACTGCAATTTAAAGTTTGGATCATTTCTTTGTTAGGTGTGTTTCTAATAATGGAAAAAAAGATGGCAAATCATCGGAAATTAAAAATCCCAAATCCATATGGCATTCAATCAGTGGTATCTACTGAACCCTAGCTGTGTGCAGAGCACAGTACTAAACACCTGGGAGGGTACAGTACAATTGCAGTGATCATTCCATTAGGATGAGAGAAATGGAGAAATCTCCCTTTTTAGTTTTCTGAAAAGTTGAATTTGCTCTATCATCTATTCAGAGGAATTAATAAAGTGTAAATAATGATAAAGGCTAGCTCATCTACAGCATGTTTGTTTTTTTCCCCCAGAAAATTTGAAATTCATCAAACAGGGCCTAAATAATGGTGGTGTTGGCCTGTGTTTATTATGGTATACCTAGACCTGCTTGGGTTGGGACAATGACATGTGCCAGGAGCACTGTGGGTGAAACACAGTGTGTCACTTCAGAAAACCAGTCCTTTGTTACTCAGAATTTTGCTTATGGATCTGATGGTTTTTTTTTGTGATATATGCCAACCTCTTGGGGTAAGGTTTTATGGCTGTTGTTTATCTTAATTATGGCATTTGTTAAACACTGACTACATGCCAAGCATGGGGATAGACACAAGATAACCAGGTCAGACACGATCCCTGTCCCATGTGGGAACAATGGTAATCACTTTTGGTAATTTTGTTTTTTTTAAACCTACCCCTCTTGAAGCTGCAACAGTCACCCCATAGTTCTGATTTGGTAAACAGAAATGTCAAGTGTTTAAAGGTTACAAATTGAGGTGCATAGACAATGCAGAAGGGAGGGGGAGTAGAGAGAAAGCGGGCTTAGTTGGGGAAGACCTCTTGGGGGAGATGTGATTTAAATAAGGAATAGCAAGTCTCTGAGGGACATGTTCAGAGATTGTGAAGGAAAAAGAAGCTGATAGTTTAGTCCTCACCTCCTACCATAACTAAATTTGTTAAAAAATGTTGAGGCTAGAAACAGTGAGGTCTAGTGGGAAGAGGGAATCGGAGGATTTAGGTGTTAATCTTGGTTCTGCCTTTGCCTGCTGTGTGACCTTGGGCAAGTCACTTAACTTCCCTGGTCTCAACATCTTCATCTGTAAAATGGGAATTAAATGTCTGTTCTCCCACCTACTTATACTGTGAACCTTTTGTGGGCCAGAGAGTCTGTCTTACCTGGTTTATTCTGTACCTATCTCAGCAATTAGTCCAGTCCTTGGCACATAGTAAGCACTTAAATGTCACAACTCTGATTATCATCATCATTATGAGACATATACACTTAGGGTTTTCCTGGAAATAAGGGTTATGTTTTGCCTGCTTCATTCCTGTAGGAAGTATGTTCTCTCCTGACAAGAAGATTATCTTTGAGTGCATTGAGAATAAGTGGTTTGGGTTCTGTTTTCAGAGGACAGTTGGGTTTATTTTATTGTCTTCTGAGAGAGAAAATACACTCTCATGATGGTGCAAATAGCTTTCTTTTCTGAAACACATCGAGTCTGGGCTAATAAGGAAAAGGATTATGAATTATTAATTTTCTATGAATTGGTATATGCATTTTTAAAGCGTGCTCAAGAAGGATGAAGCATCAAAGTTTATTTTAGCCCTTTCAAGTAGAACCTAATATGATCTGTTCTCTTTCATATGATCGATATGGGAATTGTAATTCAGAAATCTCCTAGACATATTAAACACCAAGGTTTTAACATTTGTAACTAAGTATACTATGTTTTATGTTCAGAAGTACTTTTCATTGAGTGATTTTGTGTCATTGGGCCTAATTTGGCATAGCATCAGATGTGGTCTTCAATATTGCATGTGATTTTTGATAGACTCTCATACACATATTCACAGAGGCAGATGTCAAGGAAGGCAGCTATCCAACCCTGGTCTTTTAGGTATCTCTTGTTACACTGTTGGACTCTTGGATGGATGACTGGATTACACCCAGGATGGATCATATGTCTAACTTAGAAATTGCATTGCTTATCTTTTCAGAGGTTCTGGCCTTAAGTATCGGGTCAATGGGCAGTGTAGCATGCCCTCTATGTAAAAGGAAAAATTGGTAAGCAAAAGTTTAGGTGTAACTTAGAAAATTAATATTATTGTGATAGGAATGTTTTCATCAATACCAACTAAAGTGGCTAAGGTATGTGAGTATTAAGTACTACAAAGAATACTTAGAGGATAATTAAGAGAGTCTCCAGCTCACTTTCAGTCTAAACAAATGAAGAACAGACACTAGCTTTATTAAAAGTTCATCTCCTCCAAGAGCCATCCCCAACTAGGCCCTCATTTCCCCTTTTCCCACTCCCTTCTGTGTTTCCCTTGAACTTGTATTTGCACCTTTTATTCACCCCTACTTCAGCCCAACAGCACTTTGCATGAGTGTTGTATCCCCCTCTAGGGAAGAGCATACTCTAGTCTTCCAAGAACTTAATACAGTGCTCAGCACACAGTAAATGTTCAATAAATCCAGTTAGTTGACTGATATCTGTTCTCCTCAACCTAAAAGAGATACATTTCCAAGAGATCATATTTGTACATGATAAGGGATTTTCAGCAGTCCATTTTTCTCCCGTTTTAGTTTTTAATCCCTTTAGGATTTTGAAGAAAGATATAGCACTTAACCTAGGCATGTCAAGATGCATTTTTCAAGATTCTTTATCCTTATAGTTTTAAAGCAAATACACAAGAACTCCCATAATAAATTTCTATCACTGACTGTTGTTATGCAATTCCTATAGTACTTCAGAAAGCCATTAAAAAGTCAATACTATCATTATTAATTTAGCTGCATTATTGTACTCAGTGAAGTAGGCAATTATCATTTGTGAATGAAGAAAACAAAAGCTTTGCAGTTGGTTAAAGAAATCAGTTAAGCACTTTGAAAAAAATATTATTTCTCTGTCATCTGTAATCCTGTTGAATTTACAAGTGTTAGGGAAAGTTTGGAAAAAAGAATTGAACTTTGGAGAAATCAGAGGGCATGTTTGATCCGTGTTAGTTATAGTGGAAGAAGTAGATTCATTCTCTGGATGAATTTGTCTAACTGTCCAAGTCCCTCAGCTATAGGATTTTCCACTTTCTAGCCTTAAATTTGGGGTAGTTCTATGAACTCAGAGGCCCATGGGCCACCATGGGTGTTCAAGGAGCAACATATTCATTGTATTTACACTATTTGCATGAATTAATGGTCACTGACCAGCCAATCATTGAGGACTCTGTGGAGACTCCTCTATTTAGCTCCTGGGAGACTACACAGTAGAGTTAGCAGATATGATTCCTTCTTTCAAGGAGCTTTCACTCTTGCAGGAGAGACTGATGCTAAAATAAATTTCATGTAGGGGAAGCAACTAGGGTGTCTGTAAGTGCTTAGGGGTAAGCCCCAAATCCTTGCACTTGAATTTGTACTCTCTAAGAACTTGATAGTCACCTCAGCCCCACAGCACTTATGTACGTATCTGTAATTTATTTTAATGTACATCTCCCCCTCTAAAATGTTAGATCATTGTGGACAGGGACATTTCTACCAACTCTTCTGTAGTGAACTCTCCCAAGCTCTTAGTACAATGGTCTGCACACAGTAAGCATTCAGTAAATACAATTGGTGGATTGATTAATTGAAACAGAGAAATGTCTTTGAAAGCAGGGACTGAACATTCTGAGTAAACTATAAATGCCCATAATAATGCCAAGGCCCCAGTGGACACCCAGAACATACTCAATGCTAGTACACATCTTGATGGCATACATACATTTTTGTTCCTAAACCCCAGTCCTGAGTGTTTTAAGTTTGAAATTCCTTCACCTAGATCAGATGGCCAATGATAGTTCCCAAAAGCATCATCACCCGAGGGCCAAGAAAAGTTGGATTTGAGACTGAATCACACAGATTACTTTGTTGCCTTTTTATCTATCAAATTCTCCCCCACTATTCACTGCCAGCATCTCCAAGTTACTGTCTACAAACTTCTGTGCCAGATCTTTTTATGCTGAGATCCACATGAATCTGTCTATTAAATAAATATATTTTAGTTTCTTTTAAAGGACAATCCTTATCACAGATATTAAATATCATATCCATGGCAAAATAAACAACAGGAATGATGGATTCAATAGTATTTATTTATTGAGCGCTTACTATGTGCAGAGCACTGTACTAAGCACTTGGAATGAAAAAGTTGGCAACAGATAGAGACAGTCCCTGCTGTTTGACGGGCATACAGTCTAATCGGGGGAGACGGACAGACAAGAACAATGGCAATAAATAGAGTCAAGGGGAAGAACATCTTGTAAAAACAATGGCAACTAAATAGAATCAAGGCGATGTACAATTCATTAACAAAATAAATAGGGTAATGGAAATATATACAGTTGAGCGGATGAGTACAGTGCTGAGGGGATGGGAAGGGAGAGGGGGAGGAGCAGAGGGAAAGGGGGAAAAGAGGGTTTAGCTGCGGAGAGGTGAAGGGGGTTTGGTAGAGGGAGTAGAGGGAGAAGAGGAGCTCAGTCTGGGAAGGCCTCTTGGAGGAGGTGAGTTTTAAGTAGGGTTTTGAAGAGGGGAAGGGAATCAGTTTGGCGGAGGTGAGGAGGGAGGGCGTTCCGGGACCGCAGGAGGATGTGGCCCAGGGGTCGACGGCGGGATAGGCGAGACCGAGGGACGGTGAGGAGGTGGACGGCGGAGGAGCGGAGCGTGCGGGGTGGGTGGTAGAAAGAGAGAAGGGAGGAGAGGTAGGAAGGGGCAAGGTGATGGAGAGCCTTGAAGCCTAGAGTGAGGAGTTTCTGTTTGGAGCGGAGGTTGATAGGCAACCACTGGAGTTGTTTAAGAAGGGGAGTGACATGCCCAGATCGTTTCTGCAGGAAGATGAGCCGGGCAGCGGAGTGAAGAATAGACTGGAGCGGGGCGAGAGAGGAGGAAGGGAGATCAGAGAGAAGGCCGACACAGTAGTCTAGCCGGGATATAACGAGAGCCTGTAGCAGTAAGGTAGCCGTTTGGGTGGAGAGGAAAGGGCGGATCTTGGCGATATTGTAAATCGCCAAGATGGATGCAAGGGCCCAACTCTGTTTGAAACAAACACCATTGTGAACACCATTTAATTTCAATTTTTTGTGATTATTGTTAAACGCTTGACCTTGCATTTAGTTCAGTTTTTGCATTTAGTTGCATTTAGTTACTTCAGAGTGTTAATAACAACATTCTGAACTGTTGACAAGAGTCAGATGACTGGCAATACTAATCAAACAATCATAGGGAGAAATTGGCTATTGCATTTGCTTTTTGCTTCTCATCTGTTCTGGGTAATTTAGTCACTGGAATAAACTTAAGGAAATGATCAGTTTCACTTTGCCCTATGAGTATTATTAGTTTGGTAAGTCTGGTTGGTATTTTTTCACACTTTCTGGAGGATTCTACCACTAAATTTCTTCAGACTCGGAATTAAACCATCAGCAGTATTTCTAGTCAGAAAGAACACAGTTTTTTTCCAGATAATTAAATCCAGGGATATTCAAAATATCTCAGTGGAGAGCGTAAATTAGGTTTTGTCAAGGGATACAGGTTGTTCCTCATGAATAGATCCTGACAGAACAATTTCTGAGGAAGTCTGATAACCCATTAGTTTTTGTGAGAGATATGAAAAGGAGCATATTGGTATAAGAATATAACACATAACATTCCTATGTTTTTAAAGTGTGCTTCAAACATTCCCAGATGTCCCATTTCTGTGTTTGTCAAAATGCGTAAAAGTTAAACTGATGTTGCAGTTCACATTCTCATGTGTACATTTCCTCTTAATACTATTCGTTCGTGTTCTGCTTTCAAATGCACACAGAAGTGATCTGGGTAGAGCTTAATTTCAATTGACAAACAAACCATTTTGCAATCTGAATCCTTGCATAGACAATTTGGTTTTGAAGTCTTTAATGAGTTCATGTAGCAGGATTTCAGAATTGGACTGGAGCTATTAGTGCTACCGTAATGAATGGAAGTTAATCAGTAAAATGATGAACTTTAAGGATTCAGATGTTTATAGCATTATTCTAGCTGCCATTAAAGATCCCTAAAAATGATCCTTATGCGGAAAAAGAAGTATAGGTTTAGAATGTATAATGATGTGAATGATGAGATTTTAAAATCTGCATTAGGGGAGAAAACCTATTGGATGCTTTCTTAAATAATGTCTTCATTTAAGACCTGATAATTGGAATTATGCTCTCAAGAAATACAAAAATTAAGAAACTAGGCAATAATGGGAAATTGAAAGAACTAAGATCTGACAAAGCCTAGGAACAGATATGAGATGGACATTTATTTGTTGACCATAATGTATGACTCTTTGAGAATTCACACCCCCTAATTTCTCAGTTTAGATTGGTCTGAAATCTTGTGTTCACATGAAACCATGTAGTGTCTCTGTGTGGCAACCAAGTTCCTTTTTAAACTGTGAGCCCCATATGGGACAGTAACTGTTATCAGGCTGATTAATGTGTATCTATCCCAGCAATTTACAGCAAGTAAGCACTGAGCAAATAGCCTCAGAAAAGAAAAAGAACATCAATGAATAAGAACTAGAAAAGGACATCTGAAATTTCAGTCCATTCTGTATCAATCTAGAATTATCTGTTATTTCTTGTACTTTATTCTTTTTGATTCCAGGACATTTGTTATATTCCCTATCCTTGTTCCCCCTTCTGCTCCCACTACTGCTGACTCTTTTTAGGTCTGTGTGCCCCATTAGTGGGTAAGCTTGAAGTGGGCAGGGAACATATCTTTTGTGGTGTGTGTTGCCCTCTGTAAATGTTCATTCATTCAGTCCTATGTATTGAGCCCTTCCTGTGTGCAGAGCACTGTACTAAGAGCTAGAAAAAGTACACTACAACAATAAGCAGACACATTCCCTGCCCACAATGAGCTTACGTTCTAGAGGGTTAGTTACCATTATTAGAAAACTATGGTGCTTTTACCACCATGGGGATGGGGGGAAAGCAAATGGAGAATATCAAAAGCCTAAAAGGTATAGCTTATCCAAATACACAGGTGATGCAGAAAGGAAAAGGAGAGCGGGAAAAGAGGACTCATGGTGGAGATGTGATTTTAGTAAGGCTTTGAAGATGGGAAGGGTGATGGTCTGTTGTATGTGAAAGGGAGAGAGTACCAAGTCATAGAGAGGTTGAGAGTAAGGGGTCAGTGGTGAAATAGATGGGATCCAAGTACAGTATGTAGGTTGGTATTAGAGGAGTGAAGTATGTGGACTGAATTGTAGTAGGAAATCAATGAGGTAAGGTAAGAGAGTCGATTGGGTGCCTTAAAGTCAATGGTAAGGAGTTTTTATTTGATGCAGAGGTAGATGGGCATCCATGGTGCGTCTTTGGAGATTAGTGATATGGACTGAACTTTTGTCACCAACAGGGTTTGGTGCCAAGTTGTTAATATTTTAGAATTGTGAGTCTGGGAGGTTAGTGATGTTGCCTACAGTGATAGGAAAAACATGATGAATAAAGGGTTTAGGTGAGAGGGTGAGGAATTCTGTTTTGGCTTTGTTAAGATTGAGGTGTTGGCCAGGCATCCAAGTGGAAAATGTAAGATTACAGAGGAGATAGGTGAGGGCTGGAGTCCTAGGTCTGGGCATATAGATGGTAATTAAGTTATAGGCGCAAATGAGTTCTCCAAAATGAGTTCTCCAAGGGAGTGGATGTAGATGGAAAATAGAAAAGAACCCAGAACTGAGTCTCGAGGGGCTCCCAAAGTTAAGATGATGGACAAGGGGAAGGAGACTGAGATCGAGTAGCTAGAGAATGAGGACAGGACAGTGCCAGTGAAGTCAAATATAGGTAGTGTTTCGAAAAGAGTTCACTATTTACTCTAGCACTCCTGCAAATCCAGCAGGGGCTTTTAGGTAGGCATTCTGAAAAGCTATTCCTTCTCCAAGTCACCAAGCTACTAAGAAAATGGATTCTTAGTGGCTACTGGAAACTAGGCTCAGATATTATGCACTGGATAGATATTCATCCCACCCTCAGGCCCACAACACTTATGTATGTATTTTTAAACTCCATCATTTCCCTCATCTGTAATTTATTTAAATGTTTCCCTTCTAGACCTAAGTTCCTCATGGGCAGGGTTCATGTCTACCAACTATTTCATATTGTTCTTTTCAAGGTGCTTAGTACAGTGGTTTGTATACAGTAAGCTCTCAGTAAATATCACTGATTGACTAGAGAAGCAGTGTGAATTGAGCCCCCAAATAGTGGGAACATCCTAATGTTAAAATTCTAGTAGCTGTTCTTTGGGTTAAAAAAAACATGTACTACAGAACCTTTTATGTCTTTTAACTATAGCTTTATGCTTAATGAAATTCCTTCTCTGAAAAATGTTCCATTAAAATGAGCTCTAAAGCAGTAGGATTAGAGTATCTCTTTCCCTTCCTCATTGATTTCATATTTCTAATCTAATTTTTATTGCCATTGTCCTTGTTTTAGGTTTTCAAACATTATCCATTTCCAAATGCTCTCCGACAGACCACCACTCCTAGCTGACAACCATCCTCTTCATCTTCAAAGCCCTACTTTATTATATTTCCAAGAGACTTTTCCTAACTCATTTCCTCATCCTATTTGTCCTTCCTTCTTTGTCACCTGTGCAATCGGGTCTATACCCCTTAAACACTTTGTTACTCACCTCGCAGCACTGGTGTATGCATCCTTAGCCATTGGCCCTATCCATAATTTGTTTTGTCTAGCTCTCCATCCAGACTGCGAGCACCTTGTTGGTAGAGTTGTATCTACCAACTCTGTTGTTTATTGTACTCTTGTAAAGGCTTAATACAGTGCTCTGAACACAATAACTGTTCAATAAATACTGTTGATTGACTGATTTCCAAGAACAATAAGGAGGCAATCGACCAGAGTTGCTAGTGTTGTAGTTTCTTATAAAATACGGGGAAAAAAAGTGGTTTTCTTGGTGAACATGTAGGTGTACACAGATCTATGCAGCACCAATTAGTAGATGATGGTGAGGAAAAACTTGCTCACTCTACTGATATTTACCAAGGAATTACTCAGTATTCAACACTGTGCTGAACATAAGATAGACAGATGAGACACAGTTACCGCCCTGCTCTTCTTTGAACTCACAATTAAGAAATAGGAAGGACCAATTATCCCATTTTACAGATGAGGAAAATGATGCATAGAAGGTTATGACTTTTCCAAGGTCACACATTAGACTGCAGGCAGAGGTGTGATTAGAATCTGAGCCTCCTGACTTCCAATCCCATTAATTTTCCATGAAAGAAATCAAAGTAGGCAGCAAATCTAGCTTATTCAGAGCCCAAAATGAATTTTTTTGGACCAGAATTGTAAGATAAGGTTCCAGTCTGCTTAAATTTACCATGTAATTGCTAAATTTCCCCTTCATTTGGTCCTGGAAATACCTGCTTGGAATGTGGGAACTTGAAAGAAAAAAATCACATCCATATTAATATAGCTAATGATAGAAATTTAGAAATGTTATTTTTAAAAAATCTGGGCCAGGGTTAATTAAGAACAATATCAATATCTGGTAACCTTCAATTACATATTGGCTGATGCTGATATAGCATCTCTTTGATTGCATGTCACTGGACATAACTAAATTAAAAAATTTATATCTGAAAAAAATCATACCAGTATTAAGAAAAGCTTGCCAAATTGCCTTTTTTTTTTACTATGTTTAATTTCTTTTTAGTGTGCTTTTGGTAGACTGTTCAAGTTAAATAGCAAAATGTTGAAATATAATTTGTAGTATTCATATCTTTCACCTTCCAAGATTACAGTCCTGAAATGCTTACTTGCAGATATTTCATAAAGGGAAATTTAGGAAAGATAAAATGTCCAAGTAGATAAATCCCCCATATAAGGTGAGGAAAATATTTTGGTTCTTTTTCATAAAGCTAATGTCATTCCAGTCCATTTCCATTTCCTGCTATATCCTTGCATGTCTACCTTGAGATCAGTTTAATAATTTTGAGGGGATTTAGTCCCTATTGAGAAATTCTATTAATTTAGCCCCATAGCTTCACTTTTCCCCTCTCAGGGTCACACCTGGAGAGTTTCCAGTACTCTACCGGTCTCACCTACAGGAGGGAGATTCAAGCAGAAGCATATCCATTTCATTTCTAGCTTGGGCAGTGGCTAGCGAGTGAAAGGCGATTTGATACGAGTCAAAGCTCATGTGCTGGGCAGCAGCGGCATGGGAGAGTCGAGGGCAGGGACTCAGTTTTACTGCTCGGAAGGAGGCAATGGTAAACCACTTCCATATTTTTATCAAGAAAATTCAATTCATTCATTAGTATTTATTGAGCGCTTAGTATGTGCAGAGCACTGTACTAAGTGCTTGGAATGTACAATTCAATGAATACACTACCATAATGATTGCAGATGGAGGTGGGGCATTCTGGGAGAGAAATGTCCATGGCATCGCTTATGGGTCAGAGGCGACTCGACAGCATAAAACAAGACATACTTCACTTATGGTTCACATATTTGGGGTACAGTAGAGTTCCATGTTCCCTTCGACCAGTCAGTACATCAGAGAGTCATGAAAACCTTTGGCGAGGATTATTAGAAGGCCGAGATATGATTTGATGACTAACTGGAGGCATTTAACAAAGACAGGAAATCTCCTTCTGGGAAGACGTTTCATATAGGTTAGCCAGTTATTTTTGGTGAGTACGCGAACTGAACTGAAGCCCCTAGGATTTGTCTGTGATTACTGAGTCTCTTCAACTACAGGGCCTGAAGAAAAGGACAGAATATCTGGGAGAATTGTCAATCACCCTCTTCCCCTCTCTTTCCCAGTATGTCCTCCAGGTACATACTATCCCTATCCCAAATAAGTGTTCCTTAAAGGCATTACTAAGTTCAATTGACAGAGGAGATACCAAGAAAAGTACACCAGGCCTTATCTGAGATAGCCAAACCCATTTTTATTTGTTCATTTCATTCATTCAGTCGTATTTATTAAGCACTTACTGTGTGCAAAACAAACATTCCCTGCCCACATCGAGCTCACAGTCTAGAATGTTCTATAATCCTAACTACCTTCAGTCTAAAGTAATTCAGTTCATTTGTCTTTATCTTATCTTTTCCCTCACTTATGGTTTTGTTTGCAATGATTCTGTTGCTTTGCTCAAGAATTTATTTTTCCCATATTAAAATAGAACTTTTTCTTTAGCTCCAGTAAAATGTGTTAAATATTTTATTATAGCTACTAAAGGAATAAAAACAAAGTAATATTCGGATTTGTGGCAGACTCCACAGGAATACTGTCTTTTAGAGGCAGCTAAGACATCGCCCACATTGCCACTGTCTTCTTGGCACAGCTTATTTTATTTTATCTCTCATTTATGGTGAGTCAGATGCTCTCTAGGAAATTATGGGCTTGCCAAAGCAATATAACTAAAGCTTCTTGGAGTACTAAGATACTGCATTTAGGATAATGGAATCAATTAATAAAGGTGTTTATTGAGTGCTTACTATGTGCAGAACACTATATTAAGTGCTTGGGTGTATAAATACAATTGGAGTGTAAAGTCCAGAGCAGGAACACAAACAGTAAAGCAAATTACAGATATCTAATTATGTGCTGTGGTGAATATCAAGTCCTTAAAAGGTACAGATTCAAATGCATAGGTGACACAGAAGGGAGAGAGAGCAGGGTAAATGAAGACTTTGTCAGGGAAAAGTCCTCTTAGAGAAGATGTGATTTTAATAAAGCATTGAATGTGGAGAGAGTAAAGGTCTGACATATATTAAGGGGAGGGAGTTCCGGGGCAGAGGGAAGATGTGGGTAAGGAATAGGGGCCAAGATAGATGAGATGGAGGTACAGTATGTAGATTAGGGTTAGAGAGGTGAAGTGTATAGACTGGGCAGTAGGGGAAATACGCAAAGTAAGGGTTCTATGAACTGTTTGAGTGCTTTAAAGCCAAGAGTTTCAACTGGATGAAAAAGTTGATGGGCAACCACTGGAAGTTCTTGAGGAATGGGGAGACGTAGACCTTTTTTTTAGAAAATGACCAATGCAGCAGTGTGAAGTGAGGTGTAGGAAGAGACAGAAGGCAGAGAGGTCAATGAAGAGACAGATGGAGTAGTAAAGGTGGAATAGGATGAGTGCTTGCATCATATTGGTAGTAGTTTGGATGTAAGGATAAAGTTGGTTTTAGATGTTTTGAAGGTAAAACTGACAGGTTTTGATGAGATTGAGTACCTTGAAGGAGAGATAAAAGTAGAAGATAATGCCAAGGTTGAGAGCTTGTGATACAAAGAGAATAGGGATGTTATATACAGTGATGAAAACTTGGGAGGAGGACACGGTTTCGATGGGAAGGTGAGGAATTCTGTTCTTGCTATCTGTTGATATGAGATGTTGGTGGGACATCTAAGTAGAGATGTCCTGAAGGCAGGAGAAAAGGCGAGATGGCAGAAACAGCGAGAATTCAGTACTGGAGAGATAGATTTGGTAATCATCAGTGTAGAGGTGGTAATCGAAAGCCATCCGAGTGGGTGTAAATAGTAAATAGAAGGGGAGTTAGAATTTAGCCTTGATGGACTCCCACAGTCAGAATATAGGAAGCAGAGGAGGAACCTATGAAAGGCAAAGAAGGAGAGGCCAGAGAGAAGGAGAACCAGGAGAGGACATTGTCAGTGAAGTCAAGTCCATGAAGTTGAAGGTCCTTGACATGTTCGGGGATAATAGGGTGTGTTAGAGATCATTAAATTTAGCAAGAAGTACATCAATGACCTTAGAAAAGGCAATTTCTATTGAGTGAAAGTGGCTGAATCCGGGTTGGAGGAGGTCAAAGAGCAAACTGGAGTTTTGCTGAAGAGGTTTGAAGGGAAATGATAGGAGGGAGATGATGATAATTAGAATGAACCATTGGATCAAGGAAAGTGGGTTTTTTTTTTAGGATAGGAGATGCATAGACATGTTTGAAAGCAGTGGGGAAGGAACCTTGGTAAGTGAGCTGTAAAAGATGGCAGTCAGGTCGGGAAGAAAAGAGGGGTGAGTATTTTGATGAGATGTGAGGGGATGAGGTTGGAAAAGACAACCTACCTCAAAGGTGATGTCTTTAGTTTCAGAGAATGATATACTGATTCTGCTGGGTCTTGGGAGGTTGGAATAAAAGGTAGTTACTCTTTTGTTAAATTCATAGCCTTGGTCATATAAGCAGTCATTTCCCTCCCCCCCCCCAAATTGTGAAAAGAATCAATCAGTCATATTTGAGTGCTTTGTGTGTTCACTGAACTAAGCATTTGGGAGAGTACAGTCTAACAGAGTTGGTAGATGAGAAGCTTATGAAGATATTAGACTGAATTTTTATATCTGTCCCTGTTTCTTGTTGCATTAATATTCAGTAATGCCAAGTGATTTTTAAAAAAATCATTCCTACTTGTAAAGAGAAGAGCAAACTGCTTCCTGTGTCACCCTGCCCTTTATTTGATTGTTCTGTTGCTTTGAATGTAGGCATTAAATGCATGACCAGACCAGAAAGCGGTTGGCACCTAGTTACTTAAAGGAATGGTGACACTGTTAATAGAGATTTGGATTAGGAATCAGAAAATATGAGCAGTATCTATGAAATAAGTGGTCACTGAGCACACAAAAATCCCAAATATATGATTTTATCATCACCATCATCTTAATCACTTGTAACGGCTTCAGTTCAGTTTCTTTGTGATGCAAAATGTTTGCAGCTTTGTTTTCATTCAGTTGAAAAAGAGATTATTTTTTTTCCTTAATATACGTATAAATACAAATTATTTCACATGTTCAGGGTGGCTCAGATTTTGTCTGATTGACTCACACTCCTTCCCATTGGTGCTGGTTGCCTCACAATCATGTGCTTGCCTTATTATCTACCTGAATTAAGTTAAGCCCTAGGAAACAGCATACAGGGGAGATGTAGGGCTTAGTGGATAGAGCGCCGGACTGGAAGTCAGAAGGACCTGAATACTAATCCCAGATTCACCACTTGTCTGCTGTGTAACCTTGGGCAAGTCACTTAACTTCTTTGTGCTTCATTTACCTCAACTGTAAAATGGGGATGAAGACTGTGAGCCCTACGTGGGACAAGGACTGTGTGTCCAACCTGATTAACTTGTATCTACCCCAGCACTTAGACTAATGGTTGGCACATAGTAAACACTTAGCAAGTACCATTATTATTATTATTATTATTGTCAGAAAAACCTTTTATCGATTAAACAGTTAGGCTGACATCATACTCCTATGGGGTTCTCTGGCCACATTCTTCACCCCAGTGTTGTTGCTCAATGCAAATTCAAGTTGGAATAGATAATTCTAAGGAAAACCCCAAGCATCCTTTAAAAATATATCCACCCATGCAAACATATAATTTCTGGGTGTAAAGGGCTTTTTTTTTGTATTTTTGATTACAGCAATGGATGAAATGTTTCCAGATCATCTAAAACTAGATTTCCTACCTACATTTCCCTGTAGCCTAATTTCTTAACTTTTTGTTAAGACAGAAATTATATTTTCCTTTAAGAAATGAGTTGCTGTTAAAGGGTAATGATAGTTATTGGATAATATGGAGCTATTAATAAGACTGTCAATCAGGAATGCTTGATGGTTTTCTGTCCCTTGTGGGCTGTGAGCCCTGAGTGGGACAAGAACTATGTCTGACCTGATTATCTTGTATCTGCCCATGGGCTTAGTACAGAGAGTGCTTAGCACAAGGTACATGCTTCATAAATATTATTACTATTATTAGGAATGGAATATTCTTAATAGAGAATATATATCATCTTTCCAGAGACAGAAAATGACAGTACTCTGTAAGCTAATTGTGGATAGAATACATGTCTACCAATCTCTTGTATTTTATTGCACAAGCACTTAGTACAATCAGTGCTCAATAAACTCTATTGATTGAACAATTGGTCATTATTTAATTCTACTAGAAATGATAAATTAATCAGGGGTGATTCCCAACTGTAACTGATTCCTTATTTGATCCCATGTGTCAGTTGTACAGCATTGTATGCTTTGATGGCCTCCTGATTTTTACTGTTTGCATCTCTTTTATTATAGTTATCAGATTTTGAATCTAAGTGAACATAGGTTTTATGGAACAGGCTATTTTGGGAAGAGACAAAATCATTTGTTTTCTGAAGGCATCTAAGATATTTCTGCCTTAGGCCTGACACATAAATTGGAGAATAGACTTATTGTTATGGGAAATTCTTCAATGCCAGTTCACATACTGACTTCAGAGTCTAACGCCTCCCCCTGTGGGGAATTTTTGGCCTTTGGAGATGATGCTGAATTTTAAAGTTGGTGGGTGGAGCCACCTCTGGCATATCTCTCTGTGTTCTCTAGTTGACTGACTGTGGAACAGCATCAGTGCTTTGGGGGAAAAAAAACTCCAAACAGAATACAGTAATCACACAGACCTATTGTGGCAGAAAAAAAAATTGACCCTAGGCTCAGAGCACCAGAATTCTGAATCTGAGTCCTGCAAGGAGATTTTCTAAAATATATGCTATGCCTCCACAGAATGAAATGTATAGTCATTTCCAAACATCTTAAATAAAAACTTCCTTAGCAGCAACAGTGACCTGCTCCCTTATTCACTAGGAACAGAAGGCTGTTGAGTATAGTACATTTTGTCATTTGACTTAGTGGAAAGAGCATGAATGGGGGATTAGATTTGGGTTCTAATCCCAGGTCCACTACTTGCCTAGTGTGTGACTAGGTGAAAGTAATTTCTCTTTCTGTGCTTCAGTTTCTCTTGCTCCAAAATGAGGATCAAATATCCACTTGCCCTTCCTCTTTAACTGGGTGCATCAGTGAAACCTGGACTGTTCCTGATCTTTTTATTTTGTAGCTACTATTGCAGAATCTAAAAGTGATGATATTTATTAAGTGTTTAATATCATCAAGATTAAACTGCTGGATTTAGCTAGTGCGTATATGGGTTTGTGGCCTGTCCAACCTGATTGACAGCTGCTGCCTTAACCAGGTGGGGATTCTTGGTTTCCTCCTCAAGAATCTGCTAAATTACTTCAGCCTCAGAGACTGTCCTGCCTCTCCCCAAGATGGAAAGCGAGTTGGGTGTTCAGAGGCAGATGGCATAGAGTTGGAAAAATGAAAAATGCTAGGAAGAGTTCCTGGGAGCCTGTCCTTCCCCTGAAATTAAGGGAGAACAGACCACTTAAAATTGTGATGACTTTCTCATAACATTAGGGGATGGAGGCATAGGGATTGTACCCTCCAATAGCTATGCTTAAGGACATCCATCCCATCCTAACTGATTTACAGCAACCAAGGGGCATTTGGGAGACTGAGAAGAGGCAGTTTATGCTGTCTCAAGCATATGTCAAATCATCAGTGGGTTTTATTTAGTGCTTAGTTTACTCAGAGCACTTACTAAGTTCTTAGGGGCATACAGTGCAGCTGGTAGAAACAATTCCTGCTCTCGAGGAGCTTATAGTCAAACAGACTAGGAGGCAGTCTTGAGAGGCTCCATCTGAAAAACAGGCACCTCTAGACAGATTAAATGCTCTGCACACAGAAAGTACTCAATAAATATGATTGAATGAATGTGGGTAATGGGTCCAAGATGCTCCCTATTTGGGGTATTTTAATGGGATTTAAAGGGACAGGACAAGGCTGGTCTACATTTGGTAGGGCCTTCTTTGTGTAAATCTCTGTACTAAATAACCCCCAAATAAAAGCATATTTGATTTACTCTGCAAAAATATGGTCTTGTGCTGTTCAGGAAAAGTGATTTTGACCAATAGAATTCTGTTTAGAAAATATCTTGTTTTGGGGACTGTAGTTCCTTTGTGGGTAACAGCAGATTAAACAGCTCTGATTCATTCAACTGTGCAGCTGTGTGTTCATGAATGACCTTAATGTTAAATATTAGTAAAGGCACACACCTAATACCAGTTGTCCTTGAGAAAAATAGTGGAGTCCCTGAGTTCACAGAAAATGGAACAGTATATCTTCTAATTCTTTTGGCATCCTAAAATTGAAAATCATTCTAATTTAATAGCTGCTTATAACAAGTATGCTTCTTAAGTAAGAGTCGATGCTCGCTAAACATATTAGTTTTTGAAAGGAGATAGAGGAAAAGAAAATACCCATGTGATTTGTCTTAGCCGGTACCGTTTGTAGCTTTAACCATCTACTGGTTTAGGTGATAACTGAATTAGAGAACTGTGACATCTATCTACAATGTACTCTCCCAAGCACTTGGGATAGAGATCTGCACCCAGTAGATGCTCAATAGATAGCTGCTTGATTGAATTAAGTCTTGGATATAAATGAGTAATCAACCTTAGAATCTTTGCCAGTTGGAATAAAAGATACCACTGCTTTAAAAGTTAAAGGAGCAGCATAGTCTAGTGGAAAGAGCGTGGCCTGAAAGTCAGATGACCTGGCCAAGTTATTTGCATGCTGTGTGACCTTGGGCAAGTCATTTACTTCTCTGTGCCACCATTTCTATATCTGAAAAATGGGGATTTAATACCTGTACTTCCACCTGATCAATCATATTTATCAAGCACGTATTGTGTGCAGAGCACTGTATGAAGAACTATGAAGAGTACAGTACAACAGAGTTGGTAGACACATTCCCACTAGACTGTGACCCCCCATGCCTGAAAAGGGACTGTATCCTGTGTTGAGCCCACAGCCAGCTGCCTTTATTAGTGACTGTTTTGTGATCCTGTGAAAAGCAACAAGGAAGAGACTTTGTGAAGGCACTGATGGGCTCAATCTGGGACCGGTGATGGCTGACCTGTGGGGATGGAGCATGGAGGGAGGTGTGGCCTTCTCTTCCTATTTACCTAGTAGCAGGCCTAGACCAATCAATGACTGCCACGTTATAATAATGATGGTATTTGTTAAGCACTTACTATGGGCCAAGCACTGTTCTAAGCACTCGGGTAGATACAAGGTAATCAGGTTGTCCTACTGGGGCTCACAGCCTTAATCCATTTTACAGATGAGAACCGAGGCACAGAGAAGTTAAGTGGTTGGTCCAAAGTCACAGTAACTGCATTTCTTTGTCCCCTCTCCTTCTGCTTTACAATTGGTGTGAATGGTTAACTCTATGCAAAGGCATTCTTTTTCAAAGTCATCCATACATACTTTGGGTCTCTGTATGATTACAGCAGTGCAGTATTCTTGTAAATCCTCTAGAAGACTACTTGGAATCTTAGCAGGTGCAGAAGTCCATTTCCTATTAATTTAAGTGGCATTTAGAGAAAGGACATTGTTCCACTGGGCTAGACTGCATTGCCAAATAGTGGGCTACTGGGTGTAATTCAAAGAAATGACTTGATTCCTGAGAACACGGACATTACGCAGCTGAATACTTCTGGAGTAATTTATCTTCCTATTTTTAGTCTCAACAGGGGAAATCAGTAGGAATACTCCTGTTGTAAGTTTCCTTGACCTCCACAGGACTGAAACTCACTGTCTTTGATGTGGGATTTATTTTCATTCATATCTTGTCAAGTGGCTTAAAGATTCATCTAGTCAAGTCATTACTGGAAATAGGAAGAGGAATAGTTTGTAACATTAAACCCTCATCTTATCATTTATGATTTAACATTCATCTTTCCTTATTAAACCCATACATAATTCTTGATGGACCTAACTTGTGAGGTTGTGCTCTCTGAACTATTATTACAGTCAGTCGCTCATATTGGTATGGAGCACTGTACTAAGGTCTTGGGAGAGTACAATAGTATTAGTAGATATAAATCCTGGCCTCACAATGCTTAGAATCTAGCAGGGCAGACAGATACGGAAGTGCATTGATGATAAGAGAAAGTAGTAGAATTTAACGGTATTTACCTAAGTACTACCAGATGTTGTGAATAACTAAATATTTAGGTGGCTTGGAAGTGATGAAATGGCAGTTGGCAAAATGAGGTGGGAAGGGTAGAAATCAGTTGGAGCAGACCTCAGGGAGGAGAATGTGATTTCAAAAAAAGCAGCATGGCTTAGTGGAAAGAGCACGGGCTTGGGAGTCAGTGGATGTGGGTTCTAATCCCAGCTCTGCCACTTGTCAGCGGTGTGACTGGAGGCAAGTCACTTCACTTCTCTGTGCCTCAGTTCCCTCATCTGTAAAATGGGGATGAAGACTGAGCCTCATGTGGGACAACCTGATTACCCTGTACCCCAGTGCTTAGAACAGTGCTTTGCACATAGTAAGCACTTAACAAATACCAACATTATTAAACCTGAATCCTCCTCTTGTCTGCTATATGACCTTGGGTAAACCACTTAACTTCTGCCTCAGTTACCTCACCTGTAAAATGGGGATTAAGACTGTGATTCCCACGTGGGACATCCTGTTGACCTTGTACCCCAGCACTTAGAACAATGTTTTGCACATAGTAAGCACTTAAATTCCATAATTGTTATTATTATCATTATTAGTAACAGAACTTTGAAGATGGGGATGGCAGTGGTCTTATCTGCCAGATGTGAAGAAGGAATGAATTCCAGGCAGAAGGCAGAACCTGAGCAAGAGGTCAAAGGCGTAGCTTGAGAAGAAAGAAGAGTTAGAGCAGAAGTATAGGGAAAGAAGAGTGGATAAGTAAAAAAGAAAGTGCTAATTGAGTGTCTTTGAAGTGGGGAGAGTTCCAGGCAGGCAGAAGGGCATGGAATGAAAGACAGTAACAGGCAAGATAAGCATTGAGGCACAGTGAAGAGATTCGCCTAGGAATGAAAAGTACAGGGTAGAGTTTAATGGGAAAAGAGAGTTGTTAAACAGGAGGGACAGAATTGATTTGATGCTTTAAAGCCAGTGGTCAGGAGTTTCTGCTTGTTACACTGAAGATTGAGCCACCAGTGGAGGTTTTTGAGGATTTCGGGAAAGTTTGCAGAAGTATGTTTTAAAAAATATGATCTGGGTAATAGAGTGGCATATGGATTGGAGTGGTGAGAACTGGAGGTGGGGAGATCAGCAAGGATATTGATGCAGTAATTGAGTTGGGGTAAGGTAATGGCCTGGACCTTCCCTGCAGTATCCTCAGAGGAGATCTCCTCCCTCCTCGCAAGTGCCACCCCCTCCACCTGCGCCTCGGACCCCATTCCCTCTCATCTTATTAAAACCATCGCCCCTGCCCTCCTACCTTCCTTAACTTCTATTTTTAACCACTCAATCTCCAAGGGCTCCTTCCCCTCTGCCTTCAAACATGCCCACGTCTCCCCCATCCTAAAAAAACCCGCTCTTGACCCCACTTCCCCCTCCAGTTATCGCCCTATCTCCCTACTACCCTTCCTTTCCAAAATCCTAGAACGAGTCGTCTACAATCGATGCTTAGAATTCCTTAACTCCCATTCTCTCCTAGACCCCCTCCAATCTGGCTTCTGTCCCCTCCACTCTACCGAGACTACTCTCTCTAAGGTCACCCATGACCTCCTTCTTGCCAAATCCAATGGCTCCTACTCCATTCTAATCCTCCTTGACCTATCCGCTGCCTTTGACACTGTCGACCATCCCCTCCTCCTCCATACCTTATCTCACCTTGGCTTCACGGACTCTGTCCTCTCCTGGTTCTCCTCTTACCTCTCTGGCCGGTCATTCTCGGTCTCCTTCGCTGGAGCCTCCTCCCCCTCCCATCCTTTAACTGTTGGAGTTCCTCAAGGGTCAGTTCTTGGCCCTCTTCTGTTCTCCATTTACACTCACTCCCTCGGTGAACTCATTGGTTCTCACGGCTTTGACTACCATCTCTACGCAGATGACACGCAGATCTACATCTCCGCCCCTGTCCTCTCCCCCTCCCTTCAGGCTCGCATCTCCTCCCGCCTCCGGGACGTCTCCACCTGGATGTCGGCCCGCCACCTAAAACTCAACATGAGCAAGACTGAGCTCCTCATCTTTCCTCACAAACCCAGTCCTCTCCCAGACTTCTCTATCACCGTGGATGGCACGAGCATCCTTCCCGTCTCTCAGGCCCGCAATCTCGGTGTCATCCTTGACTCGTCTCTCTCGTTCACCCCACACATCCTATCCGTTACCAAGACCTGCCGGTTTCACCTCTACAATATCTCCAAGATCCGCCCTTTCCTCTCCACCCAAACGGCTACCTTACTGTTACGGGCTCTCGTTATATCCCGGCTAGACTACTGTGTCAGCCTTCTCTCTGACCTCCCTTCCTCCTCTCTTGCCCCGCTCCAGTCTATACTTCACTCCGCTGCCCGGCTCATCTTCCTGCAGAAACTATCTGGGCATGTCACTCCCCTTCTTAAACAACTCCAGTGATTGCCTATCAACCTCCGCTCCAAACAAAAACTCCTCACTCTAGGCTTCAAGGCTCTCCATCACCTTGCCCCTTCCTACCTCTCCTCCCTTCTCTCTTTCTACCGCCCACCCTGCACGCTCCGCTCCTCTGCCGCCCACCTCCTCACCGTCCCTCAGTCTCGCCTATCCTGCCGTCGACCCCCGGGCCACGTCCTCCCACGGTCCTGGAACGCCCTCCCTCCTCACCTCCGCCAAACTGATTCTCTTTCCCTCTTCAAAACCGTACTTAAAACTCACCTCCTCCAAGAGGCGTTCCCAGACTGAGCTCCACTTCTCCCTCTACTCCCTCTGCCATCCCCCCTTTACCTCTCTGCAGCTTAACCCTCTTTTTCCCCTTTTCCCTCTGCTCCTCCACCTCTCCCTTCCCATCCCCACAGCACTGTACTCGTCCGCTCAACTGTATATATTTTCGTTACCCTATTTATTTTGTTAATGAATTGTACATCGCCTTGATTCTATTTAGTTGCCATTGTTTTTACGAGATGTTCTTCCCCTTGACTCTATTTATTGCCATTGTTCTTGTCTGTCCGTCTCCCCCGATTAGACTGTAAGCCCGTCAAACGGCAGGGACTGTCTCTATCTGTTGCCGACTTGTTCATCCCAAGCGCTTAGTACAGTGCTCTGCACATAGTAAGCGCTCAATAAATACTATTGAATGAATGGTGGACATTTGGATGGAGAGGAGGGGATGGATTCTGGAAAGGTTTGGAAGAAGAACAAGGTATTCATTGATAGGGCAGATACTGACTGCTTTTATGTATCCCAGATTTCAGAAACATTCAGGACATGTCAACCTCCCTCCCCCTCAAAAATCTCAGTGGTTGCCTGTCCACCTCCATATCAATCAAAAACTTCTCACCATTGGCTTTAAAGCACTCCATCACCTTGCCTCCTTGTACCTCACCTCGCTTCTCTCCTTCTACAACCCAGCCCACATAATTCACTCCTCTGGTGCTAACCTTCTCACTGTGTTTCGATCACCCCTGTCATGCCAGCAACCCTGGCCCATGTCCTTCCTCTGGCCTGAAATGCCCTCCCTCCTCAAATGTGACAATTAATCTCCCCCCCTTCAAAGCCTTACTGAACGCACATCTCCTCCAAGAGGACTTCCCAGACTAAGCCCTACATTTTCTCACCTCCCACTACCTTCTGCTTCTCCCTGACTTGCTAATTTGCTCTTTTGCCCTCTCCCAGCCCCACAGCACACATGTATATTCCTGTAATTTTATTTATTTGTATTGATATCGTTTTCTTTCTATTGATGTCCACCTCCCCCAGCTCTAGACAGTGAGCTCATTGTGGGCAGGGATTGTCACTCTTTATTGTTGTATTGTACTTTCCCAAGTGCTTAATACAGTGCTTGTCACATAGTAAGCACTTAATAAATGTAGTTGAATGAATGAATGAATGACTGCTTTGTTCCAGCCACAGAACTTGTGTGGAAGCTGACAACTTAATACAAAATTTTTTTTTTTAAACCCACTATTTATTGAGCACCTTCTAAATTCAGTTCACTGTACTAAGCGTATTGGAAAGTACAGAAGATATAAAACACACATTTCCAGCTCATAAGTTGCTTAGAGGTATTAAAGGACAAATTGTAGGATTGGCCTGCATTTTTGCCTTTTAGTCTGCTTTGCTTCCAACAAGACACTAATTCATGGGTGTTACTTAGCAGGCTTCATTTTCCTTTAAAAGCCTTTTAGTGGAGAAAGATGGACTCAGATTGGGGTGATGATATGTCCTGAAATATATAGAACAAGGTTTGAGACTTTATTCTAGATAGATTGTGGTAAATGGACTTGTGGATGATCCCAATTCAGTGGAAACTTTCTCACTTATTTTTTTGACAGTGGATATTGTTTATGTAATTGGGCGGTTCATATTTTTGCTTTTCTAGTGTATGTGCCAAATTGTGAAGAACCGCAGTTGAATTCACAATTTGCATAGTGCCCTTTTAAAAAGCATGTGCAGAAACTGTAGTTTCCTAAACCTAATCCACTTAATAACTTTAATATGATCTATGGTGTAATTATGTTTTCCTTTTATTTCAAAAATTCAGTTATATTTTGTTTATCATAATGATTTCACTAAATATCCCCGTAACATTACATATGCAAGATCTCTTTACAATTTATGGGGTATTGCAGAATTATTTTGTTACCTGTTTTGTAATAGCTGCATTTATTATTAATTAGTGCTAGTGGAAAATGAAACTGCATAATTGAAAACTAGTAAGCCATTTTATTGCATGTTAGCATGAAGCAATTATTCGCATTTTATCTAAAAGAATAAATGGCCCAAAGTCTCAGCATAGAATATTTTGGAAAGGATAATGCTAAAAAATATATATTTTACCACTGACTCATTTCATTTAGTGAAAGAAGTGACACAGTAATTATGTATGACAATTTTTTGGGAAGACATTTTTATTGTTTACAAGCACAGAGTTGCCTCTTGATAACTGTAATTTTTTTCTTGTTTTGTTTTATGCTGCTTGCCATTGCAGGAAGTAGAGGTCTGTATACCGTTTTTGTATTTTGTATTTATTTTAAGACATTACAACAGTACGATTACCTTTGCTACACTAAATACTCAATATTTTCCCCCCAGGATGATTATTTTCGCACTTGGAGTCCTGGAAAACCCTTTGATCACGGTAAGAAATTGCCTTTTCCAATATGAGAAATACAAGGTTTAACTTTGTTTAAAGCTATTTTTAAAAGCAAAATTCCCAAGATAAGTGGTGAATTCTGATCTAGTTCAGATTATAAATGTGGATTCTGTTATACAGTTGTTGTTTCATGTACTATTAAAACAATCCCTCAGTACTGTTTGGGAAAATTTTGTGGTGTTTCACTGCTATCAGAAATCTCTAAGAACCCAGGGCACTAGGCAGTTTTCGCATACTGATCTAATATCTTTTTGTCTCTCTCAGTGTTTAGCATAGTGTTTGGTACAGGGGATAGCATTTAATCAAAACCAACACAATAATAATACTGATAGATTTGGGTAAATCAGTTGAACAAGGACTCTGTCTGACCTAATTGTATTGAATCTATTCTAATGCTCAGAACAGTGCTTTGGCTACAGTAAGTGTTTAACAAATAGTATTGTTTATGAGTTGAAAATAGAAAAGGATTTGGGAAAGAACGATTGAAGCATAGACACTTCCAATGAGGCACAACACTGAGAGTCATTCATTCAATCATATAACGCTTGGCTCCTTGAAGGAAATAATATTGTAGGACCTAGTACCAGGCACGCATGGGAAATGTATTTCATAGCCAATTAGTTCAACCTAATAATTTCCTTTAGAAATCATCAGAGAATTCTGGTTGCAAACCATTGTTTTTAATTTAAAAGGGTCAATTTTTAATTGGTCATCTTAAAAACATTGCCATGTGTCTAATACTGCTAAATGTTTTTAAGATGATCAACTGAAATTGGATTGGATTTTTTTGGGGACTAATTTTCAGCATGTAGTAAAGTTTTATCCACTGATTACAGACTTTTCTGATTCAAACACTAAGCTGTGTAAATACAGTGGCGTAATAATGATACCTGAATTGACTTTTCTCCTACTGAAAGAAATACTCTTAATCCACTCACGGAAAAATACAAATCCTATAAGGAGCATCCAAATTCTAAAACTCTACAAGTTCCTAGTGGCCACTCCCAACACTGAAGAGGAGAAGTTTGGTAATTAGAGAAAATATAAAAAAAAATCCTTCCCTTTTGAGAATGATAAAGAAAATATGTGTACTAAGTATAATTTAAAGTAAACTAGTGAAGTATTTGATTACAAAAATCTGCCAGATAACTACTAGAGGTACTAGAATTTGGGTTTCAATTTAAACTATTTTAGTGATATACAATAACTGCTCAATATCAAACATCTTTATCAATAATAATAATAATTGTGGCTTTTTTTAAGCACTTGCTATATGCCAAGCAGAGTAGACATGTGGTGGAGCCAGGGTTATAATCCATGACCTTTTGACTCCCAGGCCCATTCTCTTTCCATTAGGGCATGCTGGAACCATCACAAATGCATTTTTAAACCTTTGGTCCAAAGTTTAAAAAAGATGAAAAACCTGCAGCAGTCTGTGGGTTGGATTTTTACATAGAACCTGTTAAATACTGGAAAATATTTCATTAAACTTTGGAATATTTTGGAAAAAATTCAAGTAATGTAATTGCAGTGTTGCTAACATCTAAAATACATAAAACATACACAAATCTGCTGAAGAATAATTTTAATGAAGGCATGAATCTTTTTGAATGATGCTAATTGGATTGTAAATTACAGACTTTACACACTGAATTAAGAATTTGGACTTAATTGATATAAGGATGTTAATATGGAAACACTATTTGAATGATTAAAGATTGTGTTATTTTGTTTGAGCAGATTAATTGTCAAGATAATGCTGTAGATAGCATAAAGACCTTTTCAGCATGACTCTTCTTGTTTTTATCAATTTAGCTCATATATAATTTTTTGGTGGGAAATAAACATTCTTAATTTTCACAGATACTAGTCACCGGAAGTAGTAG
This sequence comes from Ornithorhynchus anatinus, assembly GCF_004115215.2. Lineage (NCBI taxonomy): Eukaryota > Metazoa > Chordata > Mammalia > Monotremata > Ornithorhynchidae > Ornithorhynchus > Ornithorhynchus anatinus. The sequence continues at coordinate 11,805,300 of NC_041739.1, forward strand.
TTGATTCCTCAGAACTGTTGTGGAATACTTTTGATTTTTCTTCTGCAGAGCAGGAAAACATGGATCATCTCATTTAATAATAATAATATTAATAATGATAATTCTGGTATTTGTCAGGCTCTTACTATGTGCCAGGAACTGTACTAAGCGCTGGAGTGGATACAAGCAAATCAGGTTGGACACAGTCCCTGTCCCACACTGGGCTCACAGTCTCAATCCCCATTTTCCAGATGTGGTAACTGAGGCACAGAGAAGCAAAGTGACTTGCCCAGAGTCACACGGCAGACCAGTGGCCGAGCAGGGATTAGAACTCATGACTCCCTGACTCCCAGGCCTGCGCTCTATTCACTATGCCATGCTGCTTCTCCTAACTGAGGTATCCTTCCCCTGCTTCCTTTTGTCTCATAATTGTGTCAACTGGAAAGGGCTAAGACATTGCTACCTTAGGTGTGACGGTTTTATTAACAAGAAGGTTCACACTAGGTCCACCCTTAGGGATGTAGTAAAATTACATCAGCTTTTGGATGCTCCTGGTACATTGTAAACTCTTTGTTGAGGACAGGCTTCATCTCTACCTACTCTATTGTGTTCTGCCAAGCAGTTAGTACACTGCTCAGGACACAGCAAATAGTGAATATCACAGATTGTATTGGTTAAATTCCCCAAAGCCAAGGAATGTGCCTGTGTTTTGAATGGTGAGAGAAGGACATTGTCAAGAAAAGTGGAAAACAGCAGCTGGAAGGCTGGGGAAAATTTGATTCATGTTCGTAACACTTCTTTTAGGACCAAAATCCCTCCTTATACCCAGACTCTTTTCAGACACAGTCCCTGTAATGAAATCCTCCTGTTATGCCTTTTTTTCCTTTCTCATTTAATCTCATTGCTGTTTGAAATTTTGGCGTGCAAGAAGGCAACTGATTCTTGTTCTCCTTTAAACACGAAAGAGGTTAATTGGTATTATGTTAGTATTCTTTCTGTAGTCGTTGACCTTAATTTGGATCACTTTTCTTGGGGATAACGTTTTCTACTCTAAAATGTATAGAAGCAGAATAATAGTTGCTATTAGTTGAATAGGAAATAGTATAGGAAGCCTGTATCAGTTTCCTAATTCAGTTCTGTTTCATTGATGTGATTTGCCATAGCCATGCTATTTTTATATTGACCTGTCTGAACTTTGAGCTAATAGTGTTGTGGAAAAGTCAAAGAGGCAGGATGGGAAGAGATCACGAGACATTCACTCATTGCTAAATTCAAAACACAGTATTTTTGCTAAGGGCTGGTACTTTAGAACAGTTAGCTAGTCTTGTTAAAGTGGCCAATTCACCCTTAGAGGTTTCCAGGATCTGGAAATAGCACAAATTTATGTGTTCATTAAGTTACTTTTTGATCAAACAATCAATGGTATTTATTAGCATTTACTTTGTGCTAAGCACTGTACTAGGTGTTATGGGGAGAGCAATACAATAAAGTTAGTAGATGCATTCACTGCACACAGGAGCTCATAGTCTAGAGTGGGAGACAGACATCAAAATAATTACTGAAGGGGTAATTAGAGAGTATAAGGATATGTACTTAAGTGCTATGAACTTGAGGCTGGGGTCTTAAGGAACACAGATCTTAGTGTGTGGGGAATGCAGAAGGCAGAACAAATGGGAAAAATGAGGGTGTGATTTTTAGTAAGATTTTGAAGGTGGAACTAGAGGTAATCTGCCACATATGATGGGAAATCAACTCCAGGGAAGAGGGAGGATGTGGGCAAGGGGTTGGTGGTGAGACAGAAGAGATTGAGGTACAGGGAGTAGGTTGGCATTGCAGTGAGGTGTGGGTTGGGTTATAGTGGGAGATGAATCAGTAGTAGAGTACATAGAAGCACAAGAGCTGATTGAGTACCTTAAACCCTGCTGATTGATAACTGCTGTCTTGGCAACAAAGGGCAGTGTATATGGCATTTTTCCAGGAAAGATTGATATGACAATATATTCAATTTAAAGGACAACGATATAAGCTTTTTTCCCCAAAGTCTGCCAGGGAAATTTCCCATCCAGTCTCGTAAGCCCATAGGTCTGGTATCGTCCTTGACTCCGCTCACTCATTCAACCCACGTATCCAGTGCCTCACCAAATCCTGTCAGTCTCACCGTTGTAACTTCACCAAGATCTGCCTTCTCCTCTCCATCCAGACCGCTACCATGTTAGTACAGTCACTCATCCTATCCTGCCTGGATGACTGTATCAGCCTCCTTTCTGACTTCCCACCCTCCTGCCTCTCCCCATTTCAATCCATACTTCACTTCGCTGCCTGAATTATCTTTCTACAGGGCATGTCATCCCCCCTTCCTCAAAAATCTCCAGTGGTTGCCTATCCACCTCAGTATCAGACAAAAACTCCTCACTGTTGGCTTTAAAACACTCCATCACCTTGCCTCCTCCTACCTCACTTCCCTTCTTTCCTCCCACATCCTAGCCCACACACTCCACTCCTCTGCTGCTAACCTTCTCACTATGCCTCAGTCTCCCCTGGCCCACATCCTACCTGTGGCCTGGAATGCCCTTCCTCCTCAAATCCACCAGACAATCACTCTTCCCCCCCTTCAAAGCCCTACTGAAGACACACTTCCTCCAAGAGGCTTTCCCAGACTAAGCCCCACTTTTCCTCAGCTCCCACTCCCTTACGCATCAACATGACTTGCTCTCTTTGCTCCCCCCCACCCCCCACCATACCACACAGCACCTATGTGTATATATGTGTATTTCTATAATTCTATTTATTTATATTGATGTCTGTTTACTTGTATTGATGTCTGTCCCCCCTGCCCCCCGCCCCCACCAGACTGTGAGTCAATTGTGGGCAGGAATTGTCTCTTTCTATTGCTGTATTGTACTTTCCAAGTGCTTAGCACAGTGGTCTGCCCACAGTAAGCACTCAATAAATACAATTGAATGAATGAATGAATGTACTCCACCTTTCATGGATCAGTTCTACATTAAGAACCACTGGGTTGATTTTTCCCTTGCCCTTTAATTTCTGGGCTTCTTTATGCTAAGAATAACAATATTCTATCTTTTTTTAAATGTTAAGTTATTAAAAAAGGCCATTGATAGTTCCCAAAATCTCAATTTTTCTGGTTCCTGATTTGTGAGGTAATTTCATGGCAGTTACAAAATTTCAGCTTCCACAGAATACCAGCTTTCTTTATATTTCTGTTCTCTAAAGGTTATTTTTAATTCAAGGAAATGATATTGAAGAAGCAATTTGAAGTAAGATATTTCTCTATATTGGATCTTGGGAAATGTCTTCATAGAGAAAGGCATGCCTTTCTTTTTAGCAAGCAGATAAAGATATTCATTCAATAGTATTTATTGAGCGCTTACTATGTGCAGAGCACTGTACTAAGCACTTGGAATGTACAAATCGGTAACAGATAGAGACATTCCCTGCCCTTTGACGGGCTATGAAGTGTTCTGTATTTATTCATTCTGCTGCCCAGATCACTTTTCTACAAAGGTGTTGAGTTCCTCACTGCTCAAGAACCTCCTGTGGCTGCCCATCCACATCTACATCAAACAGAAAATTATTATCTGTTTATTATTAATTAATAATAATAATAGTAATGTTACTATTATCATTATTACTATTATCTTACCTCACTGCTTTCCAACCCAACTTTCACACTTCACTTTTCTAATGCTAACCTACTCACTGTTCCTCAGTCTTATCTATCTCACCACCAATCTATCACCCACATCCTGCCTTTGGCCTGGAATGCCCACTCCCTACTTCAGTCATTCAACCAGTAGTAGAGAAGCAGCTTAGTGGAAAGAGCACAGGCTTGGGAGTCAGAGGTCATGGGTTCTAATCCTGGCTCCGCCGCTTGTCAGTTGTGTGACCTTGGGCAAGTCACTTAACTTCTCTGTGCCTCAATTTCTTCATATGTAAAACGGGGATGAAGACTGTGAGCCCTACGTGGGGCAACCCGAGTGCCTTTTATCTACCCCAGTGCTTAGAACAGTGCTTGGCACATAGTAAGCACTTAACAAATACCAACATTATTATTAGTAATAGTAGTATTTTTCAACTGCTTACTCTGTGCAGCTCTCCATACTAAGTACTTGGGTGAATACAATAGAATTAGCAGACAAGTTCCCTGCTCAAAATGAGCTTGCAGTCTAGAGTGGCAGACAGACATTAATATAAATGATTTAAAGCATACAATTTAATCTGTACGTAAGTGCTGTGGCGTTGGGGATGGGGCAAATGTCAAATGTTCCAGCGTAGGGTGAGGATGTGACAAAGGATTCCTTGGTGAGATAGATGAGATCAGGCACAGTGAGTGAGCTGACACTAGAGGAGCAGAGTGTGCAAGCTGGGCTGTAGTAGATTTGTGAGGTGTGGGTAGGATGGGGCAGGCTAACTGAATGCTTTAAAGCCAATGTTAATGAGTTTCTGTTTGATGTGGAGACAGATGGGCAGTCATTGGAGGTTTTTGAAGAGTGGGGAGACCAACGTTATTGTTGATAATTGATCCATGTCCCAGAATGAAGTATGGATTAGAGTGGGGAGAGACAAAAGGCCAGAATGTCAGCGAGGAGGCAGATATCATAGTCAAGGCGGGGGATAGGATAAGTGTTTGGATTAGAATAGTAGCAGTTTGGTTGGAGAGGGAAGAATGGATTTTAGCAATGTTGTGAAGGTAGAAACGATAGGATTTGGTGACGGATTGATCATGTGGATGGAATGAGAGAGATGAGTCGACGAGTCACGTTCGACAGACGATCACTCTCCCCACCTTCATAGCCTCATTGAAGGGCACATCTCCTCCAAAAGGCCTTTCCTGATGAGGCCTTCATTTCCTCTTCTCCCACTCCCTTTAGTGTCGCCTTCGCACTTGGATTTGCACTCTTTATTCCCCCCACCGTGAACCCACAGCAGTAGACACAGTTCATTTATTTGCATCAGTGTCTGTCTACTTCTCTAGTCTGTAAGCTCATTATGAGCGGGGAACGTATCTACCAACTCTGAGAAGCAGCATGGTCTAGTGTATAGAGCACGGGCCTGGGGGCCAGAAGGACCTGGGTTCTAATGCTGGCTCTGTCATTTGTCCGCTGTGTGACCTCTGGCAAGTCACTTAACTTTCTGGTCCTCAATTACCTCTGTCTGTAGAATGGTGATTAAGACTGTGAGCCCTATGCGGGTCATGGACTTTATCCAACCCAATTATCTAGTATCTACTCCAGTGCTCAGTAAACTGCCCGGTACATAATAAGGGTTTAACAAATACCATTACTAAAAGAGCAAAAACAGACTCTTCTATATTTCACTCTTCAAAATGCTCAGTACAGTGCTCTGCATACAGTAAGTGATCAATAAATACAAGTAATTGATTGGCTACGTAGAAGAGAGTCTTCCAGGTAAACAGAATGAAAGTGCTCTATGACATTATATGGGGCTCTTTGTATGACTTCAAGTTTATGATTTTTATGGACCTTATCATGGAAAGATTACCACTGCCTAACTTTAAGACTATAAAGACTAATTTCCATTTATTGGTCTTGCATTCATTCTTTGTAAGTTTGGATTAGTTTTTGGGTGCTTTGTATGGGCCTATGAAAAAAGCAGTAGGAAGAATTTAGTGCATTCAGCTTTCTAATTCTTACTGCTCATCATTTGGATGATGAATTTTTTACTTTGATATTAGGTTTTTTTAATACAATCATGATTTTATTTATTGATATTGTTTTTGAACCTAATGGATCATATATTTCATTTTAGGTTATTTAAGAAGACAGGTTTATGTAGGGTTCATTTAGGTAAAAATGTTAGTAATGCTTCAGTTTTAAGAATAATAGGAGGAGACCCACTATAACAATTAAATTGCAAAATGCAGCAGAATATATTAATGCACTTTTAATACTTATATATTAGATATCTGTAGAGCTAGTCATTGGCATGAAAGTGAACCTTTAGCCTAATAGTCTAGCAATAATATTTCTGTTGAAAACTCAGTAAAATTAAATGTTAAACTTTTAAAAGTGAAAGTTTGAACTTTGAAGGAAATCACAATCCTAAACAATCTTAAGGATAATGGAGGGGAATTTTTGTCAGGCATTGTAATTCTATTATTATTTTAATAACAATAATATAATGATGGTATTTGTTAAGCGCTTACTATGTGCAAAGCACTCTTCTAAGCGTTGGGGGGCGGATACAAGGTGATCAGGTTGTCCGGCTTGGGGCTCACAGCCTTAATCCCCATTTTACAGACGAGGGAACTGAGGCCCAGAGAAGTGAAGTGACTGGCCCAAGTCACGCAGCTGATAAGTGGTGGAGACGGGATTAGAACCCACAACCTCTGACTCCCAAGCCTGGGCTCTTTCCATGAGCCTCGCTGCTTCCCAAACCCTCCCAAGCACTTAGTACAGTACTCTGCACATAGTAAGCACTCACTAAATACCACTTATTCATTGATTGTAATGTTGAGAGATAATGTGGGTTTCCCCTGTTTGAGCAAGCACTGACTTGCAGCCTGGCCTATTTATTCTAAAATAGAAGTAAATTGAAATAAAAGAAATATTTGCTCATGTTTATGATTTCAGCTGTCATATATTTGAGACTGAAATTTTTTGCCTCTTTCAGGATAAAGGAAAATAATTTTGGGGTTCCTTGTGCATGGAAGCAAATCCTGGTTCCCATCTGCAGGTTCAGAAATAAAGAGGAGACTAACTGAAATTAGGACAGACTATTACCGGTCAGTGAGCAGATATAATGGGGAAGTGAATATGCCATGCTTTACTTTTTTATCCCCTTTGGTTTGGTTTTACGTGGTATCTGTGTGAGTGGGGGACTCAGGGCATGCTACTTCAGGCACTGTTCAGGTAGTGGGAAACACAGCACTTCATTTTCTCCCTGAAGCCACCATCTTAGGTGGATAGAGCAGAAGGGCACAGATGAAATGAACTTTGTCTTTGATAATACAATAATACAGCATTGTCCTCCACAATCATAGGATTGTACTATGAGTGCCTACCTACATGTTTTCCACTAGATGGCTTGAAACAAGGATAGATCAACAGAGATGAAACATCATAACACTCTGTTCCATTATACACAAAGAGAGTAAAATACATTTTGAGACAGCAGTGCAAACCATTCACATATCACTGAGATCTTCACCAACCTACTCACTGTACCCTGATCTCGTCTGTCTAGCTACCGATCTCTCGCCCACGTCCTGGAACGTCCTCTCTCTTCATATCCGGCAGGCAATTAATCTTCAAAGCCTTCAAAGCCTTATCGAAGGCACATCTCCTCCAAGAGGCCTGACTAAGCCCTCCTTTCCTTTTTTCCTACTTCCTCTGTGTCGCTCTGATTTCCTGTTTTTATTCCCCCCTCCCTCAGCTCCACAGCACACTTATGTACATATCTGTAATTTCTTGATTTGTATTAATGTCTGTCTCCTCCATTAGACTGTCCTCGCCAAAGATGGGGAATGTGTCTACCAACTCTGTAGTATTGCACTCTCCCGACTGCTTAGTACAGGATTCTGTACACAGTAAGCACTCAGTACATATAAAGTAGCTAAAGAGAACAGACTCTAATGATGACTTAGTAATGCTAGTGAGTCTTACTGAATCAAGCCCCCCAATTTCCCTCTGCTCCTCCTCCCCTTCCCTCTCCCCCGACCCTCTGCTCTTCCCCCTTCCACTTCCCTCAGCACTGTGCTCATTTGTATATATTATTACCCTGTTTATTTTGTTAATGAGGTGTACATCCCCTTGATTCTATTTATCTTGATGATGTCTCGTTTTTGTTTTGTTCTCTTTTGCTTTGCTGTGAGTCTCCCCTGTTTAGACTGTTAGCCCATTAGTGGTCAAGCATTGTCTCTAACTGTTCCCAAATTGTACATTCCAAGTGCTTAGTACAGTGCTCTGCACATAGTAAGCACTCAATAAATACTGTTGAATAAATGAATGAATGAATGAATGAATGAATGAATGACGTGGCAAGGGAAACTATAAGACAATAAGCTTGTCCTCGACAGATTTCTACAAGTATCATTGCCCATCTTAGGGAGCACACTCTAAAGTTACTCGCCTTTCCTGAAGATTTGCTATCTACCAAGACGTAAACCAAAGGGAGGCCTATGAACCTTTCACCTCAATATTCCTTGGGGTGCTACCTTAGAGGAAAGCAGTCGTCTACAACATAATTCATAATGCTGTTGATTTTTGCACTACATTTGTTTCAGCACAGTTCTCAGTCCTCCTTTTGCAACACCATGAACTGGATTCACACCAAACATTCAAATAGAACATCACTGCCCACAAAACATCTTGAGAATTGTCCTCAATGGGCCCTCTGTGATATTTTTTTCCTCTAGTAAGTAACTAGATAGGAAGACAGGACTGTTTTTGCTAAAAGTCCCTGGGCGTTGAAACACTCTATCTAAAGAAATCTTTCGAAGAATCAAGCTTAGTGTTGCCTTGGGAAAGTAAGGCAGAGTGCATCCATATAATAGACCTTTTCTTAACAAAAGCACAAAGGATCCCAAGGAGCAGATCTCTTAAATAAACCTCTATTCAATTGCTTTTAAAAGACCTGGCAACAGTTAGTGGAAATAAATAAGTGTAATTTTCCCTGACGAGTGCTGCTGGTAAAATTCCTGGTGGTCATTGTTCAGACGATAGAGATGCTGAGCAGAGGAGCACTTTATGTACAGTGGAAAAAAATAATAAATTGGAACTTCTATTTATAATATTAGGGTGCTGAATAAGATGGCTTTCGACAATCTGAAAGCTCCATAAACTTTGTATTATTTTTAATAGTTGATAGTAATGCACAAAAATATTCTTTCAATGAAGTTTATGTTTGGGATAGATAACAAAATCAGAATGGTGACTACCGAATGCTATTTTTATAAACTGGTATTTTTTAAGAGTTTACTATGTGCCAGACACTGTACTAAGCACTGGGGTATTTACAAGCTATGCAGATTTGGACATAGTTAATGTTTCACATGGGGCTCCCAGTCTTAATCTCCATTTTGCAGATGATGTAACCGAGGCACAGAGAAGTTAAATGACTTGCTCAAAGTCACACAGCAGATGAATGGAGGAGCCGGGATTAAAAGCCAGGCCTGTGCTCTCTTCACTAGGCTATGCCGCTTCCCATTTGTGTCAAAATTAATTTGTCCAAGACACTTCAGTCCTACCCTTTGCCTAAAGACTGCTTTCACTCTTCTGCTGGAATACTTTGGAGGATAAAGAATTTCATCCAATGGACACAATATAAAATGGTATTTCCATGGAGTAGAAATACCCTGTAGACATTGGATACTTTTTTAAACCACTCCAGGGTGGTATGTTGGTGGTAGATTATAGCAATCCTGTTTACATGCATTGAAATAATGAAAAAAATCTGTATTTTAAGTTGTTTAATTTTATTTCCTCCATTTTTATTTTGCTTAATTAAATCCTATTGACCAGAGATATATCACCCACATGAAGATTAAATTTGTAAATATATCCTCTCAGTGCAAAATGAAACAAGTGAGATAAAGCAGTTTAGTCAACCCACTTGACAGAAGTAGTTGGGCGAAACACACATGAAAGACCCCATGCAAATTGAATTTTTGTGAAATTAAAAATCATTTTGCATTCTACCACATATTGCTTCCTGGAAAAAACCTACCTACTTGAAGATAACACAAAATGTTTCAGTCACTCATCCTTTCTATAATAATTAAATGAACAATGTCAAGCACCTTGGGCTATGTTTTCTATGGTCTTAAAACTGCATTTATTTCAGAACCTGCCCTTTCTGCCAGTATTAATTTGTTTCAAAATTAATCATCCAGTTTGAATAATTTAAGCATAAAGAGGCTGTCATTGGAAAACAGGAGTTTGTTTTAATAATGTTGGTATTTGTTAAGCGCTTACTATGTGCCGAGCACTGTTCTAAGCGCTGGGATAGACATAGGGGAATCAGGTTGTCCCACGTGGGGCTCACAGTCTTCATCCCCATTTTACAGATGAGGGAACTGAGGCACAGAGAAGTTAAGTGACTTGCCCGCAGTCACACAGCCGACAAGTGGCAGAGCTGGGATTCGAACTCATGAGCCCTGACTCCAAAGCCCGTGCTCTTTCCACTGAGCCACGCTGCTTCTCACAGCCACGCTGCTTGTTTTAGTTAGCTTCATTTCTTTTTATTAGCAAAAAAACCCCTATTCCAACAAAAGCAGCACAAGAATGCTTTGGTTAAAGACTTCTAGTATATATTAGTCTGGGGATACAATTTTATAACATCCAAGTGCATGACTTTTGAGCAACAAATCCTCTTTGTCTCATACAGTTTCCTCTTAGAACAGTATGTCACAAAGTCGGAGTTGGGTTCATCTAGTGGAAAGAGAATAGCAAGTAGGAGTCAGGAAATCTGAAATCTGTACTTTTGTCTTAGTCTCAAAACCTGCAGCTGTTGGCCACTCGCTTAACCTCTCTCTGTACCTTAGTTTCCTTATCTGTAAAATGGGAATAAAATACCTGTTCTCCTTTCTTCTTAGACTGTGGGCAGCAGCTGGAGAGGACATTGCCAATCTCATTATCGTTTTATCTACTCCAGCACTTAGCACAGCGGTTGTATTAATAAGTACCTTATGCGTGTCTCCACTATCGTTATTATGCTTGCTAAAGGAGGCGTAATGAGTAGTAAGGAGACATTTTGATTGGACTTCCCTAAGGTTTGATCTTCATTCATTCATAGTAAGCTCTCAATAAATATGATGGAATGAATGAATGATGATGGAATGAATGAATGAATGAATGAATGAATGAATGAATGAATCTAGTGCCTAATTCTTGGTAACATTTTTATGAGTCACTTGGAAAAGGGAGTAAGAAATGAGCTTATTAAACTTGCCAATGATATCAATAAACTAAGGTTAAGAGAGACTGATATTTAGAGAACCATATTAAAATACTAAATAACTTGGGATTTCTAATGGGAACACTGGCAGATTGTTTTATTAAGTTTTCTTTGGAGACATCTCATTTGAGTGTCTGCCAAATAATGACAGTTTAAATTCGGAAGTGGAGCTTTTTACCTCCTAAATAAATCACAAGCATTTTCAAATCCCTTAGCAGCTTCATAAATTTGGTCATTGAATCATAAATTCATTGCTCACGACCTTTAGTACCTAACAGGCCCTGAACTATACTTTTTGACAATCAACTATTCTTTGAAACATGTTTATTTTGCTTCTCTCACGATTAGTCTACCCTTTGGGGATACATTTGGACTGTAGGGGATATAAATAAAACAGTGAGAGCAACCTTAAAGAATTATTTGGTTCACTAATTCTAAACCAGGTATATGCATATCTATAATGGTATTTCACAGTATGAAAGGGAGAAAATCTGTTTTGACACTCACTCCACTATTAATACTGCCTCTACTTTGATAGTATTTTCATTCAGTGCTTCCTTTGGACAAAACATTATGATAAAACTGGGGTAGATAGTCCAAGTCCCACGTAGGGCTCAAAACATAAGAGCAAGAACAGGTATTCTTAAACACATTTTAATCGTGAGAAAACTGAAGCCCAGAACAGTTACTGGACTTGCCCAAGGTCACACAGCACACCTGAGATTAGAACTCAGGTCTTTGGATTCCCGATCCTGTGTGCGTCCCACTAGTCCAGGAGAGTTTGGATGGATTTTCTATACCTTCTGCCCAAGCTCTGTCAATCAGTCAATCATTGTTGCTGATTGAAGACTTACTGGGTGCAGAGCACTGTACTAAGCCCTTGGGACATTATCCCTGCCTACAATGAGCTGACAGTACACAGGGAAGACTGTCTCTGTCTTCCCCACCCTGCTGCTTTTAAGCGAAATTTAGGAGAATCTCCAGAATCCCAGCAGATAAGAGGATTTGTGAGGAGGAACCTGTAGGCTTCCAGCATCGTGGGTAACTGATGACAATCCATTAGGGAAGAAGGACACAACCACACAGAAAACATTCTGTTGACTCAAGATCAACCTCTCTTTTCAGCTCAACTTTACTGAATTTCAATAAAAAATGAGCTGACTTAAAAATATATCTTGAGATATGTGGAGTCCATAAATGTCTTCAACTTGTTATGGGTGTGTTTAATGCAGGTCTTTTCTTTCACTCTTTCACTTGAATGATTTTGGAGGTAGGGGGAAGATGGAAATCCACCAGAAATCTTCCTGATAACCAGGCTATCTGCACCATACTACATCTGGAATTAAACATCTGCCTCTTCCCAGACTTTTGCGATTTCCCTGCCTTTACTCTTAGTGTCATGCTTAAGAAAAGTATCTTCTGAAAAAGTTACTCTTAGGGAAGAGGGTTGATGTGATTCCACAGCTCTCCTTATTGATCCATCTAACATTTAAAAGGCATTTCTGTCAGGTATTTCAGACTCCATGCTGCCATTGCTTTATTCTACTATAAACCACCTCTGGACAGATGATTCTCAAATTTACATCTCCAGTTTTGACCTCACTCCTTTTCTTCAGTCTCTCATGTCCTCCTGCCGTCGGGACATCTCTACCTGGATGTCCCGCTGGCACCTCAAACTAAATGTGATCAAAACAGAGCTCCTTATCGTCCCACCTAAATCCTGCCCTTCCTTCTCCATCTTTCTCATCACTGTGGACAACAACAATATTCTCCCTACCTTCAACTCCATAACTTTAGCTTTGTCCTCAACTCATCTCTCTCATTCAACCCATATATTTGATTTGGCATTAAATCCTGTCAATTTTACCTTCTCAATATTGCCATCTGCTACCAACTGATAAAGACACTTATCCCATCCTGTCTCCTGGCTAGTCCCACTCCAGCCCGAACCTCACTGCTGTACAGATTATTTTTCTAAAAAAAGGTTTAGTCCACATCTCCCTATTTCTCAAGAACCCCCAGTGGTTATCCATCCACCTCCCCATCAAACAGAAACTCCTTGTCATTGGCTTTAAATCACTCAATCAGATTGTCACCTTACTTCACTGATCTTCTACAGCCCAGACTGCACACTTTTCTCCTCAAGCTCCAGCTTGCTCACTGTGCTCCAATCTCATCTATCTCACTAGTGGCCCCTTTCCCATAGCCTCCACCAAGCCTGCAACTCCTTCCCTCTCCACATAAGGCAGATCACCATTCTTTCCAGCTTCAAAGCTTTCTTCAGGTGGCATCTCCTCCAAGAGGTCTTTCCTGATGAAGCCTTCTTTTCCCTGGCACCCACTCCCTTCTTTCTCCTCCATGCACATGGGTTGGTGACCTTTGGGAATTTTATATTTACGGTGACCTTTGGGAATTTTATATTTACCCCACCCTTAACCCCACAGCGCTTATATGCATATCTATAAATCATACATTAAAAATTATTTGTTCATATTAATGTTTGCCTCCCCCTCTGAAACATAAGCTCAGCTGGGCAGGGAACAGGTGCAGCAACTCTGAATTGTACTGTCCCAAGTACTTAATTCTTGTTCTGCACACAGTAAATGTTCAATAAATGCCACTTATAATGATATTGGTATGAATCGTTCATAGGCGGTGATACAAATCAAACAATTATTTTTACTGAGCACTTACTGTTTATGGATCAGTCTACTAAACACTTAGTACAATTTGACAGAGTTCGTTGACATGTTCCTTGTCCATGTGGAGATTTCAGTAAGCAGATGAACTCCATCATCCCTGACCTGGCAAAAGGTATGAAACTCCTACATTCCAACACTCTTGTTTGCTTTGTGAAAACTGGGAAAGAATTCCAATTTTTTATAAATATAATTTGTCCTTGAATTTCAACTGGCTAGAAATGGTACATATGCTGCTTTTTCTAGAATGCTCTCCTTTTCCCTCCTGATTTCAACACCTGGAATGTACAGTGAAGGAGACCATCACATAATTTCTCCCTGAGGTACTTGTCTCTCTCCCTGTATTACAAGCAGCAGTATGCTCCATTATCAATAATCGGAAAATACTTATTACTGCACCTGACATCTGATTAAAGATAGATAATAAATGTAATACACTGCAAGAATGGATTTTTTGAAAATTTTTCAGCCTTCAAATCCTAGCAGAAAAATGTATTTATGTTTTCAAATCTACTATCTTAAAATAGCCCATTATGGGTTATTTTCAGAAAGGTAATGATCCTCATTCATTCTTGGGTTATATTTATCCTCACTCAAAATATTATTAGCATATTTCATAATTCATCCTATTCAGTGGCATCTTAACGTATTCAACAGTTGCGTCACAAATGGAAACCTCTTCTAAAAATATATTTTTAACTAAAAGACCAATATACTACTCAGGGTAACACTGTAATGCCTCCTTGTGCTCATTTGTTATTAGCTTTAAGTGTGGTCTAGTGGAAAGAGTTTGGGCCTGGGAGTCAGAAGAATTGAGTTCTAATATTGCCTCTCCCACTTTTCTGCTGTGTAACCTTAGACAAGTCACTTACCATCTCTGTGCTTCAGTTTCTTCTTCTGTTACGTGGGGACTAAATACCTTTCTATCTGGGACAGAGATGTGTCTGACCTGATTATGTTGTATCAATATCAGGAATTAGATGTTGGTTGGCACAAAATAAGCCCTTAACAAATGCTAAAATTATTAATATTTTAGTATGGTCTATGTGCAGAACAAATGAGTACAATGGATTTTTAGTGAGTGAGTGTAACAATGGAAAAAAATAGAATTCCACTGATTGAGAATGTGCTTTACATATTTTCCAAAGTGCTCAATTAATGTGTCTCAAACAGAGGGTGAATATTTGATATTTAATCGGTAAAACACTACGTGGCAGAGTTATGTTTTTAATGAGTTTCTCTTCAGTATGTATATTATACAGCAGATGCCTCCAAATACCCCAACCAAAGGCAGGCAGGGAAAAGTTTCCTGTGGCCCACTATTCCTCATTTAATTCCTTTCTGTCTAGTTCTTTCAGTCCTTTACTTTCTCTCACCACTTCATCTGTGCCAACATTTTTACCAGTTTAGTTGCTCTCTCTTCCTTCCCTAATGGGGCAGAGAGAGTATTTTCACCCAGATCCCAGCTCTTCCCATGAGAGTAAGCAATGGAGTGGGTGGATAGCTCCAACCTTCATCTTGTCCTCTCCCATGCAATCTGCCCCACCACAGCCTCCTGAGACTCTTTTTGTACAAGGCTTATGCTGTCTGTTAGTCCTAAGGGCAATAGTTTTGTGGATTCAAACTCCTAATCTTAAAGTGATTGCATTGGTACACAAATATTCAGATGTATGTTTCACACTCACAATGTGTTCTGTGCAGAGGAGGCAAATTTTAAAAATAAGTAACCAATAATGAATGATAAGCTATAGTCTTTTTGTTTGGACTTACTGTATTTGTATTATTTTGTTTTAAAAACTTTATGTCCAGAATTGCATCTTATTTTGATATATGGTAAGGGGAAAGAAAAGGCATGTTACTATATTTTCACAGGCACAATCATTCGATGATATTTATCTTGTGCAGAGCACTGTATTAAAAACTTGAGAGGAAGCCTTGGTGGACACAATCCCTATCTTCAAGAAGTTAAGTGTCTGTATCTAAAAGACTCTCACAGGAAGCACTTAAAAATATATTACTACTACTCAAACTGTATCCACAGGAGGGGTGAATGTCAATTTCACCATCAGTAGCCTTGTTTGAACCAGACAGTGCTTGTACTCTCTCTGTGTCCCTGTCTCTCTTCTCCCCCATATCTCTCTCTATCTTTCTTTCCTCCCCCCATACCATCCTCCCTTCTTTCATCCATCCTTCCACATTGCTGGTATATGGTGCCCAAGTTGAGATTTTTAAATTTTTTTCTTTCAGGCGGTTCAGTTAAGGGAGGCAATCCCTAAGTGAATCACCATTTAGATAAGTGAAAATTTCCCTGTTGGGCTGATATTCTCAGCCAGGAAGAATGTTAGAGAGTAAGATTAACTTTTTGAGTTGAGGTCTTGATGCTACTGTTCAAGGGATGTGTGTGGTTGGCAAGAGGTGTCCCCAGAGTCCCTAATTTTAGGCTGGTGAGAGTTGGATGACTCCATTGACATATCTGCTTTAATGGTAATTGTGCAATGCAGAACAGCTGTCTTAGGGACTTGTGTAGGCCAGCTTTTTCTGTTTAATAACCCCTAGGAAATTTACAATGGAGCACATTTAAATTGAGGGGAGATTTAGAAAAACCCCTCAAACATTTATTTCTGTCTTTTTATATTAATGGATTTTCAGTCATTTAAAATATACTCCAAATAAACCGTTATTGCAGTCATTCTTATAACCTGTAGCACTAACGCAAAGGCTTCTAAATATGCTATCATCAAATCCTAGATTTTATTATTGACTTTAGATTCGATTCTAAAATGGGCAGAGAGCAATTAGTCGTTTAATTGCTAATCACCTTCGTCATCACCCTCGGTTCCTCCTCCTCTGGCGGGTGTGCTATCCTCTGATTTTGGCTTATTACAGTGCTCTGTGCAGAATAAGCATAAGTAAATATTATCGATTGATTGGCTTGGACCCAGATACCATTTCTGGGTCTGCTGCTCTGTGTCTGATTGGGACCTTTCATTCATTCATTCATTCAGTTGTATTTATTGAGTGCTTACTGTGTGCAAAGCACTGTACTAAATGCTTGGAAAGTACAATACAGCAATAAAGAGAGACAGTCCCTGCCTTCAAAGAGCTCACAGCCTAGAATTGAGCTCACCCGTCTCCTTGGATCCCGCCTCTCATATTCCCCAATCCGACTTCTGTTTCCTCCCTTGCTTGGCAGCAAGGGCACTGATGGGATTTGAGAACAGCATGGGATTTTCGACCAGCAACGGTGGAAGTGGCGGCTGTACTCCTTCACCGAGTCACCTTATCCTTTTCCTCAGTGAATACTCAGATCTGCTATTTCACATTGATTGCACTGGATCATTGCATTTCTGTTTTTAGCTCATCAATAATCATCAATCAGTGGTATTTGTTGAGGACTTACTGTGTGCAAAGCACTGTCCTAAGAAGCCCTTGGGAGAGTACAGTGCAGCACAATTGGGAGAGAAGTTCCTTGCCCACAGCCTTGAGTGAAGGACAGACCCCTCCCACCCTTATTGGCCTCCTTGGCTGGCACTTGTGTGTTGTTGAGTTTATTTTTCTAGATTTTACATTGCTTAATTTTGTTCTTATACTTTAACTAGGGTCTTATTATTTTAGCTAATTCATATTCATTGTAACTTACAACTTTCTGTCAATGGTGTGAGTTTGCAAATTCCTCAAGAAGAATTTCTACTGGGTCTTTTACTCTGGATGTTCCCAACTGTCTGGTTTACACAGAAAGCACTCCATAAACACCACTGCTGCTTCCATTCGTGATAATGAGGAGGATACAAGGGCTGGAATGAACTCCCTTTGGGTGACTATTAGTCTAAGAAAGATCCGCAAAGAGCAGCATCTGTGTGGCGAAGGAGCTGGTTTTGCTTAAATTTAGGAATTTGTTGGTGATGCTCCGAGCCTGCTAATACAATTAGCAAAACACCCTATCTGTAACCCTTCTGAGGCTCTGGGGAACAGTTTCTGCAGTAACTCCCATATTCAGCATGACTTTAGGATCTTTGTGGAGAGGACTCAAGCATAGCCTGAGCACTACAAGTGATAGATGGGCTGTACACTTTCAACAGTCTGGCATTTTCAAATACCGCTCAGATGTTAGGACCCAAACAGACTGCACTTTTCAGAATCTACTGGAAAAAAAAAAGAAAACCAAAATATTCTGCTTCGTATTTGTGGCTTGGCCCTTTGAAATGGCAAAAAAGATACAAATTTACAATGGATTACATTTCCAAAATATTTTTAAACTTTCAGTATTTCAGAGTGTCTTGTCTGGATCACATTTGCTACTTTTGGAAACTAACCGAATTAAAGGGCAACCTAGTTAAATTGGAGAATGAAATGAAACATAACTCAGCATCAGCTACCATGTTCTTGAGATACTTTCGTGGCTTGCTTTCCCCTACCAGACTCACACAAGGATATGCGGGGAAGACTGAATTTTCTGTTGAATTTGTGATTAAAATGAGGACAAGTCAGCAGGGAGAAAAGATTTGAATGAAGAAACTAGGTCATAGTAGGAAATAGAGAAACAATAATCATGAGAGGAAGAACTAGAAAAACAAGCAAACCAGTGAGCAATGGTATTTACTGTGCAGGACACTGTACTAAGTACTTGGGACATCAACCTTTTGTGATACAATGACATTTACTAGAGAAAAAAGGATTACTGGGAGAGGAAAAATCCTTTGTCTTTAACATGTCGGAAATAACATTTAAAGGGTGACTGTAGAATGAAAATAAAGGAATAAAATATTAGGCTGTAATCTTCCCAATACCTCAGACACTCCCTGATAGTAAAGTTGCAGCTTAGAAATGCAGTCATTCATTCAAACCACTAAAAGCCCATTTTGTATTCTGCAAAAGTAATGCACGAAATGGTTCTCCCCCATGGCTTAAAGAATGAACTTAAGTGCTTTTCTAGGCATCTAATGTATTACCAGGGAGTGGCTTGATCACTGGGGAAAATTGCCTCAGTGAGTGCCAGGTAATGTACTGGGTTTGCTCATTGTTCTGGTTCCAAATAATAGAATGACATTGATGATTTTTAGCACCCAGAAAATAGGAACAGGAAAGGGGGGGGACTGAGAGATGGGCTACTCTTCAAACCTGTCAAGATCTAAAAATTAAGGCTTAAATATTAGTGAACACTTGCATGTCCTCAGAATGTCCTAGGACTTCAGTTGAACTTGACGACTAGAAAAAATGCACTCGGTTTTTGCATTATGAATGTTTTCACTATGCATGTATGTGTGAATGTTCCCACTAGGGATGTACGGAACATTTTTTCAACTATCCACATCTGTCTGGTTAGAACATGGTGTGATGTAAGAATAAACAGGTCTATGTGCTCTCACACCTTAGGACAGAGCTGGGTGAACTTGGTGGACCAAGCCATCTTTGGTAACCAAGAGGTGCTGCAACGTTCTCCTCACTGCCCCAAAGCAAAGAACCTGAACCCCACAGTTTGTGCCAAGAATAACCTTTATTGCTTTCTTCCCTCCCTTACTTAGTTACACTTTGAAGGGAGCATGATTGATTTATTGAACCACTGCACTAGTTAATCCAACGGTAAGCAGACTCGGTACAGGCTGAAAGTTTTTTTAATTTATATCTTCTTGAACTTTGGCTCAGCCTTTCAAGACAGTGTGGCAAGCCAGGGCTTATTCCAATGTTTTCTAGTCTTCTTAAAGAAATAGAATGTGGAGAGGAAGCGAGGTTCAAGGTAACATTTATTGGTTAAGGGAATGGGGGAGAAGCTAACCAGGCCATGACAGGTGGGGTCAATCAATCCATCTATGGTATTTATTCAGTCCTCACTGTGTGCAGAGCACTGTGCTTGATGCTTGGGAGAGAATGATACAATAGGATTAATAAACACATTCCCTGACCATGAGGAGCTCACAATCTAAATGGGACCTGCATGCATCCAAGAGGCTGTGGTGCCATGTGGGAATTGTGATTTCTTTTACCATCACCTGGTTTTTCCATTTCCGCCTAACCTTCTGCACCTCTCTGTCATCTCCTTCTTGTTTACTCTTCTGCTTCCTTTAACTCAAATTTAGAACCTTAGGCGTTTCATGTTTCAGTTCTCAGTTTAGTGCTGGGAAATCTTTGGAGGTAAAGAGCAGTGTAGAAGTGGACAAGCAGCATGGCCTAGTGGAAAGAGCACAGGCCTTGGGGATCAGAGAACCGGGATCCTAATCCCGGCTTTGCCACTTGTCAGCCGTGAGACCTTGGACAAGTCACTTAATTTATTTATCTGTGCCTCAATTACCTAATCTGTAAAATGGGAGTTAAGAATGTGAGCCCATTTGGGACATGGACTGTGTCCAACCTGCTTAACTTGTATGTCCCTCAGCTACTACGGTGCCTGGTCCATAGAAAGCACTCAACAAGTACTATAAAAGCAAAGAGCTATGTGAATCTTAACTATTAAATAATAAATAAAATAAAAATAAATCGTGGTATTTGTTAAGCACTTACTATGTGCAAAGCACTGTTCTAAGCGCTGGGGGAATACAAGGTGATCAGGTTGTCCCACGTGGGGCTCACAATTTTAATCCCCATTTGACAGATGAGGTAACTGAAGCACAGAGAAATTAAGTGACTTGCTCAAGGTCACACAGATGACTAGCGGCAAAGCTGGGATTAGAACCCGTGACCTCTGACTCCCAAGCCCACGCTCTTTCCACTGAGCCACGCTGTAAACCTCCTAACTCAAACCCTGCTTCTAATGTTTATCTTAATCCTTTTAAAAGCAATTTAAGTCCACTCATAGTTATCCTGCTCATTCTGTGGTAAGCTTCTATCAGGATGCAGCTAAATGAGTCATATTTATGTGTCAAAATCCAAGGTTCAGCTCTTCTGTTGTGAATGACTTCTTTATAGTACATGGTAAAGGGTGAAATAATTAATCACTTAAACTACTAAGCACATCTAGACTGAGAGGCTGTTGTTGGGTAGGGATTGGCTCTATCTGTTGCCGAATTATACTTTCCGAGTGCATAGTACAGTGCTTTGCACACAGTAAGCACTCAATAAATATGATTGAATGAATGAATTACTAACAAAGAACATGTTGGTGCACACTGGCTTGTCATGTAAATGGCACTATTATTGGTCTTGATTTTATCCCCTTTGTTGGAAGACAAAGGGCTAATTTTTAAGAAGCAACTTGACCTAATAGGAAGGCAACAAGTCCTAGTGGAGTCAGAAGGAACTAGGCTGTAATCCTGGCTCTGCCACCTGTCTGCTGAGTGATCTTGGGTAAGTCACTTCCCTCTTCTATAAAATGGGGTTTAAGACTGTGAACCCCATTTGGGACAGGGGCCGTGTCCAACCTGATTACCTTAGATCTACACCGGTGCTTAGAACTGCCTGGCTCACAGTAAGCGCTTAACAAAAACAGGAGAAAAAAAGTCTCCAGTGAAAGTCTGTAACATGGCATCTGGTGATGGAGGGGAAATCATGGCAGCATCTTCCCATTCTCAGAGGCTATAATATGGAGCCCAGGGACAGGCCTAAAGTTCAAGCATAGCAATTCTGCTATCTGCATTGCTCCTCTGGCTCTCTAACATCTACTTACTGTTGGTTCTTCAGAGTGGTGGCTGGCAGAAGCACCCATCTCTACCGTGGGATTGGATGGGGCAGGGAGGGATGTCACTTACTGCCTGAAAGTGACTTGGCCGGCTTCAAATGGAGAGTAACAGAGCAAGCAGAGAGAATACATCTTTCTTCTCCTCCTCTCCTGGGTCTGCATTATGGCACTTTTGGAAGTGCCGGATGGTGAATTAGAACAATGATTGACAGAGAGTTGATCAGCAATTGATTGATGAGACTTTCATTCAGTAGTATTTATTGAGCACTTACTATGTCCAGAGCACTGTACTAAGCCTTTGGAATGGACAGTTTGGCAGCAGATAGAGACAATCCCTGCCCAATGACGGGCTCACAGTCTAATCGGGGACTTGTTTTTCCTAGATCAATAGTGAATTTATTTTTTGTGCTATTGTTTTTAACAGCACACAAAGCATTAAGAATTTTATTATATTCTAGCTTGACTTGTTTTGATTTGCTGGGGTGCTTAATTTCTGCAAAATATGTATTTCTAAGAAGTCTTCAGTTTGCTCTATTCTAGTCCTATCAGTTGGAATCAGATGTGACTAATTTGTCAAGAAAAACATCTTTGAAAGATGAAAGCCCTAAGCTGATGAAGAAATAAGACACTTATGATGCTGCAAGGATGTAAAAGAGACCAAATCAAGTCAAGCAAATTTTAGATGATCTCATTTGAACATTTCCTCCAGGTGAGATCTGTTTTCTAAGAATCTTGAAACTGTCTACCACGACGGAGGTAGCAGCTCATGCAGGTCAAGGACTTGCTCCTTTTTCCATTTCTGTTTTCCATGGTTCAGGGTCTCATTTCACACTTGGTTTACAGAAATGATACAAGCAAGGAAACTGCCTTTAATGTTAGTGTGTACTCTGCTCTTGGATCTGGTCTGAAAGAGGAAAAACTGCACCCAGGGTAGAATTCTATCCAATTTTGGTCATGTTTTTCATTAGAAAGGAAGAACATTAAATGTTTAATAACCTCTATTTAAATCACTAGAAACACACACAACTCCGAAGTCTTTTCAACTCAGCCATATCACAAATTCACATTCCTTCCAGTCAGACAGTCAGTGGCATTTACCGAGCCCTTTCTGTGTATAGAGCATATTAATAAGTACAGTATAATAGAGTTGGCAGATCCTGTTCCTGCCCACAAGAAGCTTACAATCTATAGTCCCTACCGATCTTATTCAGTGCTCAGTGCTTAGAACAGTACTTAGCTGATAGTAAGCACTTAATAGATACCATCATCATCATCATTTCTCCAACTTCACCACATCTTCTGTCATATGATAAAGCCAAGCCCTCAGCATTCCCCATGCTTGATAATTACACACTGTTGCTATTGCTCTGTCCTTCAAACACTTCAAAATCCACCTTTCACATGGAAACTTCCATAATGTCTTGTTTCCATAGTACCCCTATTCCCTGTAAACCATAAATGCCTAACTGGGAAGCAGAGTGGCCTAATGGTTGGAGCGCAAGCCAGAATGTCACAAGGACCCGGCTCCACCATTTGTCCGCTGTGTGACCTTGGGTGAGTCACTTCACTTCTCTGGACCTCAGTTACTTTATTTGGCAAATGGGGACTAAGACTGTGAGCCCCATGTGGGACCCAATTTACCTGTATCAATTCCAGTGCTTAGTATAGTGCTTGGCTCATAGTAAGTACTTAACACATACCAGCATTATCATTATTATCATCTGTATGATGGTAAATTTATTTGAGATTGCAGTTGCCCTTCCTGTTGACTTGGAAGTCCCTTGAGTGCAGAGATCTTGCCTTTCCCTTCTCCTGTAATTCAGTCCTTTTAAGTAAACAGTCGGGTCAGCCTGATGCCGGGTAGTTCCTTTTAGGTTAAAGAGCCACGTTATGATTAGCAACAGAATGGTTCCTGATTCTTCTCAATTCTGAGAGGAAAGTAGTGGAGTGTGGGGTGCTTTTTCGATCATCTCCCTGGAGAAGATGGGAGAAAATGTCTTCACCGTCTCAATTCAGTTTTTGTGGATTGGTCGCCTTCACTTTGGGCAGCCTCCAACTCCTAGCAGTGGAACTGTCATGGAGTACCCACTCCCTCTCTCAACATGCTGTTGACACTGGCAGGGAACTGCCACTCCCAGGGTTGTGGGCAACAGAGTTGGGGCAAATATGAGCCACTGACCCACATGCGGCCTGTAGTTACATTATCCTCAATGTAATATGAACTACTGCTAGTAAATCATAGTGGGAAAAACAAACTAGGCTTGATAGGGGAACTGGATTCTAATCCCAGCTTCTCTTCCTTGCTGCTGTGTGGATGTGTGCAAGTCACTTGACTTTTCTGTGCCTCAGTTTCTTCATCTATAAAATGGGGGTTCAGTAACTGTTCTTTCTCCTTCTTAGAATGAGAGCACAATGTGAGACAGGGACTGCATCTGTCCTAATTATCTTCTAGCAACCAGAGTATTCAGCATAGTCCTTGGAGCATAGTAAGCACTTAACAATGCCACCAACATCATTATTACTTCCATGATGATTATACAGGCGTGACTAGCTACAGGCGTAAACAAGAAAAAGCTGAGTCAGAGTGGACCTTCCAGGGGTGGTAGAGGTTGAAAGATTTAAGTGTCCAGAGTTCCTTCCATTGAATGTTGAATCTTCGAATTGGCACCTATGTTAAAAGGACTCAAAAGTGCCATGATATGGCTTTTGAATAAGGTGGGAGTTAGAAGTCCTCCCTGCCCCAGAGAAACACTTAGGCACCATTATGTTATACTCCCTGCAGGAATTGACCACTGTAGGGAAATAGTGACAATTTTTTCCCACCTCAAAGTAGCCAGTCTGAAGCCAGTCCTGCATACATTTAAAGCACTTCATAAAGTTCATGAAGATGATTTGTAATTCTGCTTTTCAGAAGGATTTTGTGATGGAGCATGTTTCTGATACATCATGGAGAGCCTGATCATTAACCTTGCCCTCCTGTTGATGCATTGTTCCTGTAAGTCATATATTTAGCCACCTAACTTTCTTGAAATATTTGCTGTTGATTTTTATTTAGAAACCATTGTTCAAGTGCATGAGATGGCACTAATAAAGACCCCATAGCTTTGCAGTGTAAATTACTTTTTCTAAGCTTTCAGGACCAGTAGGTATTTATTGAGATCTCCTCTTGGCTGAGCCTTGTACTAGACACTTGGAAACAAGCCTGACCCGGGTGCAGTGAGTCAACTGAATTGATAGAGAAGTTTTGAGTTCTGTCTTTCTCGCCTAGCCCAAGGAGGCTTAAATCATTTTCATTTATAGCCTCAGGATCAAGGGAACCCAGTATTGCCAGAATCCTTAGGGATCAACTGTCAATCATGCATACTCCTGGTCCATTCCAGAGGCAAGCACATAAAGAACCTGCTGGCCTTGACTTTGCAAGCCGAACCCTAGTGTCAGGTCCAATATGTTGTAAACCCAGACTCCTCAAAGCCATAATTCTCAGAACTTTGCCCCATTCAAGCTCACTCCTGATTTCCAACCTGAAAAATTTTCTGACTTGCTCTCACAATGTCATTTGACTCCCCCCACCCACACCCTCCATTCATTTTCTTTTAGAGACAGGAAAGCACACTAGCATAGGAAAACTTCTGTCCTTCTATGTTACAGGGAGAATTTGCTCCTTCCACTGTAGATCACTATGGGGAAGTGGCTTGATGCACTGATTCAATCAAGTGGAGCTTATTTAGTGTTACTTATTAAGTGTTTACTAGATGGTAAGCACTTGAGCAGTTACAGAATTTTAAAAAAAAATGATCAGAAGACACACTCCCTTTTCCTGCCCAGGGCTCACGGTCTAAGAGGTAGCTCTCTTATTCCTGTTTTTCGGTTGAAGAAATTGAGGCACAGAGTGGTTAAGCTACTTATTCAAGGGTACACAACAGGCGACATTGGAACCCAGCACTCTTTACTTCGTATCCTGCCTTTTCCACTAAGATGAGTGGCCTGTCTTTTAGATTATGCTGCATTATACATGGGTTTGCCTTTCTGCTGGATCTTTTGTTCTGTTTTTTGAACTGCTGCTCAAAGAATACATTCAATAAATGTGGTGACTTGTCTTCAGAGTCAGAGGTCATGAGTTCTAATCCCGGGTCTGCTCCTTATCAGCTGTGTGACTTTGGACAAGCCACTTAACTTCTGTGTCTCAGTTATCCCATCTGTAAAATGGGGATTAAGATTGTAAACCCTAAGTGAGACAACCTGATTACCTTGTATCTACCCCAATGCTTAGAACAGTGCTTGGCACATAACATTTAGCAAAATCATCTTTTTTTAATGAAGAAAATAACGAGGAGCTAAAGGAGATGGAACTCTCAGAATAGGGTAATGCCACGATTAGAGACAATGCAATTACCAGGATAAGGTTATGCCCTATTTAATATTTCATCTGCCTGGCAATAGATATCAAGCTGACTTTCCAAATAAAACCAAAAAAATAGTTATAGCAATCATCAAATTCAGGCCTAATTCTAAATAACTCATTTTTTGCCTTAGTGAGTCTGGGTAATTACCTGGATGATGGTAATTTCAAAATGGATCAAAAAGAAAAGGAAAAAAAGAAAATGTGCAAGTTGATGAACAGTCATAAGAAATCACTCGAAGTGGAAGCAGAAATCACTATGCATGTTACAACCAATATCTACCTCATGCTCCAGATTTATGAACTTTGCCCTTAAGGTTTGTCCCATTCTGAATGGGAACCTGGCTCCCACCAACTTTCAGAAAAATTCCACGATCATTTATAAATGAACACTAAGAATAAGTTTCCAAGACAGTAGGGGAAAAAAGTCATTCTATCTGAATCATTATCGGTGCAGTAACTTTTGACATTCCTGATCGAGCAGTAATAATAACAATATTAGTAATAATAATACTATTCTGTTTAATAGCAGCTGCCACGGTTGCTAAACAAAATGAAATTACAGAGGAGATAATGGACAACCCTGCTGAGTTCT
The DNA here is from genome assembly GCF_004115215.2 of Ornithorhynchus anatinus. Classification (NCBI taxonomy): domain Eukaryota; kingdom Metazoa; phylum Chordata; class Mammalia; order Monotremata; family Ornithorhynchidae; genus Ornithorhynchus; species Ornithorhynchus anatinus. Next base: position 11,831,519 of record NC_041739.1, read on the forward strand.
CCTGCCAGGCATGAATGATTAGGAAATAAATCCATTAGGAATAATTGAAGAATCCATTTTTGCATATAGTTGTTCTACACAGGCAAGTAATTGGAACAAATCTGAATCTATCCAAACTGATCAAAATAAACAGTCTTCATTGTGTTGATTTTAACAGCATTGTAGGATGTCAAAGACAGTGACAATTGAGTCATCCTCTGCCTTTCATGGAGTAAACCTAAATAAGTGGGTAATATGACTAGTTTCACAAAATTGTGCCTTACTTGACAGCAAGTGCTTTTTATGCTGGAGACTTTCTCAAGATCACACAGCAAGTAAGTAGTAGAATTTGGATTCTTATCCAGGTCCTCTGACTCTCAAGTCCATGGTCTTTCCACTAAGTCCTGCTGTTGTGTGACCCTTTGACACCACCTTCTATTGTTCTGATCATCCGTCAATGCTTCCTGTTGGTCACATGGGAACTGAGCAAGAGGGAGTGTAGTTTACAAGCAGCCAATGACCCTACTGGACTATCAAGTCTAACTAAATTGCATTTTACAATCCCTGCCAACTAGAAAATGCCTGATAATTGCTGCGTTGCCCTTATTAAAGGCTACCGAGTAAAACTTGCCATCAGTGGCCTGACAGATATTTCATGCTTATAAAGTGGAGTTGGTTAACCTTGGTATTCAGTGTGCTTATTTCGGCTTATTCCCAGGCAGGCATTAACTGTGAACATTGCACGAGTCAGTGACCTAGGTTTTCATCTAGTTCTGTAGTGTAAATTTTGCGTGTGTCTTGGGAACAGCACAGAATCGAGATAACTAGGGAAAACCACTTAAAATCAATGGATCCATCATATTTATTGAGTGCTTACCATTTGCAGGGCACTGTAAAAAGTGCTTGGGAGAGTACAATCTAACAAAGTTGATAGATGCATTCCCCTGTCTGCAATGAGCTTAATAATAATTATGGTATTGGTTAATCACTTACTATGTGCCAGTCACTGTACTAAGCACTGGGGTGGATAGGATATAAGTAAAGCGGATTGGACGCAGTCCCTGTTCCACGTGGGGCTCTCAGTCTCAATCCTCATTTTGCAAATAGGTTACTGAGGCACAGAGTAGTTAAGTGACTTGCCCAAGATCACATAACATACTGGTGGTGGATTAGAACCCATGACCTTCTGATTCCCAGGCTAGTGCTCTATCCACTATGCCAAGCTGCCTACCAAGCTGACGGTCTCGGGGAGTGAGTTATCCATCTAGAGGTAAGCTCTGCACACAGTCTTCGGTTTAAATTCTGCAGTCTAGAATATTAAGATGACAGTATTAAAATTTTGAGATTTGAAATGATGAATGTGAACTTATAAAGGAGGTCAAACACAGATGATTTTGAAGTATGGCACAGAAACAGTGGCTGTCTAGTGCACACAATCAACCCAAAAGAAAGTCTATGTGTTTGCTTCTGTCCCTTCCCACTGGAGTATTCCCAAGAAAGGGTTGGGTTGCTGACTTCCTGAAGGGCCTGGCAGAAGCAAAGGACACCACAGTAAATTGATGAGCATAGGCCATGGGGTTTAGTTTTATATTGGGTTGATTGACATTGATGCAAGGTGGGAGAAACCGTTCAAGAGAAAAACTGACTTTCAGAACTCAGCATGCATGGATAATGGTATTGATGGACCCAGGCCCACATGAGCCTCAAATTCTAAGATGCAGGGACAACATACCAATTTTCTCCATTTTAAAGATAAAGAAACCGATGCACAGAGAAATGTCTGGGGTCCACACAGTATCAAGTGGCAGAACTGGGACTCAAACGTGGATCTCCCGGTCCCTCTAGACTGTTACCTCATTGTAGGCAGGGAACATTTACCAACTCTTTTTTTCCTGTACTCTCCCAAGGGCTTAGTACAGTGCTTAGAAGGATGGAAGTTTTCCTATGCTAGTGTGCTTTTCTGTATGGAGGGTGTTGGTTGGGGCTGAGTCAAATTACTTTGGGGTGCAAGTCAGACCATTTTTCAGGTTGCCAAGTCAGGTGTGACCTTGAATGGGGCAAAGTTCTGAGACTTATGGCTTTGAGGAGTCCTGATTTATAATGTTTATAATAGGGTTGATTGATTCCAATCCCTCACCCCTACTCCCTCCATCTGGTCTACCCTTCCTCCTGCCCCACAGCATTTGTGTATATATGTACATACTTATTATTTTATCATTCTATTTATTTTACTAATGACATGTATATATCAATAATTCTATTCATTTATATTGGCACTATTGATGCCCCTGTACTTGTTTTGTTTTGTTGTCTGTTTCCCCCCTTCTAGACTGTGAGCCTGTTGTTGGGTAGGGATTGCCTCTAACTGTTGCCGAATTGTACTTTCCAACTGCTTAGTATAGTGCTCTGCACACAGTAAGCGCTCATTAAATCGATTGAATGAATGAATTCCAGTCTCAGACTCTTTCCATATATATCCATATGTGCATCTAGTCTTGATAGTTATGGCTTGAACTTTTGGGAGGAAAAGGACAACCAAAATAAGATACACATAAAAAAACTGTAACTCCAAAAGTGTTCTGATTTGGCTGGAGGGAGGCAAAGCAGTTTGAGATCTCCAGCAGCAGTGTGAATCATTAACTGTGTGTTCATTTTAAAATGTTTTCTACAAGCAGATGAGCTGGAAAATCTGGTACATTTAGCATTTTAGTGTCTGTAGCTTTGAGCTGCCTCCTATCTCTGTTGCTGCTGCTGCTTCCTGTAATTGCTCTCCCAGACTTGGTCATTACTTGTTCTAGTTGCCAGGCCTGCAGAGAAAATACAGTAATTCTTCAATCCGGGTGCAGTTTCTTCACAATAACATCTTTGACATGGATACATAGAGGGGTATTATCAAGATAGAGACAAATATTCCCCTTATCTGTAACTTATTTTATTGTCCCCCTCCCTCTCTAGATTTCAAGTTCTTTGTTGTCAGGTACCGTGTCTATCGACTCTATTATATTTTATTATCCCAAGCACAATGCTCAGCCCACAGCTAAGCATTCAGTAAATATCACTGATTTTGCCCTAATGCTGCAAATCACAGGGAAGTCTTCTTATTTCGTTGGCAGAATAAAAGGTGCTTTTGTAGTGAATTTTCAGCTTCTATTAATTGTTTCTCTACCGCTTTAGTACGTACAGGCCCAGATGGGCTCTGATGAGAAGGCCTTCGGACTATAAATAGCTTGGCAGAGCAGGACTCAATCACTGACACCTACTTCTCCTGGTCCTCCTCTTCATCGGCTGGCCGTGAGGTTTTAACTCATAATTGTTCATATCCTGGGCAAACACAGGAAAGGCTTTGGGTTTCTCCCTATTCTAGTTAACCACGTGGTTGGGCAAGTCATGATAGAAGCCTTGGGTTTTGACCTATGCGAGACAGAGCATACATGAAATTCCTGGCACTGGGACAAACTCAATATGGTAATTGGATTTGTTAAGCACTTAACAAATCCTATTATTATAATGACATAGTTCTAAACACTGTACTGAGTGCTGGGGTAGATATAAAATATTTAGGTTGGGTACAGTCCCTGTCGCACATATGGCTTAGTGGAAGGAGCACGGGCTTGAGAGTCAGAGATTGTGAGTTCTAATCCAGGCTCCGCCACTTATCAGCTGTGTGACATAGTAAGCGCTTAACACATAACGCACATAGTAAGTGCACATAGTAAACACTTAACAAATACCACCATTATTATTATTAAGTGCTTAAAGGGTACAGATCCAAGTGCATAGGGGACACAGATGGGAGAGAGGGAGCTGGGGGAATGAGATCTTAGTTGGGTAAGGCCACTTGGAGGAGATGTGATTTTAGTAAGACATTGAATGATAATGATGGCATTTGTTAAGCACTTACTATGTGCAAAGTACTGTTCCAAGCACTGGGAAGGATACATGGTGATCAGGTTGTCCCACATGGGGCTCACAGTCTTAATCCCCATTTTACAGATGAGGTAACTGAGGCACAGAGAAGTTAAGTGCCTTGCCCAAAGTCAAACAGCAGATAAGTGGCCGGAGCCAGGATTTGAACCCATGACCTCTGACTCCCAAGCCCGAGCTCTTTCCACTGAGCCCTGCTGCTCAGATGAAGGTTGGGAGAGTGGTGGTCTCTTGTATATGAGAGGGGAGGGAATTCAAGGCCAGAGGGAGGACAGGACCAAGGTGCAGGCGATGAAATAGATGAGAATGAGGTAGAGTGAATTAGTTGGCATTAGAGGAATAAAGTGTGGTCAGTTTTTTAAGCATTGAGGTAGAAACAAGATAATCAGACGCCACATGAGACTCACAATCTAAGAGTGAATCCCCACTTTTGTAGATCAGGGAACTGAGATGCAGAGACGTGAAATGACTTGCCCAAGGTCACACAGTAGCCAAGTGATGGAGCCAGGATTAGAACCTAGTCCTCTGTTTCCCAGGCCTGTCCTGTTTCCACTAGGCTATTATGCTGTTTCTTGAGAACTTGCCATTAAAAAAATAGGACACTGGTGATATTTTGATTAGTCTGCCTGTGATGGTCATAAAATGCACTTATGTAGATAGATAGATGAATGTTTATTCAAATGATCCTTACCTTACTGAAGTCTTTCGAAAGTCAGGGATATGTAGCTCAAGTATTGGTTTTCTATGACAAAGTTTGGGTTTGTTTTAGTCCCTTTTCTGAGAGATAGTGATTTTTCCTTCTTTTTATAGTTAATTAGGTCTCCAACAATTATGTATGGAATGGTTTGACTAAATTACCATGTTCAGTAGGAAATTTGTCTTTTAGACACGGAATGGGATTCCCCAGTCTGGGAATTGCTCCAGAATAGGAGGTAACCATTTCTGCAGTTCCTAGTCCAGGCAAACCCCTATTAATGTCATCTATGATGTACACTTCAGTTTAGGGTATTTTTATATTTCTAATATGAATCAATATTGATCCTTGTTATATAGTTGTTCTCCCTTGAAAAGTAAAGTCATATTAATTGAGTTGTGAAGTTTTGTGCTTTGAATAAATCTAGTGAAGTTTATATATGAAATCCTCATACAAGATCACCTGTCAAAACAGTTAATGAAATAGCTGTATTACCACAGTTCGTTTCCTTCAAACTGAAGTTAGCGTCATGCTTCTTTTTTTCATAAGGTTGCAAACAACTGAGTTAGCATTTGGGTAAATTTCAACAACGTGTTTCTGAAGTTATCTCTTTCACTGCCATCCCCTTTCCAGCATCCTCCCTCTGAACTGGCACTCCCTCCTCCTTCTTGTATGAAAGACCACAACTCTTCCCACCCCCAAAGCCTTATTAAAATCAGTTTTCCTCAGAGGCTTCATTTCCACTATTCCCTCTCCCTTCTGCATCACCCTCGCACCTAAATTTATTTCTCTTTAAGCACTTGCTATTCACCTCACTCTCAGCCCCACAACACTTATGTACATAGTGCTAATATATTTTAATTTCTGTCTCCCCCTCTAGATTTTAAGCTCCTCGTAGGCAGATAACATGTTTTTCACCTCTCTCCTTGACCCCCTCCAATCTAGCCTCTGCCCCCTTCACTCAGAAACCACTGTCTCAAAGGTCACCAGTAATCACCTTCTTGCCAAATCCAACAGCCTCTACTCCACTCTAATCCTCCGTGACCTCTTAGCTGCCTTTGACACTGTCGACCACCCCCTTCTCCTGGAAATATTATCCAACCTTGGCTTCACTGACACTGTCCTCTCCAAGTTCTCCTCCTCTCTCTCTTCCATTTCATTCACAGTCTCCTTCATTGGCTCCTCCTCTTCCTTCCCTTTCCTAACTGTGGGTGTCCCTCAAGGTTCAGTTCTGGGTCCCCTTCTATTCTGCATTTCCTCCCACTCCCTTGGAAAACTCATTCACTCATTCACGACTTCAGCTACCTCTTCTATGTTGATGGCACCCAAATCTACATTTCCAGCCCTGATCTCTCTCCCTTTCTGCAGTCTCACATTTCATCCTGCCTTCAAAACATCTCTACTTGGATGTCTTCCCTTCACCCCAAACTTGATATGGCTAAAACTGAACTTCTCTATCTTCCCACCCAAACCATGCCCTCCCATTCACTTTCCCATCACTTTTGATGGTGCCACCATTCATTCTGTCTTCCAAGCCCATAACCTTGGCATTATCCTTGACTGCTCTCTCTTTCAATCTACATATTCAAGCCATCATAAAATCCTGTCAGTTCTACCTTCACCACATCGCCAAAATCTGCCCCTCCTCTCCATCCAAACTGCTGCCACATTAATAATAACAATAATAATGATAATAATAATGATAATATTGATGGTATTTGTTAAATACTTACTATGCATCAGGCACTGTACTAAGCAGTGGTGTGGATACAAGTTAATCAGATTGGACATAGTCCCTTTCCCACATGGGGGCTCACAGTCTCAATCCCCATTTTACAGATGAGGTAACTGAAGTGTAGTGAAGTGACTTGCCCAAGGTCAAAGCCAAGTTGGGGGAGCCGGAATTAGAATCTATGACCTTCTGACTCCCAGTCCCATGCTCAATCCACTATGCCATGCCATTTAATGCAAGCACTTATTCTATCCCGCCGTGATAATTGCATCAGCCTCTTTGCTGACTTCCCTCCCTCCTGTCTCTCCCCACACCAGTCCATATTCCACCCTGCTGCCTGGATCATTTTCGTTCAGAAATGTTCAGACCATGTTTCCTCACTCCTCAAGAAACTCCAGTGGTTGCTCAACCACATCAAACAGAAACTCTTCACCAGTACCTTTAGAGCAGTTAGTCACCTTGCCCCCTCCTACCTCACCTCTATATTCTCCTACTACAACCCAGCCTGTACACTTCATTCCTCTAATGCTAACCCTCTCACTGTACCTTGATTTCAGATTTTCTATTATAAGTCACATCCATCTCCTGAGAGAAGAATTTTGTTATAATATTCTAAGAGCAGTGTTGGATTTGTCACATGTGTGCTCTTAGGAACATTCTCGAGGCTTCAAAATTTTTGGTATTTAATACCACACTAAACTTTCTACTTTATATCCGGTTGAATCATGGTTTTCGATGAACGATGAAGTTTAGGCAGGTGTAGAAGGCCTATCATTTTCCTAGAGATTTTCAGGCATTTTTATTTTCAGATAATTTCTAAATCGACTCGTTCTATAAGATGGATTTCTGGATCGTTTTTGTCCTAAACCTGAGAAGAGGTCTGGTTTCCCAGGAGAATTCTTAGGACAGAAAGTATTCTTTACTATATGTTAATACATCCATATAGATCATAAGACAACTCAAGAAATATCATCTGCGTTTTGCAGATTCCATAATAGACATTTAGTCTCTTCTGCTCCATAAGCAACACATTTACATTCCGCAGAATGGCAGTTTGCAAGATTCTGGGTTTTTTTGGGAGAAATGGCTTTTCCTAGAGTGTGCTCATAAATTAAAATTACACTGAAAGATAAATCAATTAATGTAATTTGCAACTTTGTCTTATTGGTGAATGAGTTTGAGGGAATAGATTTTATCCTGCCAAAGTTATTAGTTTCAAAAGTAAGAAAGTCACTCCAAAGACTATATTTAATCACATTTAACACCACAAAATTGGCTGTCAAAACTCTAATTAACTATCAAACATTAGCTGTAGTTTCCATGCTGCTCACTTAGGTAGTTCATATTAACATCTGTCAAGTTCAAAAATGTAGAAAGCTACTTCTTCTATAGTTTTAAAATTTACAAAAAGGACATATCAATTTGAATAGAAGACCCAGCAAGTGAAAGACATAAAATAAATGACTAGGCCTTTCCAGTGTTCTTTGCAAAAGAGAAAAATCAGAACTAAAACACTGGTAAGATTTATTTCTTTGTGTCCTATAGGTAAATCAATTAGAAGCGGTACTTCTGAATATCTCTGCCTCCTGAGACTCAGTTGAACTTCATAGTTCAACTCAGAAGTTCTGGTTGTGTGTAGTAAAAAGATAAAATAATATCACTTTCTCAAAAGATTAATTGAACAGCTTTAGATACATTGCATTTATCAACAACTATCAAATTTTGAATATGTAGCATTGGTCTTTTGTTTGAAGATGCTGATGATTTGCTTTATCCATAGGTATTGAGAGAGAATCTCTTGCACATTTACAGACTTTTATAATGAGTCCATGAAAATACAGTAATTGACTTTTTCTGCTGCCCTATTATATGTTGACTATTATAAGGACACCACAATATAAAAGGGAAGTTTGGCAAAAAGTCTAGATTTTTTAGAAGGTCCATGTAAAAAGTATTTATTCAGTAATACTACGAATAAAATTCTAGTATTTGTTAAGCACTTACTATGTGCCAAGCCCTGTTCTAAGTGCTACTACTACTAATAATAGTACTTAAGTGCTTACTATGTGCCAAGCACTGTACTAAGCACTAGGGGAGATACAAAATAATCAGGTTGGACACATGGGGTTCACACTCTAAATAAGTGGGAGAAGGATTGAATCCCCGTTTTACAGTTGAGAAAACTGAGGCACAGAAAAGTTAAGTGACTTGTGCCAGATCACACAGTAGACAAGTTGCAGAGCCAGGATAAGAACCCAAACCCCCTGACTCCCAGATCCATACTATTTCCACTGCTCCCAGGCTCACACTGTTTCCCTCTTTTCTTAAAGAATGAGAAGGCCTGCATATGTGCTTGCTATCTTTGCAATAGTGATATCTTCTTCTAATTAAAAAGGACTATCTCATTGTATATCTATATACACACATATATGCATATAATATAAATATATAATAAACATATTTATTGGTGATGGTTTCCACTGAGCCATCCGCACTCTCACCCAGACTTCCTGTGCTGAAAAATGCACAATGTAAGATTGCTGGTAAGGAGAAAGGGAAGAGTCTGTGATCACAGAGCAGAATAACTCTGAGACCTCAGAGCAGCAGCATTGGTCATCTCCTGCACCCCTTCCTATGCAATTTTTGTGCTCAGTTGCTTAGTTAACAATTGTGGCTCAATAAGGTACAGGAAGGGGTTTCCCACTTCCTTGTGAAAACCCAAAGAAGACCAAAAACATGAAACAAAAACAACAACAGTAACATAAGAAATTTTCAGCTAACCATCACACATTTGGAGTTGGGAAATGAGAGAAGCATCAATGAAGGACACATACAGGCATAGAGATTATTTCCAGGCAGTGTGACTAGTCACTTCTCCTCTGGAGAGATTTGGAAGGCCAGTTCCTACAAATGATCTCAATGCACATTTTTTAATGGCATTTGTTAAGCTCTCACTATTTGCCAGGCACTGTCCTAAGATCTGGGGGAGCTAAAAGTAATCAGGTTGGATACAGTCCTTGTCCCAGTTGGGGTTCACAGTCTTAATCCCCATTTTACAGATGAGATAAATGAGACACAGAAAAGTTAAGTGACTTGCCCAAGGTCACAGAGCAGACAGGTGTCAGAGCCAGGACTAGAACCCGGTCCTTCTGACTCCCAGGCCCGTGCTCCTTAATAATGTTGACATTTGTTAAGCGCTTACTATGTGCCGAGCACTGTTCTAAGCGCTGGGGTAGACATAGGGGAATCAGGTTGTCCCACGTGGGGCTCACAGTCTTAATCCCCATTTTACAGATGAGGGAACTGAGGCACAGAGAAGTTAAGTGACTTGCCCACAGTCACACAGCCGACAAGTGGCAGAGCTGGGATTCGAACTCATGAGCCCTGACTCCAAAGCCCATGCTCTTTCCACTGAGCCACGCTGCTTCTCCTGAGCCATGCTGCTTCTCAAAACAGCTTCCTGAGTCATTTTCTTCAGACTGTGCGGTCTTGCTCAGTACAGTAATATAACCCTTCTGGGAGTCAGGAGATCTGGGTTCTAATCTGGGTGCTCCTGTAGCCAGCTAATGTATGTAAATACTGCCACATGAATATGCAAACCCCAGTTTCCAGGCCACAGCTGCTCCTTTTGGACATTCTCTCCATATAAAACAGAGAAGAGGCAAAATACTAGCAAATGGTCATCTGAACTTTATCAGCATAAAAGAAAGGGCGCCACCTTAATCTGAGTGTCTCTCTGAAATACTCTTATTTCCTCCTCAGAAGAAAGCTACCAGGAATAGTGCTAATTTCCTGGAGAAGTAGTGGTCTAACCTAGCCCATTTCTCAACCCACAGAACAGTCAATCAATAATATTTATTGAGTGCTTACTCTGTGCCAAGCACTGGACTAAGTGCTTGGGAAAGTACAATACATTAGAGTTTGGCAGATATGATGATCCCTGCCCACAAAGAGATAGCAGAATACAGGGAAATTTACAGTCCTCTGCCATTTGTGACACCTCAGTCCCCAGAGACAATGTACAGTTAGATTTTTGAGTTCGGAATGCTTTGTAATGAGGTAAAATAAAATAGAGGTAGAAGAGAATATTCAGATTATGTCTTTTGTAGATTGTGAATTTCCCTTTATGCCCAGTAGGTACTTAAATACCTTTCTTAACTATCACTAGTCACTTCCCTTTAACAAGGATGTGAAGAACCTGGAAAGAATCCAAAAGCAAGCAGCTAAAATGAATAAAGGAATGGAAAGTTAAATTTTAAGAAAACAAAGTTAAAATGGATGGAGATTATGCATGCATCCTAGAGAAATATAAACATAATTACTACTGTCTTCAAATGTGTTAAGGTCTCTTAGAGGTTGGTACTGGTTTGTTATTTAACAAGTCTCCAGAAGACTAATGAGAATGAGTATTAATTTGTGCGGGAGAAATTTTTAGTTAGAAGAGTCCTTGATTATCAGGTGACAAACCTTGGAATAACAAAATAAGGGAAATAGAGTAATTATAAGGTATCCATCTCTATGGGATGATTTAGTCACCTGTATGGAGACCAAATAAATCAAAGATGATTTGTGATGGTAAAGATTAAGCTAAGCTAAAACTTTTCTGAGTTTTAGTTCTTTAGTTGTCATCTTTTGGATGATTGCTTCTAACCTCTAAAATATACAAATTCAGCTTTGTAAATAATTTTGAAAGATCTTTATTGCCATAAAATTCATTTGAGCCTCTCCTATTCATACCACATGGACACTCCTTGCCCAACTGTGTTTTTTCTAGAGTTTGGCCCATTATGCTAATTCCAGAAATCCCATTTAAGCAAAGAGCATTTGCCAACAAGCCTCATACCAATGATTATATAGAAGGAGAAGAGCTAATCACCTGCTAACCTGTTTGACATTAAAAACAGTAGTCCCAAAGTGTAAGTAATTTTCCTTAGCAACATTTTCCCTCAAAGTAAATGATTTGCATGAGGACTCCAAAATGCATCCTTGGTCATTCAAGTTAAAGTTTGAGTGTTGAGTGTTAAATACCATTGATTGATTCACTGATTGACTGCACAGGCTATTATAGTTATCAGATTACCACTTTATTTCCTCTGGGGTAGGTTTTTTTTTTTTGATACAATACATATAGACTTGAAACAAAGAACTGAACAACTGAGTACATTAAAGAAGCTGCTTAAAAGTGCTATCTTAACAGGCAGCTAACAGCCAATAAATAAATAAAATAAACCTTTTAACATAGAAACACTAGAGATCCAAGCAATAACTGTATATTTAACTGAAATGGTCCAGATTTAATTTAATTTAATGACATTTGTTAAGCATTTACTACATCAAGCACTGCTTTAAATGCTGGGGTAGACCAATCAGGTTGGACACAGCCCTGTTCCAAATGGGGCTCGCAGTCTAAGTAGGAGGGAGAAGAGGTATTTGATCCACATTTTTACAGTTGAGGAAACTGAGGCACAGGGAAGTTAAGTGACTTGCCCAAGGTCACACAGCAAGGCAGTGGCAGAGCTGGCATTAGAACCCAGGTCCTCTGTAACCCAGGCCCATGTTTTTTCTCCTAGGCTACTCTATTTCAGATACAAACAGGATGGACAGAATATGTCTTTTAAAGACAAAAGAAGTACATTCCCAAACAGCGGTGAAGCAATGGACAGTTGTGAGAAAATGGCAATGGACAGAGCAGGCTGACAAGTGGCCTTTTTAAGAGGGAATGCTCTCATAGAGTAGAGGTTTGGGAAGAATGGGAAGCCAAGAGGCAGATAATAAAAATAATGTTGGTATTTGTTAACCGCTTACTATGTGCCAAGCACTGTTCTAGTCCCAAATCATGGCAGTTCCTTCAAATGAACAAGACATCATAGCATTGAGGGGCAATCCTTATGTTCATATTGTAGATTGAAGTGATGGTTAGGTGCAGGTCTTTTAAACCACAATCACAACCTTGGCTATGGTTGATTCTCAAAGGCTTACCCACTAAACTATATTCTCCCACATCTGAGATTGTCTCTCATGCCGATCTGTCTTGTTGCGATCAACTGATGGCATTTGTTGAGTGTTCACTGTGTGAAAGGGACTATATGCATTGTTGAAAGAGTACAATACCATAAGCTTGATAGATGTGATTTCTGCTCACAGTGTTTGTTGCTGGTCACTGCTGTTTCAGATTCCTGTTCATTTCTCAAATCGGTATACCCTTTGTTTAGCTTAATGGGAACTGAAGCTTTTGCAAAATATCCACTATTGACTTTCCACTTAAGGGAAACTATAGTAGATTTCCTTACATAATATCCTACTGAAAAAATGAAAATGAATTACAATCACCTTGTGTTGATTTAGTAGTATGCTGTATTTTTAGTAATATAGTCCATAACGGTCCAATTTTAACCAGTGCATTGAATACAGTGAGTTCTGGTATGCTATTTTTCATACTGTAGTCTTTGTTGTGTTCTTTCAAAGTTGTGTTCTGTTATTTTGCCATCATATGTCTTGTTCTGTGTGTCTTGTTCAACTTGAAGTTATGTAGGTCTTGTTTCCATAGTTCCTTTGCTTTTGGGCAGTGATTGTATCTACACTTAGTTTCTCCACAGTGTGTTTGAATTATGGGTTTGGGTTAGAGTACAATTGGGAAATTAGAGAGCATTCCTCAGATTGACAATCTGAGTCTATTTGCACTTGGCTTATTGAGTTATCAAAAACTACATGCAGCTTTGGAATGGATGACTAAAACAGTGTGTTTTCCTTAACATAAGGTGTCACGAGAATACAATCTTTGTGTTATAGAAGTGACTGAACCTCGGTGAGTTATAAAGTGCTCAGTACGGTGCTCAGTAAGCCCTCAATAAATACAGCTGATGGATTGATCCAAGTCCTAGTACAGTGCTCAGTAAGTATACTGAGGTGTATGGAAGAGAAAAATCCAAAATATGGATCAGTGGGCAGTTAGAGGGAAGCCCAGCCTGAACTAGAATTTTGCTCCAATATTTTAAGTGAGGTGTGTGTCTGTGCTCGTATGCTAAGCTTAGGCTAAGTTGCAACATCCTGGTATCTACACGTCTGTGCTCGTATGCTAAGCTTAGGCTAAGTTGCAACATCCTGCGTGGCTCAGTGGAAAGAGCACGGGCTTTGGAGTCAGGGCTCATGAGTTCAAATCCCAGCTCTGCCACTTGTCGGCTGTGTGACTGTGGGTGAGTCACTTAACTTCTCTGTGCCTCAGTTCCCTCATCTGTAAAATGGGGATTAAGACTGTGAGCCCCACGTGGGACAACCTGATTCCCCTGTGTCTACCCCAGCGCTTAGAACAGTGCTCGGCACATAGTAAGCACTTAACAAATACCAACATTATTTATTACACTGGTTGCTTCTCTGGATATCTCTTTGATTTCCTTAGGGTACCTGGGGAGTAAAATGCTGTGACTATCAGTTAACGATGCACATAGCATCTCCTATTTGTAGCTTAAATGAGACTTTCATTCCTAAACACAAAGTTCATTCAATAGTATTTATTGAGCACTTACTATGTGCAGAGCACTGTACTAAGCGCTTGGGATGAACAAGTCAGCAACAGATAGAGACAGTCCCTCCCGTTTGACGGGCTTACAGTCTAATCGGGGGAGATGGACAGACAAGAATAATGGCAATAAATAGAGTCAAGGGGAAGAACATCTCGTAAAAACAATGGCAACTAAATAGAATCAAGGCGATGTACAATTCATTAACAAAATAAATAGGGTAACGAAAATATATACAGTTGAGCGGACGAGTACAGTGCTGTGGGGATGGGAAGGGAGAGGTGGAGGAGCAGAGGGAAAAGGGGAAAAAGAGGGTTAAGCTGCAGAGAGGTAAAGGGGGGATGGCAGAGGGAGTAGAGGGAGACGTGGAGCTCAGTCTGGGAACGCCTCTTGGAGGAGGTGTTTTAAGTAGGGTTTTGAAGAGGGAAAGAGAATCAGTTTGGCGGAGGTGAGGAGGGAGGGTGTTCCAGGACCGTGGGAGGACGTGGCCCGGGGGTCGACGGTGGGATAGGCGAGACCGAGGGACGGTGAGGAGGTGGGCGGCGGAGGAGCGGAGCATGCGGGATGGGTGGTAGAAAGAGAGAAGGGAGGAGAGGTAGGAAGGGGCAAGGTGATAGAGAGCCTTGAAGCCTAGAGTGAGGAGTTTTTGTTTGGAGCGGAGGTTGATAGGCAATCACTGGAGTTGTTTAAGAAGGGGAGTGACATGCCCAGATCGTTTCTGCAGGAAGATGAGCTGGGCAGCGGAGTGAAGTATAGACTGGAGCGGGGCAAGAGAGGAGGAAGGGAGGTCAGAGAGAAGGCTGACACAGTAGTCTAGCCGGGATATAACGAGAGCCCGTAACAGTAAGGTAGCCGTTTGGGTGGAGAGGAAAGGGCGGATCTTGGAGATATTGTAGAGGTGAAACCGGCAGGTCTTGGTAACGGATAGGATGTGTGGGGTGAACGAGAGAGACGAGTCAAGGATGACACCGAGATTGCGGGCCTGAGAGACGGGAAGGATGCTCGTGCCATCCACGGTGATAGAGAAGTCTGGGAGAGGACCGGGTTTGTGAGGAAAGATGAGGAGCTCAGTCTTGCTCATGTTGAGTTTTAGGTGGCGGGCCGACATCCAGGTGGAGACGTCCCGGAGGCAGGAGGAAATGCGAGCCTGAAGGGAGGGGGAGAGGACAGGGGCGGAGCTGTAGATCTGCGTGTCATCTGCGTAGAGATGGTAGTCAAGGCCGTGAGAGCCAATGAGTTCACCGAGGGAGTGAGTGTAAATGGAGAACAGAAGAGGGCCAAGAACTGACCCTTGAGGAACTCCAACAGTTAAAGGATGGGAGGGGGAGGAGGCTCCAGCAAAGGAGACCGAGAATGACCGGCCAGAGAGGTAAGAGGAGAACCAGGAGAGGACAGAGTCCGTGAAGCCAAGGTGAGATAAGGTATGGAGGAGGAGGGGATGGTCGACAGTGTCAAAGGCAGCAGAGAGGTCAAGGAGGATTAGACTGGAGTAGGAGCCCTTGGATTTGGCAAGAAGGAGGTTATGGGTGACCTTAGAGAGAGCAGTCTCGGTAGAGTGGAGGGGACAGAAGCCAGATTGGAGGGGGTCTAGGAGAGAATGGGAGTTAAGGAATTCTAAGCATCGATTGTAGACGACTCGTTCTAGGATTTTGGAAAGGAAGGGTAGTAGGGAGATAGGGCGATAACTGGAGGGGGAAGTGGTGTCAAGAGCGGGTTTTTTTAGGATGGGGGAGACGTGGGCATGTTTGAAGGCAGAGGGGAAGGAGCCATTGGAGATTGAGTGGTTAAAAATAGAAGTTAAGGAAGGTAGGAGGGTAGGGGCGATGGTTTTAATAAGGTGAGAGGGAATGGGGTCCGAGGCGCAGGTGGAGGGGGTGGCACTTGCGAGGAGGGAGGAGATCTCCTCTGAGGATACTGCAGGGAAGGATAGGAAAGTAGGGGAGAGGGTTGGTGGGGGGGAGGGGAGAGGCGGAGGGGTGACTTTGGGAAGCTCAGACCTGATTGTGTTGATTTTCGTGAGGAAATAGGTGGCCAGATCATTGGGGTTGAGAGATGGGGGAGGGGGAGGAACTGGGGGCCTAAGGAGAGAGTTAAAGGTCTGGAACAATAGGCAGGGGTGACGGGCATGGGTGTCGATGAGGGAGGAGAAGAAGTAGAAGAAGAAGTATACTACACTGCTGACAGCAGGCCATCCGTAAGTGCTGCTAATGGAAAAATCAACTCATTTCTTCTTTAGAACAAAAGCTGCAGTGTTTTGATAGGGAAAAGACAGGAAGGAAGGTTTTTTTGTTTTTTTAATTGTGTGTCAAGCACTGTTCTAAGAGCTGGGACAGATACAAGTTAAACAGGCCAGATACATCCCTGTCCCTCATAGGGCTCACATAGTAGGAAGGAGAATAGGTATTGAATCCCCATTTTACAGTTGAGTAAACAGGCACAGAGAAGTTAAGTGACTTGCCCAAGATCACACAGCAGGCAAGTGAGCTTCCAGGCCCGTGCTCTAGCCACTAGACCAAGCTGCTTCCCATTAGGGTTAAATGTTGATCCCAATCATTAGAGTTGGATAAATGTTGTCCAAATGAATGAGGTTTTACTGATTAGCTAAAAAGACTATAATACAATTCAATACAATATATAATACACTGATGGTACAGTGTTAATTTACCTTTACAGTAGTCTCTTCTAAGCTTATTTTAATATCGCTTTCCATTTTAGGGTCTGCCAAATGTTTGCAGTTTAATCTTATATTGACAAGGGAACATAACATCCTGTTTCTTAGAAATGGTGGCTTGATATGACAGTTCCATTCTCAATGATAAATTGAAAATTACAATCCTAATAATAAGGACGATTAATGTCCTGACAGGTTGCTGCATGTACTGAATTAATACCCTGCATTGGGAAAGAAATGACAAATCTATTTCAGGGAAACGCCTGCAAGCATTGGAAATGTGTAACATATAAGTCTGGCATCCACATGTCTGATCTAAAGAAGAAAAGGCTTCAATGTGAAGGAAACATGAAGCATATAGGTTGCTTCTATTTTGTCCTATGTAGGTCTGTGACCTTCTGTGAGGGTGGACTGTATTATTGTGTGATACCTAAGATACCGTCTCCTCTCAGGATTGTACCTGGATAATTTCCAGTACTCTACCAGTCTCGGCTATGGGAGAAAGAGTCTAGCGGAGACATGTCCATTCCATTCCTAGCTTGGGCAGTGGCTAGAGAGAGGAAGGCCCTCTGCTACAAGACTAAATTCATCTGTACTGGGCAGAAGTGGCGTGGGAGAGAGTCGAGGGTGGAGACTCAAGTTTACTGCGTGTAACAAGGCAATGGTAGACACGTTCCGTATTTTTACCAAGGAAGCTGTAATGGATCCACTACCAGAACGATTGCAGATGGAGGTGGGGCGTTCTGGGAGAGATGTGTCCATGGAGTTGCTACGGGTTGGAGATGAATTGACAGCATAAGACAAGACAAGATACTCAACTAAGATTCAGTCAGTAATAATGACTGTGATATTCATGAAGCATTTACTATATGCTAAACACTATTCTAAGTGCTCGTGTAGGAGATCTGACAGAGGTTCACACTTGCTCAACTACGTCAGATTCGATTCAGGAAACATGTCTACCAATATGTCTCCCTCTAGAATGCAAGCTCATTGTGCACGGGAATATGTCTACCAACTCTGTTATATTATGTCATACTCTCCCAAGCTCTTAGTGCAGTGCTCTGCACACAGTAAGTGCTCAATAAATATGATTTATTGATACCAATTCTGTGGCATTCTCCCAGGTGGTTTGTACAGTGGTCTGCCCACAGTAAGCTTGCGATAAACTCCATTGCTTCATTTATTACATCCACCCTGGCACTACTATTTGATCTTCCTTCACTCAGTTGATGGGTTTAATTTATGTCATGGTTATGAGACACCTTTTCTGATTGGTTACTCTCTACAGGAGCCACTTTTTTATTGATTTTTGCTGAGAGGATCTGAAACTTTGTTAAAACCTATTAGAGACCTCCAGAGAGAATGTTTTTGAAACATCAAAGCTAGTATGCAGAAGGGGTTTGGAGCCAGGGCCTTCTTGTGGGCAGGATTTGAAACTTTATTAAAACTCCATTAGAAAAAGACAGGAGGTGTATCCTTTCCCATCATCAACTGCATCTTCTCTGCTGCGGGAGTTTGGATCCAGTGCCACCGGGGCTCAGCAGAAGCTTTGTTAAAACCTCCCAGTTCCCAAGTACTAATGAGATCACGGTAGGACACAGAGACTGAGAGAGGGAGAGAATGTTTACAAAATAATCAAAAACCTTCCACCTTCTTCATCACAGAAGGACCTGCCTCTCTTTTCCCGGCTCCTCCTCCTCCTATTCACTAGATCTGCCCACGTAGTAATTCAATGTGAGAAACAGATTATGATGAGGTTGTCCTGAAGACATCTGAGAATGCTGCCTGATATACCATATTTAAGGATTTCTCCTGAACAGCATGCTGTAGCTAAAAATGTGCCACTCTTTATAGAATGCTGAAGAAGATCTAAGTAAATCAAACTGGACACAGTCTCTGTCCTTAAATGGGGCTCGTAGTCTAAGTAGGAGGGAGAACAAGTATTGAATCCTCACTTTGCAGATGAGGGAACTGAGGCACAGAGCAGTTAAGTGATGAGTCCATCATTGGACAGGGATTGTCTCTATCTGTTGCCGAATTGTACATTCCAAGCACTTAGTACAGTACCCTGCACATAGTAAGCTTTCAATAAATACTATTGAATGAATGAATTTGCCCAAGGTCACACAGCAGATAAGTGGCAGGCTGGTCTTAGAAATTCGGACTCTGGTCCACGCTCTTTCCCCTAGGCTACGCTGCTGTGTTCACTCTATTTAAAACTACTGGGCCTGCTTTTAGTTCTTTTATCTAAAAGTCCTTAATTAGGCCTATTATTTTCCCTCCCTTCTCCAAAGAGGTATTCCTCGATGAATTAAAGAAGAATTCAGGTTTTCCTGTGTCAATTCCTGGTAGAATGTAAACAGTTAATGCCCACTGTATTTTCCCCCCACCAGAATTATTGGCCAACCTGAATAAAAAGTGTTGGTTTGATTGTTAAGCTCATAGTAAGAACTTCATTCAGCTTAGGTTTTATTATCTGATCCCAGAGTTCGGTGCTTTGCTTTTGATCAGCCAGGAGAGTGGGTCTGCTGAGCTACAGCTGGTCATTAACTTTGAGTTATGCTGGTGCCAGCAACAGCACTAAGCATCTTTAAAGAAAGGAAGAAATTCTGTGGGCCAAAGAAAAAACAACATGCAGAAAAAAGGATATATGAATTACTTTATCAAATGGCGGTTGATATGGTTGAAATGCTTTTCATTTTAAAGCGATATATTCTTAATGCATTTTCCCTTCCATCTGTTTTAGCTTTAAACCCTGCTAAAGACCCATGCTTAAAGATGAAATGTAGTCGCCATAAAGTGTGTGTTGCTCAAGACCATCGGACTGCAATTTGCATCAGTCACCGGAGACTAACACACAGGTAAAATTTTAAAGTTAAATATCATTCAACTTTAGTAAGTGCAGATTTCTTAATTTATGATATTCGTTGAAAACCTAATATGCCATATTCTGTTGAAAAGTCTCAGGAGTCTGCTTTTCACATTGCTGATTCATAATTGCATCAACCATGGTGATACACCTCAGACTTGATGACCTCTGCTACCGGATTTTCAGTCTAGAATATGATGGAGACAGATATGGGGCAAGATTGGATTTAAGATGGAGGGGCTACCTACTGATGCTTGTTTTAGTAGCTGGTTTAAAAGAAAAAGAAGGAAACACCAAACGATTTACCCAGCAAAAGGCGGTTCCTCATTGATATCTACTTTCAGTGCTCAAAATATGGTCTTCTGGAAGATCCCTACCTGGGCTCTGATTGGTCTGTGGGTCTTAGACCTACTTTGTCTTTGAGCTAAATTGGGCTGGGCCACAAAATATTGTACATTCCAAGCGCTTTTGTACAGTGCTCTGCACATAGTAAGCGCTCAATAAATACTATTGAATGAAAACATTGTGCTAATTTGGGGCTAGATTCATTCTGGGATGGTTTGATCGAGTCATAAGTTCCCCTTTACCCCTCTCAGTTCCATTATTTGGTTTTGGGCATTTTTAGATCCAAGGCTTAGGGAAGCAGCATGTCCTAGTGAGAAGAGAATAGGCCTGGGAGACAGAAGACCTGGGTACTAATCTCAGCCGGCCAATTGCTCTGCCAATTACTGTGTGACCTTGGGCAAGTCATTTAACTTCTTTGTGCCTTAGTTTCCTCAACTGTAAAATTGGGATTCAATACCTGTTCTCCCTCCCATTTAAAACTGTGAGCCCCACGCGGGACAGGAACTGTATCCTTCCTAACTGACATGTACCTACTCAAGTGCTGAGAATAGTGTATGACACATAGTAAGTGTTTAAAAAGTACTATAAAAATAGACCCCCACTTCTCCTTGCAGTCACCATAGTTACCTTCTGACATTTTCTTTCTACTCGCAGCAGTGACCTTTTGCCATTCTTTCCCAACACTGCCACTGGAGCTTGAAAATGAGCAGTGAGATGAGAACTAGGAGAAAGAAGATGGAGGGAGGAAGACTGAGGAGTTCTGTTCCAACAAATTAGGAGGGCCTACTTGACTCTAGATGGGAAGGATATCAGCATGGAGGTACTTCACAGGGTGACCATTACAGTTGGAAGTGCATATCTGAGCTCCTTCCTGCTTATCTCTCTCAGTGGGATGCAGGCAGGAGGAGAAAAAGGCTTCTGAAACCTCAGTCTGAGTCCTACTGTACCGGATCTGGGCTGTAGCCTCAGACCTTACGGCATCCACAACTTCTTTCACAGAGCCAGGAGGAGTTCTACCTCATTCATTGGCCAATGGCATCCCTCTCTCTTGTACGTAAATTCGCTGATGCCCCACAGCTGGGCAGAGATGGGTGCCATAGCTGGATGCTTTAAGCCAGGCTAATTGGGAAAAAAACATGTCTTTGCCAATCCCTCCACATGGCTGTGACTTCCACCTCACAAGGGAAATCTGACTCGACATGTGGGATGGAGCAACAGTATTTATATGATGAAAGCACCTAATTTCCTTGTAGATATAGATGGATATTAGTGCAGAGCCAGATTCAAAGGTCACACTAGCCTTTAGTACTTTTCTTAAACGGTAGTTAAAACTGCGCTTTGAATCTGTGCTCTATTTCAAATGGGATACACTAAATTAATGTCAGATCATTTTCAGACTATAAAGTTTTTCTCCAGAACATAAAAGATAATGTAAAGTTGTTTTATTTTTTAAAATGGCTGAGTACTTGTATTACTAGTTGCTTATTCTTCGAAACAAACAAATGCACCCATCAGAATGAACAAGAATCATAGAAGGTGTTTAAACAGAAGCCTCGAGAAGTTAAATGATCTACTCATAGTCACCCAGCATGGGAGAAACAGGAGACAGAGGCAGTAATCTCACAGTGTGGACAATGGCTTAAAAATGATGGTATTTTTAAGTGCTTACTACATGCAAAATAATGTGGTCAGCTCTTTAGTAGATATAAAAATAAGCACAATCAGCACAATCTAAGAGGGAGAGAGGACAGAAGTTTTGTCCCCATTTTAAAGATGAAAAAACTGAGGCTCAGTCAAATGAAGTGACTTACCCATATTCACATAGTAGACAAGAGGCGGATGTGGGATTAGAAACCAGGTCTCCTGACTCCCAGGCCTTTCCATATTGTTCCCTGTGATCATCCACCATCTTCATCACTTTGACTGTGGATACCTAACCCCAAGGATCTATAGTTGGTTTTCTGGCCAGAGCTCCATCAGTGAAACCATTACAGTATCTTATTAACATTGAATCAATAACAGCATGATCTTTTATAAGTGATGGCCAGGTCCTGGTAATTTTAAAAAAATGACTAGATAGAAGGAGAATACTAATAATGGCATTTGTTAAGTGCTATAATATAATAATAATAATAATGGGATTTGTTAAGTGCTTACTAGGTGCCAGGCACTATACTAAGCACTAGGGTGGATAAAACAAACTGGGTTGGACACAGGCCCTATCCCATGTGAGGCTCACAGTCTCAATCCCCATTTTATGATGAGAGAACTGAAGCCCAGAGAACTGAAGTGACTTTCCCAAGGTCACACTGCAGGCAAGTGGTGGAGCTGCTATTAGAACTCATTACCTTCTTAGTGCCAGGTCTGTGCTCTATCCACTATGCCATGTTGCTTCCTGATTCTTATTTTCTCAGATGATGTAAAGTATAAGACACTTGGATGTTACCTGATTTGGAATATTACCTCTTTCCAAAGAAGAAAGATTTTGAGATTCATATTGAAGTTTCTGAGATCACTTCTCCTACTGTGTGCATGTCTGATGTTTTATGCCCCTTTTCTGTCTGTGCAGCTGCAGATAATTAACACTATTTCTAGCTCTATGTTGTTGACACCAATCGATGTTGCTGTTATTAAAAGAAAGAGGTTTGGGCATAATAAGACATGTTAAGGTTGACAAAGTTGTTGTTAAACAAAACTAGCCATGTTAATTTCAGCTTCATTTACAGCACAGGAGGAAAAAAATCAATGCTATATAGAAAATGAAAAAAAATGAAGGAAAATCTTTCAGTTTACTAAGAAGCCATAAAAATAAGAAATAATGGACCAAATTATTCAAATGACTTATCCAGAGTCTATTTAGGATACAAATGGTTACTGTTCTAGGAAATTTCCATTGCTGATTCACTTTTTATTAGCACCTGAAGTTTCAAATTTTATAAACAAAACCTACATGGAGGTCAAAGTGACCTTGATATTCTTAGGATTAACAAAAACCTATGTGGAAAGAATACATTCCTGGGAGTCAGGAGACCTGGTTCTAACCCTGGCTCCACCATTTGCCTGCTTTGTGACCTTGCGCAAATCATATTTCTCTGTGCCTCAGTTTCCTCATCTGTCACATGGGGATCAAAAACCTGTTCTTCCTCCTGCTTTTAGATCATGAGCTGCACATGTGATTCATCAAATCATATTTATTGAGCACTTACTGTGTGCAAACTACTTTACTTGAATGCTTAGGGACGGAGACTATGTCCAACATGATTGTCTTGATTCTACCTCAGTGTTTAGTACTGTGCTTAGAAGCAGCGTGGCTCAGTGGAAAAGAGCACGGGCTTTGGAGTCAGAGGTCATGGGTTCGAACCCCGGCTCTGCCACTTGTCAGCTGTGTGACTTTGGGCAAGTCACTTCTCGGTGCCTCCGTTACCTCATCTGTAAAATGGGGATTAAGACTGTGAGCCCCACGTGGGACAACCTGATTCCCCTGTGTCTACCCCAGCGCTTAGAACAGTGCTCGGCACATAGTAAGCGCTTAACAAATACCAACATTATTATTATTATTAGTAAGGGCTTAACAAATGCTACTTAATAAAAACATGATCACTGGTTGTTATTAGTATCAACATCATTATTTTATTATCTTGGGAAATGGTCATAGAAGGTATGACTGGATGACAGTTGCCTACCCCCAGTACGCTCTCTTCCTGGTGGGAACATGGCCTTGATGAAGCTGTGGAGAATTATGCTTTGTTTCTCTGCAAATCTCTAGTTTACTCTCTCCTTCTGCCTACCTTCAATCCCTATTTCTCCAGGGCATACTCCAGGGGAAGGATCATGTCTCCTCTTTCCATGATCAAAATTGCATATTTCACCTTTATGTACTACTCATATTCTATTAAATTCTTGTACTCAATGTTTTTGTTTTTCTTTTTCAAAGATGCACTGTAAAGATTTCATTACAAGTATCAGGTGCCCTTGACACCTAACAACGTAATTTGGGATTGGATTGCCGTGGAACTGATTAGTTTTACTCTATGTTGTTGCTATAGTAATCCTGCCTACTATGAGAGAAACAAGTTTAGGCATTAGTAAATGTCCTAGGTTGAGGAGACAGTGGAGATGAGATTTGCATCTGTGGGATTGTGATTGAATCGGGATCTCTCTTAAGAATAGCTCTCCCTGCCTCCTCAGGGGAAATATGGAATGACCACTGCCAAATTGTACACTCCAAGCACTTAGTACAGTGCTCTGCACACAGTAAATGCTCAATAAATACGATTGAGTGAATGAATGCAATGACTTTTGCTTCAGCTGCAACAGACCCATTTATTTAGAAAGCAGTGTGGTCTAATAGAATGAGAATGAGCCTGGGAGTCAAAGGATGTATTTGTTTTTATTCCCGGTTCTGCCATTTGCCTGCCATATGAACTTGGGCAAGTTGTTTAATTTCTCTGTGCTTCAATTTCCTCATCTGTCAAATGGGGATAAAACACCTTTCCCCCTTCCCCTAAGACTGTGAACCCCATAATCTCATATCTACCTTGGCACTTAGTAAAGTGCTTAGCACATTGTAAGTGCTTAACAATCAACTCTTTCAGGAACCCTAATTACATGATTAATTTAATTTCCTCAAGGCACAGGAGAAAGAGGCATCGCCATTCCCAGAGATGATTTTAGATTCATTCATTCATTGAATCAATCATATTTATTGATCAATCACTGTGTGCGGAGCACTGAACTAGGCACTCGGGGGAGTACAGGACAACAATAAACAGACATATTCCCTGCCCATGACGGGCAGATTTGACTCAAATGAGGAGTCAGGACAATGAGGTGGAGATTACAGGATTTGTAGTCATCACAAATGTCTCTGTAAGCCCATGAATGAGGTGTGACACCATATTGCCTCTCTTTATTACTGTATCGTACTTTCCAAGTGCTTAGTACAGTGCTCTGCACACAGTGAGCACTCAATAAATATGATTGAATGAATGCATGAATGAATACATTGCTAAAGCAATTTTATTTTCTCCACATTAATTTTTATTTTCTCCTCATCCACATTACATGACATTCACAATTTAGATGCATAAACATACCTCACTATAAGCACTCCTTGAAACATTTTTGTCTTTGTGCCTAAGTTTAGGGAGTTATTCATTTTAAAATCTAAAGTGAAAATACTCCATTTCTTTTAAGTTAATGCAAATTTTAGGTGGATTGCCTAGGAACAATCAGTAGCACTGTTTGGGGGACGCAGATAGCTTTACTTAACCAATCCAGAGGATGTCAGTTTCTTCTAGGAAATGAGCTTGAAGGAATGCTTTAACTTAGGGACAAACCTGATTTTCATAAGGCATGAGAGTCTTTCTCAGATTATGAAGAAGAGAAGAAGACCTAGAGTTTGGACAGGGAAAGTGGAAAAAGAAAAGTTAAAGTTCTTTCTTGTAAGAATAGAATGGGTCATCAGGGTAGTTTTGCTTGAACCGAAGGGGTCAGACTAGCAAACTCTGGTATAATAATATAATAACATTTTTAATGGTCATGATGATACAAGTAGTATTTAAGTGATTACTACATAATATATTTTTGTGTTAAACCCTTGTAGTATTTGTAGTATTGTGAAATTTCTTAAGTACTTACTATGTGTCAAGCACCAAACCAACAGCTAGGGTTTTCTGTCTAAGTAAGAGGGAGGTGTTTAATCCCCATTTTACAGCTGAGGAAACTTAGGCACAGGAAGTGAATTCACTTGTCCAAGGTCACACAGCAGACAAGAGGCAGATGCAGGATTTGAAGCCAGGTCTTCTGACTCCCAGGCCCATTTTCTTTTCACTAGGCCATACCACCATGTTTACCAACTCTTTCCTATTATACTTTACCAATTGCTTAGTTCAGACTCTGCCTACAGTAAGCACTTAATAAATACAAATGATTGAGTAGTCAGTCAGTCGTATTTATTGAGTACTTACTGTGTGCAGAGCACCGAACTAAACACTTGGGAGCGTACAATATAAGAATAAACAGACACATTCTCTGCCCACAATGAGCCAACAGTCTATGGGGGAGACAGATATTAATATATATAAATTACAGATATGTACATAAGTGCATATGAATAAAGAGAGCAAATCAGGAAGACACAATGGAGGTGGAAGAAGAGGAACTGGCAGTACTTTCCCAAGGCCATTCCCAACTTGGGAAACTGATTTTCAGAAAATAGGAACCTGTGGTTGGAAGAAAGAGGACTTGCTGCAGGAGCTAGCTAGACCTTTCTATCTCCAAGAGACCTAGTAATGTGACCTAGTGGAAAGAACACAGCACTGGGAGTTAGGAGACCTGATTCTTGTCATGCTCCACTTCTTGCCTGCTGTGTAACCTTAGACAAGTCATTTCGTTTTTCTGAGCCTCAGTTTCTTCATTTGTGAAATGGGAATAAATAACATCCTCTCCTTCCTCTCTCCTAGAGTAAGCCCTTGTGGGACATGGTTTGTGTCCGATCTGATTATCCTGTATCTACTCCAATGCTTCAGACTGTACTTAGCATAGCATAGAGGAGTCACAGCAAGTTGGCATTTGGGGAGTGGTTCCCTGTTTTTCTTGTATGGTAGTGAATTTCGAAATAGGGGCATGGTTTTCTGCATTTATTTTTCAGTAAAGCTAAAATTGATTTTCAGGGATTTTCAGAGATTCTGTGGGTAAAACCCTTGAGAGACAACTTTAGAGAAAACCATGGACAGCTGTAAGTCCGTTTCCACGACTCCCCCCTCCTGCCTGATTCCTGCTATCTGGATATGATGGAGTGGAAGCTGAAGCTCCCCAGACGTCAAACTGTCAGGGATTTTGCCCAGACTTGGCCCTGAAAAGTGGTCCACCAGGCCATGAAGACACTCTGGTGTGCCCTAGGGAATGTGATTCAATAAGTGGATCAGGCAGGTGGAAATAATTATTGTACTGCTAAATTGCTCCTAATGGTGAAGAGTGTTTTTTCCCAGAAAGAACCAAACTGAGTGTTTGCATTGCATTTGGAATGTGAGAAAAAGTGCTACATACCTTTCAGAAATGTGATGATTATTATATCTGCTTTCAGTAACCTCTCCATCAAATGGGCATTTCTAAGTTTTCTTTCCCCAGGAGCTCAATTATATTTCTCAACATTTTACAGAATTTAATATTATCAGTCATAATAGCGTGTTGTCCACTGATCAGTCTCCCTCTGAATTCATTTTATTTTAATCTTGGTCTTTTAAATATTAAACTAAAGGTATAGGTACCTAGTTCTTATTAAAGGCTCTAGAAATATCGGATAACTCACAGCTGATGCTTCTGAAAGTGAAGTCTTGGCAGAAAATCAAAAGTATTTCTGGTTAATGGAAGTTAAGGATTGCAATGCATTAATTTTTAAACCCCATGGAAAGACTCTTTTCTCTCTTGTTATTTACTAATAATGTAAAAGAAAAAGAAAAATACTAAGGCAGATTGGAGAGTCAAATAGTAACTTGTCTTATGCTGTTGCATTATCTCCAACCCTTAGCGATGTCACGGACACATCTCTCTCAGAACCCCCCACCTCCAACCTGTAATCATTCTGGTAGTGGATTCACAGAGTTTTCTTGGTAAAAATACGAAGGTGGTTTACCATTTCCTCCTTCCACTTAGTCACCTGAAGCCTATGCCCTTGAGTCTGTCCCTTGCTGTTGCTGCCAAGTACAGGTGAGTTTTGACTTGTAGCAGATTGCCTTACACTCGCTAGCATTGCCCAAGCTAGGAATGGAATGGATGCATTCTACTAGATTCTCTCTCCTGTAGCCCAGACTGTTAGGATACTGGAAACTCTCCAGGTATGACCCTGAGAGGAACAAAAAGTAGCATGCTCCCTCAAATCACCATTATTTCCTGTAAGCCACTTTTATAACGCTATCAATATAGAAGTCTTTCCCTACATAGAAAACACTGGGAAAACCCAAAGGATAGAGAAAGGCCATCCATGAATGTCTAGCAGTAAATGTAAAATCAATCAATCAAACAATAACTTTTCACAGTATTTGTTCAGCACTTACTATGTGCCAGGTATTGTTTGAAGCACTCGAGTTGAAAGCTGAGGGAGAAATAAGTTATTGAAGGAATGGAGTGTGTATGGAGACTAGAAGGGGGCCCAGAACTGAGCCTCTGGGACTTCCATAGTTAGAAGGTGCATGGCAGAGAGCCTGCAAAATAGACTGAGGAAGAACGGTCAGAGAGATGGGATGAGAACCAGGAGAGGGCAGTGCCACTGAAGCCAAAGTTGGGTAATATTTCAAGGACAACAGGGTAGCCCTCTGTATTGAAGGCAGAAGTAAGATCAAGGTGGATTAAGGTGGTGAGAAGCAGTGTGGCTCGGTGGAAAGAGTACCGGCTTGGGAATCAGAGGACATGGATTCTAATCCAGGATCCGCCACTTGTCTGCTGTGTGACCTTGGTCAAGTCACCTAACTTCTCTATGCTTCAGTTACCTCATCTGTGAAATGGGGTAATCCAGACTGTGGGCCTCACGTGGGACAACCTCATTACCTTGTATCCACCCCTGTGCTTAGAACAGTGCTTAGCACATAGTAACAAATACCATCATGATTATTATTATTATTAGGATGGAGTAGTGGCAACTGGATCTGGGAAGGAGGTTATTAGTGACCTTAAAGAGCACTGTTTCCCTGGCGTGGAGGGAGCAGAAGCCAGATTGCAAGGGGTGGGAGGAGAGGAACTGGCGGCAACATGTATAGACAACTCGCTCAAGAAATAAGAGCCAAATAATAATGATAATTACAATAATTATGGTTCTCGTTAAGCATTTACTAAGTGCCAAGCACTGTTCTAAGTGCTGGGGTAGAAATAAATTAATCAGGGTGGACACTGTCCCTGTCCCACATAGAGCTCTCGCTCTTAATCCACATTTTACAGATGAGGTAACTGAGGCCCAGAGAAATGAAGTGACTTGCCCAAGGTTACACAGCAGACTTGTGGCACAGCCAGGATTAGAACCCAGGTCCTTCTGACTCCCAGGCCCATGCTCTATCCGCTAAGCCACACTGAGGTAGATAAGGCCATAACTGCTGGGTGCCTTGGGGTCAAGTGAAGAGTTTTTTTAGGATAGGGTTGTGGAGAAGGAACCATTGGAAAGTAAGAAGTTGAGGGTGATGGTCATGAAGGGAAGAAAAAATGGGGGGAGCAATAGTTTTGAGGTTAGAAGGGATGAGTTCAGAAGCACAGGTAGTGGGCTTGAACTAACGTAATTGTGCTATTTGTTAAGTGCTTACTATGTGCAAGGCACTGTAAGTGGTTTCCAGTGCAGTTGAGAGTACATTTTCCAGTCTGTGGATGAGAGTAGTGAAAATACATGGGATTTTGGGGTGGTCTCTGGGGAAATATCCATTCAATTGAGTGGACAGGTAACTTCATTCCTCAGACTTCAGTTTTCTCATCTGTAAAATGGGGATTAAATATTTTTCCTTCCTCCTTAGACTGTGAGCCCCAGGTGGCACTGGGACTGTGTCCAACCTGATTATCTCACATCTACTACAGGGCTTGGTACAATAATTGTCAAATAGTAAGCACTTAACAAATCCTACTGTCAGTATTATCTTCATCATCATTTAGACAATGAGACAAATTATTAAAATAAACTAAGGAGACTCGTGTCCTCCCAATGCCACTTAAAAGCTCTCCTCTGTCCAGGTGGGAATGAGAAGTTTTCACTCTATGAATACTTTTGGAATGCAGGGAAGGTGGTGTCTGTTGTGATTGTTGGACACTGGATAAGGCAAGAACAAGACAGGGATGCACAGTGGAAATCTATTCCTTCATCTGTAAATTAGATGAGCCTTATTGTCTTTCTTTTTATCTCTGTTTTCCCTGTAGCTGAAGCTCTAAATATTCTAATATTGTAATATATATATACACACTTCCAAAGGTTATTCATGTTAGAGCTGCCAATTTATCAATAATTGATATTTATTGAGCACTTACTGTGTGCAGAGCACTTGGCAATGCATTAAATGCTACATATTTCTCAAATAAAGAGATTGAACAGATATTTATAAATTAATACTAAAGACAGGATGAAAGAAAGGGAAAATAACCCATGACATTTCTAGTGTTTTTGCTCCTTGGAAAATTGACACTTTATTTCTTCTGTGATTCAGCAGCAGAAGGAAGCTTACGAATTAGATTTGAATCACTCAGCAGAATACTTGTCATTATGAAGCCCTTTCCAAAGTCTGATGACTGGCGTCTGTAAGGGATATGGAAAATGTCAAATGACGAGTTTGCCGATGATAGTTTTAGAATCACATTTCCAAAATGTCCAGCTTGAAGTAGGTGATGAGACTACTGTTTTAGAATAATCATCCAGTTCTAGTATCTGCTGAAATATTTTTGGTCTTTTTCATCAAACTGAGTAAACTTAGTTGATTTCAATGGAGACTGGTGAGAGATGTAGCCTTATTCTCTTCTTAAACAATTTTGAAAATGCTTTAGATGAACGTCAGTGGAGGTAACGGCAAGCGGACTGGACTCTTAATCCCTATTTTAGAGATGAGAGATACCTGAGATACAGAGAAGTCAAGTGAGTTGCCCAAGGTCACAAAGCAGAAAAGTGGTGGAACTGGCATTAGAGCACAGGTCCTTTGATTTTCAGGTCAGTGCACTTTCCACTAGGCTGTGTTGCTTCCCTCTGTGTCATCTGTGTGACCTTGGGCAAATAACATCACTTCTCTGTGCCTCAGTTTCCTCATCCATAAAATGGAATTAAATTCTACTTCCTCCTTCTTAAACTGTGAGTCCCATGAGGGACAGGAACTGTTCAACCAGACTGTCTTCTATCTACACCAGTGGCTAGTACAGTGCATGACATATAGAAAGCACTTAACAAATGTCATAAGAATAATAATAATGTCAAAAGCTTCTGAGCAGTGAGAGGAGGTCCTACAAATCAGGTCTACGAGCAAAAAGTATATCTTTCATTTTGTGCCCAAATTATTTCTATGATTCATTCACTCATCCAGTTGTATTCATTGAGCACTTACTGTGTGAAAAGCGCTGTACTAAACACTTGGGAAAACATGAAAAAATTATTTGGCTATTTTCAAAACGTTTGGAAGGTTTTTTGTTGCGTGTTTTTACTTTTAAATTAACAGAGCATTAAGAGTTAAACTAATTTTTATGAGAGGTTATCAATTATGTAGGTAATTTACTTACGTAAAATGACAAATTTTTCCTAAAACTTGAAAAGCTTAGAATGGGTGAACTGGATAAAGAAAAAAAGCTAAATGTCTCTAAAGCTCAATGCTGTTGAGTAGTGGTCTTAAATCAGACATATATGAATTTGGTAGAAATACATTAAAATACATCCAGAATTGTTGGGTTAAAATTTGCTCATGGTTGATTTTTAAAAAATGTGGATTTTACTTTTGAATAATTACTTACCTTCAGTAACACAACTGTAAGTGTTAGGACAGAGACTGATATGAAAGTATTTTATCTACCCCAGGGTTTAGTACAGCGCTTGGTACCTTATAAGTGTTTAACAAACATCTCGTATTATTATCATGGATGGATTGATAGGGATCTTTAGCCAAGTCCTCTCAAAATGATTTTAACGTTCACCTGTTTAAAGCAGATATCAGAAAGCTGAATACAGACTACCATCAGCATTTGAGTCTCTATTGCACTAACATTTACTGAGAAGTAACCTAATGAATTTGAGTAGTGCTAAATTTCAGAGTGGACATGTAATATATCTAACCTAACTAGGACCACTTATCTTGTGAAAAAACAGCTGGCACACCTAATTCCAATTTACTAATTTATAATTAGAACCCAGGTCTCCTAGGTTGCACTCCTTCCCCTATAACACATTGCTTCTCTGGATTGTTTATTCCCACTACATTTGGTATCCACTATGACACACAGATTCATACATATGATTACGTTATGCTTCTCAAGCATTTCTGTTTCATATTTTTGGCCCTGAAGGAATTATTTCTCATTTATCCATCTACTGATATTAATAGAGCCCCTACTGAGTGCATGGCACTGTATTAGGTACTACAGATGAGTGCGAGGATGATGATTTAGACAGGGTTCCTGGCCATGGAGGGGAGGATAGCATCAGTCAGCCAAGGGAAAACTTAAGTGAGAAAAATGGCAACATAATCTAAGAAAACAGAGATAAAAAGAAAGACAATAAGGCTCATCTAATTTACAGATGAAGGAATAGATTTCCACTGTGCATCCCTGTCTTGTTCTTGCCTTATCCAGTGTCCAACAATCACAACAGACACCACCTTCCCTGCATTCCAAAAGTATTCATAGAGTGAAAACTTCTCATTCCCACCTGGACAGAGGAGAGCTTTTAAGTGGCATTGGGAGGACACGAGTTTCCTTAGTTTATTTTAATAATTTGTCTCATTGTCTAAATGATGATGAAGATAATACTGACAGTAGGATTTGTTAAGTGCTTACTATTTGACAATTATTGTACCAAGCCCTGTAGTAGATGTGAGATAATCAGGTTGGACACAGTCCCAGTGCCACCTGGGGCTCACAGTCTAAGGAGGAAGGAAAAATATTTAATCCCCATTTTACAGATGAGAAAACTGAAGTCTGAGGAATGAAGTTACCTGTCCAAGGCCACCTAGCAGACAAGTTTTGGAACCAGGATTAGAACCCAGCTAAAGTACGCAGATAAATAATGTGGGAATTCAGAGAAGTGGTTTGGGAGTGTAGTAGAGCAATAACCTTATATTGATTAAGCTTTATTTAAAAAATGGGGATAGAGCATATGTTTTCCTTTTGAACAGACAAATCCAGGAGAGTGTCATTCAAGCAAAGGCTTCACTTAAGCCATAGCTATCTGACACTATAAGTGTTTATTGTTTTTGAGAGGAAGTTTATCTTTCCTGAAGAATCTGGGACTGAGGACATAGTGTGATTGTAAATAAAAACCTGGATTCCACAAAATCTGGGCTGCTATAGTGGTAAGCAGGCTCCAAGGTATCCCGTTGAATGTATCTCTCTTATTTTTCATAGGTATATCACTCCTGGTCCTAGTGAATTTATGCAGGATCTAATGGGTAAATCTTTCCCCCTCATGCTATTCCTTAATTACATTTCAGCTTAATGAGCCATTGATTAGTATCTGAGAATCCAGTTGACAAAACACATTTTTGTTCCAGTGATGTGAACTAATGAATAAATGAGTGAAATCTGGGATTTCAATTTAATGCCAGAAAATGCTCCTGAAATGTTGGGTTTTAACTATTCCTCTGCAGCAGTGAATGTGATACTGAAAAGTTCAGTGTTCTCCTTGTTGATGATTACTGGAAAAATGGGACACAGTAGCGTATTGCTCTATTTCTATAGACCACAGTTTTAGTTATTATGACCACCTTCACTTGCCTACTGGCTCTTTAGATCAGTCAGATTCCTAAGAAGCTGAACTGATATTGCCAACTTTCACATGCCTATTTATAGTCTTGGGTGTCCTCCCTGTGGTCTGCCTTCAGACTTGGACTCCAGAACTTGAGAATGTGGAAGCAGGGAGAGGGAACATCCATTTGTCTGGGAGGCCCCAATTGCTATCATCTGGTCAGGTAGGAGGGATTAAAAATAACGTTGTTATTGTCATGTTGATTTGGATATTCTTAAGCACTGCTCTAGACAGATCAGACAGTTCCTACCCTGTACTACAGGACTCATTCATTCAATCATATTTATTGAGCACTTACTGTGTGCAAAGCACTGTACTAAGCGCTTGAGGGAGTACTCCCATCTAAGAGAGGGGAGAGCAGTTATCTCTGTTTTACAGATTAAAGGAAAATGAGATTGATCTTTCATGAAAGAAATCTTTTCTCTACCTACTCAATATCTCTAGAATCTGCCCTTTCATCAACATCCAGACTGCTACCGGTTGATCCAAGCACTCATTATTTCCCACCTTAACTATTTATTTCATTCAGATGAACGGATGATTTTTCTGAAAAACGCTTCAATCTTTACCTCCCAACCCTGCAAAAACCGCCAAGGTTGTCCATCCACCATCATATCAAACAGAAACCTCCTACCATTGTGTTTAAGCACATAATCAGTTCCCTCCCTCCTACCCGACTTTGCTGATTCCTACTAAAAGTCAACCCTCAAGCTCTCCTGCTCTAACATCAAACTACTCTCTATGTCTCCATTTGTCCATCCTGCCACCAATCCTTCTCCCACATTTTCCCACAGGCCTGGAACTCCGTCCCTCTTCTACAATCTACCCTTCTCTCCACCTTCAAAGGTTTTCTAAAATCTCATCACTTTTTTAAGAGGTCTTCACGGGCTAAAGCCTACCCTCCTCTCTACTTCATCTATGAATTTGGCTATGTAGCTCGTATGCACTTTGTTACTCACCATGGCCACACAATACTCATAATGATTAGTCTTGTACTCTATTATTTCCCCTATCCCTAATCTATTTTAATGTCTGTCGCTCTGTAAACTGTAAACCCCTTTAGGCAGGGATCACATCTGCAGACTCTTTTGTAGTGTACTTTCCCTAAGTGCTTATATGGTACTCTGTACCCAGTAAGCACTCAATAATCGATTGATAGACACCACTTTTAAAAAAATGGAAAAGCTCTGTCACAGCCCTCTGATACTTAAAAAGACTCTGACTCACTTGTTCTCCTGGACTTAACCACCTTTTGCATGTCCTTACCGCCTCAGACCATGCATGTCATTTTCATCAATCAGTCACATTAATCGAACAGTTAATGGGAAAGAACAATGCAGTTGGTAAATCTGATCCATGTTCATGAGGAACTTACAATCTATGCACTCTGCCAAAGATTTATGGTGCTGGGTATAGTGATCTGAATTCAGTTAACCCTCAACATATGCCCTAGACTGATTTATTGAAGAGAATCATTTGATGTCACGCAGCAGGGAAGTGTTCAAATTGGGACTGGAACCTGAGTCTTCTTGCTGCCAGTCTCACATTCTTTTTTCTGAGGTCTTGCTGTCTCCCTGTAGCTGAAGCTCTAAATATTTTCCGTGTTTTCTACTTGACCCAACTTCCATTTCTTTTTAATTTCCTTTAAAGGAAGATAACAACATATGGCATTTTTATTTTAGAACAATGAAAAGAAGAAAATTCCATTATGAAAGTTTATCTATCCTGAAGAACTTTTTAAACTACAAGGCATCTTTTTTTAATTATTAAAACAATCTAATACCACTGATGTTTCTAACAAATACTGAGTTAGTAAAATTAAAAGATGTGTCTGCCCTATATATTTTTGTCCAAGAAAAAGCTGAGATACTTTCTGAAATTTCCATTATTCATCCTTGCCTGGTTGTGAGAAACAATGAGCTAACTCTGACAAATTGTACCAGAGTTGCAAAGAAGGCTATTTAGAATGTCATCATTTCATAGTGCAGCACTGCTGTCTGAAGAAGGCCAGCTGGTGCAGTTAAGCCCCTTATTGGAAATTTTCATCTGATTCATTATTGTGATTTGTCGTTGTATACAAAAACACTTAATCATTCTTAGGCTGCAGGCTCTATTGAATTTACTGAAGGCTCTCTGTTTCACTGCATAATTTGTGCTGCCAGTCTGCCAACTTGGAAGGATTTCAAGTTGTTGTATTACCCCCATTTGTTTGCAAAGGAAGTGATGTTGCATTGAGGCTGAGTGCTTTAGTGATGGGATAATAAATAACCACTTCTTCATTTGTAATGTTAAGAGCGTAGGACTTTGATTAGTTCAATTATTGCATATATGTGCAAATATTATTGTCGCTTATATTGTCTAAAGACATGGAAAATCCTCTTCTATTTCTTTTGAAGATTTATTGAACTGTTGTTTAGTTGTCTCTTGCTTGGCATATTTTTCCTTTAAATCCATAGATATTCAATCAATTAATGGCCATTATTAAGTGCGTACTGTGTACAAAGTGCTGTACTAAGCACTTGGGAGAGTACAATAGCGCTGAACTAAGCACTTGGGAGAGTACAATACAACAAAGTTGGTAAACTTGTTCTGTTCCCACAAAGAGCTTACAGTCTAGAGGGGAGATGAACATGAAAATAAATTAGAGATAGATACATAGGTCTTGTGGAACTTACAGAGAAATCTTGAGGGGCACTCATACTTTTCCTAACTGGGAGGTAGAGAGGAAGAGTTAGGTAAAGAGTCTGAGAAGTCTAAGAAGCCTCATTATTATTATTTTTATTATCATGGGATTTGTTAAGCACTTACTATATGCCAAGCACTGTTCTAAATGCTGATATAGAGACAAGGTACACAGGTTGTCCCATGTCTTAATCCCCATTTTAAAGATGAGGTAACTGAGGCATAGGGAAGTTAAAGGTCTTACGCAAGGTCACACAGCAGACAGATGGTGGAGGCGGAATTAGAACCCACGTCCTCTGACTCACAAGGCCGTGCTCTTTCCATGAAGCCACACTGCTTCTCTTAGACTGTTAGCATCATGAATGACAAGAATTTTGCACTTTACACAGAGCTTAGCACATAATAAGAACTTACAACATTCCACAGTTTTTACTGTATACAGTTGTCTTTCATATTGAAGAAGACAGTTGCTGAGGTTCACCTGTATGTGTACATGTAGCTGAAAAGGCCAACGTGGGAGTCAGAGTAATGGCAGACGTTGGACACACAAAAAAGTGTGTCCCTTCCTGTGTTGTGCTTAATGTTTGCCACACCCAGTACTTTCTCTTTTGCCTAATTGTCTCCGTTTCCATTCAAAATGTTTGCTCAAAACAATTTTCATGATTATCACTATTATTATAATTAAGATTGGCCAGAGAGATAAGGGAAAACCAGGGGAGAACTGGATGAGAAAAAAATATTGTTTCTGGGAGAAGGGAGTAATGGAATGATCTTTATGTCAAAGGCAGCTGAAGGGGTCGGGGAGAATTAGAGAGTGGAGTCAATCAGATTTCACAGGAAAGGAGTCTTGGTGACCTGTAGTAAAAGAAATATTCACATTTAATTCAAGAAAATGGAATTATCTCCTTTAGATAGGTTTTCTAAAAAACAGCTCTTATTTGAAGAGTTTCCCACTAGTTCATTGTTTCAAAACAGGCTACTTAAAACTGATTTATTATTCCAAACTTTTCACATACTTGGATTGCACTTTGAAGAACTTCGCTTTTTTCCTACCCTCTCGGGAACCTGTAACAGGGCAGTTTGAGACTTACTGGTTGTTTCTCACTTTTTATTCTGAAGTTTATGTATTTATTCAAATTTTTTTCATCTTATTATGACATTACCTTACCTGCACATTCATTGCAAAGGCAGCAGAGAAAACCATTTTGATTATCAGATTTTTTTTAGTAATTTTTAATTCTTATTCTCTAAGACTTTAGGAGCTTGTCAGTCACAGATGCACATGAAAAACTAATCATTACCATCTACATTTTCATATTGTTAAAAAATCATTATTAACAGAGGGTTGAAAAAGCTGGAAAGAAGACTGATTCTTAATGAGGGGATGTAAAAATAGAAAGGATTTTATTAGATAAATTGGGGATTGATTAAAACAATTTGAGAACAACAAGTAGCTTCTAAGTTCTCTATTAACATTTTTTCTTACATAGCCTAATACCCAGAGTTTGAAATTATTCCCCTGGATTTTGTCTTTTTAATTATGAATTAGCTTTTGTTGGAAGTGAGGTCAGTTCCTGCATTGACAGCTATTTCATGCTTTAATGTTATAAATAAATTGGGGCCAAAACATTACTACTTACTTGTACCAAAAGTGAATAAGATAATTACAAAAACCTCCTGCACTATTATCTTGGGTTCATTTTTGAGATATTTTAGTTCTTCATATGTTGTTTTACAAATATATTTCAATGTTTGAAAAAGATGTTTTCTTATAAATGACAACACTTTTCTCTGTAGTTGAGAAAAACTTCTCTGTAATTGAGAGGATAGAATTTTGAGTTCTTCTTTGTCATTGTTTGGTTTGAGTAAATCTTTATAGATCAATCGATTGAATGAACGATGCAGTCTTCTAGGAGTAGAGTATGTGGATGGTCAAAGAGTCTAATAGCATCAGTGGAACTGATGAGAAGAGGAAGCATATGTTATAAATGTGTAAAAGGATTTGAACGTTGCAACTTCAGGATTCTCACATTAATTATTCATATGAACACTATTGAGCAACTTCTGCCTCCATATGAAATACTGCTATATGAAGACTCATAATTGCCCATCCACTGGCCAAAATAAAATTGAAATTATTGTGGCCATTCTAAGGAATTTTCCAGGCTATCAATAGTCAGATGGACCCATTCTTGTGGCATATAATAATTATAATAATAATAATGGCATTTGTTAAGCTCTTACTATGTTCCAAGCACTGTTCTAAGCGCTGGGATAGATGCAAGGTTATCCAGTTGTCCCACTTGGGGTTCACAGTCTTAATCCTCATTTTACAGGTGAGGTACTGTGGCACA
Organism: Ornithorhynchus anatinus; assembly: GCF_004115215.2. Lineage (NCBI taxonomy): Eukaryota > Metazoa > Chordata > Mammalia > Monotremata > Ornithorhynchidae > Ornithorhynchus > Ornithorhynchus anatinus. The sequence continues at coordinate 11,869,751 of NC_041739.1, forward strand.
GAGAAGTGAAGTGACTTGCCCAAAGTCACACAGCTGACAAGTGGTGGAGCTGGGATTAGAACCCACAATTTAGGGCTCCCAAGCCTGGGATCTTTCCACTGAGCCATGCTGCTTCTCTGTCTGTATCTTTCATCCCCTTCCCCCCAACTCCAAATGCCCAAATATATGCCTTGTGGATATAGGTAAAGGTCTGTGATTATGTAAGCCTTTCAAAACCATTTTGGAGCTTAGTAATATTCTTTTGAAAAATGTAACGTAATGTAATTTGGAATTTCTATCATGCATCTAGTCATTTCAAGACCTTTGACTTAATAGTGCCAAACTGTAGAGAATTGCTGCAAAGGTTGAGTTCATGAGGTCAAGGGAAGAAGACATATTTCGGAAAAACCATAGTTTGTAATGAGACCTGTCTTACCTTAAAGAAAATGCTACAACTAGGAAATTTAAGTCAATCATAATTGGGAATTGAAAAACATAGATGGCAAACAGCTTCAAGTTCATCTGCTGGAATCCAAAACATGTGGTCAAATCAAGAGAGAGAGTCTTAGTAATGTTGTCCTTGGTTTTGTCCAGGAGATTTGGAAATAATGAAAAAAGTTATGAGAGAAATGAAACAGCAATTGTAGTGACTAGGAGGAAGGTTTTAAAAATGCAAAAAAGTCATACAAGGTTCTCAAGGGCTTACTATGTGCCAGAAACTATTCTAAGCACTGGGGAGATGCAAATTAATCAGCTTGGACAGGGTCCATATCCTACATGACCTTACTCCTACTCCCCTTTTTACTGAGATAACTGAGCCACAGAGAGTTAAATGACTTGCTCATGGTCAGACAGCAGACTAATGACAGAGCCAGACCCAAGTCCTCTGCCTCCAGGGCCAATAATAATAATAATAATGTTGGTATTTCATAAGTGCTTACTATGTGCAAAGCACTTTTCTAAGCACTGGGGGGATACAAGGTGACCAGGTTGTCCCTCAAGGGGCTCACAGTCTTCATCCCCATTTTACACATGAGATAACTGAGGCCCAGAGAAGTTAAGTGACTTGCCCAAAGTCAAACAGCTGACAAGTGGTGGAGCTGGGATTAGAACCCATGACCTCTGACTTCCAAGCCCGGGCTCTTTCCACTGAGCCATGCTACTTCTCTATGCTCTTTCCATTAGGCTATGCTGCTTTCCATAATCAGAAGGACCTGGGTTCTAATCCCAGATCCGCCACACATTTGCTGAGTGAGCTTGGGTAAATCACTTTGCTTCTCTGGGCTTCAGTTACCTCATCTGTAGAATGAGGATCAAAAGTGTTAGCCCCGTGCGGGACAGGGACTGCATCCAACCTGATCAACTTGTATCTATCCCAGTACTTAGGAGACTGCTTGGCACATAATAGGCACTTAACAAATATTATTATTATTATTATTATTATTATTTTTATCAGAGTGGATAAGAGTAGGACCCCTTATCCAACCAATACGGGATTCTACCTCTAACAGCGGCAATAAAATCCTTGGAATAAAAAGTATGGTGGATGTCCTCCTTGATGCCTATCCTATAATGAGGGGGCGATGGGATGGTGAATGGATGGCAGTGGTTAGGCGGAAGAGAATGGAAATGTTTATGGAAGGCAGAATGTGCTGATTAACCACTTTACTACTCTTCCCACATAATGCAGGAAGGAAAAAAAGATCACAACCACCTCTTTGAGACGTGCAGAGATAATGCCTCTAGGAATAAAGTACTAAAGAGCATTAACTAAAAAGAGAGTAAATGGTGTTAAGGAAATAGGAAAATTATGCTACAATTTGGACTTCTTCACATTCAAAGTTAAAATCTGATCCTTCCATTGAAACATAAAGTGTGAGATTCTCTGTTCTAATAGGAATACAAAGGAACAAGAATTCCATTGTGTCTGTGAATGAGAGGTGATAAATGCGCAGTAGGGGTTCAGGAAGCTGTTAATCATTGGAAGGATCCCAGAGACAAAGCAAGGATGCTTGGAAAAGATCAGGGAAGGAATTTATCAGGTCTCTGAATGGGGACTGCAGTGTGGAAGGGCAACTAACTCTCATTCATTCAATAGTATTTATTGAGCATTGACTATGTGCAGAGCACTGTACTAAGCACTTGGAATGTACAATTTGGCAAAGATAGAGACAATCCCTGCTCAATAACGGGCTCACAGTCTAAACTCTCATGATATTCCTTTCTCCATCTTAGTATCAGTTTGATATTGGAAGCCAATATCTGGCACAGCATGCATAGAGCAATGGGCCTGGGAGTCAGAAGGTCATGGATTTTAATCCCGACTCCTCCACTTTTCTGCTCTGCGACCTTGGGCAAGGCATTTCTCTGTGCCTTAGTTACCTCATCTGTAAAATGGGGATTTGAGACTCTGAGCTCAATGTGGGACAGAGATTGTGTCCACCTTGATTTGCTGGTTTCCACCCCAGGGCTTACTTAGAACAGTGTCTGGCACATAGTAAGTGCTTAACAGATGCCATAATTAATATTGTTATCAATAACAGTTTTGGTAATATTTTATTTTAAAATAAGCCTCTCAGCTCTTATCCCTCCCCCAATATGTAAGTGCATATTCTTTTACTGTTGCTAGAGGCTTACCCACTTTTCTTATATCCTCAGTTGACACTTGTGACTCATCAGTCAAGGAAAAGAATTACAAAAAAGTTATTTAAAACAAAATTGACTCCAAATAAACTATTCCATTGTAGTGGTAAATAAACATATTACCTTAAGACAAAATAATAATAATAATGTTGGTATTTGTTAAGCGCTTACTATGTGCCGAGCACTGTTCTAAGCGCTGGGGTAGACACGGGAATCAGGGTGTCCCACGTGGGGCTCACAGTCTTAATCCCCATTTTACAGATGAGGTAACTGAGGCACAGAGAAGTTAAGTGACTTGCCCACGGTCACACAGCTGAAGTATATGGAAAAGAATAGAAGAAATTGTGAAGGTAAAAGGAATAGGGAAAATTGGGGATTATCCTGAGATGACCAGAAGGAATGGGACTTAATACTTACAAGAGATGATAAGTGTTGGTATGTTGCCTATCACATTCAAGCTGACTGTGTGGGGAAAAAGCAGCTATACTGTAAAGGGCCTCTCTTATAAAAAACCTGTTAAGCAATAAATGTTATTCAATATGCATCACCTAATGGAAGTGAGTCAGTGCAGCGCCAAGCTATTTGGGAAACAACATTATGCAAAACTTTCTCATGTGGAGGCTATTTACATTGGATAGTTTGGAAGGAAATAGGTGTTCTTAGATCCCTTTGATGCATTAAGGAGGAGAAAACATTGCTTTCATATCATTGAAAATATTTTTCTGTGACATTAAACAGATTTACAAAACACATCATTTCATCTTTTTGATAGTTTGCCACTTAAGATGGCTGCCATAAACAGCTGCAATAACATATTCTAATTAGCACAGCATTTTATTACTTTTTGTTCCCGTACTAGGAAACCTTTTTTTTTTATAAAAAGGAAAATCACATTTGTTTAAGTTCGCAAAACTCATTCTCACTTGATCAGAGCAAGGATGTCTCCTGGAGAAAATGAGGCAAACAGGACAGTTCCATTTATTGTAACTAATAGGTTGGGCCATTCATCTGTCTTTAAAGATCTCTTTCCCCATTCTTAAAATGTCTCCTTTGATGCAGACATAAACTTGATCCTCAGAGACACTTTCTTACTCTACAAGTTGTAGAGCAAGACAAACAGTAGCCTGATATTAATTAAAGGTCAAAACATGTAGGAACCTAGTGGCAGTCCTTGCTGGGAAAGTAAGTGGAAAAATCTAACCGCGGACTCGGAAATATTAGATTAAAAAGAACTTCAATATATCCTTCACTTTTTGACAAGTAATTGAAGAAGACTGAATTGTAAGAGAGGGTGTCCAAGGTTAGAGAGATACTATGAAATGACATCGCGTTTGCTGCCTGTTTTAAGATGAAGTGTGCTGGAAACATTTCAACAGAGCCATCGATGGAAAAATATTGTTTTCCATTTTCACTTTCAGGTTCCATCCCACAGAATAGTCGGGGGAAAGATTTACTCTATGACTGTATTACTGTTCATGACTTAAATGATTTGCGTACTGCTGGAACTGGAAGAGCTAGAAAAGACATTATCTATGGTCACTCATTTATTCAATCCTATTTATTGAGTGCTTACTGTGTGCAAAGCACTGTTCTAAGCACTTGGGAGAGTACAATACAACAACAGACACATTTGCTGCCCCCATTGAGCTCACACGCCTCCCCATTTCTTCTGCTTTCAGAACTGCAGTTTTTGGTGTCATGATCTCAAAAGATATGTGTCATGTATACCAAATTTGAGGATTGCTGAACACAACCCTGACTGCAAGCCAATGAAAGAGCCCATTAGAGTGTAAGCTCCTTCTGAGCAGGTTTCCTGTGGCTCCTGTACTTTCCCAAGTGTTTTGCACAGTTTGGTGCACCGGGGGGCTTCACTAAATATTCATGCCACTACTCCCAGTGAAAACAGCACACCAGGTTTCCCCCCAGGAACTTGTCTTATTCCAATAATAATAACGTTGGTATTTGTTAAGCGCTTACTATGTGCCGAGCACTGTTCTAAGCGCTGGGGTAGACACAGGGGAATCAGGATGTCCCACATGGGGCTCACAGTCTTAATCCCCATTTTACAGATGAGGTAACTGAGGCACAGAGAAATCAAGTGACTTGCCCACAGTCACACAGCTGGCAAGTGGCAGAGCTGGGATTCGAACTCATGACCTCTGACCCCAAAGCCCATGCTCTTTCCATTGAGCCATGCTGCTTCTCTAACAAAGGGCAGATGTATTGCTTTACCTACATATAACTATATCTATATAGAGAAAGTGATATCTATATCTATGTGGAGAGTGATATATAGAGATGTGTCCTTAACTATACATGTTA